>NC_091990.1:186687763-187416499 GCF_044704955.1 Pristiophorus japonicus | reverse complement strand
CCTTCTGCCCCATCCCTCCCCCTCCTTCTGCCCCATCCCTCCCCCTCCTTCTGCTCCCCCCCTCTCTCCCTCTACCCCCTCCTCCCCCTCCCCTCGCTGTGAGAAACACAGACAGAGAATGAGAGAGACACACAGACAGACAGAGAGATAGAGACACTGACAGAGACACACTGGGGGGGGGGGGGGGCATCCCAGCACGCTGTTGGAGGCCTCCCGGTGCTGCAGTCGGTAAGTAGAAAATGTTTTATTTATTGATTTTTTTTTTGTAATTATTTATTAATTTTTTTTGATTGTTTATTGGTTGATTTATTGATGTATTTATCATTTATTATTGATGATGGCTCTTTATTTATAAAACTGAAGTGTTTAATGTTTGTAAACTTCCCTTTTAAACCCCCCCCCCCCCATTCCCTACGCCTGATTTGTAACCTACGCCTGATTTTCTAAAGTGTAGACAAGGTTCTTTCGAGCATAAAAAAATCTTCACTTACTCCATTCTAAGTTAGTTTGGAGTAAGTTTTCACTCACGAAACTTTGAAATCAGGCGTAAGTGGCTGGACACGCCCCCTTTTGAAAAAAAATTCTGTTCCAAAGTGAAACTGTTCTAACTGACTAGAACTGGAGCAAACTAAATGACGAGAATTCCGATTTCTAAGATACTCCGTTCTACACCAGTTGCTCCTAAAAATCAGGAGCAAATCATGTGGAAACTTGGGGCCATAGAGAGAAGGAAAAAAGAGACAAAGAAAAAGCAAGAAAATCTCTAACAACAATTCACTGCATGCAGGAATGAGATTGAATACTTTAAATTGTTTCCATTCTTGGCCAGAAAGGTTGACTGGAATTGCCTTAATAATTATCACATAGTTAAAATGGTACTTGCACTCTTAATTATAAGAATTAACTTTCTGTGGAAAGTTTAATGGGCAATTAATGTGCGAATCCTGCAGGATCTTAATAATAACGGGGAGGCTAAGGATGAGATGCCGTTTGTGCAAAGTAAATTGTGGAGCGGCGTCAATCGACCAGCAAGTTCTGGAGATTGGCAACTCACGCCGTTCTCTGAACTTGCTGGTCGATTTGCACATTAACGGCATGCATCGTTAACACGCTGTTATTTTTCCAGGAAGATCTGACCCATAGTTTCTTCCATTGTATAGATTTATATGTGCAACATTTTATTTGTGACATTGCTTTTTCTGTTTTTAATCATTTATATGTATGATGTTGAGGTTACCTTGGAACATAAGAAATAGGAGCAGGAGTAAGCCATATAGCCCCTCGAGCCTGCTCCGCCATTTAATACGATCATGGCTGATCCGATTATGGACTCGGGTCCACTTCCCTGCCCACTCCCCATAACCCTTTATTCCCTTATCGGTTAAGAAACTGTCTATCTCTGTCTTAAATTTATTCAGCTTCCACAACTCTCTGAGGCAGCGAATTCCACAGATTTACAACCCTCTGAGAAGAAATTCCTCCTCATCTCAGTTTTAAATGGGTGGCCCCTTATTCTAAGATTATGCCCACTAGTTCTAGTCTCCCCTATTAGTGGAACCATCCTCTCTGCATCCACCTTGTCAAGCTCCATTGGAACCATAACATCAGAGTTAATAGAAATGTTGATTTCAACCTAAACAGTTAAAAGCAGGAGCTTGAAGCAGGATAAGAGATCCAAAATCTGGGGCTTGCTGAAATGAAATGTTTAGAATTCACTACTTGTTTGAGGGATACAATATGCTAATACAGAAAGTTTAACAAACAGATAAAACCAACTGAATTTGCTGCACCAGAAACCAGAACCTTATTGAGTTCACGGAAACTCTTGTATTCAATCTGAAAGTGTAATTGAGCCATTACAGATTTTCTTGTATGTATATATTTATAGTACTTTATATTACTATTTCATTGTAAATGAAGGGATAACATTCTATTAAAAAGAAAAAAGTTGTAACAAATACAGTGTAACTTATCCTTTACCTACAACCTAAATGTTTTTCATGTATAATAGCTAGTCTGTAACATACATAAAAGCTACAAAAATATTTACTTGCCATAACAATTTTAACTTTTATATAATCTGCCATCAGTTCAGAAACTCTTGTATAATCATGCTAAATGAAAGATTACAATTTGCAACAAGCAGGAAAGTATTCCTAACAATAACATCATACCAAAATTTCTAGTCAAAAAGATTTGTGTCATCTAGTTAATGTCACATCTGAATAAGTAAAATAACACTAAAAATATGAATCTAACAAATTTTTTGGATTTTTCTTTCTACTCCATATATCTGCTGAAATTGGCTGAACCATATGATGCACTTTGAAGTTTTATTAGTAAATCTTTTCATTTATGTTAACAGATTAATGGCAAAAAGCTGTCTTTTCTTTATTATTTGGAAAATCCTATCTCTTGTAGTGCCACTGCTTCATGGTGACATAAACATAGTATTCTGCTCTGAGATATCATATTGTTAATATGCATACTAGGAGGAATTTTCTATACAAAACATTCCTGTGCTCGGGCTACCATTTTAAGATTGTTTCTAGATATATCAACTATTGATGACAATTTTATATGTCGAGGCAATGTAGGAACATCTTCATGAAAAAGGCTCTCTTTAACCCCCTCCCCAAGGTAACAGCAGAGTTTCCTACAGGAGAGGTGAAAACATTCAGGAGAGAGGCATCACTGGGTAGTTCTCGTGTAGAACTGTTATTTTCATGTTAATAGGCAAAAGATATATTATTCACTTGTGTTAACCTTCCTCGTCTGCAGGCAACAATCATCATTTATTTGTCTATTCTGGGCTTGCTGCTGCTTTATATGATTTACCTGACACTAGTGGAACCCTTGCTGAAGAAACGTTTGTTCCGTTCACAGCTACTACAGAATGAAGAAGACTTTGGGGTGAGTTCTAGTACATAAGCAATAAATCTGAAATGTTCACTTTGAGGATGAATAAAGGCCTGAGCTAAAGACAGCATTTGTTATCGGATGAGGTACTTGATTTTATGTCTGGCACATGAAATACTTAATTTGAAACGTAGTATATTACACGCTGTAATGGTAAGCTAATTAAAAGAAAGAGTCTTGATCATATTTTGTATTTAATATAATTGAAATACATAAGCAACTTAATTTCATCATTAACCAGCCAAATTCTGCTGCATGAAAAAACTGGTTGATATTATTGACTAAACAACACCAGACTATGTTATACAAAAGCAAAATACTGTGGATATGCTGGAAATACTCAGCAGGTCTGACAAAAGGTAATTGACCTGAAATGTTAATACTGTTTCTCTCTCCACAGATACTGCATGATCTACTGAGTATTTTCTGCTTTTATTCCAGACTATGTTATGTTGCTTAGTCTTTATGACTCGGGTGCATTTATACACTGAGACAGAAGAGGAATGAAAGACTTTTGAAAGGACTGGAATTGTGTGTGATTTTTGCTTGCTTTAGATCATTCACTGTTTAGTTTCTGAATGTTTAGCACCACTACAAAATTGTTGCAACAGCACAACAGCTTAATTCTTCCGATAGAAATAGTTAGCACAGTAACAGTACCAGTACTGTGAAATGGTAGATGCATATTTGATTTCTTCAACTCTAGTTTGTAACCTCAGCTGTTTTGGGGAGATGCCCTGAGGAGACCAGGCTTGTCTTGCAGAACAAATACCTGGAAATTGACTCAAAGTGTTGCTTTTGGTAGGGGGGTGCATGATGTAAAAGGGTACCATATCCTGGAGCAATTCTTTTTAGTTAGCCAAGGCTGAAACTATTAATTAGAATGCTGTGTTACCAAGCCCCCAGAGGGTGCAGCTTGAGAGTTTGATTTAAATCTAACTTGCTGACTGCGCAACTCTTCAAATTACAAGATCAAACTTACCTAATATGACATTCAAAGGCCTACAATGTATTGTGGCCACTCCTCTCTAGGTCTGCATTCCCCAATGGCAGGTTCAACAAGGTGCACGGCAGGATTTTGAGTTGTATTAGTCTTCTCTCCCCACTCTGAAATTCCAAAGCAAGGTATGACTCTTAACAGCTTCAAAGGAACCTCTGAGGTCATTTATAATTTGCAGATGTGCAAAGGAGGTTACTGTTTAATTATATCTTCTCTTTCACACAAATTGTGAAACCTTTTTGAATGTCCATTTTTAGTCTGACATAGAAGTAGCAAAGTAGTGAGAGATCAAGTCATTGGTACAATATGTCTTGATAATAAATAAAGCTTGGCTGAAGATGTCAATACAGTATATGAATAGTCCAGATTATCTAAATTTGGAATAGATCCAAATTGATACCCCACTTTGCGTGATCATCTAACTAGGTAGAATCCAGTTTCAGCTGAAGGCAGATTGACTCCGAGGCCTTTCATTTGATCGAATATTCAGAATTGGCTTGGTAGTTTGCATGCACAATTTTGAAGTATTTTAATTTAATGAGCACTTCCCAAAAATGAAATTGACCAAATTGTAAGCTTTTTTCTCAATGTTAGAATATTATTTCATCGTCATAGGCGGTCCTTCGCATCGAGGATGACTTGCTTCCAAGCCAAAAAAGGATGAGTTCACACACATCGCAGTGTGGGCTGATCCGTACTGCCCCTGGGCCCACGCCTCTTCTTTGCCCCGAACTCACGCATCTCCTGACTTAATATTATTTAGGGCCATTGCAAATGTATAATTTGCTGTGTGGATCTCAGCTTTTCACAAAAGTTAACTTGGGTTGGGGGGGGCGGGGGGGGAGGGGGGTGAACGAGTCTATTCCAGTACATGTTGGAGTTGGAGTTCAAACAGCAATGTGTTGAATTACCAAGACTTTATTGACCAAAATAATAATTGTACTGATCTGTAGATTAGGAGAAATGAGAGACAACAAATATTAACAAGTATTAATGCAACACTTGAGAATTACAAATTTCCTTCTATTAAAAATATTATATTCTCCAATTTAAACATGTTGGTTTTAGGTGGGAAGTAGTATTTACATCTTAGAGACGGTTCACTAGGTTGATTCTGGAGATGAGGGGGTTGACTTTTGAAGATAGGTTGAGCAGGTTGGGCCTATACTCATTAGAGTTCAGAAGAATGAGAGGTGATCTTATCGAAACATATAAGCTAATGAGGAGGCTCAACAAGGTGGATGCAGAGAGGATATTTCCACTCATAGGGGAAACTAAAACTGGGGGGCATAATCTCAGAATAAGGGGCCGCCCATTTAACACTGAGATGAGAAATTTCTTCTCTGAGGGTTGTAAATCTGTGGAATTCTCTGCCCCAGAGAGCTGTGGAGGATGGGTCATTGAATATATTTAAGGCGGAGTTAGACAGATTTTTGAACGATAAGGGAATAAAGAGTTATGGGGAGTGGGCAGGGAAGTGGAGCTGAGTCCATGATCAGATTAGCCATGATCTTATTAAATGGTGGAGCAGGCTCGAGGGGCCAAATGGCCTACTCCAGCTCCTATTTCTTATGTTCTTTTGGTTACAGTTTTTCTGAAGAAGAGTAAACTTATTATAATGGAAGTTGGGATTGGTGACTCTCTATCTTTCTGCCTTGCCCCTTTTCTTTCTCCATCCCCCGCCCTCTCATTCTCAAAAATTCTAACATGCAATCATATACCATTGTACAAAAATGGTAATTCTTTCACTTTTTATAAAGTTTTTAAAAAAACACTCAATCACCATTGGCGCTGCACATCTGGAGTCTAGATCAAGTGTAGTCTTCTGGTGAACTGGGGTTAGAGGGCAGGTGATGGTCATTCATTCTGTCCTTATTTTTGTATTCCCCTTTTATAATTTCCTATGTCTCTGTTAAGGAAACTGCATATGTAAGCTTGTCATGCTGTAACCTACGTGCTCACGCCAGTGGAAATGTTGCAACACATATCTGCTGGCAGGATGTAGTTACAGTATGACCAGCTTACATAGCAGTTTCCATTATAAATGTGATTATGGGAATTTATACTGGAAAATGTTGACAACTGCATGCAGAATAATAATAATGTATAGATTATTATAACATCACATCATCTACTGCTATAACTTATTCCTTTCCAGGACCTTAAAACTAAAACTATTTTCCTTGCTCTTCAAGCATTTAAAATTCAAAACCTGTTGTCTTCCAATCTCTACCTTCTGATTTACTTCACATTCTCTTTTACACTTTTCAGCCTTCACAGTGCCTTGCATTACGGGACTTGTTGATTCATTTTCGAAGAGAGTGACTTATTTCATAACACACTTATTTGGCTATTGATATATTTGTGCAATCTAATAATGGTGGTGGAAATTGTAGTTAACTTTTAGAATTAGAAGCAGGAGGAGCACTGCGGTGCGACCATGTGGTCATTTACTTCTCCACAGGAAAGGAAGGAAAATTGGGTCAGCAGGCTATGGCCTTTGTCATGAATCACTAGAGGCTGGCTTAAGAATGGGATTGTTGGAGGCTTGGGAACAGTTCTCTTGTATGTGTCCCCTCATCTAGGTAATTATGTATGTTGGAGCAAGGAGAAAATATAAGGAGAAAGTTGAGTCTTAGTGTAAAGTATCTGGAGAATTTAATACTTTGTTTAGAAGATCAGACAAATCTTTAGAAGAATGAGAGGGGATCTCATGGAAACTTATAAAATTCTGACGGGACTGGACAGGTTAAATGCAGGTAGAATGTTCCCGATGTTGGGGAAGTCCAGAACCAGGGGACACAGTCTAGAGATAAGGGGTAAGCCATATAGGACCGAGATGAGGAGAAACTTTTTCACCCAGAGAGTCGTGAACCTGTGGAATTCTCTACCACAGAAAGTTGTTCGAGTCCAGTTTGTTGGACATATTCAAAAGGAAATTAGATGTCACCCTTACAGCTAAAGGGAAGGGATCAGGGGGTATGGAGAGAAGGCAGGGGTGGGGTACCGAGGTTGCATGATCAGCCATGATCATATTGAATGGCGGTGCAGGCTCGAAGGACCAAATGGTCTACTCCTGCACCTGTTTTCTATGTTTAGTTTCAGTACCACACATTGTTATAATACCAGCTTAGCTCAGTTGGTAGCAGTCTTGCCTCTTGAGTCAAAAGATTGAGAGCTTAAGCTCTCTTCCAGAGTTTGAGCACATAATCTAATAATCTAGACTGACACTTCAGTGCAGTACTAAGAGAAAAGTTGCCATCTTTTTCTTGAGGCATTAAACCAGGACCACATCTACTAATTCAAATGGCTTAAACATGGCACAATTTGAAGAGTAGAATTAGAGTTCATTCTGTTTTGGCCAACAATCCTCCTTCGACCAGCACAACCAAAAGTAGATTAACTAGTCATTCATCATATTTGCTGTTCTGCTAGTGCGCAAAATTGGCTGCCACATTTGGTTACGTAACAATGACGACACTTAAAAAATTGAATGTGAAGAGCTCTGAGACATCTTGAGGATGTGATGAGCTGCTGTATAAATGCAAGTTCTTTATAACCTTTCATGCATTCAGGATAGCAAAATAATCAGATTCCAAAATATGTTTCCTTTTTGCATATGCATCTATTCTCTACTAAAATAAAACAAACCTTTTTTGGAATTTGAATATACAGCTTCAGGGTCATGATCATGAGGAATTGGTTGCCGAAACAATATGCTATTGTAGTCATAAAATATAGAAGGCATGCGATGGTGCATTAATGTTACAATAAAAAGGAGCTGTGACTCTGCTGCTGATAACTTGTGAAATTTACCCCATAAGAATAAAAGAGTTCACCAATTATTCAGAGACTTTAATTTACAATCTTTCAAGTTTGGAGTTCAGTGAGCTACTGGACAACGATCTGTGATTTTTAAATAATATTTTACTGAATGATGTGCTGGAAACCCTCCTAATATTTATGAATTAAACTTTCTTTAAGTGTAAAATCAGTATCGATACAGATCTGATTTGAACTAGATTTTAGTATTGTCTAAAACTCAGCTGACCATGTTTTATCCCATCTGACTGTTCACTGGCCACCACTGCCTCAAAAACAGCAACTTGCATTTTATATAGCAGTTTTAAAGTAGATAAATGTCCCAAGTTGCTTCACCGAGGAGCAATCAGAAATAAATGAAGGCCAAACAAAAAGGAGATATTAGGAGAGTGACCAAAAGCTTGGTCAAAGAGGTAGGTTTTAAGAAGGACATTAAGGTAGAGAGGCAGAGGGGCTAAGGCAGAGAATTCCAGAGTGACATAAAGCATGATTGCCAATGGTGAGGCAAAGGAGAAGGGGGGATGCACAAAAGGCCAGAGTCGGAATAATAGAGTTCGAGGGGAATTGCAGAACTAGAGGAGATTCTAGAGATAGGGAGGATGAGGCCATAAATGGATTTATCCACAAGGATGAGAATGTTAAATGGAGGCATTGTGGGAATCGGGAGCTAGTGTAGATCATCAAAGACAGGAGTGATAAGTGATTAGACACGACGCAGGATAGGATACTGGCTGCAGAGTTTTGGATGAGCTGAATGCAAAATATCCCACGGCACTTTATTAAGATGTGGGAGAGGGGTGTTAAACAGATACAGAACTGGAGGTAGAAGAGTTGGATGAAGAGATTAAAGGCATGGTCAAAAAGAGGTTTTGATGATGTATTTAAAGGTAGAGGGAAATTAACTAAGTGAAAGGGTGAGGATAAACTATTTCAGAGGGCAAGGTTATGAAGGCTCTTTTATGGAGAATGGCAGGCCAACCTAGAGAGCATTGGAATAGTGGAGTCTGGAGGTGACAAAGGCATGAATGAAGGTTCCAGCAGATGAGATGAGGTAAGTGTAGATGTGCTGATGTTTGTTAGAGGTGAAAATAGGTGGGCTTTGTGAAAGGGAGGAAATGGGGTTGGAAGTTCAGCTTGGGGTCGAAAAGACACTTGAGTTGTGAAACAGTCTGGTGCAGCCTGAGACAGTGGCCTGGGAGGGGGACGGAATCGATGGCAACTTTGCGGAGATTGTAGCAGGCCTGAAGAAGATGGAGTTGGTTTCCCCAATGTTTAACTGGAGGATATTGCAGTTCATCCAAGACAGGATGTCAGACAAGCAGTCCAACAACACAGGCAGTGGAAGGGTCGAAAGAGATAGTGGAGAGGGAAACACGATCGCCATCAGTGTACATGTGGAAGCTAACACATATCTACAGATGGTGTGGCCATGGGTTAGCATGTAGATGGGGAAGAGGATGGGGCCAAGAATAGATTCTTAGGTGTGTGGGTGGGAAGAGAAGTCATTTCTAGAAATGCTCTGGATACAATTGGATAGGTAATAGAACCACAGAGCTGGCCATAGAGGAGAGGTGTTGGAGGAGAATGGTATAGTTGACTGGGTCAAAGGCTGCAGAGATGTCAGAGAGGATGAGGAGGGATAATGCACCAAGGTCACAGATAATTTCATTTGTGACTGATTAGGATTGTTTTGATGCTGTGGCAGGGGGAAAAACCTTATTGGGGGGCACTGCGCAGTACACCTCCCGGTCTACAATCGGCCATTTTTAAAGAGACAGTTGTCTGTGTGAGAACGTTGAGTGCTGTGTGAGCGCATTGGAAAAATCGGAGCTGCAATACAATATGCAATGCGGTGCAAGGACCAAGAATTTCTTACAGGATGAAGTGGAGGCGCTAGTTACTGTGATTGAGGCCAGATGGCAGGAGCTGGACACCAGCAGAGGCCACAAAAGTTCTACCCAAAGAAATGAAGAAATGCTGGAACCAACTTGTAGAAGATCACTGTGTAATGGTGACCACCCCGAGGTCTGGAGGCTAGTGCAAAAAGAAGTGGCAGGACCTTGGTTAAGTCGTTAGTGTAAGTAATATTTTCATTTATGCAATGGAATTGCAATTGTAAATGTGACACTCGCTCTCAAAAGTTATATTTTCATCTTTGCCGAGGAAGGTGGTACACAACAAAAGGGAAAGAACTCGAACAGGAGGAGGCCCGGCAAATCTGCACCTACTGACACCCTTGGAAGAGAGGGTCGCTGCTTTGATAGGCCCTGCCTGGAGAAAAGCAACCACCACTACAAGCTGAGCCCGCACTCAAGGGAGAGGGTAAGTCCTGCAAATTACACAGTCTGACTTTGCTAAATGTTAAGTACTGCGCGGGCTAGCTATGCTTCGGTTCCTGGGGATGTCTCTGTCAGTTACGCTTCAGTTGATGCAATGTGCTATCATTCATCGTGGTCCTTCAAATGAGCCTGCTGCCTGTGCTGTGTGAGCTTACTCATGCCCCCCCCACCCTACCCCCTCCTCTGCTGCTAACCAGTTGTCTGTTCTGTTATATTTTGCAGAACTTGAGGTCAACCCTGACGATGCGGAACAAGATTCAGGCGAGGAAGATTCTGAACATTTTCCAATCCCACCTTCCAGACCAAGAGCTGGGGGGGAGGGGGTGGAGATGGATGAAGCCCCCACTCTTTTACTGACTTTTGAGGAAGTGCAGGTGCCGCCCATTGAGGTGCCAGCCCCTTCCGTGACTAGTGGTTTGAGTGCTGGTGGGACATTCCATGGTTTCCCACTGGCCGAGGCTGTGGGTCCCAGTGATGTGGTGCAGCGAGGCATACCCAGGGCCCACTGGCCGAGGCTGTGGGTCCTAGTGATGTGTTGCAGCGAGGCACACCCAGGGCCCCACCGGCCGAGGCTGTGGGTTCCAATGATATGGTGCAGCGAGGCACACCCAGGGCCCACTGGCCGAGGCTGCGGGTCCCAGTGTGGTGGTGCAGCGAGGCACACCCAGGGCCCCACCGGCCGAGGCTGTGGGTCCCAGTGATGTGGTGCAGCGAGGCACACCCAGGGCCCCACCGGCCGAGGCTGTGGGTCCCAGTGATGTGGTGCAGCAAGGCACACCCAGGGCCCCATTGGCCGAGGCTGTGGGTCCCAGTGATGTGGTGCAGCGAGGCACACCCAGGACCTCGCCTTCCGAGGCTGTGGGTCCCAGTGGTGGGGTGCAGCGAGGCACATGCAGGGTCCCACCCTTCGAGGCTGCGGGTCCCAGTGGTCTGGTGCAGCGAGGCACACCCAGGGGGCCCCACCTTCCGAGGCCGCGGGTCCCAGTGGTGGGCTGCAGCGAGGCACAAGCAGGGTCCCACCCTTCGAGGCTGCGGGTCCCAGTGGTCTGGTGCAGCGAGGCACACCCAGGACCTCACCTTCCGAGGTCGCGGGTCCCAGTGGTGGGCTGCAGCGAGGCACACCCAGGACCTCACCTTCCGAGGCTGTGGGTCCAAGTGTTGGGGTGCGAACCACATCCGTGGTGTGGAGGGGAAGGGGAGCTCGACCGCGCATTCCCGAGGTGCAGGATCTAACAGATGTGGTTCACATGATGGCAATGAGTGTGGAGAGCACTGACCTTATGCAATCACTTCTGGACACCACCACTGGGGTGGGTGATGAGGTATCGGGACTGTTGGGAGAAGTAACAGCACTCTCCCGAGAAATGGGAACGATGTCAGTGACCATGAGGGAGGGAATGTTGCAGGTAGTTGAGACGCTTTTGCTCAACATGAGGGAGGGAATGTTGGAAGTCGTTGAGACACGGTCGGGGTGCATGAGGGACGGCTGCTACAATAAGGGAACACGCCCAGACCCCACGCCCATTGATATAATTAACTGCCACTCCCACTCCAATACCCGGATCAGCCTCTGAAGAGCCCCAAGCCGGGCCCTCCACATTGCTGGCTGCCCACCCCACCGCCCCCAAAGGTGCGCACTACCCGAGATGTTAGAAAGAATAAGCTTGGTATCAACCCCAGAAACGCTGTGCCACCACCTGCGGGTAGGGGTGGTGGAGTCACCAAGAACAAGCACGGTGGGCGGTCTTAGAATAAGCTGGAGGAGAGATGGGTGCAGCCTTTCTTTGCTGCTGCTGCTGTTATTGTTACAGTTGTAACTGTTCTCAAATAAAAAGTTTTTTTTGTAAGTTATGTAAATTTACAAGTTTAAAAGTTAGTAAGTAATAAAGTTTTGAAATGATCTTAACTGAAAACAAGAATAATTTTATTAAAGTTAAGTACAGAGAACTGTTTGTTAAACTTTTGAATAAAATATATTTTAAATTAAAACTGAATCATTTCCATTATTAACACAACTTTTGAACTAAACAAGAATCATTTCCACTATTTGTTCCATTAACACAAAACATTACAAAACAGGTCCAAACAGTAAACATGTCCATGTGGAATAGCTGTCGCTGAGCCTTCAGGCAGCAAAGCATTCATGATTGAGCTGCTGGCACAAGGCTCGAGTAATCGTTAAAGGGGCACGATGGCCCGCCCTCCTCCGCCGTCGTGCTCCGGGTTCAGGTAGTTGCATGGCTTCCTCGTCCTCATAGTCTGCATCTTCCTCATCATTATCATCAGCCACTCTCACCGCAGGTGGGTCTTCTACTACCAGCTGCTGCTGCCTCATATGGCTAGTTTATGCAGCATGCAGCACACAACAGTGAACTGACCAACAATCTCGGGAGTATAGCAAGTAGCCTCCGGAATGGTCCAGGCATCGGAAAAGCGGTTTCAAGATGCCAATGGTCCTCCCTCTGATGCTGCGCGTCGCAATGTGCGACATGTTGTATTCCCGGTCAGCTTCCATCCGGGTTACGCGTAGGGACAACATGAGCCAGATGGCGAGGTTGCACCCTTTGTCTCCCAGTAGCCAGCTCTGCCCTGCTGGCTGCTGCTGAAACATGGCAGGTATAACGCTCTCGCGTAGAATGAACGCATCATGGGTGCTCCAGGGTATCTTGCATCGACTGACATGATGCGATACATGTTGTCACACACGAGCTGTACATTAATGGAGTGGTAGCCTTTTCTGTTCCTGTACATCTCGGAATCCTTCAAAGGTGCTCGCAAGGCGATGTGGGTACAATCAATGCAGCTCTGGACCTTTGGGGAGCCAGAAATCCTGGAGAAGCCCACAGCCCTGTCATGCCTTGCCTAGGTGGTCATGGGGAACTTTATGTAGTCATTCCTCCGGGCGTATAGTGCAGCTGTCACCTGACGAATGCAGACATGTGTTGCATGTTGCGAGATGGCGCACACGTCCCCAGTTGTAGCTTGAAACGATCCGGAGGCATAGAATGAAAGTGCAGCTGCAACTTTCACTTCAACTGACAAAGCAGTCCTTCTGACACTTCTAGGTTGCAGGTCTGCTTTCACCAACTCACAGATCTCAGTTACAACTTCTTTGCGGAAACGCAGCCTTCAGACACAGTCTACATCACTCAGGTGCAGGTACGAAGGCCTGTCTCGATATACCCGATGTGGGTAAGGCCTCCTGCCCAGCACCCTACGGGCTCTGAGGTTCCTCATGTGATGACGTTGAATCAATTGTCTCCTCTGCAGTACCATGATGCAGAAGGATCGCGCAAGGTCACTATTGCCCCCATGCTTAAATTTTACCTTTTGCAAGCAGCTCAAAACGGCAGGAAGGCAGGACAGGTTCTTTGTTCTCTCTCCCTAAGGTCTGTATGGATCACACCCAGGTCTGAGCAAGCGCAGTGATCGGGAAGACCACCCCCCGGGCTCATTGCAGTCTCGTGACTTGTTCCGATCGCGTTGAACAGCACCTTCCACTCCCCCCAACCTCCCGTCCCCTGGGCTCAGTTTGTTTTGCAGCCGAGCCCCTGTGTTCGGGCGCGGGGCCATTTCTGCCGGCAGACGCTCCGACCCTCCAGCCCTGTTTGAAGACGTTCAGTGGTGGCGTGTGAGTTATAATAAGATGAAAACTTCAGAATTCCATCTACTCCGTTGTAAGGTTAAAAAAAAATGTAATCTTTATCAGGCATATTTAAAGTGTTCTTGACTCCCTCTAAAACTTTAATGAAAAACAATGGCGTCTTTCTGCGCTGCTTTCTCTTAACTCACCAGAAGGTTTTTCAGGAGTGGCCAGATACGCCGACTTGGGAGAAATTTTTTGGGGCAAACTTTGAAATATGATTTACAAGCAGCAGACTGGCGCAGCGGTAGCGTGCTGGGCCCATAACCCAGAGATCGATGGATTGAAGTCATGCTCTGCTAACTGAAATTTTTCACAGATAGATTTTTAACCAATAAAGGAATTAAGGGTTACGGGGAGAGGGCGGGTAAGTGGAGCTGAGTCCACGGCCAGATCAGCCATGATCTTATTGAATGGCGGAGCAGGCTCGAGGGGCTAGATGACCTACTCCTGTTCCTAATTCTTATGTTCTTATGATTTTAAAAAAACTGGCGCAGATATGAGGTAATGCCCCCTATGATGTAAAAAAAAACCTAACCTAAAAAAATCGTAACTAACTCTGTTACGCTGACGCAGATTCCTTGGGGAAACTTTAATTTAAAAACTTACACCAAAAAAAGTGGCGCGTGCCAAAAAAACGGCGCAAATGACCGTGGAAAATTGAGCCCCATATAACTGCAAGTTATTGATCTTAGTTCAGTATGTATAATCTCCTTAAAACCACCAATTATGAATAATATGGTAATTATAAATGCAATATAATATGCATCTAGCGTTTAAAATCCCATTTGAAGTTTGTTTTTAAATGCATAGTTCATTTAATCAGAAATTGTGTTGAGAAAAAATGCAGTTGTGACAATGTTGATCATTGACTATGATTCACTGTGACATTCAAAACTTTCTCATTAAAAACATAAGCTTTTAAAAAGGAATTTAGGACTATCCGATATCTGAATGTTGTAGGGATTACTCTAGTTAGGCATTTAAATGGAATTAATGAATTTACAAATTACAATTGGGAAAAGTAAGCTTTTTTTTTAACTGCAATCAGGCTTTCGGAGGCAAGAAACCTGAAGATCTTCTAATTATGTACGGCTTTTGAAACACAAAATGAGAGGGTGCTGTGAATCAACATGTTATATCCCCTATTTTATGGCAGGGAATCATTATTTATCCTTCATACTAAGCAACATTGGCTGTATGCTTTAAAAATTGGAAGAATAAACATTCCCAAATTCTGTTCACTTATTGTGAAGAGGTTGATCCATTGTTCATGAAATGCAGCTGCTGTGATGTAAATCAACGTTTTGTCAATCTAATCTTTAAGGTGTTTATTTATATATTTAAAAAATAGTGAGAAAATTTATCTAAACCCAATCTTTTTAACTCTGTATTGTTAACATTAGAGTACAAAGCTTTATCATTTCTGAACAATGTGAGATTTTATATTTTAGTCATTCTGGAGATGTGCCAGCGCAATACACCATAAATAACAATGTGGAGAGGAATAGTAAATACTGCTAATAGCCCCGTTTACACTACTAACTTTACATTCATATGAAAATTAAACTAAGTGCCATGTGGGAAAGGATGTTAGTGCAAACCTCATCAATTCCTGTTTGAACTGGTTATAGGGTTACTATCTTTTGCAAAGGCAGAGCCACACAAGGGGCAGATTTGGAAGAGGATAGAGGATTAAGGCTTGAGTTTTAATATTTGCTTTGCTTATAATGAAATATGAGAAGTAAATGGGGGAAAAAAAAGTTAGCTTCTATTTTAAAAATCAAATTTGAGAATCCAGTTTTTGTTCATTTTAAAAAGTCTTGCTACACTGTTCAAAAACTGGACCCTCAGAACTAGATGGGTGGCAGTTGAACTGGTAATCTAACTAGCATTGCAATGAAACCATGCAAGAAGTAGGAAACTGGAGCCACTATTTAAAAAAAAAACACAAACAATTTCAATCCTCTGACTCTCTCAAACCACTTTTTATATTGCTCTTCCTTTATCAGGAATTGTGGGAACACATCGTCTGTCAGCTGGCTCACAGCATTTATGCTGTTGGGTCCAATTTCGATCGAGTGCCAGCAGACTTGTAGACCCAGTATTACATGAAACATAGAAACATAGAAAATAGGTGCAGGAGTAGGCTATTCGGCCCTTCAAGCCTGCACCACCATTCAATATGATCATGGCTGATCATGCAACTTCAGTACCCCATTCGTGCTTTCTCTCCATACCCTTTGATCCCTTTAGCCACATCTAACTCCCTTTTGAATATATCTAACGAACTGGCCTCAACTTTCTGTGGTAGCGAATTCCACAGGTTCACAATTCTCTGAGTGAAGAAGTTTCTCCTCATCTCGGTCCTAAATGGCTTACCCCTTATCCTTCGACTGTGACCCCTGGTTCTGGACTTCCCCAACATTGGGAACATTCTTCCAACATCTAACCTGTCCAATCCCATCAGAATGTTATGTTTCTATGAGATCCAGTCTCATTCTTCTAAATTCCAGTGAATATAAGCCTAGTCGATCCAGTCTTTCTTCATATGTCATTCCTGCCATCCCGGGAATCAGTCTGGTAAACCTTCGCTGCACTCCTTCAATAGCAAGAATGTCCTTCCTCAGATTAGGAGACCAAAACTGTACACAATATTCAAGGCGTGGCCTCTCCAAGGCCCTGTACAACTGCAGTAAGATCTCCCTGCTCCTATACTCAAATCCTCTCGCTATGAACATGCCATTTGCCGCCTTCACCTGGACCTACATGCCAGCTTTCAATGACTGATGTACCATAACACCCAGGTGTCGTTGCACTTCCCCTTTTCCTAATTTGTCACCATTCAGATAATAATCTGCCTTCCTGTTTTTGCCACCAAAATGGATAACCTCTCATTATATGCATCTGCCATGCATTTGCCCACTCACCTAACCTGTCCAAGTCACCCTGCAGCCTCTTCGCATCCTCCTCACAGCTCACACTGCCACCCAACTTAGTGTCATCTGCAAACTTGGAGATATTACATTCAATTCCTTCATCCAAATCATTAATGTATATTGTAAACTGGGATCCCAGCACTGAACCTTGCGGTACCCCACTAGTCAGTGCCTGCCATTCTGAAAAGGACCCATTTATTCCTACTCTTTGCTTCCTGTCTGCCAACCAGTTCTATATCCACGTCAATACATTACCCCCAATACCAAGTGCTTTAATTTTGAACACTAATCTCTTGTGTGGGACCTTGTCAAAAGCCTTTTGAATGTTCAAATACACCACATACACTGTTTTTCCCTTTTCCACTCTACTAGTTACATCCTCAAAATTCTCAAGAATTGAAGATTTGTCAAGCATGATTTCCCTTTCATAACTCCATGCTGACTTGGACCAATCCTGTCACTGCTTTCCAAATGCGCTGTTATTACATCTTTAATAATTGATTCCAGCATTTTCCCCACCACCGATGTCAGGCTAACCAGTCTATAATTCCCTGTTTTTTCTCTCCGTTTTTAAAAAGTGGGGTTACATTAGCTACCCTCCAATCCATAGGAACTGATCCAGAGTCTATAGAATGTTGGAAAATGATCACCAATGCATCCACTATTTCTCTGGCCACTGCCTTAGTCTGCATCCCAGCGTACTTATCAGGCCCTGGGGATTTATTGGCCTTCAGTCCCATCAATTTCCCTAACACAATTTCCTGACTAGTAAGTCTGCCAGCAGTCTACAGAAAACAGATTTAACAGCATGGTCACTGAGCTTCAGAAATCTCAATTAAAAGACAAATATAAAAAGTCCTTTGCATTAAATGAACAATGCTCGCTCGCTCTTTCTCTCTCTCTCTCTCTTCCCTCAGTTATACACTTTAAAAGTTTATAGAACACAAACAAAAGCTATAACAGATGGGTCATCAAAACATTATGGGGCCGAAATTCAGGCCCGCCAGAAAGCTGGCGTTCTTACCGTTTTTGAAGTGCTTTTACATCTCTGAAGAGGCCGACTCTTGATCAATATTCAGGTCTTTGTCTTTTTTCTTAAGCGGCCAGGAGGTTGGTCATAATGGGGGCAGAAGTGCGGCGGTAAGTGCTAGTGAGGGGCGGAAGTGGAGGCGGGTCGGATTCTCCGCTGTTGTTACTCAGCAGCGGAGCGGTGGTGACCTCATTGTGCATCTGCATCACCAAGTCTCTCCCCTCCTTTAAAGGGAAGAGAATCGTCGAATCTTTAGGATTGGCCACTGGGCCACCAGTGAGGGGTTTGGCCGGGCCGGGGCGGTGGGTGCCAGGCTGCCTGGCCGAACCATGGGGCATAATAGTCTGGCCAACACAGAAGTCGGCTGGCAAAAAAAATAAAATGGCGGCAGCGGCATTGGGCCCTTGCCTTTAATGGCTGCCGCGCAGCCAGGGCTCAGAGAATGAAAGATGTACCGACAGAAACAGCTGTTGGGGGCACTGTTCGGCGGGCATTAGATTTGAAGTGTGATGACACATTTACGGCCACTCAGCTGCGGTGGGGCGGAAGTGGGTACCACCAGGAAACCCCCTGCTGAATTTGCTGCCAGTGGCCATTCGACCAAAAATCGGCGGTCATTGGATTCCAGCACCTGGCCGCCACATTCCGGCGGTAACGGGCCTTTTCGGGATCCAGAATTTCGGCCCCTATGTTTTCTCTCTCTTTCACACATAGCTTCTGTTTTATTGGGGGGGAAAAATACTCGATACAAATTTTTCCTCAGTAAAACTTTTGGAATGTACCCTCTTGTTTTTGAAATTTAATTGAAGAAAAGCTACTGGGCAGAAGGAAAATATCTATAATTATAACTGACTGAACAATACTGTGCATTTTGGGAAATTAGGTGCGCATGGTCAGAATGTACAATCCAAATTCAGCTGATAAGCGTCCCAGTTCTGGGCAAAAATATCAGGTGAAAGTAAAAAAATTAAATAAATACAATAAAAGACAGAAAACAATTTATTTGATAAATTTAATCAGGCTATTGTGAAATATGTAATTTTTGAATTTTTATTTTGTTTAAACCCTTATTTTTTTACAATAAAAAATTTAAATTATTGAGGTGAATTTAAAAAAAATAATAATTTATGGGAAACCGACCATTAGTTTGCACAATTACAAAATAAATCAGCTATTGTGCGTCATACAGTGTGACACATTTAACATTAAAATGGCCTATAGGAATAATAGGTATGCAGGTTTTCAATGAAATGTGAGTGCTCTTTCTACTGAATTTAATATATACTCTCCGAGTAGGCCGTCATACCGCCTTTGAAATCCACCGCAAGTTCGGGATTTCGGCATGCGCTAAATCCCGAAATAGCGGTCTGTCAACCTACACGTTGACAGGCCATCCGTTCTGCCATTAAAAACCTCGTTGCTGGCATAGAGTTGGGCTATTTGCCCAGCAATTACGTACATAAATTTTATGGCTGGTGGAAACCGGTGCAAGGTCTGTCTCCACAGCATAATGGGATACCTGAAATTGAAAAACTGCTTTTTAAAAAAAAAAAAATTAAATGACATCCAGGAACATTAAAAATTTTAATGAGAAGAAATCCTAGTGCATGTTAAAGCTGCAGGTTTAAAAAAAATAACATTTACATTTCATAACTTTCTGCACAGTGCAAAGTATTTGTTTAGAAGTGGGAATTATGAGTAATGAATTGGATTCTCACAATAAAAGCTAAATCTATAATATATTTTAAAGGCTGTAGTAAGGAAGTAATGTAATTTAAATGAATGAAAGACCATCTGTTTTCTGATTGGAGGACCCGGCCCACGCCCACGTAATCCCAGGTACGCTTCCGCACAAGCTGCGTTCCTGGGATCTGTGGGCAATTAACCTGCCCTCTGTATGCAGAGTCAGAGAGCAAGTTTACAAAAGAGGGCTTCCATCCGGTTGGTGCATATTCTTTTTTGCAGAAATGCAGTCGACCGCAATTTTTGGCCCAAGCTAATTTGTTTGGAACAAAATCTGTTGCCTGTAAATTTTTTTTGAACCCATATGGTTCAGTGACCTCAAATGGAGATAAAGCAAGGGCAATACTGGAGCAGGTCTGTGGCTGGGTATTCTGTGGCGAATGGCTCACCTCCTGACTTCCCAAAGCCTCTGCACCACCTACAGGGCATAAATCCAGACTGTGACGGAATACTCTCCACTTGCCTGGATGGCTGCAACTCAAGAAGCTTGACACTATCCAGGACAAAACAAAACTTTGATGAAGAGAGCGAGTGTAATGCAGCCAAATTTGCTGCTGATGCAAAGATAGGTGGGAAAGCAAGTTGTGAGGAGGACACAAGGAATCTGCAAAGGGATATAGATAGGTTAAGTGAGTGGGCAAAAATTTGGCAGATAGAGTATAATGTGGAAAAATGTGAGGTTATCCACTTTGATAGGAAGAATAAAAAAGCAAATTATTATTTAAATGCAGAGAGACTTCAAAATGCTGCGTTACAGAGGGATCTGGGGATCCTCGTACATGAAACACAAAAAGTTAGTATGCAGATACAGCAATTAATTAGGAAGGCAAATGGAATGTTGGCCTTTATTGCAAAGGGGATGGAGTATAAAAGTAGAGAAGTCTTGCTACAACTTTACAGGGTATTGGTGAGACCACACCTGGAGTACTGTGTACAGTTTTGGTCTCCTTATTTAAGGAGGGATATACTTCCATTGGAGACAGTTCAGAGAAGGTTCACGAGATTGATTCCTGAAATGAAGAGGTTGTCTTATGAAGAAAGGTTGAGCAGGTTGGGCAGATACTGATTGGAGTTTAGAAGAATGAGAGGTGATCTTATTGAAACATGGAAGATTCTGAGGCGGCTTGACAGGGTAGATGCAGGGAGGATGTTTCCCCTCGTGGGGAAATCTAGAACTAGGGGGCATAGTTTCAGAAACGGGTCACCCATTTAAAATGGAAATGAGGAATTTCTTCTCTCTGAGGGTCGTAAATCTTTGGAATTCTCTACCCCAGAGCTGTGGAGGCTGGATCATTGAATGTATTTAAGGTGGAGATAGACAGATTTTTGAACTACAGGGGTGTCGAGGGTTATGGGGAATGGGCAGGAAAGTGGAGTTGAGGCCAAGATCAGATCAGCCATGATATTATTGAATGGCGGAGCAGGCTCCTATTTCTTATGTTCTTAAAAAACTGTCTGCTTGATTGGCATTCATCCACTGGAATAAATATCCACTCCCTTCACCATCGGCATACCGTGGCTGCAGTGTCAACTAACTAGAAGATGCACTGCAACAACTTACCAAGGCTTCTTCGGCATCGCCTCTAAAACTTGAGTTCTCTACCAGCTCGAAGGATACGGGCAGCAGGTGCATGGGAACAATATCGCCTCGAAGTCGCACACCATCCTGACTTGGACATGTATCACTTTGTTTATTGTTGCTGTGCCAAAATCCTGGAACTCCCTACCAAATGGCATTATGGGAGCACCTTCACCACATGGACTGTAGCGGTTCAGGAATGCCCATGACCACATTCTCAAAGGGCAACCAGGGATGGGCAATAAATGTTGGCCTTGCCAACGATGACCACCTACCGAGAATTAATTAACAAAAAAGTTTGATTGAGCAGCTGCACTCTTGCGTCTGAGTCACAAGCACTACTTCAGAATATTGTTTAATTTGACAATTCAGTGGAGTAATGAAACAGTATTGCATTGTTGGTGATGCTGTCCTTTGGATGAGATATTAAACGGGTGCCGTGGCTGCCTGTTCATGTATAAAAGATGTCATGTTTTTCAAGTAAGAGCACTGTCTTGGCTATATGTTTCTCAGCCAATACCACCACAAATTGATTAACAGATTATTTTCTGTGAAATATTAAAAACTTGCATATGCACAGAAAGGCCAGAGTCCTGCACATAAGTATACAGAATTTATTTAAACTGCCGCATGAGCACAAAAATTGAAAATAATTTTTCCCTGCAAAAAGAAATAATGAAAAAGCCAGAGAAAAGTGTATTTTAATTCAGTTTGGCAAGCAAATGAATTTAAAGAGCTGGGGAACAGAGTTAATTCAATGTAGCATAAAAAAGAATTAAACCAGCTGAGGAAAATGTAAATTCATTCCAAATAATATCAGAAATTAATTAATTGAGCTGACAGTATAAATTAATTTAGTATAACATGGAAAAGGAAATTACCTGAATAACATTGTTAATTTCAGTACCGCATGTAAAGTAAATGAAATGAACTGAGCAACAGTAAATCATTTCAGAAGCATGCAAACGGTTTTAAATAAGCTGAGAAATTGTGGAAATTCATTCAATACATTGTGGAAAAGGAAATAAATAAATGAATAGATGTAATGTAAATCAATTCAGAAGTGTTTAAAAAGAGCTGAGGAAGAGAGTAAATTACAATATATACAGCATCCAAAAGGAATTAAATAAACTGAGAATTCATTCACAGAAAAAGTGCAAGTTAATTTAATACAGCATGGAAATTTAAATGAGTTGCGGAACATTGAAAATTCATTCATGTAGCATGCAAAAATAATAAAATAACTGGGGCACGAGTAGTACTGGAAGAATGGCTAACAACATTTGCAAGCAAAACAGAGGCTGTTCAATGTTTACTTGAGGAGAGGAGCTAAAAATAAACTTTGCCATGGATTTTAAAAATGCTGAAAATTGTGTGGGGGGACAAACAAAAAGGTGGGCAGACCTGGGTGACTTATGCCACTGGTCCATCTATATATGGTGTCAGAGCTGGGAGAGAAGCTTCAGAAACTCACTCCATACAGCTCCATAGTGGCAAGAGCTGCAACTACATTAGCCCAGAATTTGTAGTCCTGATGACGGCGAATTGGCAGCATTCGCCATCATTTTGCCGTTGAAACTTATTGTAACTTCAGGATTTAGCGTGTGCGCAGCCTAATGCAGAATCCTGAAGTTCACTGCTCCTCCACAGGCTGCACTGGTTTCGCCACCCCCCCCCCCCCCCCCCCCCCCACACACCACCAACACAGAGCCAGCAATCAGTGAAATCTCTCAAATCATGGAAACTGACGAAAACTTCGACTCTTCTGCAGTAATTACACTGTTAAATGACCCACTAAAAGTTAGACACGAAGGGATTAATTGTAACTAGGGTTTCAACAGCGTATTGACTGCTAAACAAAGATTATGGGCCTGAAAATCTAATTTTAATTTTGTGCAATGTCAAAATGATCCATTTTACTAAAAATTTAAAGTTTTAAGAAACTTTTTAAAAAAACATTGTTCATCTTTATTTCAGGTGTGCCTTTTACCCATGTGAGAGCCCCAATCTTTGTTTTTCTCCATAACATTTTTTAAAAGTTAGAATTTTAAGAGCTTGTCCACTTTCTTGTTTGCTGTCTGTGAGAATTCTGTACTTTGATTGGCTGCTTAGACAACTTGTTGACATCACAGCAGCTCGCATTATGGGATTCCCACTATGCTACTTCGATTTGAATTAAACGTTGGAAAACCCGATCTTCTTGACAGAGATTGAAAGATCTTTGTGCGAAGCTTACTTTGGGACCAGTGACGAACGTCGCCTTTGCTTTTCCGCTGACCGAAAATTCAGGACCAACTTGACAGTTGACATAGCAAAATGTAATGGGAATTGTTAAGATAGCAATTTGCACTGGTAAATCTTGACCAAAAAGTCTGGCAAAATGAAATAAGTTTTGTGGCCAGAAAATGCCTGCCCTATGCAAAATTGTCCATAGGTTGTAGATAGGTACGCAGTGTAGGATTGCTCAGCCTGAGCACGGGTGAACCAGTGATACGCATTATATACATAGCTTCTATATTACCTATACACCTCATATACACAGTGCACACATTATGCAAACCTAAACTATGCTGCTATATGCTTCACACATCAGATTTCACCTGCCTCGTATTCACTAGTCTTTGTCCAAAGCATATGCCTTATTCAACAGAGAGAAGGATATGTGTAGACCAGCCTGCATTTGTGATACTCAAAAACAAAATGTAAAAAATGGGGAGAAAATTGCAAGAGGCAGCTACAGAGCAAAGAATTGCAGTCTGGGTCTTCCTATTTCACAAATAAAGAACTGAAATTGTTTACAGAAATTATCCTCAGGCCATAAGTGAAACTCGGCAATGCAGAAGAAGTCTTTTCAAATATCTGTCAAACTGACTACTCTGTATAGCTGAGATTTGGGTCCCATTTGGGTAATTAACTCTACAGCAGCCAAAAGCCACAAGGAAATTCCTTGTTCAAAGAGTATATTAGTGATCCTATATGTATTTGTAACCAGTTTAAGAATATATATCTATTGGCCCAGAAATTGCGGCCTCCCAGGTCCATATGGAGTGCGAACAGACACGGGAAGACATCGGAAAATCCGGTTTTCAGCGTACAATGTGCATGCGCTGAAAACTGACTTTTCCGATCTGTCAAGCTGGTGCTCGACAGATCCTCTGTATATCGGGAGCGAGGACATTTGCATGGGCAAGATTGCGGTGTTTACCCATAGCTTGCCCAGCAAATGTCCTCAAAACTCTTGTGCCTGATAAAAGCAGGCGCATAGCTTACTTTTACAGGCGTAAGCATTTTAAAATACAAACAATATAAAATAAAATTTAAAAAACACATTTTATTGTTAAAAATGCTTCCCACACGGTAAGTTTATTTTAAACCATATTTTTTTTAAACTTTTTAAAATCGGGAAAATATATATTTTTTATACTACATAAATAACTTTAATTTAAATTAATAAAAATATGTGATGTATTTTTTTCTATTTTTTAATTAGAGTTGGCGGGGGGGGGATTCTCATTCGTCATAATGGGAACTCCAACTTACGGAGTTCCCATTATTATGAATGAGAAAATACTTTACCTTGATTGGCTGCCAGAGCCATGTGACTGCAGCTGCAGCCCTGTGCATGTCCTGACGTGCACGCACAGTCAGTGGAGGCCTCAGGATCAAGAACTCACGTGGGCGCAGCAGGAACAGGTGGGTGCGCATCGTTTTTAACTTTTTTAACCGACTCTCCATGGTAGATTGCATTGTGCTGATGCCCTGCTCCAGAATGCCACACAAGCTGGAAACGGACTCCTCCAAACTTTCAGACATGGTTTGACAGATCTTTGGCAGGATTTCCATTACATCATACAATTGCATGTGTGCAGAAAGCAGCTTTCTTTTGAATGCTTGAGCCCTTGAATTTAGAATCTCTGACCTTGGAGCCGACCTTGCCCTCTGGTGAGCCATCTCCTAGCAGTCTTTTCCACTACTCCCAGTTCCTGCTCACTCGTACTGAGTGATTCACCATTAACTCACCGACTACCCCATGTAGGCTGCCAATCTCAAGTGATGGTGCTTCTTCTGGAGAATTGTCCATCTCTGACTTCTCTTCCACTGGGTCCAGGTGTTAGGAAAGACCTCGAAAAAGTGAAACGGGACAAAAGTTAAACTCTTAGTGAAGGGCTACAGGGTGGACGCTGATTGACATCACTATACAGCATACAGTTGCCAAGCTGCTTGAATGAGTGATTACTAAAGGATACAAGTAATGGGCAGACACCCTGCTGATTGCAGCACCCAGCCTCGCCATCGCTGATGCTCTTCACTCTTGCTGCCCTGCTGATATTTATGGATACGAGCTCCATCTGGTTAAGCACTTTTATGCTTGCTGATTCTCCCCGATTTTGCTCCTCTTGTATTCTACACCAATTTGTACTGCAGAAAGAGAGGGAGAGAATCAATTGAAATGTGATGTACATATGTAGGGGCTTCTTCCTGTAGTTTGCATCCCGAGAGTGAGAAGCAGCAATTTGCAGCATTTTGGTCAATGGAAAGGAAGAAGTTGGACTGTAAACTGAGAAAACATACTTCAGAGGAGTGCAATGTTTAGAATTTGCTACCAGGTGAAGACAGAATGCTGCTGGAGCCTATTGTAAAGGCAGCATGCAACAGATTAGTGTGTGATTTGAATGAGAAGGAGAGTTGGTACAGTGTCACCTTGTAATTGGCGGGAAAGCAAGTGGAGTCGGGGAGGGAACTGGGCAGAGAGGCAAGTGCAATAGAGAGAAATGGCGATAGAAATACCTGCATTCTTCTCTTGGGCAGTCCCTCGGAGTCGAGGATGACTTGCGTCCACACTAACATGAGTTCTAATGTGGCTGATGAGTCCAATGTGGGATCTTCAGACTGTCATAGGTGGGGCAGGTGGTGGTTGACGGGATGGGTGGGTGGGGTGCTTGGTTTGTCGTACTCTCCTTCCACTGTTTGTACTTGACTTCTGCGTACTCCCAACGAAGAGACTCGAAGTGTTCACCGCCTTCCCGAAGCTTTTCCTCCACTTTGAGCGGTCATGGACCAGGGATTCCCAAGCGTCGGTGGGGCTGTTACATTTTTTCAAGGAGGCTTTGAAGGTGTTCTTGAAACGTTTTCTCTGCCCTCCTGGGGCTTGCTTGCCGTGACGGAGCTCGGAGTAGAGTGCCTGTTTTTGGAGTCTTGTATCAAGCGTGCGGACTATGTGACATGCCCATAGGAGCTGATTGAGCGTGGTTAATGCTTCGATACGGGGATGTTGGCCTGAGAGAACACTGACATTGGTACGCCTATCCTGCCAATGGATTTGCAGAATTTTGTGGAGGCAGCGTTGGCCACTGGCACACCGTGGCTGCAGTGTGTACCATTTACAAGATGCACTGCAGCAACTCGCCAAGGCTTCTTTGACAGCACCTCTGAAACCTGCGATCTCTACCACCTAGAAAGATAAGGGCATCAGGCGCATGGGAACACCATCACCTGAAAGTTCCCCTCCAAGTCACACACCATCCAGACTTGGAGATATATCGCAGTTCCTTCATTGTCACTGGGTCAAAATCCTAGAACTCACAGCACTGTGGGAGTACCTTCACTTCACGGAATGCAGTAACTTCAAATATTTCTATTAATTTCATTTGATAGAAATAATTGCATAATTCCTGATCCAAAAAATAGGGCTTTAAGCATGAAGGAAAAAATCAACACTCAAAAATCATGGACTGATGAAGGGAGAAGTCTGGAAAATAGCAACTGATAATTGGGTGAAAAATCTGAACATCGTGTTTTGAAGATCCAAAATGGGGAAAGTACCCAAAGTCAAGGAAGAAATGACTACCATGTTTCAGAAAGATTTTCAAAAGAAAGCACCACAGTGGTCAGAATGGAAATACATTAGCAATGTCCTCACACCACCTAGTGTACAAAGCCTGCAATTGTGAAAGTTCATAGTTGACATAGCAAGATTGAATGGGAAATGTTGACATACCAATTTATAATGAACATTGTTAATCCAAAAATAATGACAAGAAGTATGAATTAGCATGCCTTATGGAAGTATAGATAGATTAGGTAGCATAACAGTGCGGCTAGACAGAACAATAACCAGGACAAATGTCTTATGAATTTGGCCAAACTGGTTGCTGGGAGCACAGAAACTCTTGGAGAAGTTGTATTAGAGTATGAGTGGGCAAGTCACAGACTACCTATAGCTTTGTGCATGTTCCAGCAACCCTAGTTCAGCTGGTGATGATTAACTTTTCATTTAAAATATTACATTCAAGAGACAGTATTCCAGGTAATGACATTGTCTGTCAGGTTGGAGCCGATTCTGTAATAAAAGTAAGATGTAAACCAACAGCATTAATTCACAATTCACACTTGCTTAATAAACAAATACCAATCAAATTATACTAAGTAGCATACTGATTAAGTTGTGCTCAATGATTTGATTGTAATCACATATATACAAACAACACTAATGTTCATAGAATCATAGAGTGGTTACAGCACAGAAGGAGGCGACTTGGCTCGTCGAGCCCATGCCGGCTCTCTGCAGGAGCATTTCAGATACTCCTACTCCCCCGCCCTTTCCCCGTAGCCCTGCAAATTGTTTTCCTTCAAGTACTTACTGGGAACATAAAAACTGACTGCAAAAGCTTCTATAGCTATGTGAAGAGAAAAAGATTAGTGAAGACAAACATAGGTCCCTTGCAGTCAGATTCATGTGAATTTATAATGGGGAACAAAGAAATGGCGGACCAGTTAAAATAAATACTTTGGTTCTGTCTTCACGAAGGAAGACACAAATAACCTTCCGGAAATACTAGGGGACCGAGGGTCTCGTGAAAAGGAGGAACTGAAGGAAATCCTTATTAGGTGGGAAATTGTGTTAGGGAAATTGATGGAATTGAAGGCCGATAAATCCCAGGGGCCTGATAGTCTGCATCCCAGAGTACTTAAGGAAGTAGCCCTAGAAATAGTGGATGTATTGGTGATCATTTTCCAACAGTCTATCGACTCTGGATCACTTCCTATGGACTGGAGGGTAGCTAATGTAACACCACTTTTTAAGAAAGGAGGAAGAGAGAAAACAGGTAATTATAGACTGGTTAACCTGCCATTAGTAGTGGGGAAAATGTTGGAATCAATTATTAAAGATGGAATAGCAGCGCATTTGGAAAGCAGTGATGGGATCGGTCCAAGTCAGCATGGATTTATGAAAGGGAAATCATGCTTGACAAATCTTTTGGAATATTTTGAGGATGTAACTAGTAGAGTGGACAAGGGAGAACCAGTGGATATGGTGTATTTGGACTTTCAAAAGGCTGTTGAGAAGGTCCCACAAGAGATTGGTGTGCAAAATTAAAGCTCATGGTATTGGGGGTAATGTACTGACGTAGATATAGAACTGGTTGGCAGACAGGAAGCAGAGAGTCGGGATAAACGAGTCCTTTTCAGAATGGCAGGCAGTGACTAGTGGGGTGCTGCAGGGCTCAGTGCTGGGACCCCAGCTATTTACAATATACATTAATGATTTAGATGAAGGAATTGAGTATTATTGCCAAGTTTGCAGATGACACTAAGCTGGGTGGCGGTGTGAGCTATGAGGAGGACGCTAAGAGACTGCAGGGTGACTTGGACAGGTAAGGTGAGTGGGCCAACGCATGGCAGATGCAGCATAATGTGGATAAATGTGAGGTTATCCACTTTGGGGGCAAAAACACAAAGGCAGAATATTATCTGAAAGGCGGCAGATTAGGACAAGGGGAGGTGCAACGAGACCTGGGTGTCATGGTACATCAGTCATTGAAAGTTGGCATGCAGGTACAGCAGGTGGTGAAGAAGGCAAATGGTATGTTGGTCTTCATAGCTAGGGGATTTGAGCATAGGAGCAGGGAGATCTAACTGCAGTTGTACAGGGCCTTGGTGAGGCCTCACCTGGAATATTATGTTCAGTTTTGGTCTCCTAATCTGAGAAAAGACGTTCTTGCTATTGAGGGAGTGCAGCGAAGGTTCACCGGACTGATTCCCCGGATGGCAGGACTGACATATGAGGAGAGACTGGATCGACTGGGCCTGTATTCACTGGAGTTTAGAAAGATGAGAGGAGATCTCATAGAAACCTATAAAATTCTGACTGGACTGGACAGGTTAGATGCAGGAAGAATGTTCCCAATGTTGGGGAAGTCCAGAACCAGGGGACATAGTCGAAGGATAAGGGGTAAGCCATTTAGAACTGAGATGAGGAGAAACTTCTTCACTCAGAGGGTTGTTAACCTGTGGAATTCTCTACCGCAGAGAGTTGTTGATGCCAGTTCATTGGATATATTCAAGAGGGAGTTAGATATGGCCCTTACAGCTAAAGGGAGCAAGGGGTATGGAGAAAAAGCAGGAAAGGGGTACTGAGGTGAATGATCAGCCATGATCTTATTGAATGGTGGTGCAGGCTCGAAGAGCTGAATGGCCTACTTCTGCACCTATTTTCTATGTTTCTATGTTACTTATCCAATTCCCTTTTGAAAGTCATGATTAAATCTGCCTCCACCACCCTTTCACACCCTTTACTCGCTGCGTAACAAGTTTTTCCTCCTGTCGCCTTTGGTTCATCTGCCAGTCACCTTAAATCTGCGTCTTCTGGTTCTCGACCCTTCTGCCAATGGGATCAGTTTCTCTTTACTTTGCCTAGATCACTTATGTTTTAGATTTCTCCTCCAGACCCACAACCCTCCCGAGATATCTGCGCTCCTCTAATTCTAGCCTTTTGAGCATCCCCAATTTTAATTGCTCCATTATTGTTGGCCGTGCCTTCAGCTGTCAAGGCCCTATGCTCTTGAATTCCCTCCCTGAACCTCTCCGCCTCTCTTTTATTTCCTGCCTTATGACACTCCTTAAAACCTACCTCTTTTTGCCAAGCTTTTGGTCATCTGCCCTAATATCTCCTTATGTGGCTCGGTGTCAAATTTTGCTTTATAATGCACCTATGAAGCACCTTGGGGCGTTTTACTACGTTAAAGCGGTTATATAATTACAAGCTGCTGTTGTAACTTCTCCTTTAATTCTTTTTATGATTTTTAAATTTGTTCCCTTTCATTACCATCTTACCAACTAGTGGAAACAATCTATTACTATTTATACTTTCATAATCGTGAACACCTTTAACTTTCTCAGCTGTAGTGAAAAAAACCCTAACATTTCAAGTTTCTCTTCATGTCTGTAGCCCATCATCCCAAGTAGCATCTTAGCCCACTAGTCCATCTGTATCTTAACTAAAGTCTTGTATGTTTTTTTTTTGTTTGTGTTCTGTCCCTAGATACAACAAAGATTTTTTTTGTTTACTAGTCTTTCTATGACCTCTTGCAGATGTTCACAATGCTCATCACAATATGCCATAGACCCAATTAGATGTCATTAACAAATTTTGATATACTTACCTCAATTCCTAGGTCCAGATAATTATATATGTAGGTAATGAAGACCCATGTGGAACACCACTCACCACATCTTAGCACAAGAAACTTACCCTAATCTTTCCTTTCTGCCTTCCAACCATGTCTCTAGCCATTTGGCCACATTCCCTTTAATTCAATGCACCATTATCTTTGCTATAAGGCACTTAACTTATGTGAAACCTTAAAATGCTTTGTGAAAATCCATTGATTGCATTTCCTTTATTCTCTACTATTTCTTCAAAGTATTCTATATGGTTAGTTGACCAGCCTTTTAGAAATTCATACTGACTCTAGCATATAGACTCTAGCAGTTTACCAACAACTAAAGTAAGACCAATTGGCCTATCATTTCCTGGCTTATTCCTGTCTTTTTTTTGAAGAGGGGAAGTTACATTTGCCATCCTCCAGTCCTCTGGCACAATTTTGCTTTCCACAAGATTTTGGAAAATTATAGACTGAGTGAAGTCTAATAAAATGAATGGATATGAGAGTAGGCAAATCTTACTTTTTAAGTTAACTTTATAAACTGAAGAGTATTTTGGAAGATAATTATCAAGGACATGCAGAAAAGAAATATATATGTATTGACCATTAAAAATGTGATTGAATAATGTTGATTTAAAAATGATCCCTAATTACCTGAGTGGGCAAAGGTCTGTACAATGTACTACTAAGCCATACAGACCAGATTCTATCGAATTAGTTCGTCTCAGCCAGGGCAGCAGATGTGGCACTACAGTTGGCCTCACAGGATTTGGCTCATTGGTGCCCTCTATGCTCAAATTGCCTACCAATATTCATTATTTAGGTTCACACTATAGAACTGTAAATTAGCAAGAATCATCCCCTTTAGAATAGGATAGTAAATAAAGGAAGAAAATGACTTGCAGATTGTTCAGACCAAATGAGGACTCATTTATCACCCAGCAATGACATTGCAACTGCAATAAACAGGTGCACGGAGCTACAAAACAGTAAATTGCTGAAAATATTTATTGCTTTTAATGTATAAATATGTTCTATTTTCTCCCAAGCATTGTACTTTCCATTTGTTTTGTACAGTACAGAGGATATCATCTTTGGTTGCTGACCACCACGTTATCCACCTGTGTGTATAGTATAAGACATCTGCTGAAAAGCAATGTTTTCATAACAGAAAAATTCCAAATGATACCATGCTGTAAAAGCTGTACTGAAGCAAAGCTGCAGAAGACAATCCAAGGTGGCTAATGTCACCAAGTCAGCCACCGAGATATACCTACCGTTGGCCGTAAGATAAAGCTGTTGAAAAATCTTAGGTGCTTTATGGTTTCTGAATGGGGACAGTTAAACTCATTGGTACTGAATGGAATGACTGCTTTTAATTACAGTGAATATTACTCAGTTGTATTTCCTTTATTCATAAAACCAAGAGACGGAAAGTAATTCAAGAAACTCAGGACAATATTACATCTTAATGATGAAAGCTCAAGACTGGGAATTAACAGGGCTGCGAGAGAGCAGTCCAGATTGTTTTCTGAGCAACACATTGAATTAGATTGAATTGAATTGATATAGAGACAACACAATTTTTTCAATGCATTTAGGGGCCACAGAAGGAATTAACGATTGATTTTGATAGCTGATATCTTACTGGTGGAATTATTCGTAATTCCTTTGAAGTAACAACATAAGAAGCACTATGCTGATTGTTCTGGAGTAATTTAAAGTTGTCCATATTCCAGGGTATGGTTGAAGAGTAGACAAATGTTAAGCATGTATTAAAGGAAAATATGGGGGAAGTAGAACAAAAACCATAATCTTGCAGTTCCTGGAAATCTGAAACTAAAACAAAATGTTGGAAGTACGCAATAGGGCATGCAATAGCTGTCAATAGAACATTAGCTTGTCTATTCTCTCCACAGATGCTCTTGACCTACTGAGTGTTTCCAGCATTTTCTATTTCTGTTATAGGGAAAGTAGGTTTTCTTCATAATGACCCCTTTTTATATAAGATGACACTCTCTTACTAGGTATTTCTTTAGAAGCATCAATTTTATCACCTCAATGAAAACTGCCAAATAGGGAGTGTCACAGAGCAGACCGTTGCAACTTTTGCCTTGTGTTCCCAGAGTCAGGATACTAGAAGAATGAGTTATGATTGGCTGAATAACCTTTCCTCATCCTTGACTTTTCTTGTGTTCTTGACAGTGAGTGGTTGCAAGCTATTTGACTGTGGGCAGTATGATTCGTCAGCCCAATTCACTCAACATCCTCACATGCACACCTTCAGTAGGGGATTGTTGGATAGCAGTTAGAGCAGGAACCGTAGTCATTTCCCCCTGTACTCTCAAACCCCAAGAGTGCGGATGCCAATTGTAATGCCCTACTGCTGTTTTGATTGAGATCAACACAGGGTGGGGATCCAACCTTGGGATTTCCTGATCTGTATGACTCAACTGCCTAAACCCACTGAGCTATTGAGGAAGCCCTTGCATGCCATTTTTATACTGTAGTGTTGCCTACAAAGAAAAGTGTGCCACCAGAGGCAACCCTGTAATGTAATGAACCTAGCACTAGTATCATAAGTGGCACAGAAATATTTCTTTAATGGTGATTTCATTGTGTGCCTCTGTTAAGTGTCAGTGGTGCAATGCTAAATGATTCCCGCTGGCACTTCTTGCCTCCAGTTATGCCATCTTGGGGTTAACCTCAGCCTGCCCACACAAACCAGAAATGCTGAATAATCAGAATTCTGATGCTACTCTGCTGGAGAAGGTCTTGCATTACTTGGTTTTAATATTCTCAGAAGTTTGATCACCAACCTAATTACTAAGTTATACAACCACTTTAGCATTGATGTACATTCATAACTGTTTGGCATTCATATGAAGTGGTATTATAATGACATTACAGAGAACAGAATATTAAAAATCTTAATCTGGTTACCTGTACTTTTCACCCACTATCACGATGGTACTATATCTGTTTAAGTTGGTCACATTTGCTGATGTTTGGCTCTGTAATATTGTATTTCTATAATGTTGCCCCAGGGCCTTCAGAAAATAAGCTTAAAAGCCCAAGGAGTTGACCTTGCTATAAGAAGATAAGAGAAACTATTCCCAATTGCAAAATTGTTTCATAGTGCTGAATTGTTTCAGGTTCATGATTAGAACTTTAATCTGTTAAACTTTTCTTGTTCTATTTCTGGTTACTTTGTAAACATCAATATGGGACAAATAAAGTTTCTTTGCAATTATAAATCTTTTTGAAATTTTGGAAAAAGGACGGAAATTAATTTTAAATTATGGACAGCTGCCGTTTGAGAGGAGTCTGATCTTGGGTAAACGTTCTTATCACTGAAACAGTTATTGACGTTTTGCAAAAGGCAAATTCACAGGTAAAACAGGTAAAACATGTTGCTTCAGCGTTCTTATGAAGTGCCAACAAGGATTTGAATTGTATAAGCAACTTTCACCGCATCTTGACAGTTTTACTGTGGAAACTCAACCGTCCAACGGAACGTCTCCCGCCCCAAGCCATTTTTAAGCGTCTTGGCTCAGATGCAAGAGGCCCGTGTCCCAGAACCGCAGGCTAATGGAACTTTGGAGGAATTGGAACGTACTGGAGAAAGTTCTCCACTTTATTTCTGTTTGTAAAATTTATCTGGTTTATGATTTTTTTTATTTACTGAGAACTTTTGCAGACTTGCAGGTGTTCACTTAAGAATGAAGATTAATGTGAGCAATTAGGGCATTTGTCAGTTTAAAAATACAGCTGTATTCTCCAGTACTGTTTTGCATTTTCAACAGAATGTTTAGGGGTCGCTTTTTTCTGATTCACTATCTGTCCAGCAAGTCTGTTTATTATTTAACATTGTGCACTTCACCTATTCTGCTTAGTATCAACTTAACATAGGTCTATTTGTAGTCTTTGGTTGTACCAAGTTATATGTTTAGTTATCTGTTCATGTATACCAAAATGTATACCAAGTCTGTGCATACTGTAACTTGCAGGAAAGACACCCTCGTCAGATGGATGTATTAACTGTTGATTGTTGGATTAATAAGCTGAGCAACAGGTACAGCAGACATTATACAAAGATTTAAACATTTAACTGCAGCCTGAGCAATCAAACAATAGCTAAGATTTGTTTGTGAAATCTTTTTAGTTTCTGATGGCGAGCAAGAGCTGATTTTGAGGTAAAGACTCGCCCTTGAATCAATAGGTGGTATCATGGATCACAATCTATTAATTTAAGCTCTTTGTTATTTCACTGTGATATTTGTCATTGTTTTATGAAGACAATTCCATTTCCAGTTCATCACAAAAGCCTTAACCCAATCATTTGTAGGCCACAAGTTCATCAATTGTACATAGGGACTAGTTTGTAGATTTATGAATATGTATTATATATACAAACCATTATGATAAAGAATATGTAGATTGAATTAGCTAATATTGTGAAAGTATAAATTGACTTTTAATAAAACCATTTATTTCTCTGTTTATTCTGATCCATTGAACAATAGCTACTGTAGATCTTCCATTACTATCAGATGTTTGTCATTCTGTTTGAATCAATGACATGAATATATCTGATGGTGATTAGCCAACTTACAAAATCATTATAAACTTAAGTGATCTCATGAATATTCTGTTCAGATATTTCATATTGCCTTATTGGCAGATGACCATAGAGCCACATTAAAAGAGTAGTTCAGGCACAGAACTATTGGTTGGACTATGATGCATGGTGTAAGGTGCTAAATACCACATAATAAAAGCAATTGACTTGGTTTGGCCATCTTTTGTTTGGCCATCCTGGTATTTACTTTTGGATTCTATACTGCATGTTATTTGTCCCAAGTGCCCTATAGATATTAAGGGCTAGAAATTCCCCAACCATGTGCTGGGTTTTTCGGCGCTATTTCGCCGTTTTTGGCAGAAAACAGTGCGGCAGGAAATTCCCTGAAGTCTTGTGCCGGTGGTTTTTAAATACCGCTGGGGAGCAGACTGCTGGCGTGCAAGACTGGAAAAAGTGCTTTTGCCCAATATTTGGCTTGCAGCGCACCCGTAGATAGGACCGGGAAAAACCTGTGTTGCAGCCCTTGAAAAAGGTAAGTTAAAGTTTTTATTTTTTAATTCTTTTGCAGCAATTCGCTAGAAAAGGATCTTGTGAATGTTTTGATTTTTTTTTGGTGTTTTCCCCACCCCATAGTCCCAACTCGCAACAATATCGGCCTCTGAGAAAAATGGCAGAAAATTCACGGTTTGCAAATCCTCGTGCAACGCCAATTTTTACCGCTGGGCGCATTTTTTCCAAAATATTAGGTCTCAAAATCAAGGCATGGTCATAGTGATATTTTTGGTGGAAAAATACCACGATGACCAAAAATTGAATTTCTAGCTCTTAAGTAATTTATAATATGCTATATTGACTTCCAGATTTGTTATAGGCTACAAAGCTAATTTGTTTTGATTTGTAATTTGTTCAGTTTTTTTATTCTGTTTTAAAACTTTCTACCCATCCCACCTAATGCATCATCCCAAATTAAAAGACCTATTTTATCTTTAACAGTTCTTCTGCTTCACTGGTAGCTACTAGATTAATGTGCCTTACTACCAACAGTTTCTCGCTTCCGTTCTTGAATCTCTTTTATATTCCTAAGAATTCAGAATTTTTATTAGTTTCATTGTAAATAAGCAAATCAGCTTGGTCAGATTTGTATGGCAGTAAACTCTTTCACAAGTTTTATTTTAAAATTAAGACAGTTAAAAAGGTTTTTTTGTTCTGTGAAGAATAAATCTTATTTGGTGGTATGAAGCATGTGCAGGTTGGTGCCAGAAAATAAATAAGAAAGACTACATTATATATTGCCTTATGGCATTTCCTAGTATGTCTCAAAATACAATCACTTACTTTGAAGTGCAGTAACTGTTCCTATGGCAGTCATTTTGCACACAGCAAGTTGCCCCAAAATTTCATGATGTAAATGACCATTTAATCTATTTTGGTGGTGTTGGTTTAGAGAGGAATTTTGACTATGAGAACTCCCTGCCCTTCTTTGAATAGTGCCATGGGATCTTTCATATCAACCTGAATAGGCAGACAAGACTCTGTTTAATGACTCATCCAAGTATGCTTCCTCCAACAATACAGTATTTCTTCAGTGCTGCACTAGTGTGTCAAGCTAGAATGTGTGTTTAAGTCCTGCTCTATTGGAAAGGATAGAAAAATATTATATACCTGTCATTTGCTATAATCGAGGTCTAATGCTACTCTGCCATCTTCACAGTATTTGTAGGATAGAGCAAAAGCCCATCTCAAAAACACTGCTTTATAAGTGCTACACTAGTAAGCTCCTTTCTTCTCCTGTAATAGACCACAAATCTCCTGTATCATATTAACCACTTTAATGTGAATGTTAAATTAATTTGCAACTGGTTTATAGTTCAGGACAATTTGATGCATTGAATACCTGGGGTACAGTCGCATAGTGATTATGTCACTGGGCTAGTAATCCAGAGGTCTGGACTAATGATCAGCCGGCACGGACACCATGGGCCGAAATGGCCTCCTTTCGTGCTGTAAATTTCTATGATTCTTCTATGAATCCCAATTTTATTAAAAGTGAAAAATCATTTTTTAAACTAGTAATTGGACTTCTTACAGATTCATTGTTTTGGAATTTATTTACATTTTTATACTTGCCTACTCGATGGTATTAAGAAATACTCTTAAAACCATAGCGTGAAAAAGTCATAGTTTTAATAAGTTCTACGATGTAATTTTGCACCATATAGCCTACTTATTCTAGCAACAGATAATAGTACACAACTTGTCAAATCTTCTGGAATTTTTTGAGGATGTTTCCAGTAGAGTGGATAAGGGAGAACCAGTTGATGTGGTATATTTGGACTTTCAGAAGGCGTTCGACAAGGTCCCACACAAGAGATTGATGTGCAAAGTTAGAGCACATGGGATTGGGGGTAGTGTACTGACATGGATTGAGAACTGGTTGTCAGACAGGAAGCAAAGAGTAGGAGTAAATGGGTACTTTTCAGAATGGCAGGCAGTGACTAGTGGGGTACCGCAAGGTTCTGTGCTGGGGCCCCAGCTGTTTACACTGTACATTAATGATTTAGATGAGGGGATTAAATGTAGTATCTCCAAATTTGCGGATGACACTAAGTTGGGTGGCACTGTGAGCTGCGAGGAGGATGCTGTGAGGCTGCAGAGCGACTTGGATAGGTTAGGTGAGTGGGCAAATGCATGGCAGATGAAGTATAATGTGGATAAATGTGAGGTTATCCACTTTGGTGGTAAAAACAGAGAGACAGACTATTATCTGAATGGTGACAGATTAGGAAAAGGGGAGGTGCAAAGAGACCTGGGTGTCATGGTACATCAGTCATTGAAGGTTGGCATGCAGGTGCAGCAGGCGGTTAAGAAAGCAAATGGCATGTTGGCCTTCATAGCAAGGGGATTTGAGTACAGGGGCAGGGAGGTGTTGCTACAGTTGTACAGGGCATTGGTGAGGCCACACCTGGAGTATTGTGTACAGTTTTGGTCTCCTAACCTGAGGAAGGACATTCTTGCTATTGAGGGAGTGCAGCGAAGGTTCACCAGACTGATTCCCGGGATGGAGGGACTGACCTATCAAGAAAGACTGGATCAACTGGGCTTGTATTCACTGGAGTTCAGAAGAATGAGAGGGGACCTCATAGAAACATATAAAATTCTGACGGGGTTAGACAGGTTAGATGCAGGAAGAATGTTCCCAATGTTGGGGAAGTCCAGAACCAGGGGTCACAGTCTAAGGATAAGGGGTAAGCCATTTAGGACCGAGATGCGGAGGAACTTCTTCACCCAGAGAGTGGTGAACCTGTGGAATTCTCTACCACAGAAAGTTGTTGAGGCCAATTCACTAAATATATTCAAAAAGGAGTTAGATGAGGTCCTTACTGCTAGGGGGATCAAGGGGTATGGCGAGAAAGCAGGAATGGGGTACTGAAGTTGAATGTTCAGCCATGAACTCATTGAATGGCGGTGCAGGCTAGAAGGGCCGAATGGCCTACTCCTGCACCTATTTTCTATGTTTCTATGTTTCTATGTTTGTCACTTTCTTGATAGTTCTCCCATTCATTTTCATTGTAGAATATCTGTTAGTTAAAGGGTACTGATTTTAAAAATTGCAGGACACAAATATATTGGTACTTTTGTTGCTATTTTTCTGTATTGACGAGTCTTCTGTATCTAAAGAGAGCCTGCTTTCTTTTTAGGACACACAGCCATTTGCCAATGCTCACGAAGTGCTGTCCCATTCTCGGTCACGTGCCAATGTGTTGAATAAAGTTGAATATGCACAGCAGCGCTGGAAGAAACAAGTTCAAGAACAGCGGAAATCAGTCTTCGATCGTCACGTTGTCCTCAGCTAAAAACATTGCCTCTTAACTAATATACAGGAAAACAGAAAGAGAAAAGTCAGTGGACCTATAGAAACAATCTGACTGATAATCTTCTCTATGGTCCTACCTGTTCATGGAATTCCTCAGCGTTAGTTCATTGAGAAAATAGTACAGTAATCATGCCATTAGTTTGATATTCTCTTGATATCATGATTTTCATTTAATTATTTTAGTGAAAATTTTCCTCCTAAATTATAGTGTAGTTGTGGAACAAATGCCACAAGATAACAAGTGAGTATAAACTAATTATAAAATATAGGTAAAAGTTAATCTTTTTACTGGATGCTTTAATTATAGTGCAGTTACAAAAAGATAATTTGGCAATTACACAGGATATTGGCAGAAAGCTAAGACGTGCAACTCTTGATATAATCACAGAATGACTGTTAACAAAATTCACTCTTTGCCGAGCTCTCCCAGTGCTCCCTGACCTAAAGGAAGTGCCTAACATTTTTTGTTGACACCCAACACCTTTTCATTTTTGTTTTTAAACTGGCATTTTTTAATGAAGTAGTGAAGTCTAAAGATGACAACTGTAAACATGATTATGAAGATAACTGATCAAACGTTATAGGAATATGTGTTCCCCACAAGGAACTGCTTGCAGCTAATTTGATACAGCGTAAAAAAATTAAAATGTAACGCCTACAGTTGCACTGATGAAAAGAGTTAGTTTGATCATTGTTGCAGACCCAAACATTATAGAAATAGCCTAATAACTTTTTGAAAAATGGTGCTAGGGTATGATACACCTTTACAGCTATTTGTTTACACCAGTGTTGGTTCAAAGTGCCTGTTTCCATTGTACAGTTAGATGAATTTTGCAGTTCATCAATAGTCTTAGAATGTTTTATCCCCAATTTTTCTCCTCTTCCCTTCTCTCCTGAAGACACCAACTTGCACAATTCCATTGGTGCCAGCAACTGCCTTCCTCTTGCATTGCTCAAGTGTTGGTCAATACATTGTATTGGTAAACTATTCCACTGTGGGAAGCACCATAGTCAAGCTCATCCCTTTGCACACCTAACATCCATGTGCACTTTTTGGTAGAGTTCACTGGATGCTGGTTAGGAGCACTCATGCTAATCAATTCCATCCCCCCCCCTCCCCTTCCCCCAGCTGATGGGCACTGAGACCCAATGTAGTTTCTCTTCCCCTCACCCCCCCTCCCTTATCACATCACAGATCAGCAAAATCAACACAATCCTGAGATTGAACTGGGAATCTGTATGATTCAGTACTGTGAGGTACAATGTATTTACCCAAGAGGAGCCCTGGCCTTATTGTGTAATTAGATGTTAACACAATGATGATCTGTGTTTTTATTCTATACTTTATGGGGATTTAAGTATTCCTCTGTCAATCTCTGAAATACACTAGTCCTGTTCAGATGGCGGCTGGGCTAGCAGGTTTCTGCCCATACTGTTTTGTAACCAGCTGTCGGGAGCTATTGGAATACCTGAAGTTATTTTGCCTCTTCCTTTCCTGTAAAAAGGTGCATTGCTCCCCCGCCCCTCTATAGACATACCATAGCGCAACCGAAACTAACGTGACAAGTGGGGGAAAATGTGTCATCATAGCTTCCAGTTGTGTGCTGCACCAACACTTCGCCAGTCTAACTTTACCTGTTCAATTTCTGCCACACAAAGCTGAAAGAAAAACATTTACTTATAAAAACACATTTGTGCTTTTTTTAAACTGGTAAACTCATATATATTGCATTCTGATGAGTCACTGAATGACTGCTGGCGTGTTTAAACTTGGGATCAAAACAGATCATGCCACAAGGTTTATAAGAAGTACTGCATTGATATTCACTACATTATGAAAAGTCAATGGCTATTATTCCAAACATTTAAATACTATTTGCACAATTAATGATTGATTATGTGGGTTTGTATAGGAATTGATTTATTTTTTACATACGTTCAGTATTTAAATGGAACTAACTACATAATACGCGTCCTTTAAATTATGCTGTATTTCTCTTCCCCCTCCCTGCCACCTCCCTTCTCCCTGCAAATGATACAAGTGTGTATAGTCTGGGGCCTCAACTTTGTTTTTTAAGCTATAATTAATAAATTTTAAAACTCTGACTTTTAAATTCTGACTGTTTATTCATTTGCAATGGCAGTTGTAATTATATATGTGTGCAAGATACACCAGGTAAGTAAGAAAGCAAACTTATAAGAGGCTCGTGCATTATTGCTAGAAATATTAGGATACATTGTTGTACGGGACATAAAAGTAGATTCAGCACAGGTACAAATGGTATGCTCATTAACATTCTAATTCCCTAGTTTACAATTATTATTTTGAAATGCCTCATATTTTTGTTTTAAACTTCTGAGCTTTAATGCTGATCTTAAAGCTTGGCAATTAACTGTAACAAAGGACCAAGGGACCACTGAAACGGTTGTCCAAATAGACTTTAGTGAAGTGAGTAATATATAGCAAGAGCTATCTAGTCTGATTAACCTCTGGAACTACCATATTGCATTACACCAGCCAAACTATTAATTGTATTCCACTGTCCGACTGGCTCTCCGTACTCTTCAATATTCTTGTTTTTCAAGCAACTATCCAATTCCCTTTTAAAAATCCTTATGGATACTGACTCAACAATGGTTTATCATTGACCATTCTACCACTCAATGGAAATGTTTTCTTACCTCCTCTAATTCACTTTTTCAATATCTTAAATTTGTGTTCTCTTGTTACCATTTCACTGACCAGTGGAAACCATCTACCACTATTCACCCTATCATAACCTCACTGTCAACCGTGAGGGACTGTGGAGCATCCTCCTCCATTTCGGCTGTCCCCAAAAGTTTGTCACCATCCTCCACCTGCTCCACGATGACATGCAGGCCATGATCCTGACCACCGGATCCACCACAGACCAAATCCACGTCCGAACCGGGGTCAAGCAGGACTGCGTCATCGCACCAACACTTTTCTTGATCTTGCTGTAATGCTCCATCTCACTCTCAACAAGCCCCCCGCTGCAATGGAACTAAACTGTAGAACCAATGGGAATCTGTTTAACCTTCACCACCTCCAGGCTAGATCCAAGGTTGTCCCATCCTCTGGCATTGAACAACAGTATGCGGACGATGCTTGCGTCTGTGTATACTCACAGGCAGAGCTCCAAGCCATCGTCAACACCTTCACCGAGGCATACGAAAGTATAGGCCTTACGCTAAACATCTGTAAGACAAAGGTCCTCCACAAACCTGACCCCACCACACAGCACTGCCCCCCGGTCATCAAAATCCACAGCGCGGCCTTGCACAACATGGACCATTTTCCATACCTCGGGAGCCTACTTCCAGCAAGGGCAGACATCGATGACGAGACCCAACAATGGCTCCAGTGTGCCAGCGCAGTCTTAGGTCACCTGAGGAAGAGAGTATTTGAAGACCGGAACCTCAAATCTGGCACCAAGCTTATGGTCTACAGGGCAGTAGTGATAACCGCCCTCCTACATGGCTCAGAGACGTGGACCATATACAGCAGACATCTCAAAGTGCTGGAGAAGTACCACCAACGGTGCCTGCACAAGATCCTGCAAATTCACTGGGAGGATAGATGCACCAACGTCAGTGTTCTTGCACAGGCCAACATCTCCAGCATCGAAGCATTGACCACGCTCGACCAGCTCCGTTGGGCAGGCCACATCGTCCGCATGCCTGACACGAGACTCCCTAAGCAAGTATTCTACTCGGAACTCCTACACGACAAGCGAGCCTCAGGTGGGCAGAGGAAACGTTTCATGGACACCCTCGAAGCCTCCTTGATAAAGTGCAACATCCCCACTGGCACCTGGGAATCCCTGGCCCAAGACCACCCAAAATGGAGGAAGAGCAACCGGGAGGGCGCTGAGCACCTCGAGTCTTGTCGCCGAGAGCATGCAGAAATCAAGTGCAGACAGCGGAAGGAGCGTGCGGCAAAGCAGGCTCCCCACCCACCCTTTCCTTCAACCACTGTCTGTCCCATCTGTGATGGAGACTAATTCCTGCATTGGACTGTACAGCCACCTGAGAACTCACTTTTAGAGTGGAAGTAAGTCTTCCTCGATTTCGAGGGACTGCCTATGATGATGATGATTAATCCTTCATAATTTTAACGCCCTCAATCAGGTCATTCCCCAACCTTGTAGTCACATAACACAGCTTCTATCATACTACGTTTAACAAATGTAACAACATATTTGATGATCATACACTTCCATTACCCTATTTTCCATCGGCATCAGCACTTTAGCTCTCAATACTGTCCTGGTTGTACTATTGTTGCAAATAATTTGAACAGCTAACTTCCACTAATAAATTTGATGAATTAAGTTCTATAATGAAACTAGTTAATGACACTGCAAGATTCTTTCAACTGCTGATGTTGGACTATTGGTTTACCAAGTAGTTCTGTATTCCTCTTTTGAGTAATATCTTTAGACCAGTTCAAACAAGTTCAGTATCAGCCTTCATAATTCATCATCTCAACAATGAGGAAATCAACCAACCACATAATATAGCTTGAGGGTTTTACCGTTGTCCATTTTAATCGTATGCATCTTCACACTTCCATAAATGTATTCCTAGGTTTGACATGATTACCCTGTGCATTTTCAAATGATAGTACCAGTACAGTTAATCCTCTTATTGGGTCTCATCCAGTTATCTACCTCATGTTGATTAAAGCAGATTCCATATGGCTTAGTTTTAGGTATTCTACCTACCCCATCCCCCAAAGAAAAATGGAAAAAAAGTCTCCTACCATTCTGCACCACGTTTTCAGGTGTATTATAATACTTTGTACGCCTTTTTATTCTCCTTTAACAGGTTATGTTTCTTTGCTGTTTAACAAAATATCCCAACATTTATCATTCTACATTTTTGATATGTTATCATTCATATGCACCTTCAACACAATTGCAATAGGCTCAAAGAAACTACAAGAAAAATATGAAAGAAAACAGCATAAAGTCTGAACATGGTCGTAGATCTGATTCAAAGGGCGTAGGCATCATGGGTCTATTCAAAACTCATAACTCTATCTGTCCTAATTTGATAATGGAACTGGAGCCATGTAATGCACTCATCTGTAATGTTTTTTGTGGTATATATCAATGATCTAGACTTGAATATAGGGGGTATGATTAAGAAGTTTGCAGCTGATACTAAAATCGGCTGTTTGGTTGATACTGAAGAAGAAAGCTGCGGATTGCAGGAACATATCAATCAACTGGTCAGGTGGGCAGAACAGGGCAAATGGAATTTAATCTGGAGAAGTGTGAGGTAATGCATCTGGGAAGGGATAAGAAGGAAAGGGAATACACATTAAATGGTAGGACACTGAGAAGTGTCGAGGAACAAAGGGACCTTGGAGTGCATGTCCATAGATCCCTGAAGGTAGCGGGCCAGGTAGATAAGGTAGTTAAGGCATATGGAATGCTTGCCTTTATTAGCCAAGGCATAGAATACAAGAGCAAGGGGTTTATGCTTGAGATGTATAAAACACTGGTTAGGCCACAGCTTGGAGTACTGTGTGCAGTTCTGGTCACCGCATTACAGGAAGGACGTGATTGCACTGAAGAGGGTACAGAGGAGATTTATGAGGATGTTGCCGGGAGTGGAGAATCTTAGCTATGAGGACAAATTGGATAGGCTGGATTTGTTTTCCTTGGAACAGAGGAGGCTAAGGGGAGATCTCATTGAGGTGTATAAAATTGAGAGGCCTAGATAGAGTGAATAGAAAGGGCCTATTTCCCTTAGCAGAGGGGTCAACAACCGTGGGGCATAAATTTAATGTAATTGGTAGAAGGTTGAGAGGGGATTTGAGGGGAAATTTCTTCATGCAGAGGGTTGTGGGTGTCTGGAACTCACTGCTTGAAAGGGTGGTAGAGGCAGAAATCCTCAGCACATTTAAAACGTACTTGGATGTGCACTTGAAATGTCATAACCTGCAGGGTTACGGACCTAGAGCTGGAAAGAGGGATTAGGTTGGATAGCTCTTGTTGGCCGGCATGGACACGATGGGCCGAAATGGCCTCCTTCTGTGCTGTAAATGTTTATGTTTCTATGATCCATTACAGCATTATACATACATAAACCAACCTCCCATTACTCGCTGTCCAACTCACAATGAATAATCATCACTTGGCGGAGGTATCGAAATGTAGCCGGTACCCATAACACTATACCCCAGCATGTGCCTGTACCTTCGGAGGAGGTTGACAGAAAAAGAAAAATTGAAAAAAATACAGCAATTGAACTAAATTACAAAAAAATACTAACCAATAATATGCATTTATATAATTAATAAAAAATTATAATTTGTAAAGGAAAACTTCACTAATTTTATCAAAATATCTTGTTTAATTGTGGTTTGCTAATCAATATTATGACTCCCGTTTAACTGATCCTAATTTTTTTTTAATTAGTAGCCAAAACTGGGACCATAAGATGTCTTGTTCTAATTTCTCAACGTGCTTAGTGGATTGGTGGCATGAACAAGCTAATCTGATACTTATGCTTTATAGATAGCGCTCCCATTGCCAGTAGACATGCCTTCAGCACACTACTGCAAGCAAAAAGGAGACCCTGTTGGCTTTTTTTTTGCATAACCCACAATATAAAGAAAGAAATTGCATATATTTGGCATTTCATTACATCCTCACTACATCTTAAAATGTCGCACACCCAATTATATTTTTGAAATCTTGTTGCTATTATATAAGGAAAATGTGGAAGCTAATTTGTATGAAGCAATATTCCACAAACAGCAAAAATTAGCTAATTGATCAGTCTCTTTTTGGCAGCATTGGTTGAAACAGGAATATTGATTCAGGTCACTGGGAGAGTTCCCTGTTCGTATTTGAATAATGCTGTGGAATCTTAACATACAGATGGGGCCTTAAACCCTGTAATATGGTTTCCACATGGTTTGTCTATGTGGATATTCCCAAGCCGTTGGGCCAGGTTTGGTAGTCAGAAATATGAATTATAATTGCAACGTTCAAATAACTATGCATGAATATCTCCATAGCTGATCATATTCCCCTTTATCTATACACTGGATAAACTGTAGCAACAGCGACTCCTACATACACAACAGTTGGGCTTTTCTGTAAGATTCAGATACTCATAACCAACAAGAAAGTCACATCACCCCAATACAAGCTGAACCAAAGCAATTATCTCTGTCCTTAAGCTAACTCACTTGAATACTTTCCAGTTCATACACACAGATACATTCTGCAGGTATAGAAACATTTCCTCTCCTATTTCCTCTTCTATGATTTATGGGTTCCACACCTGTACAGGATAGCCTGGTTTGAAAAAAAACGTACACACTTAATTTAGCATAGGACAAACTTCTGTTTATCATTATCTGATTTCACAGGTGCCATAGAAAATAGAATCTAAGGACACTGATTTGAGACTGGCAGTGATGTGGAGCTGGGAGACCCATGTTGTACAATCGCTCCGTTTGTCCCTAGTCAAGGGACTTGGGTCTAGTAAGTAAGGGTTAAACACTGGATAAATGTCATTGTTAGTGAAGATGTTCCAGGACAGATGGCTCTACATGCATTTAAAAGATTAAAAATTAAGTTTAAAATGTCAACTAACAGAAACACAGTATAATCAATCAAGTAAAGCTTAGCACGGTGATATATGTGTGCCTATAGTGATATATTGCCTCTCCAGTTGTACGTATTCTACCTCTGGAACCATCTCATTCTTTTAATGGATATACTGTATTTCTCACCTTAATTGATTGCTTTGTGAAATGTGGGTGAAAGAGCATAACTGATTAAATGGATTCAAATAGAAAGAAAAACTTGCATCTATATAGTGTCTTTTGTGACTTCAAGACACCCTAAAGTGCATTCACAACCAATAAAATAATTTTGAAGTGTAGTCACTATTGTAATGTAGGGAACACAACAGCAAGCAAGGTCCCACCCACAGCAATAAGTTAATTGACCGGATAATCTGTTTTAAATTATGTTGATTGAGAAATAAATGTTGGCTGGAACACCAGGAGAGCCCCCCTGTTCTTTAAAAAGTGCCATGGGATCTTTTACCTGAGAGGGCAGGCGTAGCCTCAGTTTAGTATCTCATCTGAAAGACAGCACCTCTGTCAGTGCAGCAGTCCCTCAGTACTGCACTGGAGTGTAGTCTATTATGTGTTTAAGTATCGGGAGAAGGGCTTGAACCCACAACCTTCTGGCTCACAGGCAAGAGTGCTACTGCTGTTCTTCCAGCAGAACATAAGACCTACTTTAATGAAATGATAACAAATGTAAATAAATTAATTACATGAACCACAACTTGCGTGAACTTTTATTCTCTGGATGCCACCTTCATCTTTCACTACTGCTTTTCTTACCTATCCACAAGTGACACCTATGCTAAAGTACGGAATGACAACTGAAGAGGTTTCTCTTCAATCCACCTGTGTAAGGTGCTGGCAGGTAGGTATAAGGTTCCACGTGTACTAGCATCCCTCCAGTACCTCACCCAATGATCATTCTTCACATATGACCCTGGACAGTGAATGTATGCAGACTATCCAATTAAAGAGGCATAAAAGTCAAATCTATTCCTTTTCTTACCTAACACACATGCACTTTCCAATTATCTGTTCATTCAGATGAGACGAGAAAAGAAACCTGGAATCTAGTGGCTTAAAGCTACACCATTTGGTATCTTTACTTATGATGCCATCTGAGAAGCTGAAGTCCCTCATCCCTGGAACCCATCTTGTAAATCGTTTCTGCACCCTCATCAACCTCATCAAAAAACTCAATCAAGTTAGTTAAACACGATTTGCCTTTAAAAAATCTGTGCTAGCTTTTCTTAATTAATCCATACTTGTCCAAGTGACTGTTAATTTTGCCTTGGATTATCGTTTCTAAAAGCTTCCCCACTACATGGTTAAACTGACCGGCCTGTAGTAGCTGGGTTTATCTTTACACCCTTTTTTGAACAAGGGTGTAACATTTGCAATTCTCCAGTCTTCTGGCACCAGCCTCATATCCAAGGAGGATTGGAAGATTATGCCCAGTACCTTCACAATTTCCACCTTTACTTCCCTCAGCATCCTAAGATGCATCATATCCGATCCCGGTGACTTATCTACTTTAAGTTCAGCAAGCCTCTTTATCAATTTTTATCCCATCCAGAATCTCAACTACCTCCTCTTTCACTATGACTTTGGCAGCATCTTCTTCCTTGGTAAAGACAGATGCAAAGTACTCATTTAGTACCTCAGCCATGTCCTCTGCCTCCATGCGTAGGTCTTCATTTTGGTCCCTAATCGGTCCACCTCTCCATTTACTATTTATATACCTAGAGAAGTCATTTTAATTCCCTTTTATGTTAGCTGCCTATATTTACTCATACTTTCTCTTTGCCCCTCTTACTTCCTTTTTCGATTCCCCTCTGAACTTTCCATATTCAGCCTGATTCTTACTTGTGTTCTCAACCTGACATCTGTCATATGCCCCTTTTTTCTGCTTCATCTTACTCTCTATCTCTTTCGTCATCTAGGGAGCTCTGGCTTTGGTTGCCCTACGTTTCCTCGTGAGAATGTACCTCGACTGTACCCTAACCATCTCCTCTTTAAAGACAGCCCCATTGTTCGATTACAGTGTTGGCTGCCAACCTTTGATTCCAATTTATGCGGGCCAGATCCATTCTCAACCCACTGAAATTGGCTTTCCTCCAAATAAGTATTTTTACTCTAGATTGCTCCCTGTCCTTTTCCAGTATATTGGTTATAAACCTGCCACATGAAAATCCAGTCAAGAAAAAATAATTACGCATCTAACACCCAACTTTTTACAACCTTACATTTCAACAATTATAATTTATTTACTCTCCTAACTTCATAAAGATTATAGACTTCACAAAAGCTCAGCTAATTTAATTTCAGAAGTGTTATTAACCATAATTTTCTTGTATATTAATAGTATAATAGCAGGGTGCGCAGAAGAGACAATTGCAAACAGGACACAATTTAATGAAACTGATACAGATGTTTGCTAAGAGACCAAAAAGTCCTGGAGAATATATGCTGGGTTGTCAAGGAGCCACGACTCACATTAACAGGTGAAGACCGGCAGAGATTTTGGTAAAGTTACTGTCTGGTAAATAGTTCAAGAGGCAGAAGAATTGTGGAAAGCGTGAACAATCCTGCTCCATGTAGACTAAAAAGAAAACTCTTCTCCCAACATATCATTTGCTTTTGACAATGTGCTTTGGTTCATCACTCAACTCTTCTAATTGAACACTTCTGGCAAGTGCACAACACAACCATGTTTGAAACCCTGCACCAAAATCGAAAGAGTGTGCTTTTGCATCTTAGCGTGAGTCTCCTTATACTGGGGTACAGAGTATGTGGCTTGACAGACTCAAGTTATACCATCAGTTCAGAATCACTCTTTGGCCGAAGAAAACAGTTCAATACATCCAAGTACTCATGAGCAGAGCTCTGATCACCAGCATCGAAATGCTAATTACATTTTAATGTTAGCAGTTGGTCGTTGATATCGTCAACATAATTAAAATAATATTTTTGTTAATGCTGCTTTGCATTGGCTGCAGTTATATCGCTGTGAATTCAAAGCCAAAATAGTGTCTACTTTTTTTTAGATTCCACTGGGGTGACTCTACGCCCAAGTTGCACAGTTTTCATTGATACACGGAAATAGTATAATTGACCTATAAGTAAAATATTGATCCTTTATCATCGCCGGGTCCACCAATAGAATGAAATGCAATGGCTGTTTGCTCCTTCATTTTTGTAGTTTGACTCTATTTGCTGGCGGATGCATCAAATGGAACATGTATTATTCTGGCAGACTTTAGTCTACCCACTCGCCAGCAGAACTGAAGTTATATAATCCCAGTTAACAGTTAACGGAGAGGAGGAAATATTATAATATTTTAAAATAGAAACTAAATTAAAGCAAATGACGAATTCGTTTAATTTTTAGACATTATGGTCACCGTGGTGAACCTGATATTAAGGTTCATTGCGTCATTAGGAAATTCTGTCACAGATCGAGTTTTATTAATTAACTGAAACTTAATTCACAAATTTTACAATTGGCTCCACAATTGGGTTGTAGGTGATGACACAAGATGAAATATGTATACAAGATAAAAAAATGGTAAAAGCCTGGGGAAAAAATTATTTTAAAGAAACACTTGGGTCCTGCAACTGGTTGACTGCAATGTAAAATGATACGTATCTAAACTGGTTCCAATCAAAACTGAACCACAACATTGCAGATCGAACTAGCCGCGAGCTATTCTGTAAGAGCTCATAAACTGGTTGTTCATGGACTCTTCGATCAGACCAACTTTATTTTGCCTTTCGTGAACAGTGTCCAGATTCTATTTCTCCCTCAGGTTCGGGGTAAGGATTGTTGTTTTAATACAATTGGTTGTGTTTCTTTAAATATTAGATTCTAAACAAATAACATAATGCATTAGTGCATGTGTTTCAATGATTGATCAAATAATTATTTTTACATGAACTTCAAACAAAAAGGATTTCTATCTCATAACATGTCCTGTTTACCATACTGGACTAGAGGTGTTACCAGCCATCTGTGTGAGTCTAAAAATTAAGAGTATTTTTAAAACTGCACCTTGTAGAACTAAATCTTTGATAAAAAGACAAATGCAGAAAGTTATTTGGATTTGTTTAGTAAATAATTTTAAAGTTTATCTTAATATATTTCAACCTAATTCTCAGTACATTAAAGATACGTTACATGTAGAAACTGCCGTGGGCAGCTGTTCACGAGTTAAGCATATTTATTTACTGATAACTAATTGATAAGGTGTGGGGGAATGCTGTGTCGGATTTAGTCAAAAAATTGATTTTTTTTCTGGTAAACATAAGGGATTTTGAAACTGTGTCCCGTGTTTTGAAAACTATAACGAATCTCAACTATTTCAACTCTTAAGAAAATGAATTCATTAATTTGTACCTGACTTCTTCCCCTTGCTCGCCCAGTACAGTGGGACAAAATATGATCGAAAGCTCTATGGCTGTGACATCCCCGGGTTACGTGTATCAGATGGAGCCGGAAAGTTACGCCAGTCTGATGGAGAGGATAACGCTGGGAGATGCCGCCTACATGCAGATGGCCCCGCCGCTCTCCGCCGATCTTTCTGGGTTACAGCCGAGCGCCGAGCCGCCCCGGCTCCGTCACCCCGATGAGATCCCGATGCTGTCCTGCGCTGATCACACCTACACCGATGTGTTCGGCGGCGAGGCTTACGCTGCCTGGCACTATTACCCTCAGATCCCTTTCCACAACCCCTTCAGCGGGGTCTACGATTACGCCTATGAGCCCGCGTTCATCCGCAAGCGCAACGAGAGGGAGAGGCAGCGGGTGAAGTGTGTCAACGAGGGCTACGCGCGGCTGCGGCAGCATCTCCCGCAGGAGTTCTCCGAGAAAAGACTCAGCAAGGTGGAAACTCTGAGAGCCGCCATCAAGTACATCAAGGAGTTGCAATCTCTGCTGCGGCTGCCCGGGGACCACGTGGAGCGGGAGCCGGCTAGGGACGCCGTGTCCCAGGCAACCGTTGCCGTGGAAACCGCCAGGGTTTGCTCCTCCGAGGGATACTCAGTTTACAGGGTAACCGACAGCTCACAATCCAAGTAACCCGAGGCAACGTGAAGATGCACCGGTGTCTTTTGGAAAGCACTCGGGATCAGCAGGGGCAGGGAGAATGGAAGCGCCATCCATCACATCTCGTCTCCATGGTGAACCACAAGCATCCTGAAGACCTAGGTGCAGAGGGTCCAATAGTTTTAGCTATTAAACATGGGGAGGAAATGCAATAGAGAAGGGGACGTGTCAGTTACGCGGGAACTGAAATTGCAAAATCACTTTCCAACACTCTAATCTGTTTCAGCGCTTCAAATCCAAATTCTCCAACTAACCACTGATCCACAGGGGAGCTGGTCAATAACGTTCTGTCCAGCAACAAACAATGACATGGTCAGGATTAATTATTTAAATAAATTAGGTTGAACTCAAATGTCTTTATTTTGCTATTTACATTTTAGAGGCCCCTTTGTTTCCATTCAGCACTGCAGGGCAATTTGGGGAAATAGCAATTGTAAATTAGTGATCTTAATATTGCGGCTTTCTTTCCCATAACCAGTCTGAATGTTTTTGCAACACACAAAGCGCCTTCTTCACTGGTTGCATTTCTAACTATAACTTGGAAGTTAAGTCGGGATCTAAGTAGCGTAAACACACTAGGCAGGGCCACCAGGATTGGGCTCACATCCCAACAACACATTTTAAAACATTTTAATTTATCCCAATAAAATTAAACAACTGACATCTCTTTTAAGAATACCTTGCTGTAATGTAACGGAATTCAGAGCAATAAACCAATGGAAGCTTCCGTTGCTTTTGTTTCTTCTCCTCTTGGCGTTTTATTATTCATTTACTCTAAGAACGCAGGCTGTTCGTGCAGGTCACAGCATAAATACAATTTGTAAACCAACAAATTCCAGAAGAACGCGGCCAGTCAGAGGCAGATTGTGGAGTTCACCTGTTAAGGAACAAGTTAAAGTTCCTGCTGATCATGGTCTGAATCCAGAATAGAGTCGCCTTAATTACTTGGTTGTTATTGGAGATAATAACCGCGCAATTATATTAGTTATATTTAATTATATGGAGACGAATTCGATCTAACGCAGATCTTCAACATTATTGATATTTTTGATATAATTTATTCTTATTAAATCGGACGTCTAAAAATTACAATCGCTCGGTCCGACTGCGAATGATCTTATTTGAAATCTCTGGCTCTCAGAGTATAAACGACACGGCACCAAATCACATAAGGACAACTGGACCATATTGGACCGCTGATACAACAGACTCGGCGAATTGGTTCTCGAGAGTTTATTTGCTGGAGGAGCGGCGGCGACAGTTTAGTGAGACTATGAAACGGGGCTGGGTGGAAGTGAACCAGAATGAATCAGTGCCTTGGAACTGACAGAAATATTCACACACACCTACGACCCACATCATGAATGCTTCTTGCATGATATTGTTGATTGTAGTTTTCACTAACTTGTAGCATTTGTGGAGAGCTGCGCTCTCTGCTTTCTGAACCGTGACTGCTTTAACAGGTAAAGGGATAAACACGCCGCAAGCAGGTTTCTGCTACCTTTCTTTCGAGAAATGCACTATTCTATTTGTTATCTAACTTGTAAAGCTTCAGGTTGTTTGTGAGCATCTACTCCCGGATAAACTGAGATCAATAGGATTATTGAAAGGATTTTGTTATCAATAAAGAATTTTTATTTGCACTAGAATTTTGTTCAAAACTGTGGAAATGGTAATGTGTATTCATTTTGTTATTACACGTAGTTCAATCCATGTCTTTAATATTAAAACGATTCTTTAAACCCCATTTATCTATAGCACTTCATTCATAACTTCGGGTAAATGTGTCAGAATGTATCATTATTACAAGGCTTTTCAAATAAGTAGATGGATTACATAAGAACATAAGAAATAGGAACAGGAGTAGGCCATACGGCCCATCAAGCCTGCTCCACCATTCAATAAGATCATGGCTGATCTGATCATGGACTCAGCTCCACTTCCCCACCCGCTCCCCATAATCCCTTATCCCCTTATCACTCAAGAAACTGTCTATTTCTGTCTTAAATTTATTCAATGTCCCAGCTTCCACAGCTCTCCAAGGCAGCAAATTCCACAAATCTACAGCCCTCTGAGAGAAGGAATTCCTCCTCATTTCTATTTTAAATGAGCGGCCCCTTATTCTAAGATCATGCCCTCTAGTTCTAGTTTCCCCATTCAGTGGAAACATCCTCTCTGCATCCACCTTGTCAAGCACCCTCATATTAGAACCATAGAAACATAAAAATTAGGTGCAGGAGTAGGCCATTCGGCCCTTTGAGCCAGCACCGCCATTCAATAAGATCATAGCTGATCATTCAACCTCAGTACCCCGTTCCTGTTTTCTCTCCATACCCCTTGATCCCTTTGGCCGTAAGGGCCATATCTAACTCCCCTTTGAATATATCTAATAAACTGGCCTCAACAACTTTCTGCGGTAGAGAATTCCACAGGTTAACCACTCTTTGAGTGAAGAAGTTTCTCCTCATCTCGGTCCTAAATAGCTTACCCCTTATTCTTAGACTGTGACCCCTGGTTCTGGAACTCCCCAGCAATGGGAACATTCTTCCTGCCTCTAACCTGTCCAATCCTGTCAGAATTTTATATGTTTCTATGAGATCCGCTCTCATTCTTCTAAATTCCAGTGGATACAAGCCCAGTTGATCCAGTCTCTCCTCATATATCAGTCCTGATATCCTGGGAATCAATCTGGTGAACCTTCGCTGCACTCCCTCAATAGCAAGAACATCCTTCCTCAGATTAGGGGACCAAAACTGAACACAATAGTCCAGGTGTGGCCTCACCAAGGCCCTGTACAACTGCAATAAGACCTCCCTGCTCCTATACTCAAATCCCCTCACTATGAAGGCCAACGTGCCATTTGCCTTCTTCACTGCCTGCTGTACCTGCATGCCAACTTTCAATGACTGATGAACCATGACACCCAGGTCTCGTTGCACCTCACCTTTTCCTAATCTGTCACCATTCAGATAATATTCTGTCTTCCTGTTTTTGCCACCAAAGTGGATAACCTCACATTGATCCACATTATACTGCATCTGCCATGCATTTGCTCACTCACCTAACCTGTCCAAGTCATCCTGCAGTCTCTTAGCATCCTCCTCACAACTCACACTACCACCCAGCTTAGTGTCATCTGCAAACTTGGAGTTATTACATTCAATTCCTTCATCTAAATCATTGATGTATATTGTAAATAGCTGGGGTCCCAGCACTGAACCCTGCAGCACCCCACTAGTCACTGCCTGCCATTCTGAAATTCTGACTCTCTGCTTTCTGTCTGCCAACCAGTTCTCTATCCATGTCAATACATTACCCTCAATACCATGTGCTTTAATTTTGCACACTAATCTCTTGTGTGGGATCTTGTCAAAAGCCTTTTGAAAGTCCAAATACACCACATCCACTGGTTCTCCCTTGTCCACTCTACTAGTTACATCCTCAAAAAATTCCAAAAGATTTGTCAACCATGATTTCCCTTTCATAAATCCATGCTGACTTGGACCGATCCTATCAATGCTTTCCAAATGCACAGCTATTTCATCTTTAATAATTGATTCCAACATTTTCCCCACCACCGATGTCAGGCTAACTGATCTATAATTCCCCGTTTACTCTCTCACTCCTTTTTTTAAAAGTGGTGTTACATTAGCTACCCTTCAGTCCATAGGAACTGATCCAGAGTCTATTGAATGTTGGAAAATGATCACCAATGCATCCACTATTTCTAGGGCCACTTCCTTAAGTACTCTGGGATGCAGCCTATCAGGCCCTGGGGATTTATCGGCCTTCAATCACATCAATTTCCCTAACACAATTTCCTGACTAATAAGGATTTCCTTCAGTTCCTCCTTTTCGCTAGACCCTCGAACCCCTAGTATTTCCGGAAGGTTATTTGTGTTGATTATACGTTTCGATAAGATCACCTCTCATTCTTCTGAGCTCCAATGAGTAGTGTCCCAACATGCTCAACCTTTCCTCATAAGTCAACCCCCTCATCCCCAGAATCAATCTACTGAACCTTCTCTGAACTGCCTCCAAAGCAAGTATATCCTTTCATAAATATGGAAACCAAAACTGCACGCAGTATTCCAGGTGTGGCCTCACCAATATCTTGTATAGCTATAGCAAGACTTCCCTGCTTTTATACTCCATCCTCTTTGCAATAAAGGCCAAGATACCATTGGCCTTCCTGATCACTTGCTGTACCTGCATACTATCCTTTTATGTTTCATGCACAAGTACCTCCATGTCCCGCTGTACTGCAGCACTTTGCAATCTTTCTCCATTTAAATAATAACTTGCTCTTTGATTTTTTTTCTACCAAAATTCATGACCTCACACTTTCCAACATTATACTCCATTTGCCAAATTTTTGCCCACTCACTTAGCCTGTATGTCCTTTTGCAGATTTTTTGTCCCCTCCTCACACATTGCTTTTCCTCCCATCTTTGTATCATCAGCAAACTTGGCTACATTACACTCAGTCCCTTCTTCCAAGTTGTTAATATAGATTGTAAATAGTTGGGGTCCCAACACTGATCCTTGCGGCATCCCACTAGTTACTGGTTGCTAACCAGAGAGTGAACCATTTATCCCGACTCTCTGTTTTCTGTTAGTTAGCCAATCCTCTATCCATGTTAATATATTACCCCTAACCCCGTTAACTTTTATCTTCTGCAGTAACCTTTTATGTGGCACCTTGTCAAATGTCTTCTGGAAGTCCAAATACACCACATCCACTGTTTCCCCTTTATCCACCCTGTTCGTTACATCTTCAACGAACTCTAGCAAATTTGTCAAACATGACGTCCCCTTCATAAATCCATGCTGACTCTGCCTGACCGAATTTTGCTTATCCAAATGTTCTGCTACTGCAACATTTTCCCAACCACAGATGTTAGGATAACTGGTCTATAGTTTCCTGCTTTTTGTCTGCCTTCTTTTTTAAATAGGGGCATTACATTTGCAGTTTTCCAATCTGCTGGGACTTCCCCGGAATCCAGGGAATTTTGGTAAATTACAACCAATGCATTCACAATCCCTGCCGCTACTTTTCTCAAGACCCTAGGATGCAAGCCATCAGGTCCAGGGGATTTATCTGCCTTTAGTCCCGTTATCTTACTGAGTACCACCTCCTTAGTGATTGTGATTGTATTAAGTTCCTCCCCCACCCCCCATAGCCCCTTGACTATCCACTGTTGGAATATTGTTAGTGTCCTCTACTGTAAAGACTGATACAAAATATTTGTTCAGAGTTTCTGCCATCTCCATGTTCCTCATTACTAATTCTGCCCCCCCCCCCCCCCCATCCTCTAAGGGACCAACATTTACTTTAGCCACTCTTTTCCTTTTTATATACCTATTGAAACTCTTGCTATCTGTTTTTATATTTTGTGCTAGTTTACTTTCATAGTCTATCTTCCCTTTCTTAATCATTTTTTTAGTCGTTCTTTTCGGAATTAACCAACCAATGTCAAGTGGCCAATCAAACTCTTCTCTGGACCTTTTACCTTTTGATTTGTAGAAATAAATTAATAACATGCTTGGATACATATAAGGAGTAAATCACGACCAAACGTTTCAAAGTGCTCAATACAATATTGTTTTTATAGATGTAGTGACCATTGTGGGAAAAATAGATCCACTGAGTATTTAAAGCAATGTGAATTTGGTCGCTCTCTTATTGCATGCAAATAGCCCTCCATCCAATGTACTGAGGTTGACCCCGATATTCCCGGATATATGAAGACAGCACAAACCATATTAGTCAGTTTCTAACAGCATCTGTATGGGAAAAAAAACAGTCACAGGACAAAAGCTCAAAATAGTTAAAAAATTTACCATAAATTTATAAAACAATTCTTCCTTCTGCGTTTCCAGATGGCTCAGGTGAAGCCAGTGGGAGAGTAACACTGGCAGCAAGGTGACCCCAAAGCGAAAATACTAAAGCTTAAAGTATTACCTGTTTTCTCACGAGAATGTCAATGGATATTTTAAAATGCTGAGACATAAACATTGATAATAATCATGTTGATTTTATGTTGCTGAAAATGTCAACTTCGGAATTGTTCAGAGAAATGGTTCACAGCACATTGTAAAACAAATGAAAAGGATTATCAGGGTCAAGCAAACCCGCACAAAGCTTGGTCGTGTTCCTTTTCCCGAAGACAAAAGTTCTGATAAATGTTTTATTCAAATCTAGCTATGAAGTGTAGTGAGCTAAAATAGAGACAGAGTTGAAGTTAAATATTTTAATACCAAAAAATGAAAATGAACCATGGGCTATTTAAAATGTATTTGTAATGTAGAAAACTGGTTTTACGATTTAAAAACGTAATTAATTATAAATAGGAGAGGCAGAGATAGAGGATCCAAAACTGCAGAGCAAGTTAACCAGAGTCTCACCAAGTCAGAAGCAACTAGCTCAGTGGTGGTGTGATAAGATCCCAAATACATAACACAAATCACAACAACTCTTCATGGGAATTTAGCGGAGATGTCCTTCTCCTTGTAGCGTATGACAGAGAGCATTGCATAATCAACTCGACAACAGTGGGAAGCAAAACGTTTCCATTAAACAGCTCGAGACTTGTTGGGTCTGACCTAAGTAAATATGGCCTCGACATCGCGACATCTTTTAAGGCCATTGTGAAGGTACAGAAGAGACTTACTAGGATGATAGAATCATAGAATAATTTATCATAGGCAGTCCCTCGGAATTGAGGAAGACTTGCTTCCACTCCCAAAGTGAGTTCTTTGATGGCTGAACAGTCCGATAAGAAAGCCACAGACCCTGTTATAGGTGGGACAGACCTTCATCGGGGGAGGGGGTCGTAGGGCTGGTTTGCCGCGCGCTCCTTCCGCTGCCTGTGCTTGGCCTCTTCATGCTCTTTGTGTTGAGACTTGAAGAGCTCAACGCCCTCCCGGATGGACTTTCTCCACCTCGGGCGGTCTGCGGCCAGGATCTCCCAGGTGTCAGTGGCGATGTCACACTTTACCAGGGAGGCTTTGAGGGTGTCCTTATAACATTTGGCTCATTTACCATGAAGGAGCTCCGCATAAAGCAATTACTTAAGGAGTCTCGTATCTGGCATACGTACTATGTGGCCTGCCCAGTGAAGTTGATCGAGTGTGGTCAATGCTTCAATACTGGTGATGTTAGCCTGGTCGAGGACACTGATGTTGGTGCGCCTGAACTCCCAGGGGATTTACAGGATCTTGCAGAGACATCGTTGGTGATATATCTCCAGTGACTTGAGGTGCCTTCTATACATCGTCCATGCCTCAGATCCATACAGGAGGGCAGGTATTACTACAGCCCTGTAGACCATGAATTTGGTGCTGGATTTGAGGATAGATTTGAGTGGTAGATTTGAGGGTAGAATTTTTTGAGGATGTAATTAGTAGAGTGGACAAGGGAGAACCAGTGGATGTGGTGTATTTGGACTTTCAAAAGGCTTTTGACACGGTCCCACAAGAGATTCGTGTGCAAAATTAAAGCACATGGTATTGGGGGTAATGTACTGATGTTGATAGAGAACTGGTTGGCAGACAGGAAGCAGAGAGTCGGGATAAACGGGTCCTTTTCAGAATGACAGGCAGTGACCAGTGGGGTGCCGCAGGGTTCAGTGCTGGGGCCCCAGCTATTTACAATATATATTAATGATTTAGATGAAGGAATTGAGTGTAATATCTCCAAGTTTGCAGATGACACTAAGCTGGGTGGTGGTGTGAGCTGTGAGGAGGAAGCTAAGAGGCTGCAGGCTGACTTGGACAGGTTAGATGAGTGGGCAAATGCATGGTAGATGCCGTATAATGTGGATAAATGTCAGGTTATCCACTTTGGGGGTAAAAAGACGAGGACAGAATATTATCTGAATGGCAGCAGATTAGGAAAAGGGGAGGTGCAGCAAGACCTGGGTATCATGATTCATCAGTCATTGAAAGTTAGCCTGCAGGTACGGCAGACGGTGAAGAAGGAAAATGGCACGTTGGCCTTCATAGCTAGGGGATTTGAGTATAGGAGCAGGGAGGTCTTACTGCAGTTTTACAGGGCCTTGGTGAGGCCTCACCTGGAATATTGTGTACAGTTTTGGTCTCCTAATCCGAGGAAGGACGTTCTTGCTATTGAGGGAGTGCAGTGAAGGTTCACCAGACTGATTCCCGGGATGGCAGGACAGACATATGAGGAGAGACTGGATCAATGGGCCTGTATTCACTGGAGTTTAGAAGGATGAGAGGGGATCTCATAGAAACCTATAAAATTCTGACAGGACTGGACAGGTTAGATGCAGAAAGAATGTTCCCAATGTTGGGGAAGTCCAGAACCAGGGGACACAGTCTAAGGATAAGGGGTAAGCCATTTAGGACTGAGATGAGGAGAAACTTCTTCATTCAGAGAGTTGTTAACCTGTGGAATTCCCTACCGCAGAGAGTTGTTGATGCCAGTTCATTGGATATATTCAAGAGGGAGTTAGATATGGCCCTTACGGCTGAAGGGATCAAGGGTATGGAGAGAAAACAGGAAAGGGCTACTGAGGTGAATGATCAGCCATTATCTTATTTAATGGTGGTGCAGGCTCGAAGGGCCGAATGGCCTACTCCTGCACCTATTTTCTAGGTTTCTATGTTTCTATGCCTCTATTTATGAAGCCCAGGATCCTGTATGCTTTTTTACTCGCTTTCTCAACCTGCCCTGCCACCTTTAACGATTTGTGCACATATACCCCCAGGTGTCTCTGTTCATGCACGCTCTTTAGAATAGTACCCTTTCATTTATGTTGCCTCTCCTTGGACTTCCTACCAAAATGTATCACTTCGCATACATGGGGGTTGACTTATGAGCAAAGGTTGAGTAGGTTGGGCCTCTACAATTGGAATTCAAAAGAATGAGAGATGATCTTATCGAAATATATAAGGTTATGAGGGGGCTTAACAAGGTGGATGCAGAGAGGTTGTTTCCACTGATGGGGGAGACTAGAACTAGAGGGCATGATCTTAGAATAAGGGGCCGTCCATTTAAAACCCTCTTCTCTCAGAGAGCTGGGGCATTGAATAAATTTAAGACTGAAATAGACAGTTTCTTAAACAATAACGGGATAAGGGGTTATGGGGAGCAGGCGGGGAAGTGGAGCTGAGTCTATGATCGGATCAGCCATGATCTTATTGAATGGCTGAGCAGGCTCAAGGGGCCATATGGCCTACTCCTGTTCCTATTTCTTATGTTCTTATGTTCTTATATTCTTATTATATTTCTGCATTAAATTTCACCTGCCACGTGTCCGCCCATTCCACGAGCCTGTCTATGTCTTCTTGAATTCTATCACTATCCTCCTCACTGTTCACTATACTTTCAAATTTTGTGTCATCTGCAAATTTTGAAATTGTGCCCTGTACACCCAAGTCATTAATATATATCAAGAAAAGCTATGGTCCCAGTACCGGCCCCTGGGAAACACCACTGTATACCTTCCTCCAGTACGAAAAACAACCGCTCACCACTACTCTCTGTTTCCTGTCACTGAGCCAATTTCGTATCCATGCTGCCACTGTCCGTTTTATTCCATGGGTTTCAACTTTGCTGGCACTTTATCAACGCTTTTTGGAAGTCCATGTACTCCACATCAACTGCATTGCTCTCATCAACCCCCTCTGTTATCTCATCAGAAAACTCAATCAAGTTATTTAAATATGATTTGCCATCAACAAATCCATGCTGGCTTTCTTTTAATTAATCCATACTTGTCCAAGTGACTGTTAATTTTATCCCGGTTAATTGTTTTTACAAACTTCTCCACTACCGAGGTTAAACTGACCGGCCTCTTGTTGCTGGGTTTATCATTATGCACTTTTTTGAACAAATGTAATGTTGGCAATTCTCCAGTCCTCTGGCACCAGCTGCATATCCAAGGAAGATTGGAAGATTATGGCCAGTACCTCTGCAATTTACACCTTTACTTCCCTCAGCATCCTAGGATGCATCTCATCCAGTCCTGGTGACTTATCTACTTTAAGTACAGCCAGCCTTTTTAGTCCCTCATCTTTATCAATTTTTATCCCATCCAGTATTGTAACCATCTCTTCTTTCACTATGACTTTCGCAGCACCATCCTCATTTCGTACTCATTTAGTACCTCAGCCATGCCTTCTGCTTCCATGTGTATGTCTCTTTTTTGGTCCCTAATCAGCCCCTCCCCTCCTCTTACTACCCATTTATTAGGGAGTCAAGAGTTATGGGGAGACAGCAGGGAAGTGGAGTTGAGGGCTAGATCAGATCAGCCATGATATTATTGAATGGCAGAGCAGGCTTGAGGAGCCAGATGGCCTACTCCTGCTCCTATTTCTTTTGTTCTTATCTTCTTATGTTCTAATAATATGCCGATAGAAGACTTTTGTATTCCCTTTTATGTTAGCTGCCAATCTTTTCACATACTCTCTCTTATTTCCTTTTTCACTTCAGGAAGCTCTGGCTATGGTTGCCCTACCTTTCCCCCTTGTGGGAATGTACCTCGACTGTACCTGAACAATCTCCTCTTTAAAGACTCATTGTTCGAGTACAGTTTTGCCTGCCAATCTTCATCCCACTGAAATTGGCATTCCTCCAATTAAATATTTTTACTCTAGATTGCTCCTCATCCTTTTCCATAGCTAATCTAAACCTTACGTTACTATGATCACTTTTTCTAAAAGTTCTCCTACTGACACTTGCTCCACCTGACCTACCTCATTCCCCAAATCCAGGCGTTTTGGAATTCCATGTACACCACATCAACCGCATTGCCCTCATCAACCCTCTCTGATACCTCATCAAAAAACTCAATCAAGTTAGTTAAACACAATTTGCCTTGAACAATTCCATGCTGGCTTTCCTTAATTAATTCACACTTGCCCATGTGAATGTTAATTTTATCTCGCATTATCATTTCTAAAAGCTTCTGTGATTGCTGAGTTTATCCTTACACTCTTTTTGGAACAAGGGTGTAACATTTGCAATTTTCCAGTCCTCTGGCACCACTCACCACTCACCATATCACCATATCTCAAGAAACATAGAAACATAGAAACATAGAAACATAGAAAATAGGTGCAGGAGTAGGCCATTCGGCCCTTCTAGCCTGCACCGCCATTCAATGAGTTCATAGTTGAACATGCAACTTCAGTACCCCATTCCTGCTTTCTCGCCATACCCCTTGATTCCCCCTAGTAGTAAGAGGATTGGAAGACAATGGCTAGTATCTATGCAATTTCCACACTTGCCTCTCTCAGCATCCAAGGATGCATCCCATCTGGTCCTGGTGACTTATCCACTTTCTAGTACCTCCTCCTTATCAATTTTTATCCTATCCAGTTTCTCAACTACCTCATCTTTCACTATGACTTTGGCAGCATCTTCTTCTTTGGTAAAGACACATGCAAAGTATCCATTTAGTACCTCAGATGTGCCCTCTGCCTCCATGCGTATGTCACCATTTTGGTCCATAATTGGCCCCACCCCTGCTCTTACATAAGAACATAAGAAATAGAAGCAGGAGTAGGCCACCTGGCCCCTTGAGCCTGGTCTGCCATTTAATATCATGGCTGAACTGATCATGGACTCAGCTCCACTTCCCTGCCCGCTCCCCATAACCCTTTATTCCCTTATCGCTCAAAAATCTGTCTATCTCCACCTTAAATATATTCAATGACCCAGCTTCCACAGCTCTTTGGGGCAGAGAATTCCACAGATTTACAACCCTCTGAGAGAAGAAATTTCTCCTCATCTCAGTTTTAAATGGGCGGCCCCTTATTCTGAGACTATGGAGCCAAGTTTTGGCCTGAGTTGCTCCTGATTTTTTGGAGCAACTGGTTTAGAATGGAGTATCTTAGAAATTTGAATTCTCGGCATTTAGTTTGCTCCAGTTCTAGTCAGTTAAAACAGTTTCACTTTGGAACAGAATTTTTTTTTCAAAAGGGGGCATGCCCGGCTACTTACGCCTGTTTTCAAAGTTTAGGCAATGAAAACTTACTCCAAACTAACTTAGAATGGAGTAAGTGAATATTTTTGTACGTTCGAAAAAACCTGTCTACACTTTAGAAAATCAGGCGTAGGGAATGGGGGGGGGGGGGCTAGGGTTTAAAGGGAAATTTACAAACATTAAACACTTCAGTTTTACAAATAAAGAGCCATCATCAAAATAAATGATAAATACATCAATAAATCAACCAATAAATCAATCCAAAAAAATTAATACATTTTTTTTTTTAATTTTAAAAATCAATAAATAAAACATGTTCTACTTACCGACTGCAGCACCGGGAGTCCTCCAACAGCGTGCTGGGACGGCCCCCCCAGTGTGTCTCTGTCAGTGTCTCTATCTCTCTGTCTGTCTGTGTGTGTGTCTCTCATTCTCTGTCTGTCAGTGTCTGTATTTCTGACAGCGAGGGGAGGGGGAGGAGGGGGGTGGGAGGGGGAGGAGGGGGGTGGGAGGGGGAGAAGGGGGAGGGGGAGAGGGGGTGGGGGGGAGGTGAGGGGGGTGGGGGGGGAGGAGGAGGGGGGTGGGGTGGGGAGGAGGAGGGTTGGGAGGAGGAGGGGGTGAGGGGAGGAGGAGGGGTGGGTGGGGAGGTGGGGGGGAGGAGGAGGGGGGTGGGGGGAGGAGGATGGGGTGGGGGGGAGAAGGGAGGTGGGGGGAGAGGAGGAGATGGGGGATGGGGGGGAGATGGGGAGTGGGGAGGAGGAGAAGGGGGGAGAAGAAGGGGGAGAGGAGGAGAAGGGGGGAGAGGAGGAGAAGGGGGGAGAGGAGGGGGAGGCGGAGAAGAGGGGGGAGGGGAGGGGGAGAGGAGGGGGGAGGGGGGAGAAGGGGGAGAGGAGGGGGGAGGAGGAGGGGGGAGGGGAGGAGGGGGGAGGGGAGAAGGGGGGAGGGGAGAAGGGGGGAGGAGGGGAGGAGAAGAGGAGGAAAAGGGGGGGAGGAGGAGAAGGGGGGAGGGGGGGTGAGAGGGGGAGAAGGGGAGAAGGTGGGGAGGGGGGGAGAAGGGAGAGAGGATGGAGGGAGAGGGGGAGGGAGGGAAGAAAGGGAGAGAAGGGAGAGAAGGAGGCTGAACGGCCGGGAGAAGGGGGAGTGGGGGGGGGGAGGGAGTGGGAGAAGGGGAGAAGAGGGGGGGAGAGGGGGAGAAGCGAGAGAGGATGGAGGGAGGGAGGGAGGGAAGGAAGGGAGAGAAGGAGGCTGAATGGCCGGGCCCAAGACTTCGGGCTGGATTTACAGGTAGGTGGCATCGGGTCTCGGGTGGGGGGGGGGGTCGGAGAGGTCCGGGGGGGGGGGGGGGAGAGTCGCGGAGGTCCGGGGGGGGGGGAGTCACGGAGGTCCTGGGGGGGAGTCGCGGAGGTCGGGGTGGAAGAGTCGCGGAGGTCGGGGGGGGGGGGGTGGGAGAGTCGCGGAGGTCGGGGGGGGGTGGGAGAGTCGCGGGGGGGGGGGTGAAGAGAGAGATTCGTGGGGGGGGAGGGGGCGCGGAGGTCGGGTCAGGTCCGGTCAGGTGGGAGGAGCCTTATCCACGCAGCCCCAGTGAGGCCATTGGGCCAGGGCTAGGGGCTGTGTGCTTCGGGCCCCTCCCACAGTTTTGGGCGCCTGGAGCTACTGCACATGTGTGCCCACTGTAGCGTGCATGTGTAGAGGTCCCGGCACTGTTTTCAGCGCAGGGACCTGGCTCCGTCCCCTACAGCTCGCGCTGGGCTGCGCCGAGGGCCAGAGGACCTGCAGGGAGGCGGAGAATAGGTAAGTTTTTTTTAGGTGGACTTTGTGGCGCGAAAAACGGGCGTCCAGGTCCGGGCTGCGCCATTTTAGGCGCAGCCCGAAACTTGGGCCCTATGTCCCCTAGTTTTAGTTTCACCTATGAGTGGAAATATCCTCTCTGCATCTACCTTGTCAAGCCCCCTCATTATCTTATATGTTTCGATAAGATCACCTCTCATTCTTCTGAACTCCAATGACTATAGGCCCAACCTACTCAACCTATCTTCATAAGTCAACCCCCTCATCTCCGGAATCAACCTAGTGAACCTTCTCTGAACAGCCTCCAATGCAAGTATATCCTTCCTTAAATATGGAGACTAAAACTGCATGCAGTGCTCTAAATGTGGCCTCACCAATACCCTGTACAGTTGTAGCAGGACTTCTCTGCTTTTATACTCTATCCCCTTTGCAATAAAGGCCAACATTCCTCTTTATACTCATTTATTATTTATGTGCCTATAGAAGACTTTTGGAGTAATTTTTATGTTAGCTGCCAACCCATTCTCATACTCTCAACCTGACATTTGTCATACGGTCCATTTTCTGCTTCATGTTACTCTCTATCTTTTTCGTCATCCAGGGTACATGGCTTTGGTTGCCCTACCTTTCCCCCTTGTGGGAATGTACCTCAACTGTGCTCTTTAAAGGCAGCCCATTGTTCAATTACAGTTTTGCCTGCCAATCTTTAATTCCAGTTTACCCGGGACAGATCCATTCTCATCTCACTGAAATTGACCTTCCTTCAATTAAATATTTTTACTCTAGATTGCTCCTTATCCTTTTCCATAGCTAATCAAAACCTTATGGTACTATGACCATGAGCTTGGTGGTAGAATTGAGGGCCTGGTCTTCGAACACTCTTTTCCTCAGGCGGCCAAAGGCTGCACTGGCGCACTGGAGGCGGTGTTGAATCTCGTCATCAATGTCTGCTCTTGTTGATAAGAGGCTCCCGAGCCCATGGTCTACAGGGCTGTAGTAATACCCGCTCTCCTGTATGGCTCAGAGAAATGGACCATCTTCAGTAGACACCTCAAGTCACTGGAGAAATACCACCAATGATGTCTCCGCAAGATCCTACAAATCCCCTGGGAGGACAGACACACCAACATTAGCGTCCTCGACCAGGCCAACATCCCCAGCATTGAAGCACTGACCACACTTGATCAGCTCCGCTGGGCAGACCACATTGTCCGCATGCCAGACACGAGACTCCCAAAGAAAGCGCTCTACTCGGAACTCCTTCACGGCAAACGAGCCAAAGGTGGGCAGAGGAAACGGTACAAGGACACCCTCAAAGCCTCGCTGATAAAGTGCAACATCCCCACCATCACCTGGGAGTCCCTGACCAAAGACCGCCCTAAGTAGAGGAAGTGCATTCGGGAGGGCGCTGAACAACTCGAGTCTCATCGCCGAGAGCATGCAGAAATCAAGCACAGGCAGCGGAAAGAGCATGCGGCAAACCAGTCCCACCCAATCCTTCCCTCAACGACTATCTGTCCCACCTGTGACAGGGACTGTGGCTCTCTTATTGGACTGTACTGCCACCTAAGGATTCATGTTAAGAGTGGAAGCAAGTCTTCCTCGATTCCAAGGGGCTGCCTATGATGATGATGATGTTAACTATGATCATTGTTCACTAAATATTCTCCTACCAACACGCGCTCCACTTGACATCTCATTCCCCAGAACCAGATCCAACAATGCCCCCTTCCTCATTGGGCCAGGAGCAAGGATCAAGAAAGTTCTCCTGAACACACTTCAGAAATTCTTCCCTCGCTCAGCCCTTTACACTGTTCCTATCTCAGTCTATAGTAGGATAATTGAAATTCTCCGTTATCGCTACTCTGTAGTTCTTGCACTTCTTTGTAATTTCCCTGCAAATTTGCTCCTCTATATCCTTCCCACTATTTGGTGCCCTATAGAATACACCCAGAAGCTAACCAGATAGATTCTATCCTTGACCCCTCCAGGACATCCTCTCTCTAGAATTGTAATATTTCCTTAATCAATTCTGCTACCCCATCTCCTTTCTTTCCTTCCTCATATTTCCTGATCGAGATTTATTAGGGTGAAGTCTGTTATGTCTTTAGATGCTCTAATAATGACTCCACGAGGCAATGTGTTGTACTTGATCTGTAGTGACCTTAGTCCTTTATTTGATAATTCCAGAGTGAGGATCACACATGGTGGCCTGCTTTTTATACTAGGCCAGGCACACCTTTACATGTAACCTGCAAGCCTCCCACTGTGGTGCCCTCTGGTGGCACACCTTGTAATAGTACAAGCAGTAACCATGTAGGATACATGACAAGGTCAGGGATGAAAGGCTAGTAAAACTTTTCACTGCATCAGAGAAGGTTCAGAGATCTGATAGAGGCTTTGATAAGGGAAACATTATTTCCACTGGTCGTGAAACAGTAACTACAGGATAAAAATTTAAGATTCTCACCCAAAGAATGAAGGGAGAGGTTTAGATATTTTTTACGGCAGAATGTTGTCAGGATATGGAATACTCTACCAGAAACTTATGTCAAACACAATTCATAATAACTTTTGAAAGGGGTGTGGATAAATATTTGAATTTTTTAAACAGTGTATGAGGACGATGGGACGAATGACATCCTTCTAGATTATAAAATTCTAGGATTCTATGAAACTGTTGCCGTGATCCTGACCACTCCAAGTCCACAGAGCTGCAATCACCATCACAGCAAGTGTGATCTGTCATTGCATATTCAATTGTAGAAATTATCTGTTGCTTAAAGGGAAAAGCCCCAATAGTATTTTTAGGCTAGGGTTGTACTGGTAACCACAGAACTGATTCACATTTGGGTGTATTTAGTTTGTACTGCCTGGTTGGAATCCCGCTCGCCTCCTCAGAAGGAGAGAAATCCACTCCCCACTGGTAAATTTGAAGTGTTTTTTAGAGTGCGGATATTGTGCCTGCTTTGTCAAAACAATTTTAGGAATCTTGCTTTGGTAAAGTACACTGGAGGTCCAATGAGCCCCATGAACACTTTTAAAATCTGGTTTGATACCACACAGGAGTTATACTCAATGCGATGTCAAACCAAAGGGAGGGGTGCGGGGAGGTGAGACGATTTCCCTGAGGGACTCGTATCACTGCATTCCGCTGTCATCTCGGAATCTGACTCCAGTTATACTTCACTTTTGCAACTTTATATCAACTGTATAACTGCACCTTATTCTCTACAGAGATCTGAGAATGTATTTGAATGGAGGGGCTTATTATTGTATGCATTTTAAATTGTCTCAAATGTATTAAACAATTCATAATGTCACTGGAAAAAGCTCTCTGAGTTCTGAAAGGCAAGAGTCTGTGCTCACTATACAAGGTAGAACATGTGCTCCACAATGACATGCAGGCTGTGATCCTGATCAGCGGATCCACACAGACCCATTCCATGTCCGGACCAGGGTCAAGCAGGGCTGTGTCATCGCATCAATGCTCTTCTCAGTCTTCCTTGTTGCAATACTCCATCTCACCCTCAGCAAGCTCCTCGCTGGAGTGGAGCTAAATTACAAGACAAACGGGAAACTGTTCAACCGCCGCCACCTCCAGGCCAGATCCAAGGTCGTCCCATCCTCCGTCATCGAACTACAGTACTCAGACAATGCCTACTCACTCGGAGGCCAAACTCCAAGCCATCGGCAACACCTTCACTGAGGCGAACGAGAGCATGTGCCTTACACTAAACATCCATAAGACAAAGGTGCTCTACCAACCTGCCCCCGCCACACAGCACTATCCACCCCCCCCACCCCCCCTCCGATTATCAAAATCCATGACGAGGCCTTGGACAACGTGGACCATTTTCCATACCTCGGGAGCCTACTGTCAGCAAGGGCAGACATCGATGACAAGGTCCAACACTGCCTTCAGTGTGCCAGTGCAGCCTTCGGTCGCCTGAGAAAGAGAGTGTTTGACGACCAGGACCTCAAACCCGGCACCAAGCTCGTGGTCTGCAGAGCAGTGATGATACCCGTCCTTCTATATGGCTGAGAAATGAACTATGTTCAGCAGGCACCTCAAAACACTGGAGAAGTACCCGAACGCTGCCTCTGCAAATCCATTGGCAGGACAGGCACACCAACATCAGTGTCCTTACTCAGGCCAATATCTCCAGCATCGAAGCACTGACCACGCTCGATCAGCTCAGCTGGACGGGCCACATCATCCGCATGCCTGACACAAGACTCTCAAAACAAGCGCTCTACTCGGAGCTCCGACACGACAAGCGAGCCCCAGGTGGGCAGAGGAAACGCTTCAAGGACACCTTCAAAGCCTCCTTAAAAAAATGTAACATCCCCACCGACACCTGGGAATCCCTGGCCCAAAGTGGAGGAAAAGCATCCGGGAAGGCGATAAATGCCTCGTGTCTCTTCGCAAAGAGCAAACTGAAGCCAAGCGCAAACAGCAGAAGAAGCATGCGGCAACCGGGACCCCCGACCCACCCGTTCCTTCAACCACCGTCTGCCCCACCTGTGATAGAGACTGTAGGTTCCACATCAGACTCTTCAGTCACCTCAGAACTCATTCTTTGTGTGGAAGCAAGTTATCCTCGACCCCGAGGGACTGCCTATGATGATGATGATGATGAGAGTTACATGACTGCGAACTCAGTGGCAACGGAAAAATGGATACCCTGGAATTGGAGAGAATTCCCGGCAGCTGACATTATATCATCCAAAATCTCCATGGATCCACTGTCCCATGATCAATTGAAAATGTGTGAATTAATTTGAACAGAAAATAAGTTACAAAATATATTTATTTGGGAAATGCATGGGACCTGGGTTATAAAGAGTCGGACCTCTTAAGCGCCTGATAGTAAGAGCTAATGGGGCAGAAGCATTTATTAGCTGCCAATGTGATGAACACTGCAACAACAACAACACTTTGTATTTATATAGCGCCTTTAAGAGATGATGATAATGTAGTAAAACCTCACAGGAGCATTCAAAATCAAAATATATGGAGCCACATAAGGAGATATTAGGGCAGGTGACCAAAGGCTTGGTCAAAGAGGTGGGTTTTAAGGAGCATCTTAAAGGAGGAAAGAGAGGTAGAGAGGTTTATGGAGGGAATTACAGAGCTTAGGGCCTTGGCAGCTGAAAGCATGGCGTCCAATAGTGGAACAATTAAAATCAGGGATGATCAAGAGGTCAGAATTAGAGGAGCGCAGATATTTTGGGGCATTGTGGAGCTGGAGGAGATTAGAGATATAGGCTGAGATTTTGCTTACCTCTGCGGGTCTGGTGCAGCTGGTGTAAGTGGTGGGCCGCTGCCCGCTGCTGGCTCCATCCCGCTGCCTAACATGAACTTACCTCAATGGGGCTTGATAAGCCCACCCAGAGCAGTTCCCGGCCCAATTAGATGGAGCGGGGCTGGTGATATCATTCATGATGCATCTTGAGCCAGTTTCCTTAAAGGTACCATGACCACATTACTTTTTACATTTGTGCTGTCAGTGTTCTACAGCATTGAGGTGCTGCACACACTGACAATCACTACACAGAGGTGCAGGGCTGCACCCAGGTTCCATGACACCCTCCATATGCTTATGGAGGGCGTTAGAGCATGCAGGGAGGTCCTTGTCCCTTCCGATGGGCATAAGAGACCTCCCCAGGAGACCAAGACAGCCTGGTTGCACATTGCAGAGGAGGTCACAAGCAGGGATGTTATCAGAAGGACCTGGGTTCAATAGCACAAAGCTTTCAATCATCTCATTACATCAGGAAACGTGAGTACAAAGCTACACTCACCTTCATGCTGCTGTGCCTATCATAAAAACATAGAAATCTACAGTGCAGAAGGAGGCCATTTTGGCCCATCGTGTACGCGTTGGCCAACAAAGAGCCGCACGACCCTTGGTCAGCAGGTCTGAAGCTTACATACAAACCTATGAACAATGAACAATGGCAGAAAGGTAAAGAGCAACCGGCCCAACCAATCTGTCCCACACAACTGTGATACCCCTTGCATCGAAACATTCTACACACCACCCCAACCGGAGCCATGCGATCTTCTGGGAGATGCAGAAACCAGATAAAAACACAGGCCAATTGGGGAAAAAAAAATCTGGGAAATTTCCTCTCCGACCCATCCAGGTGATCAAAATTAGTCTAGGAGATCACATTGACCGTATTCGATTCGCTGCAGTACTTTCCATCGTATCTGTGCCAGCCAACAAGAGGTTATCCAGTGTAATCCCACTTACCAGCTCTAGGTCTGTAACCCTGCAGGTCAAGGCACTGCAAGTGCCCACCTAACCATCTTTTAAATGTGGTTTCTGCCTCTACCACCCTTCCAGGCAGTGAGTTGCAGACTCCCACAACCCTCTGTGTGAAGAAGCCTCCCGTTAAATCCCCTCTGAAACTTCCACCAACTACCTTAAAACAATACCCCCTCGTAATTGACCCATCCACTACTGGAAATAGGCCCTTGCTATCCACTACATCCAGGCCCTCAAAATTTTGTACACCTCAATAAGGTCTCCTCTCAGCCTCCTCTGTTCCAATGAGAACAAACCCAGCCTATCTAATCTGTCCTCATCACTAAGACTTTCCATTCCAGGCAGCATCCTCGTAAATCTCCTCTGCACCCTCTCTAGTGCAATCACGTCCTTCCTATAATACGGTGTCCAGAACTGCACGCAGTACTCCAGTTGTGACCTAACCAAAGTATTACATAATTTAAGCATAACCTCCCTGCTCTTGTATTCTATGCCTTGGCCAATTAGGCAAGGATTCTGTAAGCCTTCTTAACCACTTTATCCACTTGGCCTGCTACTTTCAGGGATCTGTGGACAAGCACTCCAAGGTCCCTTTGTTCATCTACACTTTTAAGTAGCCTAAAGCTTAATGTGTATACCCTTTCCTTATTAGCCCTCCCAAAGTGCTTCACCTCACACTTCTCTGAATTAAATTCCATTTGCCACTGCTCAGCCCACCTGACCAGTAGATTGATATCCTCCTCATTATCATCCACACAGCCAATTTTAGTGTCATCTGCAAACTTCTTAATCATACTTCCTATATTCAAATCTAGATCATTGGTGTATGCCACAAAAAGCAAGGGGCCCAGTACTGAGCCCTGCGGAACCCCACTGGAAACATCTTTCCAGTAACAAAAACATTCATCAATCATTACTCTTTGCTTCCTACATCCAAGCCAATTTTGGATCCAACTTGCCACTTTGCCCTGTATCCCATGGGCTTTAACCTTCATGACCAGTCTACCATGTGGGACCTTATCAAAAGCCTTGCTAAAGTCCATATATACTACATCGTACGCACTACCCTCATCGACCCTTTTCGTTACCTCCTTAAAAAATTCAATCAGGTTAGTCAAACACAACCTTCCCTTAACAAATCTATGATGACTGTTCCTAATGAATCCTTGCCTTTCCAAATGCAGATTTATCCTGTCTTTCAGGATTTTTTCCAATAATTTTCCCACCACCGAGGTTAGGCTGACAGGGCGGTAATTACTCGGTCTATCCCTTTCTCACTTCTTAAACAAGAGTACCACATTGGCAGTCCTCCAGTCCTCCGGCACCATGCCCAGATCGAAAGGGGATGGGAAAATGATGGTCAAGGCTATTTCTGCTTTTACTTCATTCAACAGCCTGGGATGCATTTCATCTAGGCCTGGGGACTTATCTACTTTCAAAGCTGCAAAACCCCTTAATACCTCCTCTCGCACTATGGTTATTACCTCCTTGATAGCAGTATCTGCATTGCCCCTTTCCTTTGTGAAAACAGACGCAAAGTATTTATTAAGAACCATACCAACATCTTCCACCTCCACACAAAGATTACCCTCATGGTCTCTGATAGGCCCTACCCTTTCTTTAGTTATTCTCTTGCTCCTAATATATTTATAGAACATCCTTGGGTTTTCCTTGATTTTACTAGCCAAGAATTTTTCATGTTCTCTCTTAGCATTTCTAATATTGTTTTAATTTTACCTCTTAACTTTCTATATTCCGCCAAAGATTCTACAGTATTTAGCCACCATTATATGACATAAGCTTCCCTTTTTTTGTTTATAAGAACATAAGAACATAAGAAATAGGAACAGGAGTAGGCCATATGGCCCCTCGAGTCTGCTCCGCCATTAAATAAGATCATGGCTGAACTGATCATGGACTCAGCTCCACTTCCCCGCCCGCTTCCCACAACCCGTTATACCCTTATCGTTTAAGAAACTGTCTATTTCTGTCTTAAATTTATTCAATGTCCCAGCTTCCACAGCTCTCTGAGGCAGCGAATTCCACAGATTTACAAACCTCTGAGAGAAGAAATTTCTCCACATCTCTGCTTTAAATGGGCGGCCCCTTATTCGAAGATCATGCCCTCTAGTTTTAGTCTTCCCCCATCAGTGGAAACATCTTCTCTGCATCCATCTTGTCAAGCCCCGTCATAATTTTATACATTTCGATAAGATCACCTCTCATTCTTCTGAAATCCAATGAGGAGAGGCCCAACCTACTCAACCTTTCCTCATAAGTCAACCCTCTCATCCCCGGAATCAATCTAGTGAACCTTCTCTGAACTGCCTCCAAAGCAAGTATATCCTTTCGTAAATATGGAAAACAAAACTGCACGCAGTATTCCAGGTGTGGCCTCACCAAAACCTTGTGTAGCTGAAGCAATACTTCCCTGCTTTTATACTCCACCCCCTTTGCAATAAAGGCCAATATACTATTGGCCTTCCTGATCACTTGCATACTGTCCTTTTGTGTTTCATGCACAAGTACCCCCAGGTCCCGCTGTACTGCGGCACTTTGCAATCTTTCTCCATTTAAATAATAACTTGCTCTTTGATTTTTTTCTGCCAAAGTGCATGACCTCACACTTTCCAACATTATACTCCATCTGCCAAATTTTTGCCCACTCACTGGGAAAATGTTGGTGTCCTTTATTAAAGAAGCAGTGGCAGGACATTTGGAAAATCAAAATTCGGTCAGGCAGAGTCAGCATGGATTTATGAAGGGAAAGTCTCTGTCCTTTTGCAGATTTTCTGTATCCTCCTCACACATTGCTTTTCCCCCCACCTTTGTATCGTCAGCAAACTTGGCTACGTTACACTCAGTCCCTTCTTCCAAGTCGTTAATATAGATTGTAAATAGTTGGGGTCCCAGCACTGATCCCTACGGCACCCCAGTGTTACTGTTACTTTTTGCCAACCAGAGAATGGACCATTTATCCCGACTCTCTGTTCTCTGTTAGTTAGCCAATCCTCTATCCATGCTAATATATTACCCCCAACAGGAATATTGATCTGTCAAACCTGCCCCTCTTTCAGCCATGTCTCTGTAATGGCTATAATGTCATATTCCCAAGTGTCTACTTGTGCTCTTAGCTCATCCACCTTATTCGCTATACTCGTTGCATTAAAGTATATACCATTCAGCACTGAAGACCTCCTTGATTACTACTTACTAATCCTTATTTCCTCTGTCTTACAGATTTGCTTTCTAAATTCTTGCTATTCAATTTCTGCTTTACTTCCTTCCCTTTTGAATTTGTTCTCAGGTTCCCATCCCCCTGCCAAGCTAGCTTAAACTCTCCCTAACAGCACTAGCAAAACTCCGCGCGAAGATATTGGTCCGGGTGCTATTGTGGTGCAACCCATCCAGTTTGTACAGGTCCCATCTCCCCCAGAAGCGGTCCCAATGCCTCAAGAATTTAAAGCCCTCCCTCCTACACCAACTCTCCAGCCACGCGTTCATCCTCTCTATCCTTCTATTCTTGTATTCATTAGCATGCTGCACCGGTAGTAACCCGGAGATTGCTACCTTTGAGGTCCTACCCATTAATTATCTCATATCCCCATCACTCTGCCTTCCCAATCCTACTCCTGCACATTCTTACTCACACCAACTTACCTTGCACCTCCACCCATCCTTCTCTCTATCTACATTATCACATCCCAATCTCATTCACCACTTCTCACACTCACCCTCATCCTAGTGCAATCATACCAACTAACAACACACAAGGATAGCACTTGGATGTTTTATCCAATGTTTATGTAAAATTTCTGTTAATGTGCTGTCAAGCATTGAAACCTGTATTTTCAACATTTTGCACTCTTGGACAAATTTGGGTGCACCTTTGGAAGTGTCTTAGTGGGTTGCAGTGAATGGTGAGACATAACGGTGCCCCCGCAATGGTGATGAGTGTGAAAGGAATGGCTTGGGCATTATAGGAATGCTTTAGGTTGTTGGTGTGGGGTGGTGCCAACCTGGTGCATCATGAGGCAGCCAAGATGTATAGTGTCAAGTGAAGTAAATCTGGCCATGGTGAGGCCATCCCTGGCCTCCCTGACAACAATGTGCTCGGGTGCTGATGCCCAGTGTCCTGTGCAGCATCAGGTGATTATGGAGAAGGTTGGTGGTGTTGTTGCGGTTGGTGTGCCTGGTGCTGCTGGTGTTGGGGCTGATTGTGGTCAGATTCTGAGGACCAAGGTGAGACAGTATAAACAGCACCCATGATGAATAGATGGCAGGTGACGTTGAGATGACAGAAGTAATCTGTCAATGGTGAGAGAGGGTGTTCCAATGAAGTGACACTGGATGGAGAGTTTGCTCAAACACTTGCAGCCTACATAAAGCTCAATCTGTGTTCCAAATGGAGTAAGAACTGCTTCTGTGCTTTGAAAGTGTCATGTATCCAAACATGTTTACTGCTTGTACTATTACATATGATGTGCCACCAGATGGCACTACTATGGAAGACTTGTACACCAGCTGTATGGTCACTAAGGTCTGCCACCAGAGGGCACTGCAGTGGGAGACTTGTAGGTTACCTGTATAGGTGTGCCAGGCCGAGTATAAAAGGCAGGCCACCATGTGTGATACTCACTCTGGAGTTACATTAAATGGACTAAGGTCACTACAGTTCAAGTACAATACATTGTCTCATGGTGTCATTATCAGAGCATCTAAAGACATAACAGAAAGTAAACAGCTGTGAGGTGGGAGCTTTAATAGTGCATTTCAAGCTGTCAACTAATTAGTTGTTTCAATGGCCATTCAACGTGGACCCAATGGGTGAGCAGTTAAACAACACAACAACAACTTTTATTTATATAGTACCTTTAACATAGTGAAATATCCCAAGGCGCTTCACAGGAGTATCATGAGATAAAAATTTGACACCGTTGCATCAGTAGAAATTAGCGCAGCTGACCAAAAGCTTGGTCAAAGAGATATTTTTTAAGGAGTTAAAGTGTAAAGGTTAGGTTAAAATTATTATTAAGAGTCTGTCAGCAAGCCAATAGTTGCTTTAATTGGGTTGCCCTCCTCTGCGGGTCGGATCCGATCCGAGATCACAGGCACACCATCGGGAAAGGTGTGTTGTGGCAGGATGATAGCGGATTCCCCACCGCTGTCAAAAAAAATCAAATTTCCCACCTGATCCGCTACCCGTTGACCCCCCAGAAAATTCCAGTCGTAGGGAAGGGCAAGACCATGGAGGGATTTGAAAACAAGGATGAGAATTTTAAAATCAAGGTGTTGCTTAACCGGGAGCCAATGTAGGTCACTGAGCATAGGGGTAATGGGTGAGCGGGACTTTGTGCGAGTTCGGACACGGGCAGCAGAGTTTTGGATGAGCTCAAGTTTACAGAGGGTAGAACGTGGGAGGGGGATCAGGGATGCGTTGGAGTTATCAAGTCTAGAGGTAACAAAGGCATGAAACTGAGATGAAACTATGTATCCTGGTTATTCTTTCTCAAGTCTACTATTGGCGGGAATCTGTGATATATAGGAATGCTTGTATAGAATGGATTGTTGTGTTTTCTGTGCGCGAGAAGAATTTTATATGCAGCATTTTGGCGCCATCCAGTGACTATGTTTTGTCAATTCTGGGTTTTAAAGTAATGGAGTCCCAGTAAAGTCATTAATAGGAACATAGAAACAGAAACAGAGAAAATAGGTGTAATAGGCGGCCATTCGGCCCTTCGAGCCTGCACCACCATTCAATAAGATCATGGCTGATCATTCCCTCAGTACCCCTTTCCTGCTTTCTCTCCATACCCCTTGATCCCTTTAGCCGTAAGGGCCATATCTAACTCCCTCTTGAATATATCCAATGAACTGGCATCGACATCTCTCTGCGGTAGGGAATTCCACAGGTTAACAACTCTCTGAGTGAAGAAGTTTCTCCTCGTGGCCTACCACTTATCCTAAGACTGTGTCCCCTGGTTCTGGACTTCCCCATCATCGGGAACATTCTTCCCGCATCTAACCTGTCCAGTCCCATCAGAATCTTACAAGTTTCTATGAGATCCCCTCTCATCCTTCTAAACTCCAGTGTATAAAGACCCAGTTGATCCAGTCTCTCCTCATATGTCAGTCCCGCCATCCCAGGAATCAGTCTGGTGAACCTTCGCTGCACTCCCTCAATAGCAAGAACGTCCTTCCTCAGATTAGGAGACCAAAACTGAACACAATATTCCAGGTGAGGCCTCACCAAGGCCCTGTACAACTGCAGTAAGACCTCCCTGCTCCTATACTCAAATCCCCTCGCTATGAAGGCCAACATACCATTTGCCTTCTTCAACGCCTGCTGTACCTGCATGCCAACTTTCAATGACTGATGAACCATGACACCCAGGTCTTGCTGCACCTCCCCCTTTCCTAATCTGCCGCCATTCAGATAATATTCTGCCTTTGTGTATTTGCCCCCAAAGTGGATAACCTCACATTTATCCACATTATACTGCATCTGCCATGCATTGGCCCACTCAACTAACCTGTCCAAGTCACCCTGCAACCTTTCAGCATCCTCCTCACAGCTCACATCACCACCCAGTTTGCAAACTTGAAGATATTACACTCAATTCCTTCATCTAAATCATTAATGTATATTGTAAAGAGCTGGGGTCCCAGCACTGAGCTCTGTGGAACTCCAGTAGTCACTGCCTGCCATTCTGAAAAGGACCCGTTTATCCCGACTCTCTGCTTCCTGTCTGCCAACCAGTTCTCTATCCACGTCAGTACATTAACCCCAATACCATGTGCTTTGATTTTGCACACCAATCTCTTGTGTGGGACCTTGTCAAAAGCCTTTTGAAAGTCTAAATACACCACATCCACAGGTTCTCCCTTGTCCACTCTACTAGTTACGTCCTCAAAACATTCCAGAAGATTTGTCAAGCATGATTTCCCTTTCATAAATCCATGCTGACTTGGACCGATCCTGTCACTGCTTTCCAAATGCGCTGCAATTTCATCTTTAATAATTGATTCCAACATTTTCCCCACTACTGATGTCAGGCTAACCGGTCTATAATTATCTGTTTTCTCTCTCCCTCCTTTTTTAAACAGTGATGTTACATTAGCTACCCTCCAGTCCATAGGAACTGATCCAGAGTCGATAGTCTGTTGGAAAATGATCACCAATGCATCCACTATTTCTAGGGCCACTTCCTTAAGTACTCTGGGATGTGTCGAAATCTCGACCTCCAAAAAGAATGACTCCGACACTTACAGCTCCGGCAGAAGTTTCTTTAATTCGCTTGCTAGCAAGGGGTAGGTCACACTCAGTCAAGGGCTAAGTGAACACCTCCGCAATGGTACAGTTTCACAAGATATTTATACAGTAAAAGCCAAGTTATGGCCTCTCCCTGTGTATTGCTCTGTCTCACAGTCAGTGAATACAGATAAAGAGTTAATTACTATATCCTGGTCCTGACATGGTTTACAGATATTTCCTTTTGTCAGGGTTATCAGTTGGCCAGCCGGCCATTACTCCATGAGAATGAGGTAATGGGCTATCACCTGTCTTGTATTGTGTCAGGATTGTTCAATTTCCTGGTCAGTTTATCTGTTTGCATCAAATGGATGAGGTCTCTACAAGAGCTAATGGCTGGTGGTTTGAGTCTAGAAGATAAGGGTGGGGTGACATGGAACTCTTGTCGTGTAGACAATAGGAGAGCACCATGGGGGGGGGGTACTTGTCTCAGCATGACTTGTCTCCTAGCTGTCTGTTGGCCATCAGCCATCTCAAACCAGGTTTAGCTGTTTATGCAAGCTGACTGCTAAAATGCAGAAAGTTCTGGAAGGGCCAGGACTCCATTTTGTTATATATATATGGCAAAGGGCACACAAATACTGTATGGTATCAGCTTAGATAAAAATACATTTCCACAGATGCAGACTATCAGGCCCCGAGGATTTATCGGCCTTCAATCCCATCAATTTCCCGAACACAATTTCCCGCTTTATAAGGATATCCTTCAGTTCCTCCTTCTCACTAGACTGTCGGTCCGCTAATATTTCCGGAAGGTTATTTGTGTCTTCCTTCGTGAAAACAGAACCAAATTATTTGTTTAACTGGTCCACCATTTCTTTGTTCCCCATTATAAATTCACCTGAATCTGACTGCAAGGGACCTACGTTTGTTTTCATTAATCTTTTTGTCTTCACATACCTATACAAGCTTTTGCAGTCAGTTTTTATGTTCCCAACAAGCTTCCTCACATTCTCTATTTGCCCCCTCCTAATTAAACCCTTTGTCCTCCTCTGCTGTATTACAAAATTCTCTCATTCCTTAGGTTTGCTGCTTTTTCTGGCCAATTTATATGCCTCTTCCTTGGATTTAACACTATCCTTAATTTCCCTTGTTAGCCACAGTTGAGCCACCTTCCCAGTTTTACAATTGTTGAAGTTCATCCATGTGATCTTTAAACGTTTGCCATTGCCTATCCACCGTCAACCCTTTAAGTATCATTTGCCAGTCTATTCTAGCCAATTCACGTCTCATACCATCGAAGTTACCTTTCCCCAAGTTCAGGACCCTAGTCTCTGAATTAACTGTGTCACTCTTCATCTTAATAAAGAATTCTATCATATTATGGTCACTCTTCCCCAAGGGGCCTCGCTCAACAAGATTGCTCATTAGTCCTTTCTCATTACACATCACCCAGTCTAGGATGGCCAGCCCTCTAGTTGATTCCTCGACATATTGGTCTAGAAAACCATCCCTAATACACTCCAGGAAATCCTCCTCCACCGCATTGCTACCAGTTTGGTTAGCCCAGTCAATATGTAGATTAAAGTCACCCATGATAACTGCTGTACCTTTATTGCACGCATCCCGAATTTCTTGTTTGATGCTGTACCCATCCTCATTAATGGTTGTCTCTCCCACCTGTGACAGAGAGTAGTAAAGTGGGCGGGGAGTCTGGTTTGCTGCACGCTCCTTCCGCTGCCTGTGCTTGTTTTCTGCATGCTCTCGGCAACGAGACTCGAGGTGCTCAGTGCCCTCCCGGATGCTCTTCCTCCACTTAGGGTGTTTTTTTGCCAGGGATTCCCAGGTGTCGGTGGGGATGTTGCATTTGATCAAGGAGGCTTTGAGGGTGTCCTTGAAGCATTTTCTCTGCCCACCTGGGGCTCGCTTGCCGTGTAGGAGTTCCAAGTAGAGCGCTTGCTTTGGGAGTCCCCTGTCGGGCAGGCGGTCAATGTGGCCCTGCCCAGCGGAGCTGGTCGAGTGTGGTCAGTGCTTCGATGCCGTTATCCAGTACACACTCCAGTCCCTGCGGTCGGAAGGCAGGGTTTGCGTAAAGTTTTGCACTGATGTGGACAATTTCTCGCAGCTCTTTCTGCATCTGCGGGAAAAGAACTACAACTCCCACAGTACACTCACTGCGTCATAGCAACACGGTGCAGGGAACCTAGCAACACGGTTTGGAGCCTAGCAACACAGTTTGGAACATAGCAACCGGAGTTCGCAGCACAGGCTCCCGTCTCAAGTGGGGTCTTGCAACAGAAACCAAGCAGTTCCCGGTAAGTAGTGATCCGCACGGAGGACAGACACACCTGATCCGGGCCACTACCAGCCCCTTGACTGCAGAACACACTTCCGTGCAATGTTTGAATTTAGTATTTTTAAGGCGAGGTGTAAGAAAAAACAGTTCAATAAAACACTCAGCCCCAAATCAGCCGGCAGTTACCAGTGTGTTTTATATATTCCCACTGGCTCCACCGATCTGACCTTGGTAAAGTTTGTCTGAGAACTACTTCCAGTTCTGGTGAAACGGTCTCATGAGGCTAACATTGGCCACTAAAAGGAGAAATCGTTTTTTTTTAAATGTTTGAATATCTTCTCGAAGCCTTTCAAACTATTTCGCTAATATTGGATGATCTTCAAACAACTCTTCGCTGCAAATATTTGTTGTTTGTGCTTACCCGAGCGTGTTTGTATTTTTAGGGAAGTACTTGGATCCTCGGGAGCTACAACCATGCCAGTGGTTTACCCCATTCCACAGTTCCAGGGATTTCCCACATTGTTTGGCGATATAAGGGACACGAATGTTACCTTTGTTGTTGACACCTCAGAAAGCATGCAAGCCAACCTCACTACAGTCAAGTATCACCTCATGGAAACACTTCTGGCCCAGGCTTACAATACTAACCACAGTCGCTTTAACATTGTGGAGTTTTCCAATAAGGTATAGTCTACTTGTACTAAGAAGGTTAAAGGTATAATTTATACACTTTAGCAAAAAGAGACTAGTTCAAAAGTAAATAAAGGTCATTTAATTATGTCGTGTAGCGTTAGTTAGATTTATTAACTAAAGTCATAATAAGAGTTTATATATGTATTATACTCGCTTATGATGTATGTTTTGGGTCCATATTATATATTGATTATATATTAGTTCTGCTAAATTATCATAATTATTACGCCTTGAATAACGAGTGTAAATTATTTGTTTTCTAATCTGTATTCCGATACATAGCTACACTGTTAAACATCCATTGCATCCTTCCTTCACGCAGGTAACCAAATGGTGTGACCGGATAGTAACCTGCTCCCCCCAGACTGTCTCTAGTGCAATGCAGTGGATTCAATCGCTCACCTGTACGCTGGGCAGGGATCTGCTTGGTGCATTAACAGCTGCATTCGATGACCCAGTATGTCAGGCTATCTACCTGGTGACAAACGGCCTGCCCGACAATACATTAAAGGACATTTTCCACGTGATACCTTATATATCCCGCAGCCGTCCAATACACACGTTCTACTTGTCAGGTAAATGGATCGACAGTGAAAGTCGAGAGTTCCTGCAGGGACTTGGCAGACTGACTCGCGGCAGTGCTCATCTCATTAGACTCGACACCTGTGGAGATATCAAACAGGTAACTTGCGAGAAAAAATGGGCAACATAGAAAATAGGTGCAGGAGTAGGCCATTCGGCCCTTCGAGCCTGCACCACCATTCAATATGATCCTGGCTGATCATGCAACTTCAGTACCCATTCCTGCTTTCTCTCCATACCTCTTGATCCCTTTAGCCATAAGGGCCACATCTAACTCCCTTTTGAATATATCTAACGAACTGGCCACAACAACTCTCTGCGGCAGGGAATTCCACAGGTTAACAATTCTCTGAGTGAAGAAGAAAATTGTGCAGAAAATTAGGGAAATTTTGCAGAAAATTATGGAAAAGCACAGCAGGCCAATCATCTTCTGAAAGGCAAAGACTGTCACAGAGGCGATGAAGTACCGCATCCCAAACTTTCATCTATCCTCCCTTTCAGATGCTGTTTCTTTACAAGCCGTAGGGGGCAGTACGATGCCCCAATGTCATCAATGCCAAAAATCAAACGAAAGCGCTCCTTTTGAAAGAGGGGTAAAAGTAACTGATTGCAGTGCAGTGCATAGCCACTTTTTTTGTTTTAAATTTTCGGAATTCGTGACTTCTCCTTATCACCCCTTTCACAGTCTCATTACACTGTTCAGTGAACATCGATTGAATTGTTGAATGAATGATTGAAGAGGTGGTGGTAAATTGGAATATTTTGTGGCTTTGTTACCTCTAGACTTGACTATTCATAAGAACCTAAGAACATAAGAAATAGGAGCAGGAGTAAGCCACCTGACCTCTTGAGCCTGTTCCGCCATTTAATAAGATCATGGCTGATCTGATCATGGACTCAGCTCCACTTCCCTGCCCGCTCCCCATAACCCTTTATTCCCTTATCGCTCAAAAATCTGTCTATCTCCACCTTAAATATATTCAATGGCTCAGCTTCCACAGCTCTCTGGGGCAGGGAATTCCATAGATATACAACCCTCTGAGAGAAGAAATTCTTCCTCATCTCAGTTTTAACTGGGCGGCCCCTTATTCTGAGACTAAGTCCCCTAGTTTTAGTTTCCCCTATGAGCAGAAGTATCCTCTCTGCATCCACCTTGTCGAGCCCCCTCATTAGCTTTATGTTTCGATAAGAGCACCTCTTATTCTTCTGAACTGTAATTCAGTAGGCTCAACCTACTCAACCTATCTTCATAAGTCAACCCCCTCATCTCTGGAATCAACCTAGTGAACCTTCTCTGAGCGGCCTCCAATGCAAGTATATCCCTCCTTAAATATGGAGACCAAAACTGCACGCAGTACTCTAGGTGTGGCCTCACCAATACCCTGTACAGTTGTAGCAGGACTTCTCTGCTTTTATACTCCATCCCCCTTGAAATAAAGGCAAACATTCCATTTGTCTTGCTGATTATTTGCTGTACCTGCATACCAAGTTTGTGTGTTTCATACACAAGGATCCCCAGGTCCCTTTGTTCTGCAGCACTTAGCAATTTTTTTCCATTTAAATTATAATTTGCTTTTCTATTTTTTCTGCCAAAGTGGATAACCTCACATTTCACATTATACTCTATCTGCCAAATTTTTGCTCACTCACTTAGCCTGTCTACATCCCTTTGCAGATTTTTTGTGTTCTCCTCACAATTTGCTTTCCCACCCATCTTTGTATCATCAGCAAATTTGGCTACATTACACTCGGTCCCTTCATCCAAGTCATTAATAGATTGTAAATAGTTGAGGACCCAGCACTGATCCCTGCGGCATCCCACTAGTCACTGTTTGCCAACCGGAAAATTACCCATTTATCCCGACTCTCTGTTTTCTGTTTGTTAGCCAATCCTCTATCCATGCTAATATATTACCCCCAACCCCGTGAATGTTTATCTTGTGCAGTAACCTTTTATGTGGCACCTTATTGAATGCCTTCTGGAAATCCAAATATGCCACATCCACTGATTCCCCCTTATCCGCCCTCAAAGAAATCCTCAAAGATCCTCCTTCACTGGAGTTTAGAAGGATGAAGGATGAGAGGATCATAGAAACATATAAAATTCTGGCGGGACTGGACAGGTTAGATGCAGGAAGAATGGTCCCGATGTTGGGGAAGTCCAGAACCAGGCTACACAGTCTAAGGGTAAGGGTTAAGCCATTTAGAACTGAGATGAGGAGAAACCTCTTCACTCAGAGAGTTGTGAACCCGTGGAATTCTCTACAGCAGAGAGTTGTTGATGGCAATTCATTGGATATATTCAAGAGGGAGTTAGATATGGCCCCTATGGCTAAAGGGATCAAAGGTATGGAGAAAAAGCAGGAAAGGGGTAATGAGGTGAATGATCAGTCATGATCTTATTGAATGGTGGTGCAGGCTCGAAGGCCGAATGGCCTACTCCTGCACCTATTTTCTATGTTTCTATGTTTCCTGGTTGGCCCCCCGCATTATACCCTACATAAACTAGAGGTGATCCAAAACTCGGCTGCCATGTTCTAACTTGCACCAAGTCATGCTCACCCATCACCCCTGTGCTCACTGACCTACGTTGGCTCCCAGTTAAGCAATGCCTCGATTTCAAAATTCTCATCCTTGTTTTCAAATCCCTCCATAGCCTCACCCCTCCCTGTCTCTGTAATCTCCTCCAGGTCCACAACCCCCCGCCCCCTCAGATGTCTGCGCACCTCTAATTCTGCCCCCTTGAGCACCCGATTATAATCGCTCAACCATTGGTGGCCGTGCCTTCTGTTGCCTAGGCCCCAAGCTCTGGAATTCTAAGCCTAAACCTTTCCGTCTCTCTACATTTCTTTCCTCCTTCAAGACGCTCCTTAAACCCTACCTCCTTGACCAAGCTTCCTGCCCTAATTTTCCTTATGCAGCTCGGTGTCAAATTTTTCTCTCATAATACTCCTGTGAAGCGCCATGAGATGTTTTACTAACGTTAAAGGCGCTATATAAATTATTGTTGAAAATAATTATGAATCTGTAAGCTTAGACTGCAGGAAGAAAATTTAGTTATTTAATTAAATGCCTCAAATTTCCATGTTTTTCCAGTGGATTTTTTCCTGCTATTTATTTGTGCTGCTATTATCCAATAATGAATCGATGTCAGTATGATATCACCGAGGACTGTGACAGCATGTCTAATGCCTGCTTACTATTGCCTGGTGACTATCCAGTGACACAGAATGAAGGTTCCAGTCGCAGTTTTCAATAGCATCATCTGACCCACAATTATTAGCAGGAATTTGATGCCATTACAGAGTGGGGATACTATCTGGTTACTAAATTCTGCCTCCATAGCAGATAGAAACACAATAATTGAACCAAGCGCTTTGAACAGCATAAGTCACAAGCCGAGAAACCTGATAGCTTTTCAATAACAGGGTCGTCAGGAAGAATAACTCTAGTTTCTCTAATCCTGGAAAAAGGGACTGCAGATATTGCGAGCTAAGTGTCTTCAGACTAAAAATGTGTACTGAGAGAAGCAGTACAGGGGCTTGTACTAATGAGTATCCAAGTTTGTCATTTTAAATAGATGAAACGTTCCCTTTAACCAGGAACATGTGAGAGAGAAAAATAACAAATGGCACATTATTTGATTGGGTCCATTTGTTTTCTCGGAATGTTTGCTACATATTAGCAAGAAAATGCCTCACATTGTGGAAGAATCTAATCATTTGTTCATTGTTACCTAGGTGATTCCTGTTTACCCTGCAGACCTCTCAACCTCTGGGCCCCTGTATTCTGATCTGAAATACTGCAGTGTAAAAACAGCACTGGACAACAACGCTTACATTGGCTCATGGGCAGAAGGTTCTGACCCAAAAACTTTTCACATGCAGCCGGTCAGTGTGTACAGTCCACTGGTTACTGCTGGGTTAGTCTCTTCCTTCTCTGTTCATTTTCTTGATAAAAGAAATTTCGGTACTCGTATCATTATCTTAGAACTTACTAAACTAGTCATTTCCTTAATTTATGATGAAGGGTCATAGACTCGAAACATTAACTCTGCTTCCTCTCCACAGATGCTGCCTGACCTGCTGAGATTTCCAGCATTTTCTGTTTTTATTCTAAATTCCAGCATCCGCAGCATTTTGCTTTTGCATTTCCTTAATTTGTAGTGCTGCATGTCACATTAGAAACCAGAGCACAGTGTTTTAAATTGCTTAAGTATTTCAAGCTTATATTATTAAAATATGTCTCAAGCTGGATAACTGATGTAATCAAATAATTGGCTCTTCATTAAAAAGTAGTGTGACTATAATCCATTGTTTTTAGTGGACTAGCCCACTAGTGATGCAATTAGTGGAGTATCTTGTCAATTTAATGTCAGTATTGGAATAGTTCAATTTACAAGACAACACAACATTAGGGAAAAGATTTTGTGTTTGACTTTAATAATGGGACTTCAGTTGCTAAGCATGTTTTGTTGGCGGGATTTTTTGGAGGCTAAGGGGACTTGCTTAGCCCATTATTTTATTGATCATACACTACTAAGACTTATTTTACCTTTATAAGGACAATTTTTTTCTGGATTCACTGAAATTCTGAATTGGACTGCAACTACATAGCTTTGGATGATGTCAAATGGCTCTATGATAATTTGCTTTTATCAAAAAAATAATTAGGAAATATATTAAAGAATGTAACCTTTCTTATTGGAACTAATGAATTATCAATGCTTTCTACCATAGATGCCCCTAATTTTTTTGTCATACATTATATTCCCCTCCCTCACTGCAAATTGCATCTGATGTCCTCTCCCAACTCGTTATGTGACTGTGTCTTTGCTTTCTATCTCTATCATCACACAGAAAAACTTTGTACATAAAGCATTGAATTCATGCTTATTTTCCAATTCCTGCTCTCCCCAAAGCATACTTTAACCACTGTTTGCATTGATCAAAATGAAGCTGGAGCTGTGCACTGACATCTTTCTCAATAGTATCTGCGAATATGCTGACCCATGGAAGGGACCTTTTGGATCAAGTCAATTGATTTCTGGAACCTCTGTCTTAGCAAGGCGGGAGTCTGATGGATTCTATTACCGTGGCACAATCAAGCAAGAGGTGGGGGTGAATTATGCTGTTAATATTTAAATTGAACTAGTAATAACATTTCTTTTAACTTTTTGCAGTCTTGGCACAGCTGATTATTTATTCAACTGCATGATTATATAATTACAAAACTTCTCATTTGAAAGAAAAGAATTCAAAAAATAAACTTCACCCCACTCCTATTGAAAGTTCTACACTATATCATTGTCTAATCCAATTTATAACAGCATCCTTGACCAACTATGCCATCAAATGGAACTCATTCCTCATTTTGCGGTTTTATTGCAACTGTTTCTGGATGAGTAAAATAATTATTTGTTTACCCACAACTTATTTCTAACAAATTATACATATAAAGCACATCAATAACTTAGTACGTGTTACTGATTTTTATTACAAAATTATTGAATGTTTGAACATACTAAGCTGAGTAAGGCACCCCTCAAAATATTCAAAAGTAGTCTGGAAGTCGAGTTCATGGAAAGCATTCGAGACATTTTCCTAGAACAATACATCATGGAACCAATCAAGGAATAGGCTATTTTAGATCTTGTATTGTGTGAAGAGACAGGGTTAATTAGAAATCCCATAGTAAAGGGGAAGCGTGATCATAATCTGATCAAATTTCACATTGAGAAAGAAAGTCTTGCATTTATATAGTTCCTTTCATGACCACCGATCACCCAAAGCATTTTACAACCCATGAAGTACTTTTGAAGTGCAGTCACTGTTGTAATGTAGGAAACGCGGCAGCCAATTTGCACACAGCAATCTCACACAAACAGCAATATGATAATGATCAGATACACTATCTTAGTGATGTTGATTGAGGGATAAACATAGGCCAGGACTCCAGGAATAACTTCCCTGCTCTTCTTTGAAATAGTGCCATGGGATCATTTACATCCACCTGAGAGAGCAGACGGGACCTTGGTTTAACATCTCATCCAAAAGACGGCATCTCAGACAGTGCAGCACTCAGTACTGCACTGGAGCCCAAGCCAAGATTTTTGTGCTTAAGTCTCTATGGAGTCGGACTTGACCCAACTCCAGCCTTCTGACTCAGAGGCAAGGATGCTACCAATGGTACCCCTGGCTGACACTATGACAGTCATACCTATGAGGAACATACAATATTTGTACAGGAGAAAATGCCACTTTATTTGGTTGTTGTACCTATCAGAGATGCTGCAGAATTCAATTAAATTCCTGAGTTGGCTTTTCCTAGCCAGTGTGATGATATTAGTAAATACAGGCAACTCTTGATTATCTACACATGGATGCAATGGGAAACCGTTGTAACGGCATTTAAAATTCCGTATATGTGCGCGCTGCTCAGCCGCTGTCTCTCGCAGCCGCCGCTGACGTTGGAGTCCTTTCGACCCGGGAAGGCATCGGGCCAGTGCGTTTGGAGTCCTTTTGGCCTGGGAAGGCATCGGGCCGGTGCGTTCGGAGACCTTTTGGCCTGGGAAGGCATCGCACTCCGAAACCCCAGAGCTAGACAATCTCCTCCTCGAGGCCACCTGCATGCATGCTGGTAATGTCCATACTTAACTGCCTTGTTACTGTTTGTAGCTAATTGCACAGTATTTATTCATTGAAGTTTTAACTTTCTAATGTCAACTCGCTCTAACGGAGAAATAGTTTACCCGGCATAGCCCCATCTCCGAGGGACCCGGATAATCGAGAGTTGCCTGTACTGTCATTAACTCCAGCAGCCCTGAGCAAGGCGGAGGGGAGGGGGGGGGAGGGAAAAATCAGGCATTCCTGATAGCTATCCAGTCATTCCAGAGGGAAAGTATTTGTGTGGATGTGTGGATGTTGAGTGAGGGCAGGATTGCGTTGGACTGTAACTTCACTCATGGCGGAATACCATGATGACGCTAAACATGCAGATAAATCATGATCATTTGCTTGAGGTACAGGAGGGTGGTTTTGCTGAAGTAGCCGGCAATGATCATCTGCTGTCTTCAGTGAACATAAATGAAAAGTATAAAAACTGGCTTCTTAAGGGAAAGATGGTATTTCTGGGGAAGAGCAGGCTGCTTTGCTATTTTATGGCTGACGTGGCTGCCATTATCTGTACCACTCTGACTCAAGTTAGCACAGTACTAAATCCGCATACCCAAAATGAGACAGTGCCGTTGTGAGAGGAAGAGACAAGATTGGAAGAAAAATCTCAGGCACATCCTTGAGAAATACTACTTTTTGGCATAGTATATAAATGTACTAATCTGCAGTAATCCCGTTCACCCATCACACCTGTGCTCGCTGACCTACAATGGCTCCCGGTTAAGCAATGCCTCAATTTCAAAATTCTCATCCTTGTTTTCAAATCCCTCCATGGCCTCGCCCCTCCCTATCTCTGTAATCTCCTCCAGCCCCACAACCCCCCGAGATCTCGGTGCTCCTCCAATTCTGGCCTCTTGCTCAACCCTGATTTTAATTGTTCCAACATTGGCGGCCATTGCGAAACTGCCTAGGCCCCAAGCTTCAGAATTCCCTCCCTAAACTTCTTTGCCTCTCTTCTCCTTTAAGGCGCTCCTTAAAACCTACCTTTTTAACCAAGCCTTTGATCATCTGCCCTAATATCTCCTTACATTACTTGGTGTCACATTTTGTTTGGTAACGCTTCTGTGAAGTGCCTTGGGAGGTATTACTACGTTAAAGACACTTTTTAATTATACTAGTTGTTGTAGACTATTTGAATCATTATGCTTTACTTAACAAATACTGCAGGTAACTAAAATAAAGTGTCAGGTAATATATAAAGGAAAATAAATACTGCAACATAACCTCTTTCTGCTGTTGTCAGATAAAGAAAGGATTATTCCTGATTGAATTTGACAAATCTCTAGATCCAAGCAGGAAGTGGCAAGTATCTGTGCAGAAGACTGCATTGTATGATATAATTCAGTACAATGAGGCCATAAGGCATTCTGTGCTTCTGGGTGATAACGTATTAGCACCTTGGCAATCAGATGGAACCAGATATGGTCCTGGAACAGTGATATTTGGCATTGAGATCAGAGATCCTCTGCAAGGTATGGACTTCAATTTAATTACATATACAGTTATTGTCCTGATTGGCGATATATTGGATCTGATTTCAACTTTATGCTTTCCGTTTGAATCCAGGATTTGCAAACTAGAAGCCCATTAAGGCTCCTAGGGGTGCAATTGGTCAATGGGCTGTCAGCAAATCGATGGCTTGTTTTACACCATACCTAATGTTCTCAGTGTCATTGTGATTAAATACCGTTTAAACCACTCCTGTCTACATTCGCTGTTCTTCCTTCGTTCTGCATTAAAACAATGTAAAAACATATCTATATTCTTTGACTGAGTTCATTCATCCCTTCCTTCCTCCTTCCCTCACAACAACATATACCTCTGACTGGCTGTGGGCAAAGATACAGGGGATTTGCTAATAGTACAAGGTAGTTTGACGATGTTGGGCAAATGGGGTAACTTTTTGAGTATGCGCTGGTGGTGGGCAACCTTGAACTTGTAAAATAACTCCTGATATAACATTAACCCCAAGTAGTGAACAAAATGACTGGTTCTTGAAGGAACAGTTGTTTGGCATACAACCTTTGTTAGCTTGTGGGTGAAGAGAGAACATTTATCAAATTTCAAGGCAGAGATATAATTTTGTAAAAGCTGTGCATAATGGGCATTATTTGAAGGGTTAAATGGTGCATCCCCAGTGTTTCTTTTATTTTTCTGATTGCATGAATTGAATCATGCTGAATATGAGTGGCATCTGTAATTGTTTTGAATTGTTCAAATACAGAAGTACCTCAGAGTTACTGACACCAGTGAATAATGTTTTGAGGATTATATTTTCCAACTTCTCATAAGCTTGCCACTTTAACGTACTTTACTGCGTGCTTGCTTGTGTACTGTATTTTTTTCTTAAATTTACACCTTTACTTTATCTAAAAGCATTTTCACTGGAATAAAATTATTAAATAAAAATAATTTCACTGTTATATGTACTGACACTTCAGATTTACAGCTTTTTCAGCGTTACACAACCCCTTTTGTTCCAAGGTAACTGTCACTCTGAAGCTGTCTTGTATATTTTGAATTTTGTTTCAAGCTACAATTAAATCAATTAATTCAATTGATAACTAGACTGAAAATAAAACCTGACATGTTAGATTAGTCTTCCAGTGGTATGATGTGTGATGTATATTCATATTAAAAGTATAGTTCCAGAATATAAAGCTCTTTCCCCCTTTTTAATTAAACAGCGATTGAAGATGATGAGGTCTCTATAAACTTCTGGAATGGGAAAACAGTCAAAGTTTCCAAAAATGTGGCCATATGGATTCCATCTGCTTTGTATGAAAGAGTGCTACAGGAGCTGCTTACTCCTCTATCATCCAGACAGCAACTACAGGATGAGGAATTGAGTACCTGTCGTGATGTTTGTCTGCTTCAGCCCCAGACTCTGCCGGCTCACCTGTGCCACTTTGAACCAACATACATCCAGCCCTGGTATTCAGGCTTCCCTGGTCTGGACCTAGATAATAATTACTGGCATGGATTCTATCGTGGCTTCCACTGTTTGCCAGCTCATCCTGCGTGTTACTGTTTTCCAGAAGTGATTTCTCCCGTAGGATGGTGGCCAGTGACTCAAAGATCTACCAACACAACAGCATTTGACAAAGATGAGTTAGACAAGAAAATTACTTTACAGCTTCAGGAACTAGATATTCCCAAAAAGAAAGTTCCTGATGAAAACTTGCTTTGTTCATCTTCTTCCTCTTCATCATCTGAAGATTCTGATAGTGGCCCAGAAACAACTGTCAGCAAGCCTACTTTGGAAGACAGAATGGTGAATACAGACATTAACCTGTTGGAGATGCCAATGACCAAAGTAAAAGACAGGCCTGAATGGAGGTATTGGACTCAAAGCCACCAAGAACCATATAGAAAGAAACCAGGTAAAGAGAAACTTTTCTTTCAATTCTATAGGGGGTGAATTTCCTTGGACTTCACCTTCTCATTGAATGGAGTTTCCATCAAAATGCCACTGAAGTTACAGTGGCGGAGGGAGAAAGTCCAAGAAAATTGGACTTGTTCAGTGCAGGAATCAGATACCTGTGTATATGTGTTCTCAAAATCTGAAACCATTTTTACTATGATTCAATTTGTGGTTTTAATTAGGAAAGTGTTAGACTGAAACCAAAAATATAAGGGTGTTATCTAATATGCAGTATTTTAAATATGCTTGTTGTGTTGACAAAAGTAAACCATCAGCCCATTAAAGGTTTAACACAGCATTTATACATCACAAAAATACAGCATAGAGGGGGTGGCAGAGTATAACACTATACAGAGCTCACTCCTTTCAACAGATCATGTACATTTTACACTGTTACAGAATCTTCCTTCATTTAATCTCCTGAGACAGCTAAATAACTGTCGCCAATGGCTAAGAAACTATGTGAAATGTGTCCCTATCCAAAAGTAATTGAAAGAAAACTCCAGTGTATCAATCTAACATTACTAATTTTAATATTCGAGCATGACTCGTTGCATTGCACAGATGACATCCCCAGGGTCCCTATCACTTTGCAGCCACACTATTCTGTCCGGTAATGGTTCATGTGTCTGTACTTATCACCTTTGATACCTTCCATAACTAATTGCAGGGTATTTAGTCCCGCTACTTTTCGAAGGAGTTCATTTACACATCATTAAACTGTTCTTGATGAAGGTCCACTTATCTACTTGCTGTGAAAAAGTTTACTCTAACTTCCACCCTCCAGCCTGTATCCAATGTCGCTTTGTGTAACTCTACAGTCCATTAATTCTACAGTCCATGAGGTAAAAGGTAACAATTTATTCAGCTCTAGGCAGGCTCATCGATTTCTCACTGATAACTCCTGTACTCCATATAAACTGCCTAGTTATATTTCCAGCACAGCAAAGGGAGCAGACATGTACAGAACAAACTGTATGGGTAATTTCTAGAGGTGTTGCATATGAGGAGTCAAGAACAAGTGTAGTCTTCAAATGAAGCAGAATTAGAGGACGGGGGACATTTGGCCCAGGGTGTGGAGATGTAATTCAGTCCCCATTTAAAAGTCATACATTTTCCCCTTATTTTTATATAAAAATTAGATTTTATATTAGTTTCCTAATTGATATTGGGGAGCTCACAAGATAATAGAGATAGAGTGATGTAGCGAATGAGTAACGATAATATTGACATGGAACCTGATCTGAAAATATATGGCACGTGACTGGCACGTACTGTAGTACTACCTGGGTTTGTTACCAAAAAACTAAATAATATATTATAAACAACAATGCACACTACATAATGTATGTTTATTTATAAACAGCTATAGGTGATACAACATTACCAAATGTACGTACTATGTATTCTGATATTTGGTTTGTGATGTAAAACCTGGTGTATTTTATCACTGGTTTGAAAAAGCACTAAAACACACAAGCTCCTAGCCTAACCACTCCAATGCAATATTGAGGGAATGCTGCATTATTGAAGGTCTTGCCTTTGAATGAAATATTGAACCTAGGAACCAGCTACATGTTTGGGTGAATGATCCTTTAACACTATTTGAAGAAGAGCAGGGAGTTCTGTGGTGTTCTGACCAATGTGCTCTCTCTCTCTCAACCAATACCACCAAAAACCAAAATGTGCTGGTCATGTATTTAATTTCTATTTGTGGGAAATATACTAGTGTAGAACACTGCTTTATTTGATTAAATAACAACCGTTACTGCGCTCCAAAAGTTTAGACAGTGTGCTAATATGCTATATAAATACAAGTATTTAAAAAAATCATGGATTGTATGTTTGTCGAGATTTTTTTAAGGGAAGTGTGACATCATTCATCTTAAAATAATAAAAATCTCAGTAAGACCCCCCCACCACACAAGGTGAGTTCGCAATCTCAGCTGCACCATTATGGATGGCCCAAGTGTGGAGGTTGGGGGGGGGAAACGACATGTGGTCAGGCCATGTATTTTTCTAAAAGCCAGCTGAAGAGTGACATAGGCCAAGCCTTGGATCCAGTTACTACCATTCTGAACAACAATACTTTTCTTTTTGCAGGAACATGGTCTACAAGTCCATCGAGGAGTTTGTCTGACTCCAGTCAGCTGATCTCTTCCATGAAGCTGCAGAACCTTGGGCCAACAAATTGTAGTGCAGTGTTTGAAAACATTGATTCTACACATCCTCAGAACAGAATCACAATGAAAGAGGTTCTGACACATCAGAAACATGACATCACATCATCTACCGGGGTAAACTTCCAAACTGATCGATAGTATCCATAAAATTGCAGAGCAATTTCAACCCATTTTCTCATATATTTGTTTTGTTATATACCATAGTTTTCCTTAACAATTTAGTGCTTCTACCTGAAACGTTAAGTTGTTTTTTTCTCTCTTTGAAATGCTGTTGTGTATTCCCAGTATTTTCTGTTTTTATTCCCTTTTCTTTCCCTGTTCCCCAAATCTCCCGCGCCATGTAGCTTTCTCCGCTGAAAAGATGGACAGCAAACCTGCCCTGGGCTTCTGTCAATGCCACACTATAGCCATCCCCTATCAGGTACAGCACAGATTGGATAATGCTCTGTACTCTCCTCCAACAATGAGTTAAACCCGCCTCAGAAGTGCACATCTTACTGAACAATTGTGACATTTTCATTTACCTCATCATTTCCCTTTGATCAGCATGCTCTTGCCAATGTCATGCTATACATTCATGTCTACTGAGCATTAGATTGCCTATCCAAACATATTTCAAATGGGATTCTCAGAACCAGTTGGCTTTCATGCCATTAGTCTCCTACATTTGAATCAAGAGTCTAGCAGTGAAGGACTGTGCTCCAATAAATTATTAGCGCCCAGTTTTTTTGATGAACACTCTAAAGTCAGTGTACAGAAAGACGTGTACTAACCACATAACCACGTAGCAGTTATTTCCCCAATAACAAAACAGAACAGCAAATCATTTGAGCAGTAAAGCATTGTTCTTTTAAGTAAAAATTTTTAATTTTTAATTTTAATGGCCAGGCTCAGGCTCCACCAATTCAGGAGCGTCTCGGAGAGAATCAGGTATCACGTGACCGCCAACATCAGGAATCGGTGCAAAGATCGAGAAAGAAAAAGCTGCAGCTGCGTCAGTGGGAGGAAGACAGAGAGCAGCAAAGTCAAGACAAGTATCGAAGTGTCCAGGAACAGCGCAGGTACATCAGGTCTGGGGTAACAGTGTTTGAATGTAGCGCAATACAATAGAAGTTAGCTGTCGTGACACTGAGAGATCAGTTAGAGACAGGTAAAGAATATGAGACAGTCAAGGTTAAAGAATGTGACATGTGTATAATCCAGGGATTATTCAATATAAATGAAAAATAATGGATACCACTTGGGAGTGAATCTAGGCTGCAATGTGATATGGGGGTGGGAGCAGGGGTTGATTACAAATAGCAATTTGATATCCAGGTGTGATTTCAGGCTATCATCTAATATTGGGGAGTGATTATTGTTTGCAATTTGATATCCAGAAATGATTTCAGTATTTGCAGAGAGCTAACTGTCTGTGCTATGAAGTTTAAAATGCTTCCAGGTGATCATTATTTTGCACCATTGCACTAAGTGTGAAACCAAAGTTGATTTGTGATTGACTACACATTAATTACAAAACACAGCTTGTATTGGTTCAGAGCTCAAGCCACTTTAGATCATAGCAAACCTTGCCGCATGACCAGCCTATAAAAGTAAAGAAAACCAGGAACTAGTCAATGTTTGTGTGATATTTTATTTTATTGAAATATCTGTTTCAATCAAGGGAGGCACCTCATTTCTTTACTCGACATCTCAGGAGGCCATCGAATGGCCAGCCAAAGCTTTTTCCGTTGTATGAAACAACAATTGAAATATCAAATGATGAGAAAAATGAAACATTAACAGTTGCAGAACATGAGGAAAAAAACATATCACACCATAGTAGGATGACCTGTATACAGTTTGCCCGCTCAATCCTTTCTCAGTTGCTCAGTACAAGGTAGTGTTTTTTTTTCACGGGATGCGGGCGTTACAGGCAAGGCCGGCATTTATTGCCCACATGGTGGTGAGCCGACTTCTTGAACCGCTGCAGTCCTCGTGCTGAAGGTAAACCCACAGGGTTGACTTCATTAAAGTGGTTTGGTACTTTTCAGGCCATTTCAGAGAGCAATTAACAACAACAACAAAACTAGTATTTATATAGCGCATTTAACTTAGTAAAACATCCCAAGGCGCTTCACAGGAGTGCTATAAGACAAAAAATTTGACACTGAGCCATATAAGAAGAAATTACGGCAGATGACCAAAAGCTTGGGGACTGAGATGAGGAGAAATTTCTTCTCTCAGAGGGTTGTGGGTCTATGGAATTCACTGCCTCAGACAGCTGTGAAAACTGGGACATTGAATAAATTTAAGACAGAAATAGACAGTTTCTTAAACAATAAGGGAATAAGGGATTATGGCGAGCGGGCAGGGAAGTGGACCTGAGTCCATGATCGGATCAGCCATGATCATATTAAATGGCAGAGCAGATTTGAGGGGCCGTATGGCCTACTCCTGCTCCTATTTCTTATGTTCTTATGTTCTAATGAAGAGGTAGGTTTTAAGGAGGAAAAAGAGGTAGAGAGACGGATAGGTATAGGGAGAGAGTTCCAGAGCTCAGGATCTAAGCAGCTGAAGGCACGGCCACTGATGATTGAGCGATTATAATCAAGGATGCTTAAGAGGGCAGAATTTGAGGAGCACAGATATCTCATGGGGGGTGGTGGGGGGGGGGGGGGTTGTGAGGTTGAAGGAGATTACAGATAGGGAGGACTGAGGCCATGGAGGGATTTGTAAACAAGGATGAGAATTTTGAAATCGAGGCGTTGCTTATCTGGGAACCAATGTAGGTCAGTGAGCACAGGGGTGATAGGTGAACGGGACTTGGTGCAAGTTAGGACACAGGCAACTGAGTTTTGGATGACCTCAAGTTTACGTAGGGTAGAATGTGGGAGGCTAGCCAGGAGTGCATTGGAGTAGTCAAGTCTAGAGTTAACAAAGGCATGGATGAGAGTTTCAGCAGCGGATGAGCTGAGGCAGGGACGGAGATGGGTAATGTTCTGGAGGTGGAAATAGGTGGTTTTAGTTATGCCGCGGATATGTGGTCAGAAGCTCATTTCAGGGTTAAATATGACACCAAGATTGCGAACAGTCTGGTTCAGCCTCAGACAGATGCTAGGGAGAGGGATGGAGTCAGTGGCTAGGAAATGGAATTTGTAGTAGAGACCATAGACAATGGTTTCGGTCTTCCTAATATTTAATTGGAGAAAATTTCTGCTCATCCAGTGCTGGATGTCGGACAAGCAGTCCGATAATTTAGAGACTGTGGAGGGGCCGAGAGAAGTGGTAGTGAGGTAGAGCTGGGTGTCGTCGGCGTACATGTGGAAACTGACGCCGGGTTTTCGGATGATGTCGCCAAGGGGCAGCATAAAGATGAGAAATAGGAGGGGCCAAGGATAGATCCTTGGGGGACACCAGAGGTAACGATGTAGGAGTGGGAAGAGAAACCATTGCAGGAGATTTTCTGGCTACGATTAGTTAAGAGTCAACCACATTGCTGTGGGTCACATATATAGGCCAGACTGGGTAAGGACAACAACAACAACTTGTATTTATATGGCGCCTTTAAACCTGGTAAAACGTCCCAAGGCGTTTCACAGGAGTGTTATAAGACAAAAAATAAATTTGACACTGAGCCTCATAAGAAGAAATTATGGCAGATGACCAAAAGCTTGATCAAAGAGGTAGGTTTTAAGGAGCGTCTTAAAGAAGGAAAGAGAGGTAGAGAGACAGAGAGGTTTAGCGAGGGAGTTCCAGAGCTTGGGGCCCAGCCACTGATGTTTGAGCAGTTATAATTAGGGATGCTCAAAAGGGCAGAATTTGAGGAGCGCAGATATCTGTGGTCTCACCAATACCCTGTACAGTTGTAGCAGGACTTCTCTACTTTTATACTCCATTCCCTTTGCAATAAAGGCCAACATTCCACTTGCCTTCCTGATACATGCTGTACCTGCATGCAAACTTTTTATGTTTCATCCACAAGGAACCCCAGGTTCCTCTGTACTGCAGCACTTTGTAATCTCTCCATTTTTATTCTCCAGATTTAATTAACTGAATTTAAATTCCCCTAGCTGCTGTGTTGGGATTTGAACTCATGTCTCATGGTTTATTAGTCCAGGCCTCTGGATTACTAGTCCAGTAACATAACCATTACATTACCATGCTCCCAGTGGTGTAGTGGTTATGTTAATGCATTTGTAATTATGAGGCCTGGAGTGATAATCCAGAAAATGTGAGTTCAACTCCTACCTTGGCAGTTTGAGAATTTGACTGCACATTAAAAAAATATATATTTGCTGTTGGATTCCCTCAATGACTATCTGTCCCACCTGTGACAGGGTCTGTGGCTCTCGTATTGCACTGTTCAGCCACCTATGAACTCACTTCAGGAGTGGAAGCAAATCTTCCTCGATTCCGAGGGACTGCCTATGATGATGATGGGCTGTAAAAACCAAACTGGTTCACTAATGTCCTTAAGGAAAGGAAACCTGCTGTCCTTACCCAGTCTGCCTATAGGTTACTCCAGTCCCACATTAACATGGCTGACTCTTAACTGTCCTTTGGAATGGCCGAGCATTTGTACTCAATACACTCTTACTCTTGGTGCTTGTTTTATCGAAACTCCATGACACAGTAAAACCCACACAAGATATCCAGGCTCCTCTTATTTCTGTGTTCAAAAATTGCACACCAATCTGAAATTACTTGAGATTTATCAATATCTTTGGATTTTATTCAGCTTTTTCAAGTAATCTGCTGAAAAACACAAATGTAAACAAATCCACACTAATGTAGAAATAAATTTGGCCTTATGCTCACAAGCATTAGCACAGCCTAAAATAGCTGTCACTCTGTCAAATATCACAGAACAGTGCAAACCTTCCCATACAAGAGAGCTAAGACTTACTCCACCTGTATGAGACAACTGATCCTAATTTACATATTCACCATTTCTTGAGAAATAATTTTTTTATTATTACAATTTGAAGAATGATTATGCTCAGTTACTGCAAAGAAACAGACCACTTTTCAACCCTGGCCTCCCAGTGTCAGTATCAGGGGCTGCCTGGTCACACTCAATTGCAGAGTAAAACTCTAATGATGTCCCAAATTCCAGTTTCAGCGAGCACCTGCTAGCTTAAGTGCAAACCCTCTCAGACAAAAAAGCTAAGACATTCTCCACCTGCATGAGACAACTGATCCCACCAGTATGATTGTTTCCATTTTCTTCCCAGAGATGGTCTTCACCTTTCTAAGTATAATTATGATTTATTTTCTATTGTGGATTTGTGCCTACTAGGAAATAGTTGAGACTCTGTTCACGTGGAACCCTTAAAATTAACAACATAAGATTTTCATCTTATTACCATGGGCTGAATTAAAACCCAAGGGGTCGAAGTTCAGTAGCGCCCCATTTTGGGGCGGTAACCAAGGTGTAGCTGGACTTTCTGCACCCGGCATGGAAGTCCCATCCCTGCCGTGAAATTGTGATTACCGTCCCTAGAGGAAGCAGAGCACAATGTCGGGTGCTCCACTTCTTCTCGGGTGCGGGAATGGGTGGTAAGCACGCGAATTGTCCAGGGCTACGCGGAGAGCCACATAGAGATGGCGAGAGCACATGACCCTCCCCTTCCATTAAAGAGGAGGGCATGCTGCGAGCACTGCAATGGGGCGAGGGGCCTCACCATGCCACCAGGGGCGCTAACGGGAGGCGCAAACTATGCAAATTTCTACCCACAAGTCTCTTAAGGCTATAGACAAATATCTAACACACTGCACCTTTTGGTGCACTAACCATTATTTAAGCAACAAAAGGGAACACGCTTTCCAGATACGCTCTGCTATGCATATTTTTTTAGAGCAGTAACCTTTTATCCGGAGTTTACAGTAATGCAGACAGTGCAATAGTAAAACATTATTTCCTTTTATTTTCAGTCATTACATTTTTTTTCACAACCTATTAAAGTGACTCTGACTTGATTCAGTATTTTGCCTTTAGGGAGAAAGTGATTCAGCGCCTGCAGAAGGATTTCAAACAGGTCGCAGAGTGTGAGCGCCAGCTGGAGGAAATGAAGAGAGCCAAGAAACATTTGCAGCAGAAGACTCACACCAGGTTCCAGTCCATAGCCTCTGAGGACAAGGAGAGAGAAACCCGCAGATTGGCGTATCTCCAGCAGGCGACAGCGAGGAAGGATTCGATAGAGGCAGAGAAAGTGAAAGCAAATGAGATTAAAGAAATCCAGAAGCAGGTAACTTACTCAGGAAACTGTTCCTTTGGAAAGTAAAACACTTAGAAAAAAAGAACACATTTATATAGCACCTTTTACATTCCAAAGTGCTTCACAGCCAATTAATTACTTTTTGAAATGCGGTCACTGTTGCAGTAGAAGAAAACACAGCAGTCAATTTGCGCACAGCAAGGTCCTACAAACAGTAATGGGATGAATGACCAATTAAAGTTTATTAGTGATTTAGTTGACGAATAAATGTTCACCAGGACACCCGGAGATTTGCCCTGCTCTTCTTCAATAAGTGCCATAGGTTATTTTATGTGAGGGCAGACAGGATCTCGTTTTACATCACATGTCCAAACGACAGCACCTCCAACAGTGCAATACTCCTTCAAAATTTTGTGCTCAAGTCCTGGAGTGGGGTTTGACTTTTCTGACACACAGGCAAGAGTGCCACCACTGAGCCACAGCTGACACAGTAAATTGATTTTTCTACACAGAAGTTACACGTTATAAACAATAGTGCCATGACTTTGTTACGTTTTTCATTAGTTGGGGTTGGAGGGGATATAATGCAATGAATTGCTGTTTAAATGTATCACACTGGGGACTGTGTAATATGGGTTTGTGCATATGATTCCCCACATTGTAAGTTCCTGATATTTGTTGTCAGTGACTTGAGCACATAAATTAGGTCAACATTTATCTCTTAACCAATACTACCAAAATATAATTACTGGTCATTTATCTCATCACTCTTTAAGAGATCTTGCTGTGTGCAAATTTGCTGCCAAATTTGCCTTCATAGCCATAGAATCGTAGAATCATAGAATGGTTATAGCACAGAAGGAGGTCATTTGGCCTGTTGAGTCTGTGCCAGCTCTCCGAAAGAGCACTTCAGCTAGTCCCACACCCCCGCCCATTCCCTGTAGCACTGCAAATTATTTTCCTTCAGGTACTTATCCAGTTTCCTTTTGAAAGCCATAATTGAGTCTGCCTCCACCACCCTTTCAGGCAGTGCATTCCAGATCTTAACCACTCGCTGCATAAAAAAGTTTTTCCTCATGTCGCCTTCTGCCAATCACCTTAAATCTGTGTCCTCTGGTCCTTGAACTTCCACCAGTGGGGACAGATTCTATCTACTCTGTCCAGACCCCTCATGAGTTTGAACACCTCTATCAAATCCGCCTCTCAACCTTCTCTGCTCTAAGGAGAACAACCCCAGCTTCTCCAGTCTATCCACTTAAGGTAAGTCCCTCATCCCTGGAACCATTCTTGTAAATCCTCTCTGCACCCTCTCTAAGGCCTTCACATCCTTTCTAAAGTGAGATGCCCAGATTTGAATACAGCACTCCAGTTGAGGCCGAACCAGTGTTTTATACAGGTTCATCATCATTTCCACGCTTTTGTACTCTATACCTCTATTTATAAAGCTTGTATGAATTTTTAACCGCTTTCTCAATCTGTTAGATGTAGTCCTTACTACTAGGGGGATCAAGGGGTATGGCGAGAAAGCAGGAATGGGGTACTGAAGTTGCATGTTCAGCCATGAACTCCTGTACCTATTTTCTATGTTTCTATGTCCTGTCACCTTCAACAATTTGTACACATATACCCGCAGATCTCTCTGTTCATGCACCCACTTTAGAATTGTATCCTTTAGTTTAATTACTGTTGCTTGTTCTTCCTACCAAAATGTATCACTGCACTTTTCTGCATTAAATTCCATCGGTCATGTGTCTGCCCATTACACCGGCCTGTCTATGCCCTCTATCACTATTCTCCTCACTGTTTTCCTTACTTCCAAGTTTTGTGTCTTTTGCAAATTTTGAAATTGTGCCCTGTACACTCAAGAATAAGTCATTAATATACATCAAGAAAAGCAGTGGTCCTCGTACTGACCCCTGGGGAACACCACTGTATACAATCCTTCAGTCTGAAAATGACTGTTCACCTTCCAATTTCCCACTTAGCCAATTTTGTATCCATGCTGCCATTGTCCCTTTTATTCCATGGGCTTCAACTTTGCTGGCAAGCCTATTTAAAAAAAATTCATTCCAGGATGTGGGTGTCGCTGCCAAGGCCGGCATTTATTGCCCATCCCTAATTGCCCGAGAGAATGTGATGGTGAGCTGCCTTCTTGAACCGCTGCAATCCTTGTGGTGAAGGAACTCTCATAGTATTGTTAGGAAGAGAGTTCCAGGATTTTGACCCAGCGACGATGAAGGAACGGCGATATATTTGCAAGTCAGGATGGTGTGTAACTTGGAGGGGAACTTGGAGGTGATGGTGTTCCCATGCGCCTGCTGCCTTGTCCTTCTCGGTGATAGAGGTCGTGGGTTTGGGAGGTGCTGCCGAAGAAGCCTTGGCGTGTTGTTGCAGTGCATCTTGTAGATGGTACACACTGCAGCCACGGTGCACCAATGGTGGAGGCACTGAATGTTTAAGATGATGGATGGGATGCCAATCAAACGGGCTGCCTTGTCCTGGATGGTGTCGAGCTTCTTGAGTGTTAGTGAAGCTGCACTCATCCAGGCAAGTGAAGAATATTCTATCACACTCCTTGTGCCTTGCAGATGGTAGAAAGGCTTTGGGGAGTCAGGAGGTGAGATACTCGCCACAGAATACCCAGCCTCTGACCCGCTCTTGTAGCCACAGTATTTATATGATGGTCCAGTTAAGTTTCTGGTCAATGGTGACCCAGGATGTTGAAGGTGGAGGATTCAGCAATGGTATTGCCGCTGATTGTCAAGGGGTGGTGGATAGACTGTCGCTTGTTGGAGATGGTCATTGCCTAGCGCTTGTGTGGAGCGAATGTTATTTGCCACTTATCAGCCCAAGCCTGAATATGGTCTAGGTCGTGCTGCATGCTGGCATGGACTGCTTTATTTTCTGAGGAATTAAGAATAGAATTGAACATTGTGCATTCATCAGCGAATATCCCCACTTTTGACCTTATGATGGAGGGAAGGTTATTAATGAAGCACCTGAAGATGGTTGAGCTCAGGACTTTGCCCTGAGGAACTCCTGCAGTGATGTCCTGGGCTGGAATGATTGACCACCAACACCACAGCCATCTTCCTTTGTGCTAGGTATGACTCCATCCAATGGAGAGTTTTCCCCCTGATTCCCATTGACTTCAATTTTACTCGGGCTCCTTGATGCCACACTCTGTCAAATGCTGCCTTGATGTCAAGGGCAGTCACTCTCACCTCAGGAATTCAGCAGTTTTGTCCATGTTTAGACCAAGGCTGTAAAGCGGTCTAGAGCCGAGTCGTCCTGGTGGAACCCAAACTGAGCATCGGTGAGCAGATTATTGGTGAGTAAATGCCGCTTGATAGCACTGTCGACGACACCATCCATCACTTTGCTGATGATTGAGAGTAGACTGATGGGGCGGTAATTGGCCGGATTGGATTTGTCCTGCGTTTTGTGGACAGGACATACCTGGGCAGTTTTCCACGTTGTCAGATAGATGGCAGTGTTGTATTATGTGCTACTTTATCAAACGCCTATTGGAAATCCATGTACACCACTTTAATCGCATTGCCCTCATCAACCCTTTCTGTTACCTCATCAAAAAACTCAATCAAGTTGGTTAAACATGGTTTGCCTCTAACAAATCTGTGTTGGCTTTCCTTAATTAATCCACACTTGTCCAAGTGACTGTTAATTTTGTCCCAGATTATTGTTTCTAAAAGCTTCCCCAATGCTTAAGTTAAACTGACTGGCCTGTATTTGCTGGGTTTATCCATATAGCCTTTTTTGAACAAGGGTGCAACATTTGCAATTCTCCATTCCTCTGGTACCACCCTATGTCTAAGGAGGATTGGAAGATTATGGCCAGTACCTCTGCAGTTTCCATCTTTACTTCCCTCAGCATCCTAGGATGCATCATGTTGTGTATGTATAATATAAGTATACACTCTGTACACTCAATGTACAGTTACATAAGACCACTGGATGTACCTTCACACTGTATACACTATGCCTGTACCACCAGAGGGTGCAACTGGTGGAGACCTAGGGGTCACCTGTACACGACAGGTAACCAGGTATAAAAGGGAGCTCACCACGCTGTACCCTCACTCAGGAGCTGTAATAAATGGACTAAGGTCACCACAGTTCAAGTACAATACCTTGCCTCGTGGAGTCATTACTAGAGTGCTTACAGACACAATACATCACATCCAGTCCTGGTGACTTATCTACTTTAAATACAGCCAGCCTTTCTAGTACCTCCTCTTTATCAAATTTTATCCCATCCAGTATCTTAACTATCTCATTTTCACTATAACTTTGGCAGCATCTTCTTCCTTGGTAAAGACAGATGCAAAGTATTCATTTAGTACCTCAGCCATGCCCTCTGCCTCCATGCGTAGGTATCTTTTTTGGTCCTTAATCAGCCCCACCCCTCCTCTTACTACCTGTTTACTATTTATATGCCTATAGAAGACTTTTGGATTCCTTTTATGTTAGCTGCCGGTCTATTCTCATACTCCCTCTTTGCTCCTCTTAATTCCTTTTTCACTTCCCCTTTGACCTTTCTATATTCAACCTTATTCTCACTTGTATTCTTAACGTGATGTCTGTCATATGCTCCTTTTTCTGCTTCATTGTACTCTCTATCTCTTTCATCATCCAGCGAGCTCTGGCTATGGTTGCCCTACCTTTCCCCCTCGTGGGAATGTACCTCGACTGTACCTGAACCCTCTCCTCTTTAAAGGCAGTCCATTATTTGATTACAGTTTTGCCTGCCAATCTTTGATTCCAATTTGCCCGTCACAGTGACTACTTCAATGCTACTTCATTGTTTGTAAGTGCTTTGGGACGTCCTGAAGATATGAGAAGTGCCGTAGAAATGTTATTTTTTTATTGAAGTGCAAGAAAGATTAAAATGCCCTTCGTCCCTTCTCAGCATGGTTCTGAAGGACTGTGTTAAAGCTGCAGGTGGCATGCAGCAGGACCTCTAGGTACGAATATAAATCAACAGTTGAAACAGATATCTCTTAGATCCTCCAATAAATATCTTCAAAACTCATCTTGAGCTCTGAAAAACCATAATATTGCACTTGGAATATTATTCCACGGTGCAGCCCTTCAGGAAGTAAAAAATATAGAAGCCACTTTGTGCTGGTTTGAAGTTTGTCCCCAATACTCAGCACCATGAAACCTATTCAAATCTTTTTTGTGTTCTATATTTTGTGTGTTTACATATTGTTCACCACCATAACCCACCAGTTAGCCCATTGTTCCAAGATGGATGCAGTGCACTAGATCCCCAACTGAGTTCTCCAATGACACCTACAAGCCTTAGTAGACTTGCTGCTCAATGCTGGTGAAAATATCAGGAGCACAGTGGCAGCAGAATACAATTTGGAGGTTCATAATTCTAGGTGAGATCAATTTCCACAATTGTTCCAGCTATTTTTTGTTCCCCAAAATTTCCGGTCTGAGTCGGAGGTGTCACTTGCTACATTTGTTCCTTCACATACATGCAAATTAGCTGAATGGCTTAAGGGACCAAGATTCCTGGCTGTTGTATCCCCATTAGATGTAATTATCTTCAGGGTAAGTTACATACAGATAAATGTGGCACAACCTTCTTTGGAATTGACCTAAAAGGGAAATGTGAACTTTTAAAATGTACTTAATGCATTGAATACTTTTGCCAATATCTCACATTTGCCTGCATCTTTTGAGAAATGGTTTCTTCTGCTGTGTGGAGCAACTAAGTCACACTTCAAACTGTTAGAGAGTCTCTCTGGTAAGCAGCATGTTTTTGACTGCCTTCCCCCCCACACACACACTCACAGTAAGGTAGAGTAACATGGGATTCTTTTGTGTAGGAATAGAACAAAAGGGAGAAAAGGAGGGTGAGTTAACATCAAAGGAGGATAGTTCAACCAATTATTACCCCCACAACAAATATATAGGCCTCGCAGATTTTTTGAGGGGCTGATTGAGGAGTCTGCTTTTGGTGACTGTATTTCACTAAGGAAGCTGTACCACCTTTTGCATGATGACTTACGGATCCGATGAAGTTACAGAACTTCTCTGTTCATGGCTGTCTAAGTCTTACATAAGAACATGAGAATTAGGAGCCTGCTCTGTCATTCAACAAGATCATTGCTGATCTTCTACCTCAACTGCACTGTCCCCATAGCCCTTGATTCCCTTAATATTCAAAAATCTGTCTCCTCTCCTCTTCGGCTCCTGCATCATAGCTCTCAATTGTTATGCCATAGATACCTCCCAAGCTACAATCGTGGACTTAGGCAACGTTAGCCAGGGTGTAGTGTGGTCCTGCATATGACAGGTTACCAATACCATCTTCACAAGAGAAGGGCAATTCATCCATTTTGTGATGATTTCTAGGCAGCAGGATGACAGGATAAATGGCACCCACATTGCATTACTGGCTCCTATTGTGAACTGGTTTAATTCTCTGTTTTATTCCACTCTCTCAATGTTATAATCACTCCCTCAAGTTCAAGAGCACAGACAAGCATATCTGGCACACAACTCAGTTAACCCTCTATCACCAGACCTTGCTGGACCACATCAAACACTATCAGGCCTCTCTCTCTTCTGCAAAAACTGCTCACTGCTCCAGGATCATCCTTGAAAGCAAAGATAACCCACAGCTTCACTTCTACAGTACCAAGTGTTTCCTTGAATCTCCCTCCCCTATCCCTTCCACCCTCACCTCCAACAGGTGTGAGGCGCTCATGGACTTCTTTGTGACAAACATTGAGACCAGCTATTCAGCGCCTTCCATCTTCCTCAATTCTCTGTAAATTTCAGCTCATTCAAAACTTTAAAATCGAGATGTTGCTGGACCAGGAGCCAATGTAGGTCAGAGAGCACAGGGATGATAGATGAACGGGATTTGGTGCGAGTTAGGATACAGGCAGCAGAGTTTTGGATGAGCTTAAGTTTATCCATAGTCAACAGAAAGAGGAAACTTTTATTCCACAAACCTAGGCTGTATGGAGACCAGAGTTGAGAAGCTAGTTAGTTCACTGTATCAACCAGTCCCCATCATCAGTAATTATTAGCACAAATGAAATATTCAGAAAGAACAACTGGACTCAAAAACATTCATCTGCAAAATCTTTGGTTTAATACACTCGAGTGTAAATTTTCTTTCTTGGAACATAGCAACAGGAATAAGCCATTCAGCTCATCGAGCCTGCTCTGCCATTCAATGAGATCATGGCTGATCTGTGACCAACTCCATATACCAATCTTTGGCCCATATCCCTTAATAACTTTAACAGGAAGCTATCAATCTCTGATTTTAAAATTATCAATTGATCTAGCATCAATTGCTGTTTGCAGAAGAGAGTTCCAAACTTCTACCACCCTTAATGTATAGAAGTGTTTCCTAATTTCACTCCTGAAAGGTCTGGCTCTAATTTTTTGACTATGCCCCCTCGTCCTAGAATCCCCAACCAGTGTTGACCAATGTCCTTTATTATTCCCTGTCTCTGTACAGGTGGATTGTATGAGGCACACATAACTAACTGTAGTATCAGGTCATCCAACGACATTCTTCTTTACCTGCTTCCTGATCTATTACCATCACTTCTTCAAAAAGAAGAAAAAAGGATGCGTGAATTAAAACAAAATGTTATAATGTCTCATTATTCATGTTTTCTAGGAAGCTAGAAGGAAGCAAATGGAACAATACAATAAAATGCTGGCAGAAAAGTTCCATGAAGCAGAGAGGTTGACTGAAGAACGAGAGACAGGAAGAAGAAAGCATCAAATGAAACGTGTTTCATCATTTTAGACAGAAGTTTTACCAGGTTCAGTCTATGCTGTTACCACAATAGACCCTATATAAATGTCAGATAATATTCGGCAGCACATTCCAGAGACAGAAATACAGCATCTGATCTCAAGAGCCATTAGTATCTGTGACATGAGATCCAGGATCCACATCATTCATTTTCATACACTAATGTTGTGTATTGTTTAATATTATTTTTCTTAAATTTGTGATTTATTTTTCTCTATCCAGTCTTTATTCTCCTCTTCTTTAAACCCAAGTTAATCTGTTCATAAGGATAGTGAGAAAGGATCTCGGCTCAGAAGATCAGAAAGCAGAATTAGTATAGGTGGAGATAAGAAATAACAATGAGCTGAAAACACTGGTGGGAGTAGTTTATGGGCCCCCTAATAGTAGCTATACCATTAGACATTGTATTAATCAAGAAATAATAGGAGCTTGTAAAAAAGGTAATGCAACAATCGTGGAAGACTAGGCAAATTAAATTGGCAAAAGTAATCTGCAGGACGCGTTCATGGAATGCATTCGAGTCAGTTTCCTAGAACAATACATTGTGGAATCAACCAGGGAACAGGCAATTTTAGATCTTGTATTGTGTGCGGAGACAGGGTTAATTGGTAATCTCATAGTAAAGGATCCTCTGGGGAAGAGTGATTATAATAGAATTTCTCATTGAGTTTGAGAGTAACATACATAAATCTGAAACGAGAGTTTTAAACTTAAATAAAGCCAATGGCAGGTATTAAAGAGGGGGGCGGGGTGGATAAGGAGCATGGGAAATTAGATTAACAGGTATGGAGGTAGATAAGCAGTGGCAAACATTTAAAGAAATATTCCAAAATTCTCAACTAATATACATTCCATTGATAAATAAAAACTCCACGGGAAAAGTGATCCATCCATGGCTAACTAAAGATGTTAAGGATAGTATTAGATTAAAAGAAAAGGCTTATAATGTAACGAAGAATAGTAGTATGCCTGAGGATTGGGAGAGCTTTAGAAATCAGCAAAGAATTGACAAAAAGGGAGAAAAGAGAAATATAAAAACAGATTGTGAGTTTCTATAAGTATGTAAAATGGAAGAGAGTGGCAAAAGTAAGCATTGGTTCCTTAGAGGCTGAGGCAGGAGAAATTATAATGGGGAATAAGGAAATGGCAGAGATTTTAAACAAATATTTTGTATCTTCCTTCAGAGTAGAAGACATAAAAAGCACACCAGAAATAGTGGGGAACCAAGAGACTAATGAGTGAGGAACTTAAAGAAATTAATATCAGTCGAGAAAAAGTACTTGAAAAACTAATGGGACTAAAAGCTGACAAATCCCCTGGACCTGATGCCCTACATCCTAGAAGAGGTGCCTGAGCGATAGTGGATGCATTGGTTGCGATCTTCCAAAATTCCCCAGATTCTAGAATGGTCCCAATAGATTGGAAAACAACAAATGTAACCCTGCTATTCAAGAAAAGAGGGAGAGAGAAAACAGGGAACTTCAGGTCAATTAGCCTGACATCAGTCTTCAGAGAAATGCAGGAATCCATTATTAAGGAAGTAGTAACAGGACACTTAGAAAATCATAATATGATTAAGCAGATTCAACATGGTTTTATGAAAGGGAAATTGTGTTTGACAAATTTATTAGAGATTTTGAGGATGTAACTTGCAGGGTAGATAAAGGGGAACCAGTGGAGGTAGAATATTTGGATTTCCAAAAGGCATTCGATAAGATGCCACATAAAAGGTTGCTACATAAGATAAGGGCTAAAGGGGTTGGGGTAATATAGAGGATTGGTTAACAGACAGAAAACAGAGAGTAAGGTTAAATAGGTCATTTTCAGGTTGGCAGGCTGTAACTAGTGGGGTGATCCTTCCATAAACCAGATCTGGTACCAGTATTGTGTCCAAGGTGTGGTAAAGCATCTCAATGGCTAGAGATTACTGAATACAATATTCCTGCTGGAATGTAGGCACCAGAAGAGACTTCCATTACTGTACAATTCTGAGTTATCAAGGATTTAAAGGAAGTTGTTATTTGCAAAGAATTTGAAGTCAGTGTAACCTTATAAATAATGATATAATGAATTCTCCTTTTGGAATTCCATTGTTTCTATGCTTATAGGAAGGTGATGAGGTCAGGGAGGAGGGAAGTCTTGAAAATCTGGCATTCTGAACATAGGTATCTATGTTTTGGGTGGTGCCTATGTCAGAGGGTCTACAGACCCAAGATGATAATATATAGATCTCTTCCAAAGATAGAGAGAGAAAAGACTGGGCAGTAGTGTCCCACAGCACTCAGTTCTGGGGCCACTCCTGCTCACTGTGTATACCAAAGATTTGGATATGGGATCAGAGGAGTGGTGTTGGAAGTTTGCAGATACCACCAAAACAACTTACATTTAACAGCACCTTTAACATAGCAAAATGTCCCATGGTGCTTAGATAGGAGGTATAATTAATGTTTTTAGAAGACCAAAGGAAGCTCCAAGGGAATTTTGATAAGATGAATGAATGGGCTTAAAAATTATCAAATGGAATTCAGTATCAGTGTGAGGTAATGCATTTTGGTAAAAGAAGTCAGTATTTCCTGAATGGAAGTGGGCTCGGTGCTGTAGAGTGGCAAAGTGACTTGGGGGTACAGTTCACAGGATATTAAAGGCAGCACCTAAGGTTGATAATGCTATTAAAGTTATGAAATTCTAGGTTTTATCACTAGATATAGAATATTAAGGAGCTACTGGTAAGCCAAATAAAACCGTTACATGATTTCAGTTAGTAATACTGTATGCAGTTTTGGGATACACACTATAGTAAAGATATTGAGGCTTTAGAGAGGATACAATTAAAGATTCAGTAGGATGCTGCCCTGTATGAGGAAATCAAATATGAAGAAAAACTTGAAAATTTGTTTTTTCCCGTTAGAACAATGCAGATTGTAAGGCGTTAATTTTAAACACTTATGAAAGCAGACTGCAGTTGAAGGATCTAAAGCAAGGGGCCATAGATACAAGATTAAATGCAAGATATTTAGAACAGGGAACAAGAGAAACTTATTTAGAGAGAGAGAATGTGAGGATGTGGCATTCAGTTCCTAGGTTAATGGTTGAGGCCTAAACTGTTAACATTCAAGATTAAATTGGATAGATGGATGAATGAAAAGAGGTTAAAGGGATATAGGAACCCGATAGGTAAATGTGAGTGGGACTATTTTCTCACTTGGAGGGCAACGCCAACATGAATTAGTTTGGCAGGATGGGCTGTTTCCATGTTGTAATTTCTATTTATTTCCCAGAGAAGCACTCCAGCGAGTTATGCCAGCTGTTGGCACCAAACCTCAAGCCTCTTTTTACGAGTGGCACCTAGTCAGTGGCTGTAAATAACAGCTCTAAATGTTTATGTCACAGGATGTTTCCAGGGAGAGTTGGGCAACATACATAAAATACAGTCAGAGTCAATCAGCAGTGCACCATTGCATTTAAACAGATGACCTGTTCATGAGGGCCCAGATTTTATATTCTTCCCCATGGACCCACCAAGAGCAGGGACAGTGAGCACTCAAATTCTATGAAGTGGCAAGATTTTTCCAAGTATTGATTTCAGAAGCTTACTTCTGCGCTGGTATTGGAGGAGGCTGGATTGATGCAGCCACATTGTCATTATCACAAAAATTAACATCTGCAACCTCTCCTTTCAGCATCACCGTGACTCCCTACTCATCTAGTCACAAGGAGCTTAGCATCAAACAACCTGATCTATTCTCAGTCCCTTTGTCACTTCCAGCTTCGATGCTCTCATCGGCCTCCTATCCTCCGCAAGCTTCAGCTCATCCATAACACTGCTCCTGGCATCCTATCCCAAACTAAGTCCCTTTCACCTATTATTCCTGTCCTTACTGACCTACATTGACCCCTCTGGGTGCCCCAAAGCCTCAAATTTAAAAATCTGTTTAAATCCCTCCATATCTCTAACCACCTCCAGCCCTATAACCGATCCCGCCTTCTCCATTCATCTGCTTCTGTCCTTTTGTGCACCTCTTCCCAACGCTCCACCATTGACAGCTATGCCTTGAGATATCCAGAGACAACTCTCTGGAATTAGCTCTATACCTCTCCACCTTTAAGAAGCTTCTGAAAAGACATCTCTCACCCAGCTTTTGGTCACCACTCCCAACCTCTCCATCTTTGACTCAATGTCCATTTTTACCCCTTAACTCTTTGTGAAGCACCTTGGGTCATTTTTTCTTCATTAAATGCACTATATAAATACAAGTTATCGCTGTTACAAAATCAGTCTTGCCCTCGGTTTGATTGACAGCCTGGTCATTATGCAAGGATTAATTCGATGATAATGTCACCTACATGTCCAACAAAAAATCCATTATGATTTTAATCCTGACATACAAGAGCTCACATGGTAATTCTTTCACAGGTTAAATGTCAAAACTATTAAAATGGATCCCTTTAATAGACCCTAATGCATGCACTTAGTGAAAAGGGAGGAGGAAAGACCGTGGCAGGCTTTTATTTTGAAACTTTGCAAAATATAATGCAATAAAGTTCCATTATTTACAGTGACAACAGTACACTACCAAGATAGACTTTTAGTCATCCATTTTCGTAAGTATATTAAAATTAATCTCACTACTCCATTTATTAATTTATACAAGATCTGTACTTCAGCTAAAATTAAAATTGTCATGCATGAAGAACACGATACAAAAATAGACTGCATAATTCAGTTATGTTCAGTTTTAAAATTGTATTCCATTCAAATGTGTTAAGCAGCATGGCACTTTAGAAATGGTTACTTCACTCAGTCTTCAACTACAGCATGGAGGTACGGCATTTTAAATTAAAAGTTGTGTGAGATAATCATTGCATAGACATCATTATTGCCACATGCCCTGCAACACTGTACTCTACACACTTCAGACAGTAAAGGCAAGATCGATGGTCTGGTCTGGTCCCAAATGTATCACATGAGTCGGCTCTTGATCAGATATTCTTGATTTTGCCGTCACTGCATAAGAACCTGGGGCCACTTGAATATGAACCTTGTCATTGCATTTAATCTGTTTGTTAAAAAGGAAAAAAAAGAGGCAATCATCAAGAGCAGATCACATTAGTAGATTTGCTTGTATGTAAAAAAAACTCACCATTACTGTAGCTGCCTGCCTTATTGCCAAATCAACTGCTGTATAAGGATCGCCCGTTAGGCCGCATGTAGATCTGGTTTCCCTCCCCCTCCCATGTGCAGCTGGCACTGGCTATCTCAGGGCAAGCCAATCTTGCAGTGGGGACCTGAAACAGGCGCTCAGCCCCTTATTTGCAAATGCAAAGGGGCCAATGCCTTCTTCAGGAATGCACACTGCATGACGATTTTGAGACTTTTACCAATATGGCAAATAGAGCACTTGTGGCTCATAACGATTATGTTCATGTTGGTCGCCATGTTGGAGCTTTGGGAGGCCATGGAGCACCTGAAAAACCAGCGCTGCACAGCCAATTTCTAGTCCTGCTTGCTTAAATTCACCTGTTCTGGATTTAGCACAGTATACGTTGAGCTTAGTTCCTGTAGGAAAAGTTGGGAGTTTCAGATGAACGTGTTTATCACCAAATCAGCTTTAAAAAAAATTAAGTGAAATTAAATCCCTGAAAATAAAAGAGTATTTCGGTCATAGCAGATTTTGTAATCTAACCAGCTTTATCCTCAAACTAAATGAGTTTGGCAAATAATGCAATGAAAAGTCAAACATAACTGAAATAAATACAAAATGCCAAAACGCAGACAGGTCAGTCAGCAACTAAAAGAGAAAAACAAATGAATGTTTCGAGCAGGACACTTCACAGAAGCTCAACTGAAACATAAATCTGTCTTCCATTTCTAAACGCTGCCTGGCCAGCTGTGCAATTGCATCGGTTTGCTAAATTTGATTCAAATTTCCAACATTTGCATTTTTTAAATTTTTCTTTCTCAACAGAACTGTAACCAAAACCTGGCACAGGCTCACTCTGAAGCTGCAATGTGGTTACTCCTCAAGTCATTCCTGCTCCCTGCCCATTCCAGACCTAGACACCAGATATCACACTCACAGGAGCTTTGGTGGTTAATGAACCCATGTGATATTTCAGATTCATGTGGTATCGTCGAATATGGTTTTCTTCCAATTCGTCCCTTTCACACAAAGGCACACTCTGGTAGTAGTGCTGCAAGTTAAAAGCTACAGGGTTAGTATTACAATAGTTAACGGTGTTCAGACTTGATTTACATCCAGCTCACCAGAAATAGGCTGTTTTGTTTCAGTTTGTCACCAACTCATTTGGCTGATTCTTACAACATAATTGTTATGGCACAGAGTTGCAGAACACACACCATCCATGGGAATTGCACACCATGTATTTTTCTGCCATTAGTTCAGTGTCATTTTATGCTGTTATACTTGAGACACCAGTTTCATATTAATACCTGCTTATAGTGATGAGGTTAGCAGAGTTAAGTTATACCTCTGGTTCTACATCACTGACCAATCAACACAAAACTCTGCACATGCATGCTTCGGTAGAGCTCAGCTCACCCATATCCAAATACTGGCTGAATTTCAGTGTTACTGAAGGACAACAGAACAGCAAGTGCTTTTCTCATATTAAATGGGTTAAATAATCAGAAAAGGAGTTCCATCTCAGCTGCAACTATACCACAAAATTAACTCTGAGCTGGGCTTTTACGACTCGTCAATATTAGATCCGGCCAACTTAATTTCCAAATATATCCATGGCAAATTAGTTTTGGCTTTGCATTGGTGCAAAATGTACTGTATAAACTGGTCTATATGAAGCATCAGCCCTTCATATCAGTGAGGGAGGAGGAGAGTCTGTATAGTCCTACTAGAAAAAGTAATGTAAATATAAAATACATAAGTGTCTAGCATCAGTACGTTTAGTTGACCAAGGTTCATTCACCCTCCTCCCCACAACCACCAATAATCACTCAGATTAAAGGTGGCCCAAGTTGGTGAACTGCACCCAATCCCCACTTGCAACAGAATGGACTACAGAAAGATAAACCAAACATCAGGCATATAAATGGCCCAAAGGGCAATGAAGTATGCCCCAAAGTGTCAGAATATTGTGTGTAAAAGACCAAAATTGAACAATTTGTAAACAAAAATGTGAAAGAAACCTAATTATTTGCTTTTTTTTTGACTGAGATAATCTGAAGTTGTTGTGAAGGGGTAGATTAGCAGATGTCAATTTAGAGAATCCACCAACAATAATTAACCTTTAATTGACCACAGGATCTAATCACCTAATTTAGAGCACCTCCCCAAAGAAGCCCCAACAGGAACAGGGCAGGTTAGCATTGCAACTGTGTTTCAGACCCCAGACTACCAGTGAGCAATGCTGCAGATCAGCCTGCATGACAATAAAAACAATCACTTAAACAACATTAGGACTAAACTCCAGCTTTCACCAGAAATAAAATGGAAATTTAATGAGTAATTAGTACTCCAGGTTGAACCTCCCTTATCCGGAACCACCCCTCGTCCAGAACCATTCCCAGCCACGCACAGAACTCCAACATAAACAAATTGAAGTCCTTCCTTGCTGCTGACTCTCGCAATCGTTGGCCTGACCCCATGATCCACCACCCCTCTCCATGATCTCTCTCTCTCTCTCATGTTGTTTAAGTGTTTGTTTTTATGGTCATGCAGCCCCAAGCCAACCAGCCACGATATCCCCTTGCTCAGTACCTGTACCATCCAATTTAATGTGACCACCCCTCGTCCCAAAAAATCCCTTATCCAGAACGGGCCAGGTCCCGAGGGTTCTGGATAAGGGAGCGTCAACCTGTACTAAATTTCCATCCATCAGCTCAGTAGTGATGATGTGGCCGAATAAATTCACTCCACGGTTATCGGTTCTGAACTAGCCTGGCTGCTTTAGTTATCTGTATCCCTTTCGGTCATTGTCTATCCAGCACTTCCTTGGTCTTCCTCGACTTCTTGTATCCGAAGCCATGAATGGTATTCTAGCTTTTTTCTTTCTTGAAACACACCCCAAGCATTGTCGTCGTCCTTCTAGGGTCTTCTGTATAAGCGCTATTTCTTGTTCAAGCCATGTTCTTATATAATTCTTGATTCTCTGTATCCTGGATACTCCTAAAATTCCTCTTAACCAATTTCTCTCTGCTGTGCATATTGTTTACTCATCAACTTTTTTCATGTTCCAGCACTTGGACACATAAAAATGTGGGCTAGCCATCGCTTCATAAACTCTCGCTTTTGATTTTATCTAAATATCTTTATCCTTCCATATCCAAAAGCAGCAGAAGAAAGTCCAATACTTTTTTTGATGTCTTCTTCTAAACTCACCCACATGTTTCCACCTGTTCAACTGCATCCCTTTCAACTGTTGTGTACATCGTCCTGATGCTTCACAAATGACATGACCTTTGTAATTAGTATTTGTTGCGGTACAAAACCAACTTGAGTTTGTTAATTAAATTGATGAATGGTTGTGATCCTCTAATTTGAAGAACATGCTCAGACAATACCAGCTACAACACAAAACTCAATTTGCTTCAGATTATAAAAGTGTCTTGAAATTTGGTGAAGAAAAACAAACATTGTAGAGATCCTAATAACTGTATATCTTACCTTACACTGTCTGGTGGTGTGAGCCATACATTGCAGAACTGCAGCAAAGGCTTCATTGAGGTCAGTGCATTCTGCTTCATCCTGACAAAGAGACATGGTCAGAATCACACTGGGGTTCTATTTGCCATAAGCCAGTCAATCTACATTGATGCCAACACTATAAGAAGCTTATGCTTACTGCTAAGATAGTATCAATAAGATAAAATATATTTTTGAACCTGCCATCACGGTCAAATAAATACTGTTGTAATTGGTCACAGAGCAACGCAAGATATAAATATTTGAGGCATGGTGAACAAATCTGAACCATGGAAAGCTGCAAGGGGATACTGATGATAGAATGGACAAAAAAAAGTAGTGTCTCAGATGGAATTTAGTATCAGTAAATGTGAAGTGGTTCATTTTGACAGAAAAAAAACACAATTTGAACAGGAGAATTATCGGGGAAGATTGAGCAGGCCTTGGCTCTTTCCTCTGGAAGAGAGGAGACTTGATAGAGGTCTTTAGAATTATGAAGGGATTCAATAGCATGGACATGAAAAAACTGTTTCAACTTGTGGGATGAGTCCAGAAAAAGTGGTCATAAATGTGAGACAGCTACCAACAGATCAAATAACGAATTTAGGAGGAATTCTTTAGATGGAGGATGGTGAGAATGTGGAACTCGCTGCCACATGCAGTGATTGAAGCAGATTGCATTGACATTTTTGGCAGGTTCCAGTCCGCTGCATTCATCATCATCATCATAGGCAGTCCCTCGGAATCGAGGAAGACTGCTTCCACTCTAAAAATGAGTCCTTAGGTGGCTGTACAGTCCAAGAAGAGAACCACAGTCCCCGTCACAGGTGGGACAGACAGTCGTTGAGGGAAAGGGTGGGTGAGACTGGTTTGCCGCACGCTCCTTCCGCTACCTGCGCTTGGTTTTCGCATGCTCTCGGTGATGAGATTCGAGGTGCTCAGCGCCCTCCCGGATGCTCTTCCTCCACTTAGGGCAGTCTTTGGCCAGAGACTCCCAGGTGTCGGTGGGGATGTTGCATTTTATCAAGGAGGATTTGAGGGTGTCCTTGAAAAGTTTCCTCTGCCCATCTTTGGCTCGTTTGCCGTGAAGGAGTTCCGAATCCAATCCAATAGTCAGGTTCCAATCTGCTCCATTCCGATCCAATAGTTAGGTTTCAATCCAATCAATTAACACATTTAAGGGGAGGCTTGATGCGTTATTGAGAAAGAAAGGAATAGAAGGATACGGAATGAGGTAATTAGAGTGGGAGAAGGTTTACATAGAGTATAAACACTGACATAGACTAGTTGGGCCGAATGGCCAGTTTCTGTGCTGTACATGTATGTAAATCTGAAGAAAATCGTGCAAAATACGCTTGCTTTTGTTAAGACTGGGGAAATTATGGGGTGATTCAGGGATTACATAGTATTTACAGCACAGAAACAGGACATTAGGCCCAACAGATCCATACCGGAGTTTATGTTGCACACGAGCTTCCTCCCACCCTTCATCTAACACCATCAACATATCCTTCTATTCCTCTCTACCTTGTGTGTTTATCTGGCTTCCCCATAAATTCGCCTCAATATTTTAACCACTCTCTTGGAAAAGAAGTTTCTCCTGAATTCCCTATTGGATTTATTAGTAACTGTCTTATGTTTAAAGCACCTAGTTCTGGTCTCTCCATAAGTGAAAACATCTCTATGTCTACCCTATCACAATCTTAAAAACCTCTAGCAGGTCACCTCTGTCTTTTTCTACTGAAAAGAGCCCCAGCATGTTCAATCTTTTCCGATGGTTCTGGTATCATTATACTAAATCTTTTTTGTACCTTCGCCAGTGCCTCTTTTATCCTTTTTATATTATGTGGACTAGAACTGTTCACAGTGCTCAGAGTGTGGTCTAACCAAGGTTCTATACAAATTTAACATTTTCAATTATTCACCATGCCTTAAATTTTATCATCTCGCTCTTCTGTTGCTCTCCTACCAATTACGGCATTGCTTTTCAATTCGTCCCTTTAGAAACAAACTTTGCACTTTGTTTGCTTTTTTATGGCCTTATTAACCGGTGTTGCTACTTTTAGTAATTTGTACATCTGTATCCCCACCGACCCCTCTGCTCCTCTACCCCATTTAGACACTTATTCTCCAAGGAGAATGTGGACTAATTCTTCCTACTAAAATGCACTACCTCACACTTACCTATAAATCAAACTTAATTTGCCAATTACACACCCATTCTGCAAATTTACTAATGTCTTTCTGTATTTTCTCAGTCCTCCTCTGTATTCACTCCACCCCCAAATGTTTTAATTGTACTTCCGTTTCCTGAATCCAAATCATTTATGTAAATGGGGAACAAGAGTGGTCCCAGCAGCCTTTTAGAAAACCACTTCCTACCTGTTGCCAGTCTGAGTAACTACCTTTAACCCCAACTCTGTTTTCTGTTTTGTAGTCAGCTTGCTATACTGGATGGGACAAAATACATAGAAACAGACTGTTTCTGGTGGTTGAGGGGTCCAGAACGAGCAGACAAAGATAGTTAGGAGAGGGCAGGAGAATTTTATTTTATTTTTTTTTTTTAAATACAGAGGGTTGAGGCTGTGAAATGCACTACCAGAATGAGTGATTAAAGCAGAAACCATGCTAAATTTTAATAGATTAGATAGATGGTCGAAGGATAATAAAGGGATATGGAAACAGCTGGCACATGGGATTAGGACTACTGCTTTCATGAAGGATAAACAACACGGACATTTTGGGCCCGTTTCCATGTTGGCATTTCAATGTAATAATTTTAAAACGTTATTTTCAATAGCTTTCAAGATCTTTTCATTATTCAGTTCCAGTGCTTTACCATGTATTGTTTTCTTGATATATAGCAAGGTGATGGAAGTATAAAAGGCATTGCATGATTAACAGTGGTCTGAGTGTTCTTGTATGTTCAATAATTTTAATTGGGCTGTAATTTGCGGCCCCTATGGGCACATAAGAGTTGCGCACTGGCCCGTAGGAGCCATGCAAGTTCCGGGTTTAGGCATGCGCTGTGAATACGCTAAAGCCCGGAGCTTGCGATCTATCAAGAATTCTCTTGACAGATCGCCCGCGGACAGAGATTATTGCCCAACTTCTGCCCAGTGAATGCCTGTGAAATTCTTACGGCTGGTAAAAGCCTGCTTTCTTAAGAGTTAAAAAAATATATATTTTTCTTTCATTAATTTAAACATTACAACAAATGTAAAATAAAGCATGGTTATGTTTACCCACTTTAAAACATTTAAATTTATGTTTCGAAAAAATTAAATTTTTTGTTTTAAATGTTTATTTGTATTAAATGTTTATTTGTATTGTATTTTGATTAATTTTCAATATGGAATTTGTTTTATTTATTATGTTAAGTGTTTTTACGTGACCCCCCCCATTCAAGCTATGGGGATTCCATACGTACGTAATCCCCATAAGCATGAATGGGAATCCCCTTCTTTTATTGGTTGGGCCAGCCCACATGATTCCAAGGGCGCTTACAAATCGCGTGCACCCCTGGGTTATGGGGGCTCTACGCATGTCTGCGCATAGAGGCCCAGGAGCGCGGATCTCCGTGGATCCCGAAGCAGAAGTTAAGTTCATAGGTTTTTTCTGGTCGGAGGCATCTGCCCGCGGGAAGCCTCCGACCGCAAATTCAGGCCCGTTATCTAAGAATTTACCAAATGTCACATGATTTGTTTTCCTAGAAACCGTTCAAACCAATCAAGTAGAATTTTCCACAACCTTATTTCTCACCGAATGTGCTGCTATTCCACACATTCCATCCCACGCTATCACTTTATGTCTTACTAATGATGATGCTGCTACACCACACACTCCATCTTGTGCCAACTCATCACTTGATGTTGAACACAGTGCTGTTGCACATATTTTATCTTGTGCTTTCATCTCATCTCTTGCTGTTGAAGATGACAGTTCACATATTTTCTCTTCTGTTACAAGTTCAGCTTCCCCTGTTGAAGATGCTATTTTACATACGACATCGTGTGCCAGTATCTCATCGCTTGGTGTTGAAGTTATTTGGCGTGGAAGTTATTTGGTGTGCTTCAATTTGCTCTTTTACCTCATCTTTTTGCCCTGTTTCCTTCGCTCTACCACATAGATCATCCACCGACCAATGTACTCTCCTCTTCTGAGCACGTTCCAGAACTTCGCGCCCAAGCTCTGATGAGCGCCTCAAAGCACTTTGAAGCTGGCAGCTGCCATGTTCCATGATAACGTAACCCTGGTGGAAAAGGAACTTGCTCATCAACATCTATTTTGCCAAACAAAGTTATTAACTATTACTTTTATGTACTCCCCTGTTTTGGCAAATCATTCTGCACAATATTTTACTACATACATTAATCCCTTATAATTGTGTTCTTGAATTGTACAAGTCCATTGTACCTTCATGTGACAATACTACTTAGTAGCAGATCTATCCCAATAGTCTCCCAGTCTTCAGTGTAATTTTAGCTCCATTTTTAACCATCATAAGCATAGGTTTTATTCTATCTGGATGACATGATAATTAAATGGCACACAGTGAGTATAATATGCTGCAGTTTATAGCTCCCCAATTGCTGGTCAGTTTATCCAGTGAGTAGCCAAGACATGCAGACCAGGTATGCCCGAGGTTTGAGCCTCAATTTATGTCAAGTCAGCCGATTTAATACAGGGAAACAACATTTGGCCTCTGTGCCCGTGGGCTACACAGGGGTCATTTGTCCAGAGTCTGTGCTCCTGATCACTATCCAGAAATCCTTATTAATCCATTATTAAAGAAGTAGGAACAGGACATTTGGATAAGCAAAATTCAGTCAGGTAGAGTCAGCATGGATTTATGAAGGGGAAGTCATGTTTGACAAATTTGCTGGTGTTCTTTGAGGATGTAACGAACAGGGTGGATAAAGGGGAACCAGTGGATGTGGGGTATTTGGACTTCCAGAAGACATTTGACAAGGTGCCACATAAAAGGTTACTGCACAAGATAAAAGTTCACGGGGTTGGGGGTAATATATTAGCATGGATAGAGGATTGGCTAACTAACAGAACAAAGAATCGGGATAAATGGTTCATTCTCTGGTTGTCAACCAGTAACTAGTGGGGTGCCGCAGGGATCAGTGCTGGGACCCCAACTATTAACAATCTACATTAATGACTTGGAAGAAGGGACTGACTGTAACGTAGCCAAGTTTGCTGGTGATACAAAGATGGAAGGAAAAGCAATGTGTGAGGAGGACACAAAATCTGCAAAAGGACATAGACAGGCTAAGTGAATGGGCAAAAATTTGGCAGATGGAGTATAATGTTGGAAAGTGTGAGGTCATGCACTTTGACAGAAAAAAAAAATCAAAGAGCAAGTTATTATTTAAATTGAGAAAGATTGCAAAGTGCCACAGTACAGGGGACCTGGGGGTACTTGTGCATGTAACACAAAAGGATAGGATGCAGGTACAGCAAGTGATCAAGGCGGCCAATGGTATCTTGGCCTTTATTGCCAAGGGGATGGAGTATAAAAACAGGGAAGTCTTGCTACAGCTATACAAGGTATTGGTGAGACCACACCTGGAATACTGCATGCAGTTTTGGTTTCCATATTTACGAAAGGATATACTTGCTTTGGAGGCAGTTCAGAGAAGGTTCATTAGGTTGATTCCAGAGATGAGGGAGTTGACTTATGAGGAAAGGTGGAGTAGGTTGGGCCTCTACTCATTGGAATTCAAAAGAATGAGAGGTGATCTTATCGAAACGTATAAGATTATGAGGGGGCTTGACAAGGTGGATGCAGAGAAGATGTTTCCACTGATGGGGGAGACTAGAATTAGAGGGCATGACCTTAGAATAAGGGGCAGCCCATTTAAAACAGAGATGAGGAGGAATTTCTTCTGAGGATTGTAAATCTGTGGAATTTGCTGCCTCAGAGAGCTGTGGAAGCTGGGACATTAAATAAATTTAAGACAGAAATAGACAGTTTATTAAATGATAAGGGGGATAAGGGGTTATGGGGTGCAGGCAGGGAAGTGGAGCTGAGTCCATGATCAGATCAACCATAATCTTATTGAATGGTGGAGCAGGCTCAAGGGGCCATATGGCCTACTTCTATTTCTTATGTTCTTATGTAAATGTGCACATGAAAATGTTGGGCGAGGGCAAGATCGGACATTGCTACCTTAATGATTGAATAGCTCAGGGTTCTGTTGATAAACTAAAAGAAGGAACTTAAAGTCATTTATCAGCTTATATTTTAACCCAGTTAAGTACTGCCTGTTGAGTTCTGCCATCCATTCACACTTCAGTGTGCAAGTCAGGGCCTCTTCCTCATTATACTCATTTGTATCTGAATGGGTAATAACATAAAACAGCCCACTTGTCCCTCTCTCTCCATTTTCCAGGACTCAATCTGATTTTTCTTAAGTATTTTCATAACCCAGCTTGCTCTTCTCTTTGCTGAATCAAGGCTTTTGCATTTCCTGTGCATGTTGGATAGGTCTATTTCATAAATCAACAATGCTAAATGTGAAACATAGAAAATAGATGCAGGAGTAGGCCATTCGGCCCTTCGAGCCTGCACCACCATTCAACAAGATCATGGCTGATCATTCACCTCAGTACCCCTTTCCTGCTTTCTCTCCATACCCCTTGATCCCTTTAGCCGTAAGGCCCATATCTAACTCCCTCTTGAATATATCCAATGAACTGGCATCAACAACTGTCTGCGGTAAGGAATTCCACAGGTTAACAACTCTCAGTGAAAAAGTTTCTCCTCAGCGCTGTGTCCCCTGGTTCTGGAACATCGGGAACAGTCTTCCTGCATCTAACCTGTCCAGTCCCGTCAGAATTTTATATGTTTCTATGAGATCCCCTCTCATCCTTCTAAACTCAGTGAATACTGACCCAGTCGATCCAGTCTCTCCTCATTTGTCAGTCCTGCCATCCCGGGAAACAGTCTGGTGAACCTTTGCTGCACTCCCTTAATAGCAAGAACATCCTTCCTCAGATTAGGAGACCAAAACTGAACACAATATTCCAGGTAAGGCCTCACCAAGGCCTGTACAACTGCTGTAAGACCTGCATGCTCCTATACTCAAATCCCCTAGCTATGAAGGCCAACATACCATTTGCCTTCCTCACCTCCTGCTGTACCTGCATGCCAACTTTCAATGACTGATGAACCATGACACCCAGATCTCGTTGCACCCCCCCCTTTTCCTAATCTGCAGTCATTCAGATAATATTCTGCCTTCATGTTTTTTCCTCCAAAGTGGATAACCTCACATTCATCCACATTATACCGCATCTGCTATGCATTTGATCACTCACCTAACCTGTCCAAGTCACCCTGCAGCCTCTTAGCGTCCTGCTCACAGCTCACACTGCCACCCAGCTTAGTGTCATCTGCAAATTTGGAGATATTACACTCAATTCCTTCATCTAAACCATTAATGTATATTGTAAATAGCTGGGGTCCCAGCACTGAGCCCTGCAGCACCCCACTAGTCACTGCCTGCCATTCTGAAGGAGTCATTCTTTGTGCCAAGCTTATTTGTGACTCCCTTGGTTGGCAAGTATGTTTTCAAACTTTTACATTTTTTCATGAGCTTGACATCCATCTGATTTGATCCCTGTAGTACTTACAAAAATCAAACCCCTCTCCCCGTCTGCTCAACAAGAATCAATTCAACTTGTTTAGCTTTTCTTTAATGATTCAGACAGCTGAGTTGTAAAGACTTGCATTTATAAAGCACCTTTTACAACTACTAGACGTCTCAAAGCACTTTACAGCAAATAATGTACTTTTGGAATGTAGTCACTGTTGTAATGTCGGAAAGCCTACAATGGAAACTAAAACCAGAATCATTTTCATTACATTTCACCGAATTCTATTTCAAAACTTATTGTGCGATTGCCATTTTTACATGACTCCAGAAAGGTTTCTCAGAGAGGCTGCTTGATAATTGTATTACAGTGTGGTGTGAAGCCTGGTTTTAAAAAAGTGCTTGGCCTAAAGCAGGCTTTTTAAAGTTTTGAGTCTAGGTGCGCCGTTTTAAACACTAAAACTTTAAAAAATCCAATTGTTGGGAGTGGAGCTTTTTACACGAAAGTAACCAGAAATGTGCTCACGATAATCGGTATGCAGACGCACAGCTATAATCAGACTGCACTATATCATCATCATCATCATAGGCAGCCCCTCAGAATCGAGGAGGACTTGCTTCCACTCCTGAAGTGAGTTCTTTGGTGACTGAACAGTCCAATATGAGAGCCACAGACTCTGTCACAGGTGGGGCAGTTGAGGGAAGGGGTGGGTGGGACTGGTTCACCACATACTCTTTCCGCTGTCTGTGCTTGATTTCTGCATGCTCTCGGTGTTGTGACTTGAGGTGCTCAGCCTCCTCCCAGATGCACTTCCTCCACTTAGGGTGATCTTTGGCCAGGTCTCTCGGATGTCAGTGGGGATGTTGCACTTTATCAGGGAGGCTTTGAGGGGGTTCTTGTAGCATTTCTGCTGCCCACCTTTGGCTCGTTTGCCACGTAGGAGCTCATAATATAACATAACAGGTGCTAAAACTGGTTCTCTGACCTATTGCAGTGTAACCTTGGGGAAAAACACATCTATGCATTTGCAATCACAAAATAAATCCCTTTGCAAACATTCGCCCTCTGGGAATGGGCGGCATTACCCGGATGACTGACACAACTACAACTTAATTTGTTTTCCTTCTTTGCCGCCCCATTTATAATATTTTAGGAAACTGGTGTCAGAACGCCAGACGGATTCGGCGCCAGGCTCCTCCCCAGGACATACCTCAAACAGCGCGCACACGCCCGGGGAAGCAGCGTCGACAATAGATACGCAACAAAGTAACGACCCTCTTACTCCGCTACACTGTGCTCCATTCATGAGTGACTGCGATCCCGCGAAACGCGCCAAGGCGCCCACTGTCTGTCGGAGCGGGCCGCGAGAAGCCCCACTGCATCCTCCTCCCGTCAATCAAAGGTCCACTTCCCGAAGTGCAGCAGCAACCAATCAGGCGCAGGAGCTGCAGCTGTTGCAGCGCCACTTTATTCCGACAAGCGCTTACCAACTGGCCAGGAATTAAAGAGTCATCTCCCAGACAGTGCTGCAAACAAAATCATTGGGGCGTTAAAAAAATGTTTTTTCATTTTCTTTGAACACTTTTGTTTATTATTCTTAACAATATTGTAGATGGGGATGGGATGGGGGACAGCCAAGAATCATCCAATCGGATAAGAGTGTTCGCTTGAACGTGTTGAACGGCCAATGGTGAGGCAGGAGTTCATGTGATGAAATCTTAAGGAATAGATTTGGCAAAACTAGAGGTACTGTTACTGTGAAAACGATAAAATCGGACTAGTTCCTGAAATATTAACCTCCTTAAGATGCGGATGATCTGCTGAGATGTTTTCAGATATTTTTGATTTCATGGTCTGGGTGCTGTTTTACAGAATGGTGTCACAGTTACCAGTAATTATTTTTAAACTTTCATTCATATAGTGTCTCATCACTTTGTCAAAAGGTCTCAAAGTGCTTCACTTCTTTTGAAGTAAATTGACTGTTTTGTCATCATCATCATAGACGGTCCCTCGAAGCGAGGATGACTTGCTTCCACGCCAAAAAAGGATGAGTTCACAGGTGTTTCAATGACGGACCTAATATTCCAGAACTACATCGTGAAGGGAGGAAGATGCCTGTGCGTGGATTTTTTTAACGTGTGGTGGACGTTGCACCCCAGCCACCACACGGGCTTGTCGGAGCTAGGTCTTGGTCCAGTGGCAAGGGTTATCCAAGACTGGAGACCTGTTCTGCTGCACGGACCTAGTGCGCACACATATCGCAGTGTGGGCTGGCCCGTGCTGTCCCTGGCCCTGTACTCTCGCCTCTCCTGGGCCCCGATCACATCCCTCCACAGTCTCTCGCCGCTCCTGCTGTATCTGCCCACGCTCCAATCACCGACCTGGACCTTGATGACGTCACTCTTCGCTGCCATCGCCCTCCTGCACCAACTTGCGCTACTGTTTTGTAGGCAAATTCTGTAGCCAATTTGCACTACAATGTGACACAAACAGCAATGAAATGGACGAGCAATTAAATATGTTTCCAGGAACAAATGGAAGATTAAAGTATGAACAAAAAGCTAATGAAAACATGAACAGTAATTGAGAAAAATAGAAATATAAATAATATATGGGGGCCAATATTTTTGGGAATCGTGCACATGCATGTAGTACAGAGAGCTAACTTCACCCTATAATGTGAAATTTATTCATTTATATGAAATCGTGGTGCTGTGGATCACAGCATACGAGACAGTGCGATCACATCCTGGTTCAGTGCTGTAGCTCTTTGAAAGGATGCAGGTCGCCCTTAAAGCTGTCCCGCTCCTGTCCAACAAGCACATGACAGAATGGTACCATTTAATGAAACAACTTTGGAGGTCCTGCTGGGGGAGGTCCTGGGGGGTAATATTAACCTAACCTGCCCATCAGGAAACTGACTAGATCAAGTGTAAAGCTTGTTTTAACCCCCCCCCGCCTCATCATTTTACTCTCCATTGAAGTCAATGAGGAGTAATATTAGGCAGTGTGTAAAACCGGCCTTCCACCCAATCCCGTGGGTTTCCCGTCCCGCGAGTTAGGTTAAAATTCCCCCCCTTCTCTCAGAATCCACAAGTGCTCCAAGGGTCCCTTTGGTGCATAATCTCATTCAAGGCCGCTGCACCTTCTGCCCATTGCTGCCCACATCCAGCCTGACTTTCCACCCATATCCCTGTTATATATGTAGATTTATATTTACTCTGTACAGCCACCAGAGAGCTCATCCCCTGGAGTCCCAAGGGATCCCATAATCCCTTGGGAGCACAGGTATTTAAGAAGGCTTCACAGGTTGGAGAGGCACTCTGGAGACCTGCAATAAAAGACTGTCACACTTTACTTTGAGCTCACAGTGTTCAGTCTGACTCTTTCTCCATACACTACAACTGGCGACGAGATACAGATAGTGAACCCAAAGATGCAGAGAACAGTGGGCATCCTGGAGAAATTTTCGGAGGGAGGTGATTGGGAAACTTTTGTGGAGTGACTCGACCAATACTTCGTGGCCAACGAGCTCGATGGGGAAGAGAGCGCTGCCAAACGAAGGGCCAAACTCACCGACTGTGGGGCACCAACGTATCGCCTCATGAAAAATCTGCTCACTCCAGCGAAACCCACAGAGAAATCGTAGGACGATTTGTGCATATTGGTCCGAGAGCATTTGAACCCGAAGGAAAGCGTTCTGATGGCGAGGTACCGGTTCTACACCTACAAAAGGTCTGAAGGCCAGGAAATGGCGAGTTAAGTCGGCGAGCTGAGACGCCTTGCAGGACATTGCGAATTTGAAGGACATTTGGAGCACATGCTCAGAGACTTTTTCGTACTTGGCAATGGCCACAAAACCATACTTCGCAAACTTTTGACTGTAGAGACCCCAACCTTGAGTAAGGCCATAGCGATAGCCCAGGCATTCATTGCCACCAGTGACAATATCAAGAAAATCTCTCAGCACACAAGTGCTGCTACAAGTACTGTGAACAAAGTGATGTTGTTTTCGAATCGTAACGTACAGGGCAGGTCACACGTACCTGCAGCTACACGTCCGCAGATGACTCAGAGTCCACCATCAAGGGTGATGAATGCAAGGCCATTAACACCTTGTTGGCGCTGCGGGGGTGATCATCATTTCCATTCATGCCGATTCAAAGAGTACGTTTGCAAGGGCTGTGGAACAATGGGACACCTCCAACGAGTGTGCAGGCGAGTTGCAAACCACCACGTTGCAGAGGAGGACAGATCCACGGAGGATTACGACGAACCAGAGTCTCAGATCGAGGAGGCAGAGGTACATGGGGTGCACACACTCACCACGAATTGTCCCCCGATAATGCTGAATGTTGAACTAAATGGAAATGGACACGGGCGCGAGCCAGTCCATCATGGGCAAAAAGACTTTCGAACGGTTGTGGTGCAACAAGGCCCCAAGGCCAGTCTTAACTCCAGTTCGCACAAAACTAAGAACTTACACTAAAGAACTGATTCCTGTAATTGGCAGTGCTACCGTAAAGGTCTCCTAAGATGGAGCGGTGCACAAGCTACCACTCTGGGTGGTACCGGGCGATGATCCCACGCTGCTCGGCAGGAGCTGGCTGGGAAAGATACGCTGGAACTGGGAAGACGTCTGAGCACTATCGCCCGCTGACGACACTTCGTGTGCCCAGATCTTAAACAAATTTCCTTTGCTGTTCGAACCAGGCATCAGGAAATTCCAAGGAGCAAAAGTGCAGATCCACCTAATTCCGGGGGCGCGACCCATATATCACAAGGCGAGAGCAGTACCGTATATGATGAGAGAAAGGGTAGAGATTGAGCTAGACCGGCTGCAAAGAGAGGGCATCATTTCACCGATCGAGTTCAGCGAGTGGGCCAGTCCTATTGTCCCAGTCCTGAAGGAAGACGGCACCATCAGAATCTGTGGCGATTACAAAGTAACTCTCAATTGTTTCTCCCTGCAGGACTAATACCCACTACGAAAGGCCGACGACCTCTTTGCAACGCTGGCGGGAGGAAAGACGTTCACGAAGCTAGATCTGACTTCAGCCTACATGATGCAGGAACTGAAGGAATCATCGAAGGCCCTCACCTGCATCAACACGCACAAAGGTCTTTTTTTTTTATAACAGATGCCTGTTTGGAATCCGATCAGCGCGGCGATATTCCAGAGAAACATGGAAAATTTACTGAAGTCGGTCCCGCACACAGTGGTCTTCCAGGACGACATCTTGGTCACAGGTCGGAACACAGTCGAACACCTGCAGAACCTGGAGGAGGTACTTAGTCGACTCAACCGCATGGGGCTTAGGTTAAAACATTCGAAGTGCGTTTTACTGGCACCTGAAGTGGAGTTCTTAGGAAGGAGGATTGCGGCGGACGGCATCAGGCCCACGAACACGAAGACGGAGGCAATCAAGAATGCACCAAGGCCACAAAACGTGACGGAGCTGCGGTCGTTTCTGGGACTCTTGAACTACTTTGGTAACGTCTTACAGGGTGTCAGCACACTGCTAGAACCAGTACATGTCTTACTACGAAAAAGGTGTGAATGGGTTTGGGGCAAAAACCAAGAAAATGCCTTTGTAAAAGCGGGAAAATTATTATGCTCAAACAAATTGCTTGTGTTGTATGATCCATGTAAGTGTTTGGTACCAGAACATAAGAACATAAGAATTAGGAACAGGAGTAGGCCACCTAGCCCCTCGAGCCTGCTCCGCCATTCAACAAGATCATGGCTGATCTGGCCGTGGACTCAGCTCCACTTACCCGCCCGCTCCCCGTAACCCTTAATTCCCTTATTGGTTAAAAATCTAACTATCTGTGATTTGAATATATTCAATGAGCTAGCCTCAACTGCTCCCTTGGGCAGAGAATTCCACAGATTCACAACCCTCTGGGAGAAGAAATTCCTTCTCAACTCGGTTTTAAATTGGCTTCCCCATATTTTGAGGCTGTGCCCCCTAGTTCTAGTCTCCCCGACCAGTGGAAACAACCTCTCTGCCTCTATCTTGTTTATCCCTTTCATTATTTTAAATGTTTCGATAAGATCACCCCTCATCGTTCTGAACTCCAACAAGTAAAGACCTAATCTACTCAATCTATCATCATAAGGTAACCCCCTCATCTCCGGAATCAGCCGAGTGAATCGTCTCTGTACCCCATCCAGAGCTAGTATATCCTTCCTTAAGTAAGGTGACCAAAACTGCACGCAGTACTCCAGGTGCGGACTCACCAATACCCTGTACAGTTGCAGCAGGACCTCCCTGCTTTTGTACTCCATCCCTCTCGCAATGAAGGCCAACATTCCATTCGTCTTCCTGATTACCTGCTGCACCTGCAAACTAACATTTTGGACATGCACAAGGACCCCCAGGTCCCTTTGTACCGCAGTATGTTGTAATTTCTCCCCATTCAAATAATATTCCCTTTTACTGTTTTTTTTTCCAAGGTGGATGACCTCACATTTTCCGACATTGTATTCCATCTGCCAAATCTTAGCCCATTCGCTTAACCTATCTAAATCTCTTTGCAGCCTCTCTGTGTCCTCTACACAACCCGCTTTCCCACTTATCTTTGTGTCATCTGCAAATTTTGTTACACTACACTCTGATCTCTCTTCCAGGTCATCTATGTATATTGTAAACAGTTGTGGTCCCAGCACCGATCCCTGTGGCACACCACTAACCACCGAATTCCTACCCGAAAAGGACCCATTTATCCCGACTCTCTGCTTTCTGTTAGCCAGCCAATTCTCTATCCATGCTAATACATTTCCTCCGACTCCGTGTACCTTTATCTTCTGCAGTAACCTTTTGTGTGGCACCTTATCGAATGCCTTTTGGAAATCTAAATACACCACATCCATCGGTACACCTCTATCCACCATGCTCGTTATATCCTCAAAGAATTCCAGTAAATTAGTTAAACATGATTTCCCCTTCATGAATCCATGTTGAGTCTGCTTGATTGCATTATTCCTATCTAGATGTCCCGCTATTTCTTTCTTAATGATAGCTTCAAGCATTTTCCCCACTACAGATGTTAAACTAACCGGCCTATAGTTACCTGCCTTTTGTTTGCCCCCTTTTTTAAACAGAGGCGTTACATTAGCTGCTTTCCAATCCGCTGGTCCCTCCCCAGAGTCCAGAGAATTTTGGTAGATTATAACGAATGCATCTGCTATAACTTCTGCCATCTCTTTTAATACCCTGGGATGCATTTCATCAGGACCAGGGGACTTGTCTACCTTGAGTCCGATTAGCCTGTCCAGCACTACCTCCCTAGTGATCGTGATTATCTCAAGATCCTCCCTTCCCACATTCCCATGACCAGCAATTTTTGGCATGGTTTTTGTGGCTTCCACTGTGAAGACTGAAGCAAAATAATTGTTTAAGGTCTCAGCCATTTCCACATTCCCATTATTAAATCCCCCTTCTCATCTTCTAAGGGACCAACATTTACTTTAGTCACTCTTTTCCGTTTTATATATCGGTAAAAGCTTTTACTATCTGTTTTTATGTTTTGCGCAAGTTTACTTTCGTAATCTACTTTCCTTTCTTTATTGCTTTCTTAGTCATTCTTTGTTGTCATTTAAAATTTTCCCAATCTTCTAGTTTCCCACTAACCTTGGCCACCTTATACGCATTGGTTTTTAATTTGATACTCTCCTTAATTTCCTTGGTTATCCACGGCTGGTTATCCCTTCTCTTACCGCCCTTCTTTTTCACTGGGATATATTTTTGTTGAGCACTATGAAAGAGCTCCTTAAAAGTCCTCCACTGTTTCTCAATTGTGCCACCGTTTAGTCTGTGTTTGCAGTCTACTTCAGCCAACTCTGCCCTCATCCCACTGTAGTCCCCTTTGTTTAAGTATAGTACGCTCGTTTGAGACACTACTTCCTCACCCTCAATCTGTATTACAAATTCAACCATACTGTGATCACTCATTCCGAGAGGATCTTTTACTAGGAGATCGTTTATTATTCCTGTCTCATTACACAGGACCAAATCTAAGATAGCTTGCTCCCTTGTAGGTTCTGTAACATACTGTTCTAACAAACAATCCTGTATGCATTCTATGAATTCCTCCTCAAGGCTACCCCGTGCGATTTGATGCATCATCATATGGTGTCGGGTGTGTATTGCAACAAGCTAATGATTTCGGGAAACTGCAACCGGTTGCTTATGTATCCAGGTGTCTGTCTAAGGCTGAGAGAGCCTACAGCATGATTGAAAAAGAAGCGTTAGTGTGTGTCTATGGGGTAAAGAAAATGCATCAATACCTCTTGGGCTAAAATTCTAATTAGAAACTGACCATAAGCTACTTATATCCCTGTTTTCCGAAAGTAAAGGGATAAATACCAACGCATCGGCCCGCATCCAAAGATGGGCGCTCACGTTGTCCGCATACAACTATGCCATCCGCCACAGGCCAGGCACAGAAAACTGCGCCGATGCTCTCAGTAGGTTGCCATTGCCCACCACGGGGGTGGAAATGGCGCAGTCCGCAGATTTAGCCACGGTTATGGAAGCATTTGAGAGTGAGCAATCACCCATCACTGCCCGGCAAATCAAAACCTGGACAAGCCAGGACCCCTTATTATCTCTAGTCAAAAGCTGTGTATTTCATGGGAGCTGGTCCAGTATCCCAGTGGAAATGCAGGAAGAGATAAAGCTGTTCCAGTGGCGCAAAGATGAAATGTCTATACAGGCAGACTGCCTTCTGTGGGGCAATCGAGTAGTGGTCCCCAAGAAGGGCAGAGACACCTTCATCAATGACCTCCACAGTACCCACCCAGGTATCATAATGATGAAAGCGATAGCCAGATCCCATGTGTGGTGGCCCGGTATCGATGCGGACTTAGAGTCCTGCGTTCACAGATGTAATACATGCTCGCAGTTAAGCAGTGTACCCTCCAAACTGTGGTCTAGGGTACACGTCGACTATGCCGGCCCATTCTTGGGTAAAATGTTCCTTGTGGTTGTAGACGCGTACTGCAAGTGGATTGAATGTGAGATAATGTTGGCTAGCACGTCCGCTGCCACTACTGAAAGCCTGCGGGCCATGTTTGCCATCCACGGCTTACCCGATGTCCTGGTGAGCGACAACGGGCCATGTTTTACCAGTGCTGAGTTCAAAGAATTCATGACCCATAACGGGATCAAACATGTCACATCTGCCCCATTTAAACCAGCGTCCAATGGTCAGGCTGAGAGAGCAGTGCAAACCAGGAAGAGGGTAACTGAAGGCTCACTGCAGACTCGCCTATCCCGAGTCCTGCTTAGCTACCGCATGAGACCCCACTCACTCACTGGGATCCCACCTGCTGAACTGCTCATGAAAAGAGCACTTAAGACAAGGCTCTCGTTAGTTCACCCTGATCCACATGAACAGGTAGAGAGCAGGCGGCTTCAACAAAGTGCATATCATGATAGCGCAAATGTGTCACGCGAGATTGAAATCAATGATCCTGTATTTGTATTAAATTATGGACAAGGTCCCAAGTGGCTTCCCGGCACTGTCGTGGCCAGAGGGGAGCAGGGTGTTTCGGGTCAAACTTTCAAATGGACTCATTCATCGGAAACACTTGGACCAAATCAAACTCAGATTCATGGACTATCCTGAGCAACCCACCTTGGACCCTACCTTTTTTGATCCTCCAACATACACACCAGTGGCAACCGGCACCACGGTTGACCACGAAGCAGAACCCATCATCCATAACAGCCCTGCAGGTCCCAACACACCAGGCAGCCCAGCAAGGCCAGCTGCACAGCAGCCCAGCGAGGGCCCAACAAATGATTCAACAACACCAGCTTTCACACTGAGACAATCAACCAGGGCAAGAAGGGCCCCAGATCGACTCACATTGTAAGCAGTTACACTTTTGACTTTGGGGGGGGGGGGGGGGAAGTGTTGTTATGTATGTGGATTTGTATTTACTCTGTACAGCCACCAGAGGGCTCATCCCCTGGAGTCCCAAGGGATCCCATAATCCCTTGGGAGCACAGGAGGTTTCACAGGTTGGAGAGGCACTCTGGAGACCTGCAATAAAAGACTACGGTCACACTTTACTTTGAGCTCACAGTGTTCAGTCTGACTCTTTCTCCATACACAACAATCCCTATTTTCTCTCACTCGCACGTGCTTCCAGAATGCCTCTTTACTGATATCCAACTCTGACTTGCTACATGTTTGCTGTTATCTGGGCTTTAAAAAGGTAGGATATAGAAATTGAGTACAATAATAAAAGAATAAGTATGAGATCATTCAGATAGATTGGGGACATACACAAAACACACGACACAGTAAGAAAGCTCCTGGATCACAGTAAAAACACAACTTGTTCACTAATGTCCTTCAGGGAAGGGATTCTCTTATCCCTACCTACTCTGCTTACACGTAATTCCAGTCCCGCATCAAGTGGTTGATTCTTCATGCCCTATGAAATGGCCTATCCAGCCAGTCAGTTGTAAACAATCACTACAAAGTTCAATAACAAAGAAAATAAAATCACCAATGTCCCAGACATCGTATCTGGACAAATCTTAGGCAATCTCAGTCCAGTTGAGCCTGAAAAGTCCTCCTCACTAACATCTGGGGATTGGTGTCTGAGTTTGAAGATTTCTCCCTCAGTCAAGACATAGTCGTACACACAGAAACATATCAACCAATATCCCTGACTCTTCTATCACCATACCTGGGTATGTCATGCTCCATTGACAGAATAGACCCACCATAGGTGGGGCAACAGTCAAGTGGGAGTCTTCCAGGAGATCCTCAACATTGATTCCAAATGCCATGAAATCTCATGGCTTCAGGTCAAAGACGTTCAAAGAAACTTCCTGCTGATCATCTCCTACTGTGCTCCATCAACTGACAAATCATTATTCCTCCAAGCTGAACATCACTTGAAGGAAGTACTGAGGGAAGCACTGACACAGAATTTACAGTGTGTAAGACCCTTTATTGTCAACCACTAAGAGTGGTTTGGTAGGGAATAGTAGCATAGTGGTTATGTTACTGGTCTAGTAATCCAGAGGCCTGAATTAATGATCCAGAGACGTGATTTTTTTTTTTTTTTTTTTGGGCACTAAAATCAAATTTTTCCTTTTTTCCAGTGCCCCCTATAAAAGGAGAGGGGGACACTAAAAGCACCGGCAATTAAAACAAATTAAACTTTAAAACGTAAAATCAAATTAAAATTTGGTTGCCGGGCGTGATGATGCACTCCAGTCCCTCCGGTGCCCACCTCTCGCGGAAGGCCGCGAGCGTACCGGTGGACACCGCGTGCTCCATCTCCAAGGACACCCTGGACCGGATGTAAGAGCGGAAGAGAGGCAGGCAGTCAGGTTGAACGACCCCCTCGACCGCCCGCTGCCTGGACCGGCTGATGGCACCCTTGGCCGTGCCCAGGAGCAGTCCTACGAGGAGGCCCTCGGACCTACCCGCTCCCCTCCGCACAGGGTGCCCAAAGATCAGGAGAGTGGGACTGAAGTGCAGCCAGAATTTCAGGAGCAGCCCCTTCAAATAATGGAACAGGGGCTGCAACCTTGTGCACTCAATAAAAACATGGAACACGGACTCCTCCAGACCGCAGAAATTGCAGGTGGCCTGGGAGTCCGTGAACCGGCTTAAAAATTTGTTGCACGGCACTGCCCCGTGCATCACCCTCCAGGCCAAGTCCCCGATGAATAGTGGGAGGACCCCTGCGTAGAGTGCCTCCAGAGACGTGAGCTCAAATCCCACCATGACAGCTGGATAATTTAAATTCAGTTGATTAACTTAATCAAGAATAAAAAGCTAGTATCAGTAATGATGACCATGAAACTATTGGATTGATGTTAAAAACCCATCTGGTTCACTAATGTCCTTTATGTGGTTGACTCTTAATTCCTGATATTCTAAACATTAATTGGCCCCATTATCAGGAATTAAGTGAAACTTGAATATATCCATTTTTAAAATGATGGTGAAATACTTACCAAACTATTTCATTGTGTTCAGGTAGTTTGGGGTGAATCCTCTGTAGAACGTAACTGTAAATAGAGTAACCGTGCAGTCTCGTCAAAAGATGCACTCAGCAAAGATAATTCGGTCAACACCAATGACTATAAAGTGTACGGATAGTAAGGTTCTGCACTTTCGTTTTCAGCTCAGCTAAACATCCCACTTCAAATTTTCATTTAAGTGGTTGTTGAAGGTAGAGATAGCTGAAGGTTGATGGATGGAAAGAGGGGAGGGCTCTGTCTGTCAGTACTGACCACGCCTGTCTTTGACACATCATCCCAGTCACAATGTTTACACTGCTGCCGGTGTCCTTTGTAGTTGTTTGTGTGGGTGTGCAGTGCCCTTGTTTGAATCTTGTTTGAAGGTCCAGGTCGGTGATTGGAGCGTGGGCAGATACAGCAGGAGCTGTGAGAGACTGTGGAGGGATGTGATCGGTGCACAGGGGCAGCACGGGCCAGCCCACACTGCGATATGTGTGTGCACTAGGTCTGTTCAGCAGAGCAGGTCTCCAGTTGTCTTGGTTAACCCTTGCTACTGGACCAAGACCTAGCTCTGTCAAGCCCGTGTGGTGGCTGGTGTGTAACGGTCACCCCACGTTAAAACAATCCACGCACAGGCATCTTCCACCCTTCAGGACGTAGTTCTTGTTCTTCACTTGAAACACCTGTGAACATCCTTTTTTTTGGCGTGGAAGCAAATTGTTTCGAGGGACTGCCTATGATGATGATGACGATCTTAACTGCCCTCTGAAATGGCCTACCAAGCCACACAACTGCTACGAAAAATAATAATAAGAAAAAAAACGGACAGACCACCCGGCATCGAAGTTGGCACTGGCTTCGGACACAACAATGGACACGACCCAGCCCTGTCGACCCTGCAAGGTTTCTGCGGAGTTCGTCAATGGCACATATAGAAACATGCACCTCTGGATGGCCACTGGGGTGAATAGTGTTTGAAGTTAAAGAAAGTTACTGTTCAAAGTTAAAAGGAACAGTGCAGTGATATTTGTTATCCGTAGTATAATAAACCGTTAAAAGAATATTGAATTGTGAGCCTTGACCATTTTTATCGCACCCGAGTTCAGATCGGGTTCTGGAATTAGAGGAGAGAGAGAGGTGTGGGTTCACCCACCTACCCATCTCCAACCTCCCTTTCCTCTCCAAAGTCCTTGAACGTGTTGTCACCTCCCAATCCGTGCCCATCTTTTCACTCCAATCCAGTTTCCGCACCTGCCACAGTACCGAAATGGCTCTCATCAAAGTCAAAAATTACATCCTTTGTGGCTGTGACAAAAGTAAACTATCCCTCCTTGTCCTTCTTGATTTGTCTGCAGCTTTTGACACGGTTGATCACTCTATCCTTCTCCAAGGCCTTTCCACCATCATCCAGCTGGGTGGGACTGCACTTGCCTGGTTCTATTCTTCTCTATCTAATCATACTCAGAGAATCACCTGCAATGGCTTCTCTTCTCTCCCCCGCATCGTTATCTCTGGTGTCCCCCAAGGATCTATCTTATGCCCCCTCCTCTCTCATCTACATGTTGCCCCTTGGCGACATCATCCTAAAACACAGATTCCACATGTACGCAAATGACACCCAGATCTACCTCACTACCACTTCACTTGACCCCTCCAGGGTCTCTAAATTGTCAGACTGCTTGTTCGACATCCAGTTCTGGATGAACAGAAATTTTCTCCAATTGAATATTGGGAAGGCCGCAGCCATTGTTTTCATTCCCCGCCACAAACTCCGTTCCCTAGCCATTGATTTCATCCCTCACCACAACTCCTATCTGAGGTTGAACCAGACTGTCCGCAACCTTGGTGTCATATTTGATCCTGAAATGAGCTTTCAACCACATATCCGTAGCATAACCAAGACATCTGGGGACTTGTGTGAAAATTGGGAGAGCTATCGCACAGACTAGTCAAGCAACAGCCTGACATAGTCATACTCACAGAATTATATCTTTTAGACAATGTCCCAGATTCCTCCATCACCATCCCTGATTATATTCTGTCCCACCGGTAGGAAAGACCCACCAGAAGTGGCGGCACAGTGGTAAACAGTCGAGAGGGAGTGGCCCTAGCTTCAGGCCAAGCATGGGCAAGGAAATCTGCTGCTGATTACCACCTACCGCCCTCCCTCAGCTGATGAATCAGTACTCCTCCATGTTGAACACCACTTGGAAAAGGTACTGAGGATAGCAAGAGCTCAGAATGTACTTTGGATGGGGGACTTCAATGCCCATCACCAAGAGTGGCTCGGTAGCACGAGTACTGACTGAGCTGATCGAGCCCTGAAGGATATAGCTGCCAGACTATGACTGCGGCAGGTGGTGAGAGAACAAACACGAAGGAAAAACCTACTTCGTCCTCCCCAATCTACCTGTCGCAGGTGCATCTGTCCATGATAGCCTTGGTAGCAATGACCATCTCCAGAGTCCTTGTGGAGACTAAATTCCGTCTTCACACTGAGGACACCCTCATTGTGGCACTACCACCATGCTAAATGGGATAGATTCAGATCAGATTTAGCAGCTCAAAACTGGGCATCCATGAAGTGCTGTGGGCCATCAGCAGCAGCAGAATTGTATTCCACTACAATCTGTAACCTCATGTGTAATGTATGTACATAAGGTCTGCCCACCACCAGAGGGCACTACCGTCGGAGGTCATGGGTACACACATGCTGGGCCTGGTATATAAGCTGAACTTCACCTTTGTATCTTGACTACTGGAAGCCATTAAAGACTGACCAGGTTACACCTAGTCACTGGCTCACAGTACAGAGTTCATTGTATCATTTCATACACCACAACTGGCGACGATGCAAAAGTATGGCGAGCACTGCACGATCGAGTACTATTGGAATTCTCGAGTGGTTCAATGAGTGAGAGGATTGGGGAGATTTCACGGATTGTCTTGACCAGTATTTTGTGGCAAACGACCTAAACAAAGACACGGATGCAGAGAAGCACAGGGCAGTTCTTCTCACCGTCTGTAGCCCCACGATCTATGCACTCATCAAGAATCTGCTCTCACTCACTCTACTCCAGAAAAGGATTACAAAGAACTGTGTGCTCTCATTCGGGAACACCTTAAACCCACGGAAGGAATCCTCATATCCAGATATCGCTTCTATATGCACGTTCGTCCAGAAGGCCAGGCTGTAGCGGCATTTGTTGCCGACCTGAGACGTCATGCAGGGCCTTGCAAATTTGGGCCTGCATTGGAAGACATGCTGCATGACTTTTTCGTGATCGGGTCAACCACGAGGCGATCTTAAGTAAGCTGCTGGCTGCGGAGACGCCGGACCTCAGCAAGGCCATCACCATCGCCCAGGCGTGCATGTCCACGCAGAAAAGCACGAAGCAGATATCGCGACAAAACGGGAACTCCATGGCAAGTACTGTGTACAAAATTAGATCGACGGCCGGCAGGCTGCACATGGCAGGGCTACTCGACTGTGTCTGCAAGGCCGGGAGCCGCTCAAAGTTCGCCATCGAGGGCCTACTCGACTGCGTATGCGAGAACAGGAGCCGCTCAAAGTTCGCCATCGAGGGCCTACTCGACTGTGTCTGCAAGGCCGGGAGCCGCTCAAAGTTCGCCATCGAGGGCCTACTCGACTGTGTCTGCAAGGCCGGGAGCCGCTCAAAGTTCGCCATCGAGGGCCTACTCGACTGCGTATGCGAGAACAGGAGCCGCTCAAAGTTCGCCATCGAGGGCCTACTCGACTGTGTCTGCAAGGCCGGGAGCCGCTCAAAGTTCGCCATCGAGGGCCTACTCGACTGCGTATGCGAGAACAGGAGCCGCTCAAAGCCCACCATCAGGTGTAAATCCAAGCTCAACGTGTGGCGTTGCGGGGGCAATCACCGACCCCATCAGTGCCGCTTCAGGCAGTATGTATACAGAGGGTGTGCGAAGACGGGGCGACTTCAGCGGACGTGGTCACAGCAGAGCAAGCGAGCTGCGACACACCACGTGGATGATGATCAATTCAGCGTGGATCTGGTGATGCAGCCCGAGGCATTTAAGAGCTCCGAGGAGGAAGTGTATAGTGAACGTGCGTTCCTAACAAAGAACCAACTGATAATGATGGAGGTAAAATTATTAACAAAGAGCCAACCGATAATGATGGAGGTAAAATTAAACGACGTGCCGGTATCCATGGAATTAGACACGGGTGCAAGTCAATTGATAATGAGCCAGAGGACTTTTGAAAAGCTGTGGGAGACCAAGGCAGAGAGACCCAAGCTGAGTCCGATAAATGCGAAGTTGCGTACCTACACCAAAGAGCTCATACCAGTGATCGGTAGTGCAGCAGTAAGAGTGTCGTACGAGGGAGCGGTTCATGATCTACCGTTATGGATTATCCCGGGCAACAGCCCATCGTTATTCGGCAGGAGTTGGCTCGAGAAAATAAAATGGAAATGGTACGATATCAAAGCTTTGTCATCAGCGGATGATGACTTGTGTGCTCAAGTGCTGAGCAAATTTCTCTCACTGTTTGAACCAGGAATTGGCAGCTTCAAGGCGCCAAGGTGCAGATTCACCTAGGCCCAGACGCAAGGCCCATCCATCACAAAGCCAGGGCGGTCCCGCACATGATGAGAGAAAAGGTCGAGCTCGAATTGGACAGGCTACAACGCAAGGGGGTCATCTCACCGGTCGAATTTAATGAATGGGCCAGCCCTATTGTTCCAGCGTTAAAGAGCGACGGCATGGTCAGGATTTGTCACGATCAACTGAGTTTCGAAACAAGATCAGTACCCGCTACCGAAAGTTGATGACCCATTTGCAATGCTAGCCGGGGGAAAATCATTCACCAAATTGGATCTAACATCGGCCTACATGTCACAGGAACTGGTTGAATCATCAAAGAAACTTACGTGCATCAACACGCACAAAGGACTGTTTATTTACAACAGGTGCACTTTTGGCATTCGTTCGGTGGCAGCCATATTTCAGAGAAACATGGAGAGCCTATTGCAATCCGTCCCCAGGACCATGGTATTCCAAGATGACATCCTAGTCACAGGTCGTGATACCGCCGAGCACCTGCACAATCTGGAAGAGGTTCTGCATCGTCCGGACAAAGTGGGACTCAGGCTGAAACGTTTGAAGTGCGTTTTCATGGCACCAGAGGTTGAATTCCTTGGACGAAAGATTGCTGCAGACGGAATCAGGCCTACAGACGCGAAAACAGAAGCCATCAAAAATGCGCCCAGGTCCCAGAATGCATTCGTTCCTGGATCTTCTCAACTATTTCGGTAACTTCTTACCCAAATTGAGCACAATATTAGAGCCTTTGCACAAGCTGCTCAGGAAAGGAGATGACTGGGTGTGGGGTGAACTTCAAGACAGAGCCTTTGAGACGGCTAGAAACCTGTTGTGTTCCCACAAGCTGCTGGTACTGTATGACCCATGCAAGCGTCTAGTTTTGACCTGTGATGGGTCGTCCTATGAGGTCGGTTGCATACTCCAGCAAGCCAATGAGTCAGGCAAACTACAATCAGTTGCATACTTGACTCAAAGCCTGTCCAAGGCGGAAAGAGCCTACGGCATAGTAGAGAAAGAGGCTTTAGCTTGTGTTTATGGGGTAAAAAAAATGCACCAGTACCTGTTTGGGCTTCGCTTTGAGCTGGAAACCGATCACAGGCCGCTTGTATCGTTGTTCTCGGAACATAAATATATCAATACCAACGCGTTGTCCCGCATCCAGAGGTGAGCGCTGATATTATCTGCCTATTGTTATGTCAGTCGCCATAGACCAGACACTGACAACTGCGCTGATGCATTGAGCCATTGCCCACATCGGAGGTGGAAATGCCAATGCCCGCAGAGCTACTCATCATCATGGATGCCTTTGAGAGTGAAGGGTTGCCTGTCACTGCTCAACAAGTTAAGACCTGGACGAGCCAGGATCCAACACTATCGGTTGTAAATCGTTGTGTTCTTAACAGGGACTGGTCGACCATCCCCAAGGAAACAGGTGATGAAACCAAACCGTACAGCCATCGCAAAGATGAGCTTTCCATCCAGTCCGACTGTTTACTGTGGGGTAATCATGTTGTAATGCCCAAGAAAGGCAGGGCAAGATTTGTACAGGAGTTGCACAGTACGCATCTCGGTATTGTCATGATGAAGGCCATCGCCAAGTCCCATGTGTGGTGGCCTGGCATTGACTCAGACTTAGAGTCATGCATGCATCAGTGCAGCACTTGCATGCAGTTAAGCAATGCCCCAAAGGAAGCACCGCTCAGTCTGTGGTCATGGCCATCCAAACGGTCTAGAATCCACATCGACTTTGCGGGCCCCTTCCTCGGAAATTTTTTTTGTGGTGGTGGATGCACACTCCAAATGGATAGAATGTGTGATTATGTCATCCAATCTATCCGTAGATTAAAGTCGCCCATGATAACTGCTGCTCCTTTATTGCACGCATCATGTCGAAACCCGACGTCAACGCCAGCAGTGGTATCACGACCGCGCCGCAGTGTCACGCAACATGTCTGTAAATGACCCAGTGTACGTACTGAACCACGGTCAAGGGCCCAAGTGGCTCCCGGACAATGTCTACCTCCAACATGCGAAAATCTAACCACCGTCCCTTGACATTCCAGGTTGTTAAGAGAAGCAAAAGAGGAAATAGCAGAGGACTGGAGGACTGTTAATGTTGTACCTTTGCTTAAAAAAGGAGAAAGGGATAGACTTAGTAATTACAGGCCAGTCAGCATGACCTCAGTGGTGGGAAAATTATTGGACAAAATCCTGAGGGACAGGATAAATCTTCATTTGGAAAGACATGGATTAATCAAGGACGGTCAGCTTGGATTTGTTAAGGGAAGGTGGTGTCTGACTAACTTGATTGAATTTTTCGAGGAGGTAACCAGGAGGGTCGATGAGGGTAATGCGTATGATGCAGTGTATATGGATTTTAGCAAAGCTTTTGATGAGGTCTCACATGGCAGACTGATCACGAAAGTAAAAGCCCATGGGATCCTGGGCAAAGTGGCAAATTGGATCCAAAATTGGCTCAGAGGCAGTAAGCAAAGAGCAATAGCTAATGAGTGTTTTTGTGACTGGAAGGCTGTATCTAGTGGGGTTCCGCAGGGCTCAGTGCTCGGTCCCTTGCTTTTTGTGATATATATCAATGACTTGGATTTTGGGGATATGGTTAAGAAGTTTGCAGAAGACACTAAAATAGGCCGTGTGGTTGATAATGAAGAAGAAAGCTGCGGACTGCAGGAAGATATCAATGAACTGGTCAAGTGAGCGGAACAGTGGCAAATGGAATTCAATCTGGATGTGTGAGGTAATGCATTTGGGGAGGGCTAACAAGGCAAGGGATTACACATTAAATGGTACGACACTGAAAAGTGTAGAGGAACAAAGGGACCTTGGAGTGCAGGTCCACAGATCCCTGAAGGTAGCAGGCCAGGTACATAAGGTAGTTAAGAAGGCATATGGAATACCTGCCCCCAAAGGAAGGGGATTGTGGTAAATTACACTCCGCTTCCATTGAGGGGGGGTAAGGCCAATTCTGCGGCGGGAGCAGGACTTCCACGCTGGGGGCTAAAATTCCCTGCCCCAGAAGGTTACTGCCCCCAAGATGGGAGTCTGTGCGGGGAGGCAAAGGAAGATGAGGGGAGATGGGGGAGGGGGATGGAGGGGAGAGTGGTGGAGGGCAGAGAAACCCAGGGCGGGGGACAGGAGGGGTCACACTGCAGCGGAGGTCTGGGGGGGGGGGGGCGAAGTGTTGGAGGGGCGGGCCTGGGGGCTCTGTTCCTCGGTGTGGGGAGTGTTCAGAGTGGGGTGGACGGGTTGACTGCGCAGATGGCGGTTGGTGGATGTGGTGTGGTTGGCGTCGCGGGGGCGTGGCTCCGGGGTGGCCGGGGCTGGGGCCTCGACATCCGGGGTGTTCGGCATTTGGGAAAGATTCTGACGGGATGGGGCGGGTTGGGTGCGGGGGGAGTGTTCCCGGTGTTGGGTGGGTCTGGAGCCGGGGTGTGGCACGCTCTTGGGATGGGGGGTGGTGTGGTACGCTCTTGGGATGGGGGGTGGGCTGTTTGGGGCTGGGATTGGGGGAGACTTCTTCACTCGGGGAGTTGTTGGTCTGTGGGGTTCCCTGCCGCAGAGAGTTGTTGATGCCAGTTCATTGGATGTGTTCGGGAGGGAGTTGGATGTGGTCCTTGCGGCTGGGGGGATCGGGGGGTGTGGAGGGTGCGTGGGGGGGAGGTGCTGGGGTGGGTGATCAGCCATGATCTTATTGAATGGCGGTGCAGGCTCGAAGGGCCGAATGGCCTACTACTGCACCTATTTTCTATGTTTATTAGTAGAGGTATGGAATACAAGAGCAAGAAGGTTATGCATGAACTGTATAAAACATTGGTTAGGCCGCAGCTGGAGTACTGTGCGCAGTTCTGGTCACCACATTACAGGAAAGATGTGATTGCACTGGAAAGGGTGTAGTGATGACTGCACTGGAGAATTTTGGCTATGAGGAAAGATTGGAGCTGCTGGATCTGTTTTCTTTGGAACAGAGGAGGCTGAGGGGAGACCTGATTGAGGTGTAAAAATTATGAGGGGCCTAGACAGAGTGGATAGGAACGACTTGTTTCCCTTGGCAGAGGGGTCAACAACCAGGGGACCCAGAATTAAAGTAATTGGGGGGAGGTTTAGAGGAGATACGAGGGGAACTTTCTTCACCCAGATGGTAGTTGTCATGTATGTAACCAGCATATAACTGTAACCTTTATGTAACTGTATCCTTCATGTAACCACTGCACACTGTACATATATCCTAGAAATGCACACCTTGACCACAGGGGGTGAACTTGTGGGAGACACTCCTCACCTGGGCATTCAGGTATTTAAAGGGAGGTCCCACACAGGGTCATCACTTCTTGGTCCTGGGAATAAAGGTTAAGGTCACTGAGTGACTCTGTCTGCAGTACATGCCTCGTGTGATTTTGTAGTAAGGTGTAAGGACACCACATTTGGCAACGAGAAACGGGAATCACCGAACCACGAGGATGGCCACTGGTAGCACAGAGGAACATTACTATGTGGGTGAGGACTGGGACGATTTCGTGGAGAGACTCCAGCAGAGCTTTGTCACAAAGGACTGGCTGGGAGCGGCAGCGGCTGACAAGCGGGGGGCGCATCTACTGACCAGCTGCGGACCAAGACATATGCGCTGATGAAAGACCAGCTCGCACCCCAAAAGCCAGCCGACAAGTCCTTCGAAGAACTCAGCCAGCTGATCAGTGAGCATCTCAAACCGGCGTGCAGCGTATACATGGCCCGGATTCAGTTCTACACACACCGGCATCGGGAGGGACAAAACATCTCGGACTTCGTTGCGGACCTGCGGCGCTTGGCCGTTCACAGACGCCTGCAGGGGGGAGATACTAAGGGATTTCTTTATTGAGAGCATTAGTCATGCCGAGATTTTCAGGAAGCTCATAGAGACCAAGGACTTGATTTTAGAAAGAGCGGCGTTGATAGCTCAGACCTTCATAGCAGGGGAAGAGGAGACCAAGCTAACTTACGCGCGCAGCCCTGGGTCCAACGTGGCGATAGACCAGTGAGTTAACATGGTGAACGCGGCTCAGGGCCCCGCAGGCAGGTAAGGGCATTTTGAAACCGCCCAGGCAGCAACAGACTCTAGGGTGGGCCCGCAACAGGGACAATGGAGAGGGGAATGACAATTCACTCCATTAAGAGGAATAATGTGTCCCGTGATGGGACCATTAACACCCACCACCAGAGTGCTTAGAAACAACCAAAGCGACAATCAGAGAGGAATGCCTGGTAACAGTCCTTTTGTTAACAACAATCTCAGCTCATGCTGGAGGTGCGGGGATAGACATACTGCGAAAAGCTGCAGGTTTCAGCAATTTACCTGTAGGAATTGTAACGTTAGAGGACGTTTGGCCAGAATGTGCAGAAAGGCTGTAGCGAGGCTAATCTACGAGACAGAGGAACCAGACGAGGGGTCTGCAATGCAGAACGATGCTTGGGGTAAAGCCATGGATGCTGCAGTTCAGCGGGTTCATGTAGCTGACGTCCACAGTTCATATACCAAAACGCCACCCATGATGATGAAAGTTTTATTGAATGGCATCCCAGTGCGCATGGAGCTGGATACGGGAGCCAGCCAGTCCCTTATGAGTGCCCAACAATTTGAGAGACTATGGCCACACAGAGCTAGCAAGCCCAAACTGCATTGATACGCAGCTACGGATGTACACCAAAGAGATCATCCCAGTGCTAGGCAGTGCAAACTTGGTGGCAACACATAATGGATCACAGAACTGGCTGCCACTCTGGATTGTTCCAGGAAATGGCCCCGCGCTTTTGGGGAGGAGCTGGCTAGCCGAGATGAACTGGAAATGGTGGGATGTGCACGCCATTTCATCTGTGGAGCGAAGTTCATGCTCGCAGGTCCTACAAAAATTCGGGTCACTGTTTCAACCCAGTGTCGGAACGTTCAAGGGCACTAAAGTAGTGATACGCATCACCCCGGACGCCAGACCAGTGCACCACAAAGCCAGAGCGGTGCCGTATGTGATGCGTGAGAAAATTGAAAGTGAATTGGACAGGCTGCTCAGAGAGGGCATAATTTCGCCGTTGAATTCAGCGACTGGGCAAGTCCCATCGTTCCTGTGTTTAAAGCAGATGGCTTCGTCAGGATTTGTGGCGACGACAAAGCCACCATCAACCGAGTGTCGCTGCAAGACCAATACCCGCTCCAGAGAGCAGAGGACCTTTTTGCCACACTGGCAGGTGGCAAGCTGTTCACCAAGTTGGACCTCACTTCGGCCGACATGACTCAGGAACTAGCTGAAGAATCCAAGCTTCTGACCACCATCACGATGCACAAGGGATTATTTATCTACAACAGGTGTCCGTTTGGCATTCGTTCGGCGGCCGCCATCTTTCAGAGAAACATGGAAAGCTTGCTTAAATCCATTCCTGGAACGATCGTATTCCAAGACGACATCCTAATAACCGGTCGAAACACCGAGGAACACCTCCACAACCTGGAGGAGGTGCTACGCCGACTGGACCGGGTCGACTTGCAGCTGAAAAAGGCCAGGTGTGTGTTTTTGGCCCCAGAGGTCGAGTTTTTGGGCAGGAGGATTGCCGCAGATGGGATCCGGCCCACCAAATCCAAAACAGAGGCGATCCGCCGGGCGCCCAGGCCCGGCAACACATCAGAGTTGCGATCATTCCTGGGACTTTTGAACTATTTCGGGAACTTTCTGCCGAACTTAAGCACAGTGTTGGAGCCGTTACACATGCTCCTGCATAAGGGTTGTGAATGGTTTTGGGGGGACTGTCAAGAACGGGCTTTCAATAGGGCGGGAACTTTGTTCTAACAAACTGTTGACTTTGTACGATCCCTGTAAAAAACTGGTTTTAACATGTGATGCATCATCCTACGGGGTTGGGTGTGTGTTGCAGCAGGGTAATGATGACGGCCGACTGCAACTGGTGGCTTATGCCTCCAGGTCGCTCTCGCAGAGCGTGGATACATCATGGTCAAAAAGGAAGCACTCGCTTGTGTTTACGGTGTGAAAAAGATGCACCAGTACCTTTGCAGTAGACGGTTCGAGTTAGAAACGGACCACAAGCCGTTAACATCCCTGTTGTCCGACAGCAAGGCTGTCAATGCCAATGCGTCAGCTCGCATACAGCGATGGGCTCTCACGCTGGCTGCGTATGACTACACCATACGGCACCAGCCAGCGAAAATTGCGCTAACGCGCTCAGCAGGCTCCCACTGTCCACCATGGAGGGGGCGTCAGAGCAAAGCGCTGAAATGGTCATGCTCCCCTATCACAGCCCGCCAGATCAAACTCTGGACCAACAGGGACCCCCTCCTATCCATAATAAAGAAATATGTTCTGATTGGGGATTGGGCGCCCGTAAACAATGGCTTGCGGGACATTCTGGTCAGCGACAATGGCCCGTGCTTCACCAGCCATGAATTCCAGGAGTTTATGTCGGGTAATGGTATCAAACACATCCGGACGGCGCCATTCAAGCTGGGTAGTCATGCCCCAGAAAGGAAGGGGAGCGTTCATCAGGGAACTCCACAGCGAGCACGCTGGCATTGTGTTAATGAAGGCCATTGCCCGATCACATGTATGGTGGCCGGGGATTGACTCAGACCTGGAACACTGGATTCGCAAGTGCACGACGTGTGCCCAGCTGGGCAATGCCCCCAGGGAGACCCCACTCAGCCCGTGGCCCTGGCCCACCAGGCCATGGTCACACATTCACGTGGACTATGCGGGCCCGTTCATGGGAAAAATTTTCCTGATTGTTGTCAATGCATACTCGAAATGGATCGAGTGCATCATATTAAACTCGTGCACGACATCCATCACCATGAACAGTCTGCGCACAGTTTTCGCGACCCACGGCTTGTCGGACATTCTGGTCAGCAACAATGGCCCGTGCTTCACCAGCCATGAATTCCAGGAGTTTATGCCGGGTAATGGTATCAAACACATCCAGACGGCGCCGTTCAAGCCGGCTTCCAATGGCCAGGCGGAACGTGCAGTCCAAGTCATAAAACAAGGCATGCTCCATATCCTTCAGTACCGCCTATCGCGTCTCCTGCTGGCCTATAGGTCCCGGCCGCACTCGCTCACGGGAGTACCGCCAGCGGAACTCCTCATGAAACGCACGCTTAAAACGCGGCTGTCCCTCATTCATCCAGCCCTGGCAGACATTGTTGAGGGCAAGCGCCAATCCCAAACCAAGTGCCATGATCGAAACTCAAGGGGGAGGTGTATAGAAATGGATGATCCGGTATTTGTTCTTAACCATGCTTTGGGACCCAAGTGGCTTGAGGGCACCATAATTGGCAAAGAGGGGAATAGGGTCATAGTGGTCAGACTCAACAATGGGCAGATATGCCTCAAACATTTGGACCAAGTAAAGAAAAGGTTCAGCATAGACACTGAGGAACCTGAAGAAGAGCATGAGATGTCACCCACACCACTGCCAGTGGACGAGCAACAAGGACAGTCCACAGCATGCACAGTTCCTGCGGCCAGCTCGGAATCACCTCAGGTGACAGAGGCGCATGCCAAGGCTCAGCCACCAGAGCCCCAACTATGGCGCGCCACGAGAGAGCGTCGACCACCTGAAAGACTTGACCTTTGACACAAGATGTGAGGGGGAGGTGATGTCATGTATGTAACCAGCATACAACTGTAACCTTCATGTAACTGTAACCTTCATGTAACCACTGCACACTGTACATATATCCGAGAAATGCACATCTTGACCACAGAGGGTGAACTTGTGGGAGACACTCCTCACCTGGGCACTCAGGTATTTAAACGGAGGCCCCACGCAGGGTCATCACTTCTTGGTCCTGGGAATTAAGGTTAAGGTCACTGAGTGACTCTGTCTGCAGTACAGGCCTCGTGTGATTTTGTAGTAAGGTGTAAGGACACCACAGTGGTGGGGGTCTGGAACTCACGGCCTGAATGGGTGGTAGAGGCAGAAACCCTCACCACATTTAAAAAATACGTGGATGTGCACTTAAAGTACCGTAACCCACAGGGCTATGGACTAAGAGCTAGAAAGTGGGATTAGGCTGGATTAGCTCTTGGTCGGCCGGCGCGGACATGATGGGCCGAAATGACCTCCTTCCGTGCTGCTAATTTCTATGATTCTATGATCCAACGGAATTACCATCGCCGAATCCCCCACCATCAACATCCTAGGGGCACCATTGACCAGAAACTTAACTGGACCAGCCACGTAAATACAAGAGCAGGTCAGAGGCTGGGTATTCTGCGGCGAATGTCTCACCTCCTGACTCCCCAAAGCCTTTCCACCATTTACAAGGCACAAGGAGTGTGATAGAATGCTTGCCTGGATGACTGCAACTCCAGTAACACTCAAGAAGCTTGACACCATCCAGGACAAAGCTGCCTGCTTGATTGGCACCTCATCCACCACCTTAAATGTTCGCTCTCTGCATCACCGGCGCACCGTGGCAGTGTGCACCATCTACAAGATGCACTGCAGCAACTCGTCAAGGCTTCTTCGGCAGCACCTCCCGAACCCACAACCTCTACCACCTAGAAGGACAAGGGCAGCAGGCACATGGGAACACCATCACCTCCAAGTTCCCCTCCGAGTTACACACCATTCTGACATGGAACTATATCGCTGTTCCTTTATTGTCGCTGGGTCAAAATCCTGTAACTCCCTCCCTAACTGCACTGTGGGAGCACCTTCACCACACGGACTGTAGCGGTTCAAGAAGGTGGCTCATCACCACCTTCTTAAGTACAATTAGGGATATGCAATAGATGCTGGCCTTGACAGCACACCCACATCCCAGGAACAAATACATTTAAAAAAAAGTATCACCACTGACTGATCTGGCCGAATCCTGAAGGACAGAGCTCCCAGACTGGGCTTGCATCATGTGGTGAGGGAACCCACCCGAAGGAGCAACCTATTTAATTTCATCCTAACCAACTTACCAGCTGCAGACACATCTGTCTATGATAGTACTGGTAGGAGTGACCACCACATATTCCTTGTGAACATGAGGTTTCATTTCAATACTGCATCATGTAGTGTGGAACTACCACGGTGCTAAGTGGGATGGACGAAGGATAGATCTTGCAACCCAAAACTAGGTATCATTGAGGTACTATGGACCATCAATAGCAATAGAATTGTATACCACCAAAATCTGTTATCTCATGGTCCAATACATACTTCACTCCACCATCATGCCAGGAGAGCAACTTTCAATGGGGAGTACAGAATGGGTTGCCAGGAGCAGTACTCGCCATACCTTAGAATGAGATACCAACCTTGTGAAACAACGTGAGGCAAATTCCACTACAAACAACAAATGCTTTAGACAGAGCTAAGTGGTCCCTCAGCCAATAGATCAGAGTAGAGATCTCTTGTCCTAATGCATTCAGTTGAGAATGATGATGGACCCTGATAATATCCTGGCTGTGGTGTTAAAAACCTTCACACCAACACTAGCTGCCCAGTACAGCTACAACATTCTTAGCAATTCAACAATGCGGATGATTGCCCAGGTATATCCAATACACAAAGAAGGATAAACCTAACCATCTAATTACCGCACTATCGGCATCTTCCCAGTTCTCAGTAAAGCAATGGAAGATGTCATAAATAGCACCTATTCACCTACAACCAATTACCGACATTCAGTTCAGGATGTCTGGCAAGCCGTGGGTCGCAAAGACCAAACACAGACTCTCCACGGTGGTGGATGTCGTGCACGAATTCAATATATTGCACTCAATCCATTTCGAGTATGCATTGACAATGATCAGGAACATTTTCCCCATGAACGCGCCCGCATAGTCTACGTGAATATGTGACCATGGCCTGGTGGGCCAGGGCCACGGGCTGAGTGGGGCCTCCCTGGGGGCATTCCCCAGCTGAGCACACGTCGTGCACCTGCGAACCCAGTGTTCCAGGTCTGAGTCAATTCCCGGCCACCATACACGTGACCGGGCAATGGCCTTCATTAACACGATGCCTGGGTGCTCACTGTGGAGTTCCCTGATGAATGCTTCCCTTCCTTTCTGGGGCATGACTACCCGGCTTCCCATAGCAGGCAGTCGGCTTGGATGGAAAGTTCGTCCATCCGTCTGTGAAACGGCCTGACCTCCTCGGGGCACGCTCCGTGTGCGGGTGCCCAATCCCCAGTCAGGACACATTTTTTTATCAGGGATAGGAGGGGATCTCTGTTGGTCCAGATTTTGATCTGGCGGGCTGTGATGGGTGAGCCTGCAGTGTTGAAAGCCTCAACGGCCATGACCATCTCCGCACTTTGCTCCAACGCCCCCTCAGTGGTGGCCAGTGGGAGCCTGCTGAGCGCGTCAGTGCAATTTTCGGTGCCTGGCCGATGCCATATGGTGTAGTCATATGCAGCCAGCATGAGGGCCCACCGCTGTATGTGAGCTGACGCATTGGCATTGACAGCTTTGCTGTCTGACAATAGGGATGTTTACGGTTTGTGGTCCATTTCTAACTTGAACCTGCTCTGAAAAGGTACTGCTGCATCTTTTTCACCCCGTAGACACATGCGAGTGCTTCCTTTTCAACCATCCCATATCCCCGTTCTGCCTGGGAGAGCGACCTGGAGGCATAAGCCACAGGTTGGAGTTGGCCCTCATCATTACTCTCCTGCAACATGCACCCAACCCCATCGGATGATGCATCACATGTCAAAACCAGTTTCTTACAGGGGTTGTACAAGGTCAACAGCTTGTTAGAACAAAGCAGATTCCATGCCCGATTGAAAGCCCGTTCTTGACAGTCCCCCCAAAATCATTCACAACCCTTACACAGGAGCACGTGCAGCGGCTCCAACAATGTGCTTAAGTTCGGTAGAAAGTTACCGAAGTAGTTCAATAGTCCCACAAATGACCGCAACTCCGATGTGTTGCCGGGCCAGGGCGCATGACGGATCGCCTCGGTGGGCCGGATCCCATCTGCGGCAACCCTCCTGCCCAAAGACTCGACCTCTGGGGCCAAAAACACACACTTGGACTTCTTTAGTCGCAAGCCTACCTGGTCCAATCGGCATAGCACCTCCTCCAGGTTATGGAGGTGTTCCTCGGTGTCTCGACCCGTGATTAGGATGTCATCTTGGAATACGATTGTTCCAGGGATGGATTTAAGCAAGCTTTCCATGTTCCTCTGGAAGATAGCGGCCGCTGAACGAACGCCAAATGGACATCTGTTGTAAACAAATAGCCCCTTGTGCGTAGTGATGGTGGTCAGAAGCTTGGATTCTTCAGCCAGTTCCTGGGTCATGTAGGCTGAAGTGAGGTCCAACTTGGTGAACAGCTTGCCACCTGCCAGTGTGGCAAAAAGATCCTCCGCTCTCGGAAGCGGGTATTGGTCCTGTAGTGACACTCGGTCGATGGTGGCCTTGTAGTCACCACAAATCCTGACCGAGCCATCCGCTTTAAGGACAGGAACGATGGGGCTTGCCCTGTCACTAAATTCAACAGGCGAAATTATGCCCTCTCTTAGCAGCCTGTCCAACTCACTCTCAATTCTCTCACGCATCACATACGGCACGGCTCTGGTTTTGTGATGCACTGGTCTGGCATCTGGGGTGATGCGTATCACTACTTTGGTGCCCTTAAAGGTCCCGACACCCGGTTGAAAAAGTGGCTCGAATTTCTGTAGGACCTGTGAGCATGAACTTCGCTCCACAGACGAAATGGCGTGCGCATCCCCCCATTTCCAGTTCATCTCGGCTAGCCAGCTCCTCCCCAAGAGCGCGGGACCATTCCCCGGGACAATCCAGAGTGGCAGCCGGTTCTCCAATCTATTGTGTGTGACCACCAAGTTTGCACTGCCTAGTACTTGGATGATCTCTCTGGTGTACGTCCATAGCTGCGTGTCAATGCATTCCAGTTTGGGCCTGTTAGCTTTGAGTGGCCATAGTTTTTCAAATTGTTGGGCACTCATAAGTGACTGGCTGGCTCCTGTGTCCAGCTCCATGCGTACCAGGATGCCATTTAATAGAACTTTCATCATCATAGGTGGCGTTTTGGTATATGAGCTGTGGACGTTTGCCACATGAACCTGCTGGACTTCCGCGTCCATAGCTTTGCCTCAAGCATCACTCTGCCTTGCAGACCCCTCGTTTGGTTCCTCTGCCTCATAAACTAGCCTCGCTATGGGCTTTCTGCACATTCTGCCCAGATGTCCACTGAAGTTACAGTTTCTACAGATAAATTGTTGAAACCTACAGGTTCTCGCAGCATGTCTGCCCCCGCACCTCCAGCATGAGCTGAGATTGTTGTGAACAAAGGAACTGTTAACAGGCATTCCTCTCTGATTGTCTCTTTGACTACTCCTGAGCACTCTGTTGCTGAGTGTCAATGGCCCCATCCCGGGACGCATTGTCCCTTATGATGGCATGAATTGCCGATCCCCCTGCCATTGTCTCTGTTGCTGGCCCACCCTAGAATCTGTTGCTGCCTGGACAGTGTCAAATTGCCCTTGCCTGCCTGCGGGGTTGTGAGTCTCATTTACAATGTTAACTTCCTGGTCCATTGCCACGTAAATTATCTTGGTCTCCTCTTCCCCTGCCATGAAGGTCTGAGCTATCAATGTTGCCCTTTCCAAAGCCAAGTCCTTGGTCTTAATAAGCTTGCTGAAAATCCCGGCATGACCAATGCCCTCAATGAAGAAATCCCTTAACATCTCCCCCCTGCAGGCGTCTGTGAACTTTCAGATGCTGGCCAAACGCCGAAGGTCCGCAACGAAGTCCAATATGCTTTGTCCCTCCCGACGCCGGTGTGTATAGAACCGGTGCCGGGCCATGTGTATGCTGCTCGCCGGTTTGAGGTGCTCACCGATCAGAGTGCTGAGTCTTCAAAGGACTTGTCCGCTGGCTTCTTGGGTGCAAGCAGGTCTTTCATCAGCGCATACGTCTTAGATCCACAGCTGGTTAGTAGATGCGTCCTCCGCTTGCCAGCCGCTTCCTCTCCCACCCAGTCCTTCGTGACAAAGCTCTGCTGGAGCCTCTTAACGAAATCGTCCCAGTCCTCACCAACACAGTATCGTTCTCTGTGCTACCGGTGGCCATCCTCGTGGGTCATTGATTCCCGTTTCTCGTTGCCAAATGTGGTGTTCTTACACCTTACTATAGAATCACACGAGGCATGTATTGCAGACAAGGTCACTACGTGACCTGAACCTTTATTCCCAGGACCAAGAAGTGCTGACCCTGCGTGGGACCTCCCTTTATATACCTGGATGACCAGGTGAGGAGTGTCTCCTACAAGTTCACCCCCTGTGGTCAAGGTGTGCATTACTCAGGTGTATACAGTGTACAGTGTTGTTACATAAAGGTTACAGTTATGTGAAGGTTACAAACATGACACAAGTCAGGAGTGTGCTGGAATACTCAACACTCGCCTGGACGGCTGCAGCTGTAACAACACTCAAGAAGCCTGGCAGCATCCAGGAAGATCATTTTGCTTGATCGATTCACCTGCCAATGGACTCAATATCCATCTCCTCCATCACCATTGTGGTTGCAGTTTGTACAATCTGCAGAATTCACTGCAACAACTCACCAAGCTTCCTCTGAAGTGACCTCCCTCACCAAGAAGGACAGGAATGCAATGTCCTTGGAATGACATCACCTCCAAGTTCCCCTCCAAGTCACACACGATCCTGACTTGGACACATATTCTTGTTACTTCATTGTCCTTGGGAGGATAGCCTCGCATTCCCCACCTAACATTATCCTGGGAAAGGTCCGTGAATTGCAATGCAATTATAGAACGTTGTCCTTATAACAAATTGTTGCATGAAATACAGTATTTATGGGATTCAAGGATAGCTCAATAAATGAAATAACATTCCAAGTTATACTTAAAATCGATCCAAACATCAAATGATTCAGCGGCACGATAGCGAATAATTCAGTTTACGTATTCAGCAAACTAAGCAAAGATGTTAAGCAACGTATTTTGCTAAAAGCGCGCTATTAATGTTTAAATCAAAATTACTGTAATTTGGGAGAATATTTCAATACGTCAATCATTCCACGAGGAATTGTAAAGTTAAAATAAAGATATGATTCAATCAGAGAAGCAGTTGGTTTGGAAAATGACGGGGACAATTTGATTTAAATTAGATGACGACGAGAAAATCTGACAATAGAAGATCCTACAGTTGCAGGGCTGTTTTGTATTGATAGCCAGGGAACGGAGCTGCCCAGCCAGACCACGGAGCGGCCCAGCCAGACCACGGAGCGGCGCTCTCACCACATGCTCTTTGGTAACTGAAGCCCGTGGAGGGATTCGGTTTTGGCATATTTGGGAGTTCCAGGCACAGGACATGAGTTTTTATCTAACGCAATGAATAACAAAGCTGAGGCTCGGACGCTTCTAAATGGCGTTCTGTTAATTGTTTCACATTCGCAGACCGACGGAGGTAGCAAGTAACCTACATTGCTCAAACCAGCGATCCAGATTTTAAAACAAATGTATTGCTCGAATAAAGACAAGCTTGTAACCAACGGACTCATTATCCAGCTAAAGGCTTTCTTTGGAAACAAAGACAAATTCATTGATAGTAACTTAAAATGCAATTAATTCCTGCCCTGTTATTTCACAAAGAGCTGGAGTGGTATCAATAACCTGGCCAGTTTCTGTAACTATTCCGTGATGATCGTGATTGCTCGCTGGTTCTTGGATGAGTTAAATCCACCACATATTGTTGATTTTAGCATCTTAGCGTTCAGAGCCTGTGCTAGAATATTTGAAAATGTTTTATTTCCTTTAAATGTCTTGGAAGCAATTTACGCCAACTTCATTATCTCAACACTGGCCTTTAGAGAGTTTTCCTCTGTGCGCAATGTGTAACGTGCGAATCTTTACATGGTGTAAACCCCTGCTCCCAAACCTTGCTCCCAAACCCTCCACCCCCCTCCCCCCGTCAAAAATGATGGAATTTTTGATAGACTCCTTGACTTTCACCCTCTCATTGAGCGACAGGAATCGCTGTTCTCGGTTAATTGACTTCCTTAAATTCAGATGAGAGCTCGACCCTCCCGGTCATTGCGCTTCAGGCTTTATCCCGTTTGAAATTTCGCATCAATAACAGGAGCTCCGTCACCGCTTCCGGCGTCTTTACCATTCTTTCAAAAAAAACCTCTGGAACAGAATCGAGCCAGAGGGGCTCAATCCGCAACCAACTTTGCAAAAGCCACTAATTTCTGCAAGAATTGCAAGTTTTTTCTAAAATGCACGGTAAGGAGCTAATTCCACATCTTTATCTCTGTTGGAACTCATACCACGTGCTAGCTGCTGCTTTGTTAAAATATGACACTTTATTTGGTGGAGCTTTTTGCTAAGTGTTTCCCTCTGAAATCATTGGATGTGTTGTCAACTCTTTCTATGTCTAATGCTTTTCAATAATTTTATGAAATTTATGGAAAGTCTTTTTAATCGCGGAGTGTTTCATTACCAACTTGGTCTGTTTGATTTCCACAAACGTAAAACAATACCATGCAGTTGTCGAATTAAATAATATTGAAGGGAGGGAGCAATACAACGAACAGGCAGAGCCTGCTCATTAGTTTTATGGGGTGAGGTGTCTGAGGGGTGTCTCACTGTGTGTGCCAGTGTATGCGGAAATGTCTGAGTGTGTTTGCTGAGCGCAGGAGACACTACTTTCACCTGGCTGTGAATATTACAGCATAGCATAGCACTGCACAGATTGTCTGGACAATCTACATTTTTTAAATTTTGCAACGGGCAAGGAAGTGTAATTCCTGCACTTTCTGGAAGATTTGACGTAAAGAAGAAAAACATCGACCTCCATATAATCAGGCGCCCATCCTTCAGAGGGTGCAGTGCTAGGTGAGTGTCGAGGGGGATGTCTCCTCTGTACAGGGAAACACCTTGATTTTGCTTTCAGATTAAATGTATCAGCTGTAATTTCCTGACATGATGGCTTTTATTATCGGGTACTCGCTGCCGACCACACTTCAGCACGTGATAAATTTTGATCGGCTAGTTCTGCACAGTGTGGTCTCAACTGTCTCTCTGAGAAAAAAGCTGATGGTGATATTACAGTGGCATCTTAACACTGAAACTAGAAGAAGGGCAGCAACCAGGTATTATGAGGAGAGGGGCAACATTATGGAATTGCAGTGAAAGAGGGGCATCCAAATGGCATTGCACCTAGGAGAGGGGAAACTGTTTTCAGGAAAGGATAGTAACATGACATTATCAGGAGAGAGACAGCATCATGACAGTCAGTGTGCCCTGTGATTTCAAAATATTGTGGAAAAAAGGATGAAGGAGATACATATGATAATGGAGTATATTTGATAGAGTACTTGTTTTGATAAAGAAATAATTTGCATTACATAGAAACATAGAAAATAGGTATTTTGATATAGCATCTTTCATGACCTCAGGTCTGAGGTGGTCAGTAGAAATGATACCACTTTAAAATATACAGTGAGGGAAGGAATACCCATAGAAGTTAGTCTCAGTTAGTTACCAAAGCTAATTGAGCAGTGATGATCTGACTGTATACAAGACCCCACTGGTGCAGGACTTCACAAACTTTACCCTAACATATACTGACTGTGTTTTCTGGTAATCGGTTGTAGATTATCATTCACTGAACTTGGGCTGATTTTATCATAATTATTAATATTCATTAATATCATCATCAGCACATTGACTGGTGTATCTGGGCTTTAATATCTGACACCCGTTATCACAAAGAAAGAGTGAAAATAGACAAGCATTACTTTCACTCACTTCGTAGTATATAGAATTTAAAATGGGATAAGTTTATGGGAATGGTTGCAAGATTATAATGACAATTGAACACCTTGATAAGATCACTCACAGGACATATATACTGACCATATTATTTCATAATATTAATTAATGGTATTGCTATGCTGACAGTATGTTATAAAAGCTGCTGGTTTTCTTTTCTAGTAATAAACTTGGTTATAACTATATGCTCACAGTAATTATGTTACAATTATTAATCTGACAGTGTGAATGTTGTCACTCTTTAACAGCATAGAGTGTGGCAGTCAATGTCCACAGAAAAAGCCCACTCTTGGCATAAAAAGTGACTAAGAACAAAATAATTCTATCATGCTTATAGAATGTGTTGTAAAGATTAACAGCTACACTGGGGCAGTTTTAAATCAGTGACCTAATCTTTAGTGCAGATCAAACATGTAAACTGTTTGAACTTCTCTCATTTATGATCATGTGATCTTAATCGCTTGAGTAGATTACCACTTTATAATTACCCTCAATTTTCCCTTATTCACAATATAAACCATCTCAATCCCTGGATTAGGTTACTGCTTTATAATCCCCCCCACCCCCGCCAAATCCCTTATTTTCAATACAAACCATCTGAACTCTTCAATTAGATTACCACTTTATAAATACCCTCACATAACTCTTATTTGCAATATAGACCATCCAAACTCCTCAATTAGATTACTGTGTTATAATCACTCTCTAACAACAACAACAACTTGTATTTATATAGAACCTTTAACGTAGTGAAATGTCCCAAGGTGCTTTACAGGAGTATTATGAGATAAAAAGTTGACACAGAGCCGCATTAGTAGAAATTAGCGCAGGTTGGTTAAAAAGGTATGTTTTAAGGAGCGTCTTGAAGGAGGAAAGAGAGGTAAAGAGGCGGAGAGATTTAGGCAGGGAGTTCCAGAGTTTGGGGCCTAGGCAACAGAAGGCACGGCCACCAATGGTTGAACGATTATAATTAGGGATGCTCAAGACGGCAGAAATAGAGGAGCGCAGACATCTCGGGGCGTTCTGGGGCTGGAGTGGATTACAGAGATAGGGTGGGACGAGGCCATGGAGGGATTTAAAAATAAAGATGAGAATTTGGAAATTGAGGTGCTGCATAACTGGAAGCCAATGTAGGTCAGCGAGCACAGGGGTGATGGTTGAGCGGGACTTGGAGTTAGGACACGGGCAGCCGAGATTTGGATCACCTCTAGTTTATGTAGGGTAGAGTGTGGGAGGCCAGCCAGGAGTGCGTTGGAGTCTAGAGGTAACAAAGGCATGGATGAGGGCTTTAGCAGCGGATGAGCTGAGGCAAGGGCGGAGACGGACGATGTTACGGAGGTGGAAATAGGCGGTCTGGTTATGCTGCGGATATGTGGTCGAAAGCTCATTTCAGTGTCAAATATGACACCAAGGTTATGAACAGCCCTTTATTCTTAATACAAACCATTGAACTCCTCGATTAGATTACTGGCATATAAGTGCCCTCATAAATTCCTTATTCTATATATAAATTACCTGAACCTCATAGTTAAATTATAGATACAGACCACATCAACAGAGATAAAGTCAGGTTTGGGCACTAAATTACTTCCCCACAGATATGATGGAAAGTTACAAGAAGGTACAAAATGCATAGATAAAATATGGATTCATAGCAGGAAGTCATATCTTCCATATTCTTGTGGCAATAGCAGATAGATAGAGCTTTGAACGCTCCATCCCTCATCCATTTCCTTGTAAAAGCATGGCTTTATCACAGATAAAATGTCTCCTACCTTGTCCACACCGTCACACACTGGCATAAACCTTTACTTGTGTATATATATATTTATAATTACATGCTTAATATATAATTTTAAATACATTTAAGTGTTTTATGACATCATGTGTGGAGATATAAACACATATCCCAGGTGAGCCATGTGATATGAAAATTATCTTCACATAGTGAGGCTGACTGAATAACTCACAAATGGAGACACTTATCCAAGTATATAGCATGGTCGATCATGGCAAATATATCCTAGCATGGCTGATTGTGATGCATTCTATCCATAATACTTTTAATTAGAAGTTAAATTAATTCTAATGAATACTTCTGCAGTTTTTAAAGGCCAAGAAAATCAGATGAATGTTGTCACTGTGTTGCTGTTATGTAAACTTGAATTACATATAGTTGGTCATTTAGTCACTATAACATCATAAGTCATGAAAGTAATGTTCCAGTAATTCACAGACCAAAGACTCAATGTTATTGTGCTTTTCTATCTTTCTCTATTTTTCTATATACATTAGTCCCAGTAATACAGAAAATGTAATTTATAATTGAGGAGCTGCATCTGCATGGAAGACTGACAGGATATTGTGATGTCATCACTGGAGAGTAACATGGTCACCTGGCACACAAGTTACATACAAGAAAATACAGCGACTGGAATGTGTTACATTCAGGAAAACACACTCCAGTGTGTTCTTAGAGTGAAAATAACAGATAGACTGGTATGTGTTTGAGACACGATAACAACACAGGTTGGAGTGTGTTACAGGCTAGCATACAAGCTGGAGCCTGTTAGAGAGATAGGATAACAGAGGTTGGAGTATGTTAGAGAGAGAGAAAGAGGCACAGGTTGTAGTGAGTTACAGACACAGGACTGAAGTGTGTTAAAGATAGGATAACACACAGACTGGACTGCATTGTACACTCAAGCTGCAGTGTATTACAGACACAGGATAACATACAGGCAGAATTGTACTATCAACTTAGAATAGCACATAAATGAAGTGTGTTTCAGAGACAGGATAAAACACAGGTTAGTATGTCACAGGCAACAGGCTTGAATATGTTGTATAAAGGATAACACATAGGCTGCAAAGTTTGCTGGCAAGCCTATTATGTGGCACAAAATATTAACGTACCAATGACGACCAACTGTAATGGAACAATGGGCTGCCTTTAAAGAGGAAATAGTTCGGGTACAGTCGAGGGGGAAAGGTAGGGCAACCAAAGTCAGGGCTCCATGGATAACGAAAAAGATAGAGAATATGATGAAGCAGAAAAAGAGTGTGTATGACAGATGGCAGGTTGCAAATACATCTGAGAATTAGGCTATATAGCGAAAGGTCAGAGGAGACGTGAAAAGGATAAGAGGGGCAAAGAGAGGGTATGAGAATAAAATGACAGCCAACATAAAAGGTAATCCAAAATTCTTCTATAGGCACATAAATAGTAAAATGGTAGTAAGAAGAGGGATGGGGCCGATCAGGGATCAAAAAGGAGAGCTATACATGAGGCAGAGGATATGGCTGAGGTACTAAACAAATAGTTTGCAATTGTCTTCACCAAGGAAGAGGATGCTGCCATAGACATAGTGAAAGGCTGGCTGTACTTAAAATAAATAAATCATCAGGAGTGGATGTGATGCATCCTAGGATGCTAAGGGAATTGAGGGAGGAAATCGTGGATTGAATACTTATATTCTAATCCTCCTAAGGTACGGGGGTGGTGCCAGAGGACTGGAGAATTGCAAATGTTGTATCATTGTTCAAAAAAGGGTGTAAAGATAAAGCCAGCAACTACCGACCAGTTAGTTTAACCTCGGTAGGGGGGAAGCTTTTAGAAACAGTAATCGGGGACAAAATTAACAGTCACTTGGATAGGTGTGGATTAATTGAGGAAAGCCAGCACGGATTTGTTAAAGGAAAATCATGTTTAACTAACTTTTTGATGAGGTAACAGATAGGGTTGATGAGGGTAATGTGGTTGATGTATTGTACATGGATTTCCAAAAGGCGTTCGACAAAGAGCCACATAATAGGCTTGCCAGCAAAGTTGAAGCCCATGGAATAAAAGGGACAGTGACAACATGAATACAGAATTGGCTAAGTGATAGGAAACAGAGAGTAGGGGTGAACGGTTGTTATTCTGACTGGAGGAAGGTATACAGTGGTGTTCCCCAGGGGTCAGTTCTAGGACCACTACTTTTCATGATATATATTAATGACTTGGACGTGGGTGTACAGGGCACAATTTCAAAATTTGCAGATGACACAAAACTTGGAAGTACAGTAAACAATGAGGAGGAGAGGGATAGACTTCAGGAAGACATGGACAGGCTGGTGAAATGGGCGGGCACGTGGCAGAAAATGTGAAGTAATACATTTTGGTAGAAAGAATGAGGAGAGGACATATAAACTAAAGGGTACAATCCTGAAGCGGGTGCACGGACAGAGAGACCTGGAGGTATGTGTGCACAAATTGCTGAAGGTAGCAGGGCAGGTTGAGAAAGCGGTTAAAAAAGCTTATGGGATTCTGGCCTTCATAAATAGAGGCACAGAGTACAAAAATGTGGAAACTATGATGAACCTGTATAAAACACTGATTCGGCCCCAACTGGAGTACTGAGTCCAATTCTGGGCACCAGACTTTAGGAAGGATGTGAAGGTATTAGAGAAAGTGCAGAAAAGATTCACAGGAATGATTCCAGGGATGAGGGACTTCAGTGACGTGGATAGACTGGAGAAGCTGGGGTTGTTCTCCTTGGAGCAGAGAAGGTTGAGAGGAGATTTGATCGAGGTGTTCAAAACCATGAGGGGTCTGGACAGAGTAGATAGAGAGAAACTGTTCCCATTGGTGGAAGGGTCGAGAACCAGAGGACACAGATTTAAGATGATTGATAAAAGAACCAAAGGCGACGTAAGAAAAAATCTTTTTAAGCCACTGGTTAAGATCTGGAATGCACAGCCTGAAAGGGTGGCGGAGGCAGACTCAATTGTATCTTTCAGACGGAAGTGGATAAGTATCTGAAGGAAAACAAAATGCTACTAGAAAAGGGGCGGGGGAGTGGGACTCGCTGAGAGCCGGCACGGGCTCGATGGGCTGAATGGCCTCTGTGCTGTAACCATTCTATGCTTCTATGATTCAATGGTCTGAGAGATGTCATAAACTATGAAGTTGGCTTCATACTGTTTTTGGCAGATATATCTAGACATATTTAATAAATTAAACATTTTACATCCACATACATATCCGATCAACTTTTTAAATGATAAGTTCCTATGTCCACATTTGGAATGGAAACTGCCTATGTAACCTTGTGCTATAATTGCACTTTCTTGCCAGTGCACATGATGTAATATATCGCCATATAAATTTTTGTTATTTCCATTGGTATTTATCTGCCCACATAAATAGCAAGAAGAAAAGAAAACTCTCTCAAAAGATCCCCCTTTACATGCTGGATAGAAATCAATATTGAGGTAGAAAAGCTGGCATGGAGATAGGACTTCCTCTCTAATTATGTGCCTGTATGCTAATTAAAAATGAGGAGCGCCGAATGGCTCAGTTGTAAAATGCACCACCCAGCGTGGTGCTGAGATGTCTATGAAGGTCGATTGCTGAGTTAGCCATTCACAGCCATAGTATTACAATTGGCCTCAGCACACTTGGGCTTGGAGGAGGTAAAGCCAGACATAATTTGTACACTTGATCACCATCCAATGATTCCTGGAGGAAATGCATTCATGTGGAGATCAGGAACAAGCTTGGCTGTGACGCCCTCTATGATTGAATAGATCACCAACACTCTTCAGGCTCATATACAAAGAATGGCCACTTTGGTGTGGCACTGGAGGGTACTCTGTACATGTGGAATCATACTGCAGCATAAGTTGAAGCTCTCAATAGAGCAGGGGAGAAAATTGGAAGAAAAAAATTAGTATATTTAATAATGTTTGGATAACTGAAGGAAAACAATCCATCATCATAAATTAGAAAGAAGCTCCCTGGGAATCAGATCTTGCTTTGGATTGGCTCAGAGCCATCTTTTCGTGATTCAATGTGTTATTACTGAATCAGTGCCAATGTAAATCAATTCCTTAACCTATTCGCACCCGTGAAGGGCCTGATTTTCAATGTGCAGCATGGGGCTGCATTGCACCATTATCACATCTGTGGTAATTGAAAAAAGATATACTTTTCTAAAAGGGATTCTCTGATCGTGCGCGACTGGGCATTTGATTTGAAAGCAAATAACAGGACAGTCAGATATGAGGATGTCATTTTCATTTCCTCAGTCATGCTGCAAACTTATACCACAGCTGATTAACAAACAGAAATGTTATGTCACTCCAGTGCTGATTTGATCTCTGATGGTAAAGTGCTATAATTGGCCACAGCTCCCATCATTAGTGAAGAGAAAATTAACCAGAGGTCCCAATCCTGATCTGCATTCCCAACTGGAGGTGCCCATTTGTGAATGTCAGGTGAGAACAGCATTGGGTTTGGCTGTGATTTCCTCCACAGTCAGATACCTGCTGACATTCATCGTCAGAGTTCACACAGGAAATATTGGTCACCTGGACGAGGTGCCTGAGGGCAACTGGTGCCTGTGGAACTGTACTTGAGCGAGGGAGTCAATGCCTTCACAGAAGGAGAGGAGGGGAGAAACTTACAGGAATACCGAAGAAAGAAATATGCTGCTGACCCAGAACTGATGGTTTTGATGGTTAGATGGTAAAATGAACCAAAAGTAGTCTTGATTCCAGTATTTCAGTTCAAAACAGACAGTCCCCCAATGGCTTCTTCTGTGATAAAACTATTAGCATGAGGAACTGCTGTGTATGCCTAAAGAATGGTGGGTAGGGTGACGGTGCAGCATATCAGGGCTCTAATGTGTTGTGTCAAGGTGTAGCAGGCTGTATATCATACCAGTGGTTCATCACACACTGAGTTTTAGAGTGAAACCTGGATGCTTTGATTTTCAATCACTTCTTAGTTGTCAGCCAAAGAGTGACACTGGCGGAGGCCCAAGAGATGACCATTCAGGTGTACCTTCCACCACAAGCTTAGAGAGGTGAATGGAAGATTTTCCACCAGGAACATCATTCTAAAATGAGAAAATAAAGGAAAGCACATTATTTTAGATGAAAATTCGCAAGTGCTACTCGTGTGCCTCATATATAAAAATAAATTATCCCCCGTCCCTATAATGAGCATAACCTAAACCTAATCATTGCCTGCAACTGCTGACATAAACACTGCTCAATGCAATAACTATAGTAATTTGTTCAAATATGCTGACCTAAGTTTTCTGATCTTAACACTGATGGTACCCCATTCATTCGATTACCATTGCCATTACAATTGGAAAACCTAGGCTGCTATGCCTACATCATAATTTCTAAAGGATGCAGACGCATAATGGCTGACCTGTCAACTTATGCCAATCCATTATCTCATCAGTGTTTGTAATATTAGCTCATTTAACATTTCTTTCTGCTACTGAATATAACTAAACCTATCCCTCCTGCAAAATGTAACTAGCTGCACTACACTATAAATAATAATAAAATAATATTTTACAAGGGCCTGCTAGTATGTGTGTATAATTGTCGCTTGCATTGAGGATGACTTGATCATAGGTTTCTCAGATCCCTGGTGCATCTGTTGATGACTAATGAGCCCATGCAGGAACTACACGTCTTCTTGAACTAGCTGCAGTGCAAGTGGTCTGTTTGGGGTCAGTCAGTTGCTGTAACCACTTTGTGGTTTTGCTTGTGCAAATGAGACATTCTAACCTGTGCTGCTGTTCTAGACAACCTGAATGTATGTGTTTATGTGCATGCGTGTGGTTTGAGGTTGAGGATGCCTAATAAGCTTGCTGAAAATTCACAGATATTGGAGACTAGCTTGAGTGTACTTGGGAGACTCTTACCTGCAGGTAGTGGGAGGAGACCTTTATTTTCACAGGGCACTGGCTGAAAGGAGTCTTTGGTTTTGGGACACAATATCACTTGGCTGTCTAATATTGCTCTTTGGGATTCCAGATTCCCTTTCCGGAAGCCTATACTGTACATCAAGAACTTCCTCACAACAGCATAGCACACCAACATAGAGGGAAGGGCATGATGATGTGAGAGGAAAGATGGAAATAGCTCCTTGCCCTCCCTACTCTGGTGCTCCCACATTTCCTGAGCCCACTGCCAATGAAACACATTTTATCGTGAAGTATATAACACTATTTTATCAGTACTTAGCAAATACCCTAACAATTTCATTGCTCTTTTAAATGTCGTGTAGGTGAAGTATACAACTGCAGCAATATATAAATCAGTGTAAAATTTTGAAATTCATTTTTTTAAATGTTTGTTCTTTGGTGGACCTGCTTCTCATGGTAATATATAGGGATTGAAAGAAACAACGGAGTGTTTCTGCAGTGGAAACTTGGCTTTGGTTTATGAAAGGAAATTTTAAATTTAAACAGGAAGTGCTAGAAAAACACAGCAGGCCAGTCAGTACCTGGAAGAGAAAGATTGATCAGTATGTCAGGTGGGAGTCTTTATTCAATTTATAATAGATTCTAACTGCAGAGCTCAGTTGAGGACTGTTATGGACTGGAAAGGGTAGAGGTTTGAGTTCATTTTTACAGTGTGTTGGAATCCAGGACAGGAAACGGAGTTTATGAGCTTGGCAAACAAAATATATCACAACTCCCAAAGGTGTTCAGATAGAAGTTAAGTCATTTATATATTGTGCTTAATTAAATCTGATGTTTTAACAGGTCTGTTTAAATGAACTGGAATAACTTTATTTACAGAGAACCCGAACGTCACATATGAGCAGATTGGCACAATCACAAGAGAGCAGATGTTAACAGTCACACATTAAATTTAACACACAAACTAAGCTGAGATAGACAACAGACGCCATCAAAGTGCCATAAAGCAGGTAAACCCCAACAAAATGAAATTCCAAACAATATGAGGATAACCGTATCGCAACATTTTTAATATATGGTAGGATGTATTAAAACATCTGAGAACTGCCAATGTATGTTGCAAAATGCCAATTACATAGAATACATAGCCATTTGGCCCAACCAATTCATGCCTGCGTTTATACTCCACTCGAGCCTCCTCCCATCCTTCCTCATCTAACTATCAGCCTAACTCTCTGTTCCCATTTCCCTCATCTGCTTATCTAGCTTCCCCTGAAATGCATCTACACCTCAATTATTCCCTGTGGTGGCGAGTTCCACACTCACTGGGTTTAAAGAGTTTCTTCTGAATTCCCTATTTAATTTATTTGTGACTATCTTATATTGCTAACCTCTAGTTTTGCTCTTCCCCTCAAGTGGAAACACTCCGTGCCTAATCTATCAAACCCTTTTATAATTTTAAAGACCTCTATCGGGTCACCCCCTCAGCCTTCTCTTTTCAAGAGAAAGGAGACCCACCCTGTTCATCCTATCCTGATGAAAACATAAGAACGTAAGAAATAGGAACAGGAGTAGGCCATATGGCCACTCGAGCCTGCTCCGCCATTCAATAAGATCATGGCTGATCCGATCATGGACTCAGCTCCACTTCCCCGCCCACTCCCCGTAACTCCTTATCCCCTTATCGTTTAAGAAACTGTCTATTTTTGTCTTAAATTTATTCAATGTCCCAGCTTCCACAGCTCTCTGAGGCAGCGAATTCCACAGATTTACAACCCTCTGAGAGAAGAAATTTCTCCTCATCTCTGTTTTAAATGGGCGGCCCCTTATTCTAAGATCATGCTCTCTAGTTCTAGTCTCCCCCATCAGTGGAAACATCCTCTCTGCATCCACCTTGTCAAGCCCCCTCATAATCTTATACTTTTCGAAAAGATTACCTCTCATTCTTCTGAACTCCAATGAGTAGAGGCCCAACCTACTCAACCTTTCCTCATAAGTCAACCCCCTCATCCCCGGAATCAACCGAGTGAACCTTCTCTGAACTGCCTCCAAAGCAAGTACATCCTTTCGTAAATATGGAAACCAAAACTGCACGCAGTATTCCAGGTGTGGCCTCACCAATACCCTGTATAACCGTAGCAAGACTTCCCTGCTTTTATACTCCATCCCCTTTGCAATAAATGCCAAGATACCATTGGCCTTCCTGATCACTTGCTGTATCTGCACACTATCCTTTTGTGTTTCATGCACAAGTACCCCCAGGTCCCGCTATACTGCGGCACTTTGCAATCTTTCTCCATTTAAATAATAAGTTGCTCTTTGATTTTTTTTCTGCCAAAGTGCATGACCTCACACTTTCCAACATTATACTCTATCTGCCTAATTTTTGCCCACTCACTTAGCCTGTCTATGTCCTTTTGCAGATTTGTGTGTCCTCCTCACACATTGCTTTTCCTCCCATCTTTGTATCGTCAGCAAACTTGGCTCCGTTACACTCAGTCCCTTCTTCCCAGTCATTAATATAGATTGTAAATAGTTGGGGTCCCAGCACTGATCCCTGCGGCACCCCACTAGTTATTGGTTGCCAACCTGAGAATGAACCATTTATCCCGACTCTCTGTTCTCTGTTAGTTAGCCAATCCTCTATCCATGCTAATATATTACCCCCAACCCTGTGAACTTTTATCTTGTGGCACCTTTTATGGGCACCTTGTCAAATGCCTTCTGGAAGTCTGATAGGTTTAACCTCGCAGTCTTGGCTTCATCCTTTTAAATCCTTTTTGCACCCTCTCTATGTTCTCCATATCCTTTTTATAATACGGTGACAAGAACTGTTCATAGTACTCCAAGTGTGGTCTAACCAAGGTTCAATACAAGATTAACATAACTTATCTACTTTTCAATTCTATCTCTCTAGAAATAAACCCTAGTTCATGGTTTGCCTTTTTTATGGCCTTATTACTGAGGGTGCACTGTCGGTGGTGCCGTGTTTTGGATGACATTAACCCAAGGACCTGTCTGTCCTCTCAGGTAGACATAAAAGCTCCCATGACACTATTTTGAAGAAGAGCAGGGAGTTCTCCTCAATGTCCTGTCCAATACTTATTCCTCAACCAACCTTACTAAAACAGATTATCTGGTCTTTATCGCATTGCTGTTTGTACCGGGCTGTGTGCACATTGGCTGCCATGTTACCTACGTTAAAACAGTGACTACACTTCACAAGTATGTAATTGGCTGTAAAGCATTTTGAAACATCTTGAGGTTGTGATAGGCGCTATATAAATGCAAGTTTTCTATATGGAATGAAAAAAAGGATTCTTTTCACAAAAAATGGAATCTTTGATTCACGTCACACGTCGTCCTAATTATGTTTTATTCTTGTTGCTCACAACATTTACATCTACAGCTTCAGATCCATGTCAGTGGCATTCTTAACCTTGATGCCAGTGAAGAGTGGTAAGTGGTTCTTTGAAACTGCACAGATGTGTGTAGCAGACACCGATCAGAATATTGGCCTGTATTAGAGCAAAATTGCTGATAGTTTAATTCATAGTATTTCCTTATTTATATGGGTTAATGACTATGTTCAAATAGTGCAACAAAGAAATATGTGAACGTGTGAAGTGGAGTGCCACCAGAGGAAATTAAACACGCCGACTTAGTACGCTGGTTGTCAATTTTCATCTGGCCAGCAGAGGGCGGTTTGAGCAGAAGCCGGAGGCTCCATCTCGGTGGTGAAGAAAAAACTCGTATCACATTTCTAAGAACTAAAAGAAATCAGTGAGGCGATCAAGTCCACTCCTACCAACAAACAATGCTTGATTTGCTTTGCAATGGACTCCTCCCAACTCCTTTAAAGTCCTGAGGGAGGCAAGTGGCCACAGTGAAAACATGGAGGAACATGAAATTCTGTGAACATTGCCCTAAACTTCTGAAGGTAATTGAGTGAATATCAAATGTCATAATCCACACTATACAACACTGGAATATTGTATTGTTTGTTCTTATCCTTCAATCAGATATTCATACAGCTATTTCTTTGCATAGAATGACATAGAATATACAGCACAGAAGCAGGCCATTTGGCTCAACTAATCTGTGCTGGTGTTTATACTCCACACGAGTCTCCTCCCATTCCATCTGCCTCATCTGAGCCTTTCAGCATATCTTTCTATTCCCTTTTCTCTCATGTACTCGTCTAGTTTCCTTTTGAAAGCATCTAAGCTATTTGCCTCAACCACTTCCTGTGATAGCGAGTTCCACATTCTCAGCACTCTCTGAGTAAAAAAATTTCTCCTTATTTCCCTTTTGGATTTATTATTAATTTTCTTGTATTTATGGCCCCTAGTTTTGGATTCTCCCATAAGTGGAAACATTCTCTCCACATTTCTCCAGGGCTTCTATGTCCTTTTTATAGTATGGAGACCAGAAATGTGCACAGTACTCGTAAGTGAGCCCTGGCCAAGCCTATACAAGATTACCACAACTACTTTTGAATATTGGAGAAAATGCAAGAAATATTTACAAGGATGGTACCAGAACTGAGAGATTACAGCTATTGGGAAAGATTGAACAGGTTGGGACATTTTCTTTAGCAAAGAGAAGATTTAGAGGTGACCTGATAGAGGTCTTTAAAATTATGAGTGAGTTGCATAGGGTATGATACGTATGCTCATCACTATAATAAATCACACGTGGCCCATTGCTGGAGCTGATCACTTTGTGAACTTTAGGTTTAATGTAAACTCCAAAAGTGAATCTGCAGGAGGCGCCTATAGGGAGGCAGCACAAGGTGCAGTAATGTGCGCCTCCCGGGCTTTCCCCATCAGTTGGCCATTACATGTAATTACATGGTACAGAGCAAGTACATCACAGGGTACATGTGAAGAAAATGTAGAAATAAATTCCAGTGCTTTGCTAGCATTTTTAATTGCTTTGCTGACCTGCAATGCTGTTTTTAATAACTGGTTTACCTGTGTCCCTAGATTCATTTTCTCTTCCACCCCGTTCCTAAGGTGTAGGTGATGTTTCTATTTTTCCTACCAAAGTGTATCACCTCACATTTATCTATGTTAAAGTTCATTTGCCATTTAACTGACCAGTCTGCAAATTTTCTAATATCTTCTTGTATTATGTTGCATTCTTCTTCAGTGTTAGCTATACCCCCCAGTTTGGAATTGTAATGTATGCACCTGTGAGTATGCTCACAGGTTCCCCATCCTCGTCTTTCTTGTGCTCCGCTGGTCGTTGCACATAAACCAATGAGCGTTACAGAGTAGAGTTTGCTTGATGGCTCCTGCACAAGGATGACACACAAATTTGTTACATGTTCGCCCCCTTTTAGCCAGGGGGCACTTGTATAATTTGTGTTTCAGTGCCCTCAAAAAAAACAAAGGGGCACTTGAAAAGTTTTTTTGGAGTGTGCCCCGCCCCCTTTAATCAGGGGGCACTTGATTACTGATTGCAACTAAAATAGTTGTAGAGCTGGTGAGAGAGGATTCCTGTACAGGCTGTTCTTGCACACTCTCCACATTGCCATCCTCGTCTGCCATCCAGACACGCCATGGCGCACCATCTTGCCATCTAGAGAGCGTGGAGGTCCCCAATGGAGTGCTCTCTATGCAGGAGTCCTCCCTCTATTTATAGGGGACTTGGCCTGGAGGGTGTTGCATGGAGCAGTCCTGTGCAATAAGTTTTTAAGTCGGTTCACGGGCTCCCAGGCCGCTTGTAATTTCTGCGGTCTGGAGGAGTCCGTGTTCCACGTATATGTTCAGTGTGAGAGGTTGCAGCCCCTTTTCCAATATTTGAAGGGGCTGCTCCTCAAATTCTTGTTGCACTTCAGTCCCACGCTCCTGTTCTTTGGGCACCCTGTGCGGAGGGGAGCAGGTAGGTCGGAAGGCCTCCTCGTAGGCCTGCTCCTGGGTATGGCCAGGGGGGCCATCACTCTGTCAAGGCAGCAGGCGGTCGATGGGGTCGTTCAGCCCGACTGCCTACCGCAGTTACATCTGAGCCAGGGTGTCCATCAGTACGCTCGCGGCCTTCCACGAGAGGTGGGCGCCGGAGGGACTGGAGTGCATCATCACCCCAGGCAATCAAATTTTAATTTCAACCACACTTTCTAAAGTTTAATATGTTTAAGTTTATCTGATTTAGTGCCCCCCCCCCCCCACTTTTAACCAGAGGGCACTTATAAAATTTGTGTTTTTGGTGCCCTCACACTTTTTGGAGTGTGACCCCCCCTTTAACCAGGGGGCACTTGTTTACAGGTACAACAAAAACAGTTGCAGAGCTGGTGAGTTGGGAGTGGCTTAGCCAGTCACGTGATGTTCACAAGATGCAATAAAACCCCAGCCAGTTGGGTTCGGTGGATCCACGATGAGATTGTGAGCCTGGTGGATGAACTGGTAATGTGTAGTGTGATTGTTAAACCTTTTGCTAATAAACCAACTAATTCTTAATAGCAATGTGTTGCTATGAATTCTTAAGCAAAGAATCCATGAAGCAAATACATTACAGTTATTATCTAGAAATTCTGATATTGAGTTACTTATTTCTAAATCCAGTGGTGCCAGAACTGATCCTTGTGGAACACTGCTTTCTACCTTTTCCCAATCTAAATAACGAACCTTTATCCCTACTGTCTACTTTCTATTTTAGCCAATTTGCTATCCATTCAGATATTTGCACCCTGACTCAACATGTCCTAACCTTTGTCATGAGCCTACCGTATGGTATCTTATCGAAGACCTTTTGAAAATACAAGTATGTGACATCTACTGCATTACCTTTGTTTACTCTTTCCATTACCTCTTCAAAGAATTGTGTTAGGTTAGTTAAACATGGCTTAGCCTTTTGGAATCCATGCTGATTATTTTTTTTATATTTTCTGTCTCTAGATGCTCTTCTAAGACTTCCTTTAGTATAGATTTTGGTATCTTTCCTATCACTGACATTAAGCGGACTGGTATATAGTTCCCAGATTTTGTTCTATCTCCCTTTTTGCATATAGGAACAGCATTAGCTGTCTGCCAATTCTCTGGCACTGTCCCCTCTTCATGGAAATAAATACAGGTTGAACCTCGCTTATCCGGGACCTCGGGACCTGACCTGTGTCGAATAAGGGATTTTGTCGGATGAGGGGAGGTCAGCGGCTTGAGGTCGGTGGCGGGGGGCGGAGGAGGTCGGTGCTCCGAGCCGCCCAAAGTGTCAGCGGGCCCTCGGCGGGCTGCGAAGTGTCAGCGCGGGCCGAATGTCGGCACGGCCCCAAAGTCGGGGTGGCGGTCAGCCGTGTTCTGCGCATGCGCCCCACCTGCTGGAATCATGCCGGACGAGGGATGGTGCCGGATAAGGGAGTCCCGGATAAGGGAGGTTGAAACTGTATATATGCCAGTGGCTGCTATCTCCTGCCTAGTTTCCTTAAGAATATATGGGTCCATACCATCCGGTCCTGGAGTTTTATCTTTTAGTTTTGCTAGTTTGTCAATTATTTTTTCCTTTCTATCCCAATTGTATTTTTTTAAGCTAATCTTCTATTTTGTTATCTTCTTTAGTAAAAACTGATGTGAAGTAGTTATTCAATCCTTCACCATTTCTCTGTCATTACCTGTGAGTTATTCTTACTCATCTTTAAGTGACCCAGTTCCTACTTTAATTTTCCTTTCGTTATTTATGTGTCTATAGAAGACTTTATTATTTTATTTTATATTCCTTGATAATTTGATTTCACAATTTCTCTTTGCCTTCTTGATAGTTTATTTTTAACTTCTCTCCTAAATTCATCATATTCTCTTTTGTCCTCCTCTTCTATCGTATCTCAGTACTTCTTATATGTCTTTTTCTTTGGATTCAATTTTCCCTTTAGTTCTTTATTCATCCACGATGCCCCATAATTAGCTTGCTTGTTTTTGGCTTTTTGTGGAATACATTTCTCTTGAACTCTATTCCCCATTGTTTTTCTGTCTCTTTGTTTTTCAAGATTTTCTCCCAGTCTACCTTCTTTAATTCCATCCTCATTTCTTTATAATTTTCTCTTTTCCAATCTATTACCTTAGTCTTTGTGCTACTTATGCCACTCTCGATCCTACTCTTGAACCTTACTATGTTGTGATCACTGCTACTAAAATGCCCTCCAATTATTCTGCTTCGTTACCCATTACAAGATCCATCAGTGATTCTTTTCTTGTTAAATGTCTAATGTCCTGAGTGAGAAAGGAGTCCTGTATACACTGTAAAAACTCAATTCCCTTTTCTCCATTTGCTACTTCCTGCCAGATTATTTGGGAGTAGTTAAAATGTCCCATGATTATTATTGTATGCCTGATACTCACCTCGTAGATTTCCTTAAATTCCCTTCCACTATTTGGTGGTTTATAGTGTACTTCTATTAGGGTGATGGATCCCATCTTGTCTTTTAATTCAATCCATATGGATTCAGTATCTATCTTACTACTAGTTACAGTTTTTTTTCTACTGCCATTATGTTATCTTTAACTAGTACAGCCCTGCGTACTGTAGCTTGACGCCTGAGGATGGGACGGTCTTAGATCTGAACTTGAGGTGACAAAGGTTGATGCCCATCTTTTTGCCAGCTTTCCAAACTCTGACAGCAGAACAATTAATGTTGTCTTCACTGCCTCACCAGTGTGCTCGCAGAAAAAGTGAAATCAGTGGCTGCCAAAATATGGCCCTTGCCAACTGAATGCATCCCACTGGCCTCCAGCACTTCAGCTCCTGCTCAGACTGAAGTTGAAGTGATTTCGTTTGATGCACTTACCAGTGTTTTGGTTTTTCCAACAGTATAAATCTAATCCATTTAAAAACACTGAACAGGTTCCAACTTGCAATGCCGTCGCGCTACATTTTTTTGCAACAGCATTTCAGATGTTTTGACCAAATTGGGGGGCACTTTCCAGTAGAATTCCTGCAGAAGTCTCACAAATATTCATCATCCGTTGCATAACTTTGCCCTGCAAAGAGACTCCAGCATCAAGAAGGAAAGATGTAGAACCCATGGAAGAGCAGGAGAATGAAAATGTTAATCTGGAATTACCAGCAGCAAGCAAACTGGTGCACTCGGCGCCAACCCAAGATAACTTCCAATAAATGTCAAAGCTGCCTCATTTCTTCCATGCAAAATCTCAAAGTAATCCTCCAAAAGCACCTTCTCCTACATGTTCCCACTCAGTTCCTTAAACATTAGCTATTTCCATCTTTTGCTGTGCCTTTTCTTAATTCAAACCAGTGATGCATAATATATGAATTCCATCCTATGTGTGTTTGTGAATGTTGCCTGCATGGTTTGTCACGGTGATATCCCTTTGTGCTTGTCATTTATTTGCGTTGTCTGCCACCTCAAGGATTCAACTTTCGAAGAAAGAACTAAGATTTATATGTTGCCTTTCATGACCTCAGGGCATCGCAAAGCACTTTATAACCAATGGATTATTTTTGAAGTGCAGTCATGTTGTTATGTAGACAATATGGCAGCCAATTTGCTTACAAGAAGGAGCAAGTACTGCCTCTTTAAAAAAAAATTGCTGAAACTCTGCTGCCACTAGATATCCAGTGATGTGCACTCCATTAGCTTTGCATTTCACTCAGACATTCTCGGTGTGTTTCTGGTTGTGTTGCCCTGCTTTTTTACTGGGCACATTTCCTGTTACTTGCCCAGTAATGCTGATGGCTTGGATGTCGTATCATCTTGCGAGCCAGACAACTACAGGCCCTTGGCTTCAGGAGACAGCATTGATCCTTTTAAGAATTTCATCTCATACCTGTTGGGCCAGGTGCCTCTCTCCGTCCTTTCTTTCACTCCTTATGGGGCAAGCTTGATGGACCAGCTGATCTATTCCTGCCTGTCAATTTTGCATGTTTGTATGTTCAAGCTGTGCTTCCAGCATTTGGCCTGGATTTAAATCTGGATTTCTTTTTCATTCTAGGCTTTAGTCTGCATGAAAATCACTCAATAAGAAGCTACACCTGAGTCCCGGTACACTATTTCAGAGGTTAAAATGGCTGCGTAATACTATTTTATAGGTGCTGACCATAATAATTAATGCTTGTGCCCTATTGGGTTTCCCATTATATGTTTGATATAGCATGCACTATATCACAGGTAAGGTAAACAGTAAGATTGCGAATTGATTAGCATGCTGGGAAAGCATGAGCAACACTTGGGTTTTTATAATGCCTTTAATGTAGGAAATTTTCCAAGGCACTTTATAGAGGAGGGAGGAAAAAAGCAATAAAAGGGATAAAGGGATGGATGCTGAGGCATTGTGGGAGAGTTAGGCGAGATGACTAAAAGTTTGGCTGAAAAGATGCTTTTAAGGTGTTCAGAGGTGGAGAGATAAGTGGTGATCTGGAGACAATTGGGAAAAGAATTTCAGCATGTAGGCCATAGGTGGTTGAAAATGATGAGACAGGAGGGAAATTGCACAAAAAGCCAGTTAGAAGACCAAAGAAGTTAGGAGGTTGTTGCAGAGATAGGATGGGGCAACGTCATGGAGGAATTTCAAATAAGGACACTGATTTTAAACTCAAAATGTTGTAGGAAAGGGAATCAATGCAGGTCAGATAATGTGGTGGTGGGATCAATGTATGGGACTTGATTTGCGACAGGATATAGACAGCTGCATTTTAGACAAGTTGAAATTTATAGAGAGGTTGGATGGGAGACTGGCATGATGGACATTGGATAAATCGAGCCTAGAGGTGACAAAAACATGAACAAGAGTTTCTAAGGTGCACCATGTTGCAGACTTGGTGTTGCACAGGATATGACATTTGAAACTTAGTTCTCGGTTGAATAGGATGCCAAGTTTTTGCATTCTCTCAGCAAGTGACCGTGAAGAGGGATGTAGTTAGTGGCAAGAAAGCAAAGTTTACAGTGGTTTCAGTCTTCCCGATGTTCAGTTAGAACACTTTGGTTAGCATAAAAACAGCAATTATTTCCATTTGATAAAACCTTGAATAGTGCGGTAGAAGTAGTGCACAATGGAAAATCACAGAAAACATCTGCAGTGTATTTAAAAAAAATAAGTATTGTATCTGGGTTACAACAAATTCTATGGCACACGGGACTGGTGAAATGTTGGCATACTATCCCGGGTTGAATCCTGGCAGTAACAGCCATTTTAACAGTTACCATATTTCAATTGTGTTATAATTGAACCAAGATCTCCTGAACAAAAACCCTATTTGTCACCATCAAATAAGAAGTATGTTTCTGGCTCTTGCCACTGTGAGGGTGGAGTGCACATCTAGTAGTCTTTGCCCCATATGGTGATCAATCAAATTACTTCTATGTATGCTCATGCAAGCATGGCACATGCACCATTATCAAATCAGTGTGTAAATTTGCTTGAGTAATAATCAGCACTCATTTTGAATAACTTGAATATATGGGTAGAATTTCAATTAAAATGATTTTCACTTCATCATAAAAAGCAGAAGTAGACATAACTAAGCCAGAGTTTACACATTCCGAGTGTAAAAGTACATGACACCAGCAAGGTTGAAAAGAATAAGATGGAGTAAGAAAGAAGAAATAACTTGCATTTATCCTGAGGATATCCCACAGTGCATCAGAGCCTTTTGGAGTGTCGTTACTCTTGTTATGTCGGCAAATGCGGCAGCCAATTTGCACACAGAAGGTCCCATAGCTATGAGATAAATAACCAGTTAATCTGGTTTGGTGGTGTTGGTTGAGGGATAAATGGCCAGGACACTAGGAGAACTTCCCTGCTCATCGCCGAAGAGTGCTGTGGAATCTTTTACATCCACGTGAAGACAGGCCCTCGCTTTAACTTCTCATCCAAAAGACAGCAGCTCCAACAGTGCAACACTCCTTCAGCCTGAAGTATCAGCCTCGATTATATGCTCAAAGGTTATACGTACAATCTTCTGGCTTAGAGACAAAGAGACCATCGCTGAACCAAGATGACTATTGTCACTTGGGTAACTTGAGATGTAGCAGTAAAGTTGATGCCAAGTTTAGGATTTAAAATCCTGTGGATTGTGTGAGGAAAGAAAGAAAGGAGGTAAGATTTTAAGATCCTGGCAAAAATGAGTTAGGATATGAATTTCAACACAGTGATGTCTGGGTACTAAAGGTTTTGCCTAAATTAGTGCCAGAACATGAAAGGATCATTGGAAGATGTACCAGCATACCAAGACAGTCATTCGAATGGATGAGCAATTAACAGAAGAGCTCTACCACAATATTTAAAACTGTTCCCTTAAGGCTTGCAATACATACATGAGCACTGCTAAGCAACTTGGAAATTTTCATTTTTCCTGGCAAATTAAGTGCAATTGTTATGTATAAAGCAGAAGTGTTTCCTGTAATGGAGCAATGCTGTTTAAACCTAAAGGGGTAGAAATTGCCCCCCGCCAGTCCATGGGACGGAGATACCGGAGAAATTCAGCTTTTTGTTTTTTTTCTCTCCGTGGTGTGGTGTTCCGGTTAGGTGCGGGGTGGAAGTGCCCACGCAGCGGCTCAGATCATTAAAACATCTACTTCTTGATTCATTCCCACATTTTATTTGTGATGATGTTTGTACTACATATCATAGTTGGATCATTACACAGTATATTCTTCAGTGGTTTGAGTGACTATCCAATACTCCTATAACTCAGTGAGTGCCAATTTCTTCAAATGTCTTTGCATTCAACAGATGTACTAGATACAACCCACTGAGGCCAATCATTTTAAAGCACTTTTGTCTATAATTTCCACTGTGTTTTTAAGTAAGTGCCCATGGATTGATGCATTAAAAATGTTGGAAAACAAGAAGAATGAAATAACAGTGCCTGATGCTGATTTGATGGTTCTGGCTGTTTCCAAACACTAAATGCAAATATTAATGAAAAATAAGACAACAAATAAAGATTTGCTTGTTAGGGGCCAGGTAATGATACTTTGCAAAGAAATAGTGCTCTTTTCAATGGGTGAAATGACAATGAAATGTAGAAATAAATTCACTCGCTGGGTTGGAATAAATGTAAAGATAGGACAGCCACAGTAGCGGGTATCAGCACAGCATTGAGAGTCATTTGTGGACGTTTGAAAAATGTGTCATGTGCCCCTTGTAAGCTACCTCTCAATTTACTACTGGTGGTGCAAGATATTCCAGTAGCATAGACTTCATAATGCAGACCCATTCCTGCACATACCAACAATCAAATGGTATAGTTGAATAGGAAGTACTGCAACTCTATCAGTGTGGAAATGGTATATTATTACCAGCAAAAAATCGTGCACATCAATGCAAGCTTCCCAGGGATATGCATTATGCTTGCATCCTAATGTGTTAATTGAAGCAGAAAGAAGGATTGACAGCTTACAACTCGATTTGATCCACATGGTGCTACCATGACTTATGGCACCATCGCTGCATTGGTCCAGAGAACAAATGCAATATGCATATGTATAAATAAGGGTTGTCACAGAGAAAAAGCTTTGGTACTCTAGCAATGCTTCAGGTGCCTGGATTGTTCACTGGACATTTATAATATGCTCTGAAGAAGATGGGCAAATTAGTGACTGCATGCTGCACACTATATAATATTGCTATGGGCAGAGACTTTACATGGACTTGAACAAGGATTGGCAGCAAGCCATTGTAGGGCAAGACAACCAGCAATAAATGAGCAGCTGGCACAGATGGGACGATAGAGACATCAGGAGTTGATTAACAGTAACTTCCAATGAGCTCTTCTAATTTGTTTTGGCATCAGATATATGCATAGTGACTGTGGTATCTTCTGATAAACTGGAGGTTTTGAGATGAATACCAGCATTGGATCACTCACACAAGTATCTTCGTAATTGACTTGTGCTTCCTCTTGTGCTTAAATAAAAAATGTTGATTCATGATATTTGAAAAGTTATTTAGACTTATTGCCTTCATAACTGCAATATTTTATTTTTGTTTTATCTGAACCAACTACTTTCATGCTTCTCTAATATTGTATTTATGTTTCAGCTGTCACTCTCAGATCAGCAGCTGCAGTGTTGATTCCAGCGAGGCAGTACCCTCTTTTCTTGCTTCCCTTCAACAATAGCAACAACAACTTGTATTTATATATCACCCTTAACGTAATAAAACGTCCCAAGGTGCTTCACAGGAATGCTATAAAACAGCATTTGACACCGAGCCACATGAGGAGATATTAGGGCAGATGACGAAAAGCTTTATCAAAGTGCTAGGTTTTAAGGAACATCTTAAAGGAGGAAAGAGAGGCGGAGAGGTTTAGGGAGGGAATTCCAGAGCTTAGGGCCTTGGCAACTGAAGGCACGGCCTCCAATGGGGCAGCGATTAAAATCAGAGATGCTCAAGAGGCCAGAATTAGAGGAGCACAGATATCTCGGGGGGTTGTGGGGCTGGTGGAGATTACAGAGATAGGGAGACGCGAGGCCATGGAGGGATTTGAAAACAAGGATGAGAATTTTAAAATCAAGGCATTGCTTAACTGGGAGCCGATGTTGGTCAGCGAGCACCAATTTGATTTGTATGCCCAAGATGGAATTCACCTCTTCCAGCAGTTAACATTTAAATATTTGTAGAGTGCAGGTTGGAGTGCTCGAATTGTCGAAACACTTAAATTAATTGCAGGTAGGTTTAAGTGGCCAGGATATCCACTTGGGCATTTTCTAACTCTGGTTTGATACCACACTGGACATACATTCCAAGTGGTGTAAAGTGGGGTGAGACTACATCTGAAATTAAGAGAATGTCAACATCCATATACGGGAGAGTGAGGCGGCGACAGTTGGTGAGGCGCGAGTCCGGGGTCGGAGGCCTATAAAAGGTGTGCTTGTGCAGCTACAGGGAGAAGGCAAAAAAGAAATAAAAAGAAACAGAAAGGTGACGTCATAGCCAAAGGGGTTAATTGATTGGTTGGTGATTGGTGAGTAGTTTTTCTTTTTTTTTCTTTCTTCTCTTTAACAGTGAGTAAACTTTAACATTATTGTTGCCTATCTAAAGGTTAAGTCATGGCAGAAGAGCTCGGTCGCGTGTTATGCTCCTCCTGTACTATGTGGGAACTCAGGAACACTTCCGGCGTTCCTGACGACTACATGTGCGGGAAGTGTATCCACCTCCAGCTCCTGACGGTCTGCGATGCGGAGTTGGAGCTGAGGGTGGATTCACTCTGGAGCATCCACGATGCTGAGAATGACGTGAGTAGTACGTGTAGCGAGTTGGTCCGACCACAGGTGAAGGGTCCACAGCCAAATAGGGAATGGAAGACCAGCAGGAAGAGCAGTGCAAAGAAGTTAGTGCAAGGGTCCCCTGTGGTCATCCCCCTGCAAAACAGATACACCGCTTTGAGTACTGTTGAGGGAGATGACTCATCAGGGGAGGGCAGCAGCAGCCAAGTTCATGGCACCGTGGCTGGCCCTGTTGTACAGGAGGGGAGGAAAAAGAGTGGGAGAGCGATAGTGATAGGGGATTCAATTGTTAGGGCAATAGATAGGCGTTTCTGCGGCCGCAACCGAGACTCCAGGATAGTATGTTGCCTCCCTGGTGCAAGGGTCAAGGATGTCTCGGAGCAGGTGCAGGACATTCTAAAAAGGGAGGGAGAACAGCCAGTTGTCGTGGTGCACATTGGTACCAACGACATAGGTAAAAAAAGGGATGAGGTCCTACGAAACGAATTTAAGGAGCTAGGAGCTAAATTAAAAAGTAGGACCTCAAAAGTAGTAATCTCGGGATTGCTACCAGTGCCACGTGCTAGTCAGAGTAGGAATCGCAGGATAGCGCAGATGAATACGTGGCTTGAGCAGTGGTGCAGCAGGGAGGGATTCAAATTCCTGGGGCATTGGAACCGGTTCTGGGGAAGGTGGGACCAGTACAAACCGGACGGTCTGCACCTGGGCAGGACCGGAACCAATGTCCTAGAGGGAGTGTTTGCTAGTGCTGTTGGGGAGAAGTTAAACTAATATGGCAGGGGGATGGGAACCAATGCAGGGAGACAGAGGGAAACAAAAAGGAGATAAAAGCAAAAAACAGAAAGGAGATGAGAAAAAGTGGAGGGCAGAGAAACGCAAGACAAAGAACAAAAAGGGCCACTGGACAACAAAATTCTAAAAGGACAGAGGGTGTTAAAAAAACAAGCCTGTAGGCTTTGTGTCTTAATGCAAGGAGTATCCGTAATAAGGTGGATGAATTAACTGTGCAAATAGATGTTAACAAATATGATGTGATTGGGATTACGGAGACGTGGCTCCAGGATGATCAGGGCTGAGAACTCAACATCCAGGGGTATTCAACATTCAGGAAGGATAGAATAAAAGGAAAAGGAGGTGGGGTAGCATTGCTGGTTAAAGAGGAGATTAATACAATAATTAGGAATGACATTAGCTTGAATGATATGGAATCTATATGGGTAGAGCTGCAGAACACCAAAGGGCAAAAAATGTTAGTGGGAGTTGTGTACAGACCTCCAAACAGTAGTCGTGATGTTGGGGAGGGCATCAAACAGGAAATTATGGGTGCATGCAATAACGGTGCAGCAGTTGTAATGGGTGACTTTAATATGCACATAGATTGGGCTAACCAAACTGGAAACAATACGGTGGAAGCGGATTTCCTGGAGTGCATAAGGGATGGTTTTCTAGACAATATGTCGAGGAACCAACTAGGGGAGAGGCCATCTTAGACTGGGTGTTGTGTAATGAGAGAGGATTAACTAGCAATCTCGTGTGTGAGGCCCCTTGGGGAAGAGTGACCATAATATGGTGGAATTTTGCATTAGGATGGAGAATGAAACAGTTAATTCAGAGACCATGATCCAGAACTTAAAGAAGGCTAACTTTGAAGGTATGAGGCGTGAATTGGCTAGGATTGATTGGCAAATGATACTTGAGGGGTTGACTGTGGCTAGGCAATGGCAGTCATTTAGAGACCGCATGGATGAACTACAACAATTGTACATTCCTGTCTGGCATAAAAATAAAAAAGCGAAGGTGGCTCAACCGTGGCTATCAAGGGAAATCAGGGATAGTATTAAAGCCAAGGAAGTGGCATACAAATTGGCCAGAAACAGCAGCGAACCCGGAGACTGGGAGAAATTTAGAACTCAGCAGAGGAGGACAAAGGGTTTGATTAGGGCAGGGAAAATGGAGTACGAGAGGAAGCTTGCAGGGAACATTAAGATGGATTGCAAAAGTTTCTGTAGATATGTAAAGAGAAAAAGGTTAGTAAAGACAAATGTAGGTCCCCTGCAGTCAGAATCAGGGGAAGTCATAACGGGGAACAAAGAAATGGCGGACCAATTGAACAAGTACTTTGGTTCGGTATTCACTAAGGAGGACACAAACAACCTTCCGGATATAAAAGGGATCAAAGGGTCCAATAAGGAGGAGGAACTGAGGGAAATCCTTATTAGTCGGGAAATTGTGTTGGGGAAATTGATGGGATTGAAGGCCGATAAATTTCCAGGGCCTGATGGTCTGCACCCAGAGTACTTAAGGAGGTGGCCTTGGAAATAGCGGATGCATTGACAGTCATTTTCCAACATTCTATTGACTCTGGATCAGTTCCTATCGAGTGGAGGGTAGCCAATGTAACCCCACTTTTTAAAAAAGGAGGGAGAGAGAAAACAGGTAATTATAGACCGGTCAGCCTGACTTCGGTAGTGGGTAAGATGATGGAATCAATTATTAAGAATGTCATAGCAGCGCATTTGGAAAGAGGTGACATGATAGGTCCAAGTCAGCATGGATTTGTGAAAGGGTAATTATGCTTGACAAATCTTCTGGAATTTTTTGAGAATGTTTCCAGTAGAGTGGACAAGGGAGAACCAGTTGATATGGTATATTTGGACTTTCAGAAGGCTTTCGACAAGGTCCCACACAAGAGATTAATGTGCAAAGTTAAAGCACATGGGATTGGGGGTAGTGTGCTGACATGGATTGAGAAATGGTTGTCAGACAGGAAGCAAAGAGTAGGAGTAAATGGGTACTTTTCAGAATGGCAGGCGGTGACTAGTGGGGTACCGCAAGGTTCTGTGCTGGGGCCCCAGCTGTTTACACTGTATATTAATGATTTAGACAAGGGGATTAAATGTAGTATCTCCAGATTTGCGGATGACACTAAGTTGGGTGGCAGTGTGAGCTGCGAGGAGGATGCTATGAGGCTGCAGAGCGACTTGGATAGGTTAGGTGAGTGGGCAAATGCATGGCAGATGAAGTATAATGTGGATAAATGTGAGGTTGTCCACTTTGATGGTAAAAACAGAGAGACAGACTATTATCTGAATGGTGACAGATTAGGAAAAGGGGAGGTGCAACGAGACCTGGGTGTCATGGTACATCAGTCCTTGAAGGTTGGCATGCAGGTACAGCAGGCAGTTAAGAAAGCAAATGGCATGTTGGCCTTCATAGCGAGGGGATTTGAGTACAGGGGCAGGGAGGTGTTGCTACAGTTGTACAGGGCCTTGGTGAGGCCACACCTGGAGTATTGTGTACAGTTTTGGTCTCCTAACCTGAGGAAGGACATTCTTGTTATTGAGGGAGTGCAGCGAAGGTTCACCAGACTGATTCCCGGGATGGCAGGACTGACCTATCAAGAAAGACTGAATCAACTGGGCTTGTATTAACTGGAGTTCAGAAGAATGAGAGGGGACCTCATAGAAACGTTTAAAATTCTGACGGGTTTAGACAGGTTAGATGCAGGAAGAATGTTCCCAATGTTGGGGAAGTCCAGAACCAGGGGTCACAGTCTAAGGATAAGCGGTAAGCCATTTAGGACCGAGATGAGGAGAAACTTCTTCACCCAGAGAGTGGTGAACCTGTGGAATTCTCTACCACAGAAAGTTGTTGAGGCCAATTCACTAAATATATTCAAAAAGGAGTTAGATGTAGTCCTTACTACTAAGGGGATCAAGGAGTATGGCAAGAAAGCAGGAATGGGGTACTGAAGTTGCTTGTTCAGCCATTAAATCATTGAATGGCGGTGCAGGCTAGAAGGGCCGAATGGCCTAGTCCTGCACCTATTTTCTATGTTTCTATGTTTCTATGACACCATCTGCATTTGCTGTCAATAAAACAAGCTTTGTGACTATGTCGCTCGGGTATAATTCTTATGGAGCAGCTGTGTGGCTTTGGCTGTTGTTTACAGTGATTAAGTGGCCACTAAGCCATTTCAGATGTGCTAACATGGGATTATTGTAGGTGTGTTAGAATTCGCTGAAATTCTGCTGTTAATAATAGTGAATTATTTTCCCATGAGCTCACCCAATGGAAACAGAGAGAAGCCATGTCAGTATATTATTTTGGGAAATACATAATTGCAACTGGAAGCTGGGTATGGCTGATATTCATATAAGGACACCATCAGCATTGCCATAAAAGTAAGCATAAAATGGAGAATTAAGCACTCCTTCTGAAAGCAGAAAATAAAGCCATTTATCTTTTTCATGTTGCTTTATGTGACACTATAAATATTGAATCTGTGTAGATGAACAGTGTGACAGAGCCTAACTACTGTTCGAGAGGAAAAATAAATGAATTATTTGATCTGGAATTTACTGGGACTAACACAGCCATGGCTCTTGTGGTATGTCTGGCAGTATCTAATTTGCCCAAGGTTTATGAAGTGTAAATGAGATGGCAACAGGGACTCAAAATAACATGGCTATTTATAGGACTCCTCCCCTTCAATTTGGACTTCACAGCCGCAGTTCTGAGCTCCGTGACAACTGAACACCTCAAACTCTTGAGTTGTCACAAGTAACTTTATTTGTAAAAACAGAATTTGATAATGAATGTCATTCTCGGGAGTATTCTGGGATGCTGAAGGAGACAAGGAAGATAATTTGTGGGGCGTTGGCTATAGTCATGAAAGAATCATTGACTATCGGTGAGGTTTCACAGAATTGGAAGCAAATGCAATGCCAGTATTTAAGAGAGGAACAAATCTGATCCAGGTAACATAAATTACTGTAAGCATTCTAAAGGCTGAAGGAGTGCCTATATAGCAGTAGTGGAATAAGAAACAGCTAGCACGGATTTAAAAAGAAAAGATCTTGCTTGATAAACCTCCTCAAACTCTTCAGAAATATTACAAATAACTTTTGTAGTCGCACTCTCTACAATGTAAGTAGAAAGCTTTGGCCAAAGTTACTCATGAAAAACTTCCAATAAAATAAAATTATTTTATGATGTTTTTTATTCAACGCTATTTATAGCAATAGATGTAACTAGTAATACAAGGCAGACCAATTGAACAAGTACTTTGGTTCGGTATTCACTAAGGAGGACACAAACAACCTTCCGGATATAAAAGAGGTCAGAGGGTCTAGTAAGAAGGAGGAACTGAGGGAAATCCTTATTAGTCGGGAAATTGTGTTGGGGAAATTGATGGGATTGAAGGCCGATAAATCCCCAGGGCCTGATGGACTGCATCCCAGAGTATTTAAGGAGGTGGCCTTGGAAATAGTGACAGTCATTTTCCAACATTCCATAGACTCTGGATCAGTTCCTATCGAGTGGAGGGTAGCCAATGTAACCCCACTTTTTAAAAAAGGAGGGAGAGAGCAAAAAGGGAATTATAGACCAGTCAGCCTGACATCAGTAGTGGGTAAAATGATGGAATCAATTATTAAGGATGTCATAGCAGCGCATTTGGAAAGAGGTGACATGATAGGTCCAAGTCAGCATGGATTTGTGAAAGGGAAATCATGCTTGACAAATCTTCTGGAATTTTTTGAGGATGTTTCCAGTGGAGTGGACAAGGGAGAACCAGTTGATGTGGTATATTTGGACTTTCAGAAGGCTTTCGACAAGGTCCCACACAAGAGATTAATGTGCAAAGTTAAAGCACATGGGATTGGGGGTAGTGTGCTGACGTGGATTGAGAACTGGTTGTCAGACAGGAAGCAAAGAGTAGAAGTAAATGGGTACTTTTCAGAATGGCAGGCAGTGACTAGTGGGGTACCGCAAGGTTCTGTGCTGGGGCCCCAGCTTTTCCATTGCACATTAATGATTTAGATGAGGGGATTAAATGTAGTATCTCCAAATTTGCGGATGACACTAAGTTGTGAGCTGCGAGGAGGATGCTATGAGGCTGCAGGGTGACTTGGATAGGTTAGGTGAGTGGGCAAATACATGGCAGATGAAGTAAAATGTGGATAAATGTGAGGTTATCCACTTTGGTGGTAAAAACAGAGAGACAGACTATTATCTGAATGGTGACAGATTAGGAAAAGGGGAGGTGCAACGAGACCTGGGTTCATGGTACATCAGTCATTGAAGGTTGGCATGCAGGGACAGCAGGCGGTTAAGAAAGCAAATGGCATGTTAGCCTTCATAGCGAGGGGATTTGAGTACAGGGGCAGGGAGGTGTTGCTACAGTTGTACAGGGCCTTGGTGAGGCCACACCTGGAGTATTGTGTACAGTTTTAGTCTCCTAACTTGAGGAAGGACATTCTTGCTATTGAGGGAGTGCAGCAAAGGTTCACCAGACTGATTCCCGGGATGGCGGGACTGACCTATCAAGAAAGACTGGATCAACTGGGCTTGTATTTACTGGAGTTCAGAAGAATGAGAGGGGATCTCATAGAAACGTTTAAAATTCTGACGGGTTTAGACAGGTTAGATGCAGGAAGAATGTTCCCAATGTTGAGGATGTCCAGAACCAGGGATCACAGTCTAAGGATAAGGGGTAAGCCATTTAGGACCGAGATGAGGAGAAACCTCTTAACCCAGAGAGTGGTGAACCTGTGGAATTCTCTACCACAGAAAGTTGTTGAGGCCAATTCACTAAATATATTCAAAAAGGAGTTAGATGTTTCTATGTTTCTATGACACTGTACATGGTCAGTGACACACGAATATGTATCACAATTAGTGACACACTAACACAGATTGCAGGCTCGAGGGGCTGTATGGCCTGCTCCTGCTCCTATTTCCTATGTTCATATCAGTGATATGAATGAAAAGACTGGGTCATGGAATCTTCCTTAAATTACAAACATTGAAGAAGTTTGCAGACGTGTTTTTATAGTGGCAGTATCCATTTAAATGGACTACTTTTTTGTCCAAAAAGAATAAGAAATAAGATGTCTTGGAATTTGTGATAAAAAATTTAATATTTTTGTCTTGGTATTGGTGGCAAAGGTTTCTTTAACTCAGTAACAAGATATAAACAAGTGTGCTCCATTTGACATAACTGAATCTGTCTGTATTTCTGGGTTAATGTCAAGTTTGCTCGTCAGATGCATCCCCAAGTCAGTCCTGCCCTCTGGCAGGGCCCAGTGTCTGCAAGCCTGACAAGTGTGCAGCAGCAGTAATGGCTGCTGTCCAAAAACAACAGCCAGAAGGCCCCAGCTCCAATGTTCTTCCTCCTTCACTTAGAAGCAAAGGTACTTACATTTTGCATGGCTCAACAGGGCCGGTTCAGATCCACCAGTCTGAGTGGGGCTCCACTCCAAATGGGCACCTGCCTGCCATTCTGACAGAAAAAAATGAGGCAAGATAGTCCATTATATTGCTTCTGCCTCATTTTCATGGGATTTCCATGTGCCTAACTATTTGAGAATGAAATACTTAAGTTCGAAACTAGGGGGCCGATATTGCCCTCCGCCTGAATTGGGGTGCACGCAACCCGTTTCGAGTGTTTTCACTGCTGCGGTGATTGAGTTGGCCTCTTGAGCGAAACTCCGCCCTTTGTTTTTTTCAGGCGGACCAGAAGTCGCTCAGAATAGGGGTGGATTTGGGGCGGTGAGTACACCAGAGGAGCGGAAGTTGGTGGGAGGGGGAGGGGGGGAGTGTAGTGACCACCGCTCTCTCACGTAAAGGGGAGAGCCTGCGCGATTACTAAAGTTCACCCACTGGGCCACCAGGGAGAGTTCCGGCCAGGCCAGTGGCCTGGCATCCAAGAGGGGCCGCCAGGCTGCCTGTTGGCGGCCCGACTGAACCCGGGGGAATAATTGTGGGGCCGACATGGCAGTCGGCCGCCAAACAAAAACATGGTGGCAGTGGCAGTGTGCCCTCCCCTTTAATAGGAGCCACACCGCCATGGCACAAGGTCTCAGCCTCACTGCAGCGCCGGGAAAAAGCAGGTTTTGGCACCGCCCGGCGGGAGGAAGATTTTCACGGTGGAATTTTGCCATCGGGGGTACATTGACGCACTGTGATAGAAACATAGAAACATAGAAAATAGGTGCAGGAATAGGCCATTCGGCCCTTCTAGCCTGCACCGCCATTCAATGAGTTCATGGCTGAACATGCAACTTCAGTACCCCATTCCTGCTTTCTCGCCATACCCTTTGATCCCCCAAGTAATAAGGACTACATCTAACTCCTTTTTGAATATATTTAGTGAATTGGCCTCAACAACTTTCTGTGGTAGAGAATTCCACAGGTTCACCACTCTCTGGGTGAAGAAGTTTCTCCTCATCTCGGTCCTAAATGGCTTACCCCTTATCCTTAGATTGTGACCCCTGGTTCTGGACTTCCCCAACATTGGGAACATTCTTCCTTCATCTAATCTGTCTAAACCCATCAGAATTTTAAAAGTTTCTATGAGGTCCCCTCTCATTCTTCTGAACTCCAGTGAATACAAGCCCAGTTGATCCAGTCTTTCTTGATAGGTCAGTCCCGCCATCCCGGGAATCAGTCTGGTGAACCTTCGCTGCACTCCCTCAATAGCAAGAATGTCCTTCCTCAGGTTAGGAGACCAAAACTGTACACAATACTCCAGGTGTGGGCTCACCATGGCCCTGTACAACTGTAGCAACACCTCCCTGCCCCTATACTCAAATCCCCTCGCTATGAAGGCCAACATGCCATTTGCTTTCTTAACCGCCTGCTGTACCTGCATGCCAACCTTCAATGACTGATGTACCATGAAACCCTGGTCTCGTTGCACCTCCCCTTTTCCTAATCTGTCACCATTCAGATAATAGTCTGTCTCTCTGTTTTTACCACCAAAGTGGATAACCTCACATTTATCCACATTATACTTCATCTGCCATGCATTTGCCCACTCACCTAACCTATCCAAGTCGCTCTGCAGCCTCATAGCATCCTCCTCGCAGCTCACACTGCCACCCAACTTAGTGTCATCTGCAAATATGGAGATACTACATTTAATCCCCTCGTCTAAATCATTAATGTACAATTTAAACAGCTGGGGCCCCAGCACAGAACCTTGCGGTACCCCACTAGTCACTGCCTGCCATTCTGAAAAGTCCTCATTTATTCCTACTCTTTGCTTCCTGTCTGATAACCAGTTCTCAATCCATGTCAGCACACTACCCCCAATCACATGTGCTTTAACTTTGCACATTAATCTCTTGTGTGGGACCTTGTCGAAAGCCTTCTGAAAGTCCAAATATACCACATCAACTGGTTCTCCCTTGTCCACTCTACTGGAAACATCCTCAAAAAATTCCAGAAGATTTGTCAAGCATAATTACCCTTTCACAAATCCATGCTGACTTGGACCTATCATGTCACCTCTTTCCAAATGCACTGCTATGACATCCTTAATAATGATTCCATCATTTTACCCACTACCGATGTCAGGCTGACCGGTCTGTAATTCCCTGTTTTCTCTCTCCCTCCTTTTTTAAAAAGTGGGGTTACATTGGCTACCCTCCACTCGATAGGAACTGATCCAGAGTCAATGGAATGTTGGAAAATGACTGTCAATGCATCCGCTATTTCCAAGGCCACCTCCTTAAGTACTCTGGGATGCAGTCCATCAGGCTCTGTGGATTTATCGGCCTTCAATCCCATCAATTTCCCCAACACAATTTCCCGATTAATAAGGATTTCCCTCAGTTCCTCCTCCTTATTGGACCCTCTGATCCCTTTTATATCCGGAAGGTTGTTTGTGTCCTCCTCAGTGAATACCGAACCAAAGTACTTGTTCAATTGGTCCGCCATTTCTTTTTTCCCCGTTATGACTTCCCCTGATTCTGACTGCAGGGGACCTACGTTTGTCTTTACTAACCTTTTTCTCTTTACATATCTATCGAAACTTTTGCAATCCGTCTTAATGTTCCCTGCAAGCTTCTTCTCGTACTCCATTTTCCCTGCCCTAATCAAGCCCTTTGTCCTCCTCTGCTGAGTTCTAAATTTCTCCCAGTCCCCGGGTTCGCTGCTATTTCTGGCCAATTTGTATGCCACTTCCTTGGCTTTAATACTATCCCTGATTTCCCGTGATAGCCACGGTTGAGCCACTTTCCCTTTTTTATTTTTACGCCAGACAGGAATGTACAATTGTTGTAGTTCATCCATGTGGTCTGTAAATGTCTGCCATTGCCCATCCACAGTCAACCCCTTAAGTATCATTCACCAATCTATCCGAGCCAATTCACGCCTCATACGTTCAAAGTTAGCCTTCTTTAAGTTCTGGACCATGGTCTCTGAATTAACTGTTTCATTCTCCATCCTAATGCAGAATTCCACCATATTATGGTCACTCTTCCCCAAGGGGCCTCGCACAACGAGATTGCTAATTAATCCTCTCTCATTACACAATACCCAGTCTAAGATGGCCTCCCCCCTAGTTGGTTCCTCGACATATTGGCCTGGAAAACCATCCCTTATGCACTCCAGGAAATCCTCCTCCACCGTATTGCTTCCAGTTTGGCTAGCCCAATCTATGTGCATATTAAAGTCACTCATTATAACTGCTGCACCTTTATTGCATGCAACCCTAATTTCCTGTTTGATGCCCTCCCCAACATCACGACTACTGTTTGGAGGTCTGTACACAACTCCCACTAACATTTATTGCCCTTTGGTGTTCTGCAGCTCTACCCATATAGATTCCACATCATCCAAGCTAATGTCCTTCCTAACTATTGTATTAATCTCCTCTTTAACCAGCAATGCTATCCCACCTCCTTTTCCTTTTATTCTATCGTTTCTGAATGTTGAATACCCCTGGATGTTGAGTTCCCAGCCCTGATCATCCTGGAGCCACGTTTCTGTAATCCCAATCACATCATATTTGTTAACCTCTATTTGCACAGTTAATTCATCCACCTTATTACGGATACTCCTTGCATTAAGACACAAAGCCTTCAGGCTTGTTTTTTTAACACCCTTTGTCCTTTTAGAATTTTGCTGTACAGTGGACCTTTTTGTTCTTTGCCTTGGGTTTCTCTGCCCTCCACTTTTCCTCATCTCCTTTCTGTCTTTTGCTTTTGTCTCCTTTTTGTTTCCCTCTGTCTCCCTGCATTGGTTCCCATCCCCCTGCCATATTAGTTTAACTCCTCCCCAACAGCACTAGCAAACACTCCCCCATGGACATTGGTTCCGGTCCTGCCCAGGTGCAGACCGTCCGCTTTGTACTGGTCCCACCTCCCCCAGAACCGGTTCCAATGCCCCAGGAATTTGAATCGCTCCCTGCTGCACCACTGCTCAAGCCACGTATTCATCTGCGCTATCCTGCGATTCCTACTCTGACTAGCACGTGGCACTGGTAGCAATCCTGAGATTACTACTTTTGAGGTCCTACTTTTTAATTTAGCTCCTAGCTCCTTAAATTCATTTCGTAGGACCTCATCCCTTTTTTTTACCTATGTCGTTGGTACCAATGTGCACCACGACAACTGGCTGTTCTCCCTCCCTTTTTAGAATGTCCTGCACCCAATCCGAGACATCCTTGACCCTTGCACCTGGGAGGCAACATACCATCCTGGAGTCTCGGTTGCGGCGCAGAAACGCCTATCTATTCCCCTTACAATTGAATCCCCTATCACTATCGCTCTCCCACTCTTTTTTTCCTGCCCTCCTGTGCAACAGAGCCAGCCACGGTGCCATGAACTTGGCTGCTGCTGCCCTCCCCTGATGAGTCATCCCCCCAACAGTACCCAAAGCAGTGTATCTGTTTTGCAGGGGGATGACCACAGGGGACCCCTGCACTACCTTCCTTGCACTGCTCTTCCTGTTGGTCATCCATTCCCTATCTGGCTGTGGACCCTTTCCCTGCGGTACGACCAACTCGCTACACGTGATACTCACGTCATTCTCAGCATCGTGGATGCTTCAGAGTGAATCCACCCTCAGCTCCAACTCCACAACGCGGTCCGTCAGGAGCTGGAGGCGGATACACTTCCCGCACACATTGTCGTCAGGGACACTGGAGTCGTCCATGAGTTCCCACATGGTACAGGAGGAGCATAACACGTGACCGAGCTGTCCTGCCATGACTTAACCCTTAGATAAGCAACAACAATGATAAAGTTTACTCACTGTTATAGAAGAGAAAAAAGAAAAACTACTCACCAATCACCAGCCAATCACTTACCCCCTTGGCCGTGACATCACCTTTCTGTTTCTTTCTACTTTTTTGCCTTCTCCTTGTAGCTGCACAAGTCACACCTTTTATAGGGGTCTCCATGCACCTCCTCAACGCTGCTCCCGACTGCCGCACGTAGCACGGATCGGCAGCAGCGGAGCAGTAGGGGGGGAACAGACCACGGCCGGGATACCGCAGGAGCGGAGTTGTGATAATGGCGGCCATTACACGAAAAGTCAGTGGCCATTGCACTCCTCAGCGTGGCCATCGCTTTCTGGTGTTAAGAGGCCTTAAGAAAAGGGTCAATTTCGGCCCCCAGTTTCTTAAACTTAAATAAGGCCAATTGCATAGGTATGAGGGATGTTGGCTAAGATAGATTGGGAAATTAAAGTAAATGATATGGCAGTGGATAAGCAGTGAAAACATTTAAATAAATATTCCAAAATTCTGAATGAATATACATTCCATTGAGAAATAAAAACTCCACGGGAAAAGTGATCCATCCTTGGCTAACTAAAGAAGGTAAGGATAGCATTAGATTAAAAGAAGTTGTTTATAATGTTGCGAAGAATAGTAGTAAGCCTGAGCATTGGGAGAGTTTTAGAAACCAGAAATTCGAAAGGCAAATGGCATGTTGGCCTTTATTGCAAGGGGGTTGGAGTACAAGAGTAAGGAAGTCTTGTTACAATTGTACAGGGCTTTGATGAGACTACACCTGGAATACTGTGCACAGTTTTGGTCTCCTTATCTGAGGAAGGATATACTTGCCTTGGAGGCAGTGCAATGAAGGTTCACTAGATTGATTCCTGGGATGAGAGGGTTGTTCTATGAGGAGAGATTGAATAGATTGGGCCTATACTCTGATCTCAGTGAAAGATATATGATTCTGAGGGGTATTGACAGGGTAGATGCTGAGAAGTTGTTTGCTCTGGCTTGAGAGTCTAGAACTAGTCTAGACATAGTCTCAGGATAAGGTGTCGGACATTTAGGACTGAGATGAGGAGGAATTTCTTCACTCAGAGGGTTGTGAATCTTTAGAATTCTTTACCCCAAAGAACTCTGGATGCTGAATCATTGAGTATATTCAAGGCTGAGATATAGATTTTTGGACTCTAGGAGAATCAAGGGATATGGAGATCAGGTGGGAAAGTGCAGTTGAGGTCAAAGATCAGCCATGAACTTATTGACTAGTAGATGAGGCTCGAGGGGCCGTATGGCCTACTCCTGCACCTAATTCTTAAGTTCTTGTGTTCAAGGAATCCACAGAAAATCCCTGGGCAGTGTAAAAGGAACTGGTGAAAAGGGTCTGCGCCCCATTTTCCTCTACCTTACATCTGGGAATTGAGCATTCTTTAGATGCGCAGCAGAAAAAAATTGGCCTCATGGAGTTTAAAAACAAGCCACAATCAGAATCCATGTCCCAACTTATTTTGATACAAATGTCGTGAGGACAATTTGGCCTGTCTTCTAACAAAAATGGTAACGAGAGGAGCCTCGTTCAAGGTTTGCTTTGTTATCTATATGACTGACAGTTACTTTTGAATGTAGCTGACAGTTATTCAAATCCAAGAAGCCCCTGCAACTGATTTCTGAAGTATTTAATAGCTAAAGCTATTCAACAAGCTGAGTTGAAACTTCATACAGACCAGAAGATCCCAGGTTTCTTCTTCATGTATGCTGAGTCTCAGCTGATGCAATATTTGTCCTAAGAACCCTTGGGATTGCAGGTACAGTTATGAGCATCCTTCCTTCTCCTACTCTTTATCCAGTGACCCTTACTATAAAATGCACTTGTGTACACATTGGGTGAGAACACTATTAAGGTTGTCTGTAATGTTCTCCATGGTCAAATGGTTTACTAACATTCACTCTGAAGAATGGATGTAGTATCAGAAGGCAGTCAGCTTCTCTTTACCAATAAAGCAGACAGCTTGCTTGGATTGAAAAGATCACCACCTCAAAAACATTTCCTTTCCAATATGCATCATTTAGCCTTAACTTCTTTGCAATCGAGGAAAAAGACCAAAAAATTATGTGGCTAACTTTCCTCAGAAGGAGGAAGTTACCTAACTATACAAAAGGGGAGAAATTTGGGAATGCCCCGTTTGGGGCGTTAACTTTTAAATGTTGGGAAAATTAATGGCAGGCGCCAATGTTTTATAACGTAAAAATAATTTGGGGTTTGCGCTCCAGGAAGGAAGTGGAACACTGAACCAAGCACTCCACTTTCTTTCTTGAGCACAACAGGCAGCAGGCGGGGTGGTAGGTGTACAGCACTGCCATGTTGGAAGGCTTCTTCCCTCCCTTAAAGGGAAGGGCCATTGCTACAGGCTCTGCAAAATAAAAACTTAGGTGCTTCCGACGGAAGCCGCGATCAGCCTGATGCACTGCAGCAAAGTGTTGGGCTGACCGATCACAGGCAAAGAAGATCTGAAAAAAATCAAAGAGAGGTATGAAAATGTTTTCTTGCCTCAGTCACCTTGCCTTTAAGCATCGCCCCCAAAGCGCCCGGCCTCCCGATGAACGGCTCCTGTAGTTGCCGGTGTTTTCACCTGGCGATGCTGCAGAGGGTGGAACTGAAGTTTGGGTCCGGGGCGATGACGTCACGGTCCCTAGGCATAGGAGATCGGGGCACAATGCCATACCGCCGAATATGGTGGGAGTCAATTGTTTCCCCATGCCCAGTCGCTAAGTGCTTCGCTGCCCCCAAAGATGATAATGGGAGGCGCTAAGGAGGCCAATTTCTAGGCCAAAGAGTCACAAAATAGAATAGTCTGCAATCCTAGCTAACTCAGACATTGCAAAAGATCGAGGGGTAAAAATTCACCTCCGCCCGAAACAGGACACACACTCTGTTTTTTAAGTTTTTCTCTGTCGCGTGGGTTGCGGTGGAGGTGCTGTTGATATTTAGCACTTGGACGTTTTTGTTTGCTCGGGGGGATGTAAGTGCCCTTACAGTAGGTTAGCCGCTCTGATCACTCATGAGCGCCGTGCTAATGACGTCCATGCGACACATCACAACGGCTCGCCCCTTCAGTTAAAGGGGAGGGCCGCTGCGAGCTCTGCATATTTTTAAGTTAAGTCCATTGGGCCACCAGGGAGGGTTACGGCCAGGCCAGTGGCCTAGCACCCTAGAGGGGGTGCCAGGCTGCCTGTTGGCGGCCTGGCCGAGCCCAGGGGGCATAATTGTCAGGCCGACATGGCAGTCGGCTGACAATAAAAAAATAAAATGGCATCGCCGGCGGCGTCACATCCCCTTTAAGGGCAACCGTGCCCCCAACCAACAAGGAGTGCACCGACACAAAAAGCTGTTGGGGTTACTCCCATGGGGCAATTCCACAAAGGGATATTTCCCGCAGAGCAATTTTAGGAAGCAGTGAGAAAACGGGCGGAGAGGTTCCCTACACCGCTCCGCCCCTGATGAGGGCAATTTGCAAAATGGCAGCCCCTCCATGGAAAGTCGGCAGCCATTCCATGCCACCTCCTGGCCGCTGCTTTCAGGCGGACAGAGGCTTATCGGGAGAGGCAATTTTGACCCCCTATTAGTCATAGAATTATAGAAATTTACAGCACAGAAGGAGGCCATTCGGCCTGTCGTGCCTGTGCTAACTCTTTGAAAAAACAGTTGTGCTTAGTCCCACACCCCTGCTTTTTGTCCGTAACTGTGTAAATTCCTCATCTTCAATACATGCCCAACTCCCTTTTAAAATGATTTATAAGAATACTTCTCAAATAAGAATTCCTCTTAATTTTTAAATAATGACTCTACAGTTATTGTTTTGTTCCCACAGATTATTACACTTTGATCCAAATCAAGTAGTTACAGGAAATTGCCCAGAATTTCCTAAGTTAAAGTTTATGGTCAAAGGCCTCATTCACATCTCCCCAAATTTGACAACTTAAAGACAAACATGAAACCAGCAACTCCCTGTTTGGATGATTTCCCAGATAAATAGCCACTAAAAGCTTTTTGTAACGTAGAGATGCAATGGAAGAAGTCACGGTTGATGAGAAAGAAATAAAGTAATATCAAAACACGTAACTGGACCAAGCTGCTTTCTGGATGTCACCCAGCATCATGAGTGTCTTATTGTTTATTGAGGCATGCATTCTCCGCCACCTGTAGACTATTTAAACCACTTGCTCTTACCTCCTCCATCCCCAGAGTAAAATCCTGAATGAAAATAAACAATAACTACCTGTTTGATGCAGAACCAGTGCTGAGATTGAATTACATGGCTGCAGTGATTTGTGTTCAAGCTGTCCTCCAGGTGATCATTCCAGCAGTGACATATGCTAGTCATTAACCACCGGCTATTCAACACTAACTAAATGACCCATAAACATTGTATAATAATAGATGACTATACTATGTGATGGCTTGGGACTGAAAACAGATTGTAACCTTTGGACCAAACTTAGCTCGATCTGAAGTCCCCAAACATAGTGCAGGGCAGTATTTGTAGCATTTATACATTTTTATCATGCATTCCATTTTCAGTTGAAATCATGTTGTGAAATATTAGCAATGAATACATTTATTTTAAATGGATTAATGCTTTTGTTAAAATAGCAGGCAGAAAATGTTTATACAAATGTGTTACGTCTTTGTTACACAGCACAATTTACATGTTTTAAATTGAACACAACATTTATTTGCATATGTACATACTCCATGCAAAAGACACAATTTTCCTATTAAATCAAATGATGATGGAAGATATTCACATCACAGCTTTCTTCTGCTATTGAAAGCAGTGATACTGTGAATAAACTTTCAAAAGTCATCCTGTCCAGAAATAAGTGTAACATGGTCCACAATCAACCATGATCTGAATGGCGGTGCAGACTCGAGGGGCTGAATGGCCTACTCCTATTCCTATGTTCCGAATTGGCTGTGGCTTTGCTGTCCGCGATTGGTTACATTTATTGTTCAGGTCTGGGATTGGTTACATTTATTGTTCAGGTCTGGGATTGGTTACATTTATTGTTCAGGTCCGCGATTGGTTACATTTATTGTTCAGGTCCGCGATTGGTTACATTTATTGTTCAGGTCCGCGATTGGTTACATTTATTGTTCAGGTCCGCGATTGATTACATTTATTGTTCAGGTCCGCGATTGGTTGCATTTATTGTTCAGGTCTGGGATTGGTTACATTTATTGTTCAGGTCCGCGATTGGTTACATTTATTGTTCAGGTCTGGGATTGGTTACACTTATTGTTCAGGTCTGGGATTGGTTACATTTATTGTTCAGGTCTGGGATTGGTTACACTTATTGTTCAGGTCTGGGATTGGTTACACTTATTGTTCAGGTCTGGGATTGGTTGCATTTATTGTTCAGGTCTGGGATTGGTTGCATTTATTGTTCAGGTCTGGGATTGGTTGCATTTATTGTTCAGGTCTGGGATTGGTTACATTTATTGTTCAGGTCTGGGATTGGTTGCATTTATTGTTCAGGTCTGGGATTGGTTGCATTTATTGTTCAGGTCTGGGATTGGTGCAGCCTTCCTGACCTGAACTGGATGCATTTTTGCTGTGCAATATTAGGTGCAGCATTCCTGCCTGTTGTCACTTGTCAGGTGTGATTTTCCTGTCTGGTTTGGGTTTGTCTAGGGTAAAATGTAGCTTTCTCAACTGGGGCTAGGTGCAGCTTTTCTGTCCACCAGTGAGTGCGGTTTTCCTGTCCAGAGTTAAGTGCAGTTTGCATTCTGGGGTTAGTAGTGTTTTCCTATGGATGCAGATTTCCTATCCGGAGTTAGGTGCTGTATTTCAAGGTTAGCTGCAGTTTTCCAGTGGGAGTTAGATGCTGTTTTCCTGTCCGGAGTGATGAGCAATTTTCCTGTATGATGTTAGGTGCAGTTTTTCTCTTGGGTTTAGACACAGCTTTCATATGGGAGTTACATGTATTTTATCTCTACAGAATTAAGTGCTGTTTTCTTATCTGGCTTAATATAGCTTTCTTCTCCAGGAGAAGGGCAATTTTCCTATCTGGAGTGCATAATTTTTCTGTCCAGGCTTAAATACAGTTTTCCTGTGCAGGGATTAGGTGTTTTTTTAACCTGCCCAGGGTGAGGTGCAGCTTTCCTATATGGGGTTAGGTGCAGTTTGCTGCCATCATTCTCTATCTTTGTAATTCATACAGAGCTGTCCATACATAATGAGGAGGGCTAGAACATTCGTTGCACGAATAGTTGTGACACCATTCTGAACAGAACAACTTAAAAACTTTTAAAGATCACAGAATATACTGAGGCTGAAATCCTCGTCAGGTAACACTAGAGTTTGAGGGTCTAGCTTTAATAAATAACACTGTCACAGAGCATAACCCTCTCTCTTCTGTACACTTGAACTTTCTTCAGTGCTGGGGGTGTCATATGCTGTAGAAGAATAACTTCTAAAAGAAAAAGGACCCATCTGACTTGTATCAAGTTTGTAACTTTATGAAGCTGTCTTTGATCTGAAGCTGCAGACATAAATTTGGTTTGCTTGTAGGTCACACAAACCAGTTAAATGCTGCCAATAAATTCCATTGTACACACTTGTAAATTCTTTGCGCACTGCCAATGAGTCTAGTTTGCAGGTTCTTGGAGAAAATAATAACATTTCAGTGTGTGTATCTCTTTGATCCAGTTATCAACAAAATCAATCTCTTTAACTCCAAACATGCTCTCTGTTTCTAATGATGCTCTCATCTTGCAAAAATGTGGGGATGGGAAAGGAGTTAAAAATTACAGATATAAAAGCTGCAATAAATAATTTTCTTTAATAAAGCCCATAGAATTATTGTGCTTTTATTTTAAATGTGAAACGAGCCTTATGTCTATCAGGTCAGGGTTAAAGACTCATTAACTGCAACAGTGATCCTGCGTTGAAGTCCCTGAACTGCCTGACCCTTGAATATGGCAGCTATATGTATGTGAAGCTTTGTGAATCTAGTCCTCAGTGGAAGGGAAACATTGGCATTATTTAACTCATCTCACAGGACACCCTGATGGTTTGGTGGATGCACTATATGGTATGGCAATGAACCAGACAGCAAGATCCCAATTGGTTCCTGGTCTGTGCTGAGTCAGCTCCTGCTAACTACTATAACTGGACTGGATTTGAATATGTATATATGTCAAATAGATCAGATTGTTTCAAACGCACAAGCATGCAAATTATGGGTGAACGTAGTGCAGCTAAGAATGAAGTTGAAAGAGCCCAAGGAGTGTTAGAGGACCCGGCATTCAACGTCGAACCATTGGAGAGCAGCAATCAATAGAGCCAATAGAATGTTGAACTATATATCCAATCAGTAGAATAGAAGACATGAAGTTGTGATCAAACAATGCTAAGATCAGGCTGCACCTTGAGTATGGTGTCCAGTTCTGGTCATCAAGACACAAGGGAAGTATTTGCTAGAAGCAAAGCAGAGGAGAGCCTTAATGCTGATCCCTAGTGCCAGGAGTCTGAGTTATGAGGAAGAGCTGGAGTGACTTGAGCTTTTCAGCCTGAGAGGTGGATCTGATTGAGGTGTATAAGAATAATAAAGAGAATGGAAAGTGTAAATTCAGAATATTACTTTAAAATAAGAGTGGGACAAGGGGACACAAATTCAAACTAATAAGAAGTAAAGTAGGACTGATATCATGCTAAGAGTGATCAACATATGGTGTGAACTCCTGGATGGAGTAGGGGAGGGAAAACCCTATAATCAATTAAGAAAGTATTGGATGATACAATGGGGGTAATGTCTTTCTGGATGGATAAATTAAGATGGACCAAATGGCCATCCTCATCAGTAATTATTTTGTGATCACAGCATTAGTGTCTATGATTTAGGAAGGGGAAAAATCAGCCATAGTTCACACTCCTGCTCATTATCCAGTAACCCCTGGTGGAAGTTTATGTGTACTGAAGGTAGGATTAGGCTCAGCTGTGATGCAGTAAGCCTCCCAACAATCAGTAAAAGACTGTAAAGGAGGAACAGCTAATGAAGAGATTCCAATGCCTGTGGAATCATACACTAGTTAAAGTCACTACTTTCTCGAAAAAAGAGGTAGGGGAAGAAACTGGGGGAAAAACATAGCAAGCAGCAATATCGCTACCTTCTCTTGGCTAAGTACCCTAAGAGAGTTTGGCAGCAGTAGTCATGAGACATCTCAGTATCATTGAGGAAGGATAACGATCTGTAGTGTTTGAATTAATCCAGTATATTTAATAGATCCATTAACCTAACACACATAGAGGCACATACAGAATGTTAAAAACATTGGGGCGGAATTTGCGATGGGTAATAACGGCAAACTAAGAGAGTTCGCCGATATTACCCCTTTGAAACAGACCACAAAGTCAGGAAATAGTGCATGCGCAGCCAAACATGGAAATCCTGAAGTTCCGGCCAATCATTCACTGCGCTGTGAAGGCCCCGCCCCCCCACACATACAGCTGTCAATCAGTATACTCGGTGAAATCAGTGAAACTGACACAAACTTGGGCTATTCTGCGGTGATATCACTGTTAAATACCCCATTACATGTACAGCCTTGCAATAATAGGTGTAACTGAGGTTTTAACAGCGTATTGACTGGTAAACAAATGTTCTAACCCTGAAAAACTAATTTTTATATTTGTGGAGTGTCAAATTTCTCCATTATGATAAAATCATTTTTTTTTAAAGATTATTCAGGATATTTTAATTTCTACCTTATCCCCATGTGAGAGTCCCAATTTTTGTTTTGCTCTCTATAACGTTTTTAAAAAGGCAGGATAAAAGCTGCTTCTCATTTCCTGCCTTTCTGTCTGGTGAGAATTCTTCAAAGTGATTATCTGCTTAAGAAAGAAAGACTTGCATTCATATAGAGCCTGTCACGACTTCAGAATGTCCCAAAGACTTTACAGCCAATGAAGTATTTTTGAAGTGTAGTCATTGTTGTAATGTTGGATATGCAGCAGCCAATTTGTGCACAGCAATCTCTCACAAACAGTAATGTGATAATGACCAGATAATCTATGTTTTTTTAGTGATGTTGATTGTGGATAAATATTGGTCAAGGCACAAGGGATAACTCCCCTGCTCTTCTTTGAAAGACTGCCATGGGATCTTTTACATCCACCTGAGAGAACAGACAGGGTCTTGATTTAATGTCTCATCCGAAAAACAGCACCTCCAACAGTGCAACACTCCCTCAATGCTGCGCTGGAGTGTCAGCCTAGATTTTCACACTCAAGTCTCTGGAGTGGGACTTGAATTCACAACCTTCTGACTCAGAGGCGAGAGTGCTACCCACTGAGCCACAACTGACAGTCAACTTGTTGACATCACAGCAGCATCTGCCTAGAGATTCCCACTACAGAGTGCTGAAATCAATTGAACAACAAAAAAGGCAAAAAGGCGAGATCTCTGTGGGCAGCTTTCCTTGGGGCCAGCAGCCGCTGACTGCAAATTACGGCTCTGCGTATGATGCTGGCAACATTTGCAGAATTTACTGCTATCATTCGTAAACAACGGCACTTTTAGGATATTTTGACAGACACTGAAAACTGTTCTGTTAACTCGACCCCATTTGCTTTACATTTCCTGGCATAAATTACACAGATAATCCTTCGATATCGCTAATAGTTCAAAATATACTTCAACAGGGAATTATTATCTAAATAACCTGAAATGATGTGGCTCTAACCTCCTGACAAAGAGGTCTGCTTCAGTATTCCTAGCCCAGAACTACAGGCTCATTTTTCCCCGTATATTTGCACCGTTTTTTTGGCGCACGCCGTTTTTTTTTTGCGTATTTGTTTTTTTCAAAGTTTCCCCCTGCGATCTGCACCAGCGTAACTGATTTCGTTACAATTTTTCTAGGCAAGTTTTTTTTTACCGTCATGTCTACGTCAGTTTTTTCAATTGTTCGCAGTTTGGCCAACATTTTTATCTTAGGTCAGCGTATCTGGCCACTCCCGAAAAACCTTCTAGTGAGTTAAGAAAACCAGCGCACATTCACAAATCTGTGCTGAAAGACGCCATTGTTTTTAAATCGAAGATTTTGGAGGGAGTCAAGAACAGTGTCAAAATCAATAATAAAGTTCAACTTTTTTTTACCTGTCAACGTAGAAGCGTAAATTTGTTGGATTTCAGAAATTCTCTCATTTTTTAACTCACTCACATGCCACCAGCGAACATCGTGAAGCAGGGCTGGAATGTCGTAAGTTTGACTGGGAGAATTGTCCCCACGCCCGGAGACAGGGGCTCGGGGTTCGGCTACAAAACAAGCTGTGGGGCAGCAGGGGGGGGGGGGGGGGGCGAGGAGAGAGAGCGAGCGAGGTGCCAATCAGAAGGCTTGGAGCCCGGGGAGGGGGAGGGAGAGAGAGAAGTCACAAGACCTTTGGGTGTGGTCCGTCCATACAGACTTTGGGGAGAGAGACCAGTGAACCTGTCCTGCTTTCCTGCCATTTTGAGCATCTTTCAAAGTTAAATTTAAGTATGGGGCAATACTGACAATGCCATACCTTGTGCGAGCCTTCTGCATCATGGTGCTACGTAGGAGACAATTGATTCGACTTCATCGCATCAGGAACATCAGAGCTCGTAGGGTGCTGGGCAGGAGGCCTTACCCACCTCGGGTATATCAAGACAGACGTTCGTATCTCCACCTGAGGCTCACGCATCGCAGGCTAGGTAGCTGGCTGAATTGGAGGACCACGATGAATTTACAGGACTTGCCCTCTCCCTCGAGTGCGGGCCCAGCTTGTGCAGTGGTGGTTGCTTTTCTCCAGTCAGGACCCATCAAAGCAGCGACCCTCTCTTCCAAGGGTGTCAGTGGCTGCAGATTTGCTGGTCTCCTCCTGTTCGAGTTCTTTCCCTTTTATTATGTGCCACCTTCCTCTGCAAAGATATGAAAATGGAACTTTTTAGAGAGGGTTTCTTTCTGCTGGGTGGGACATACAGATGGTCACATTTATAATTGCAATTCCATTGAATAAATGAAAATATTACTTACACTAACTACTTGACCAAGGTCCTGCCATTTCTTTTTACACTGACCTCCAGAGCTCGGGGTGGTCACCATTGTACAATAATCTTCTGCAACTTGGTTCCAGCGTTTCTTCATTTCTTTGGGTGGAACTTTTATGTGACCTCTGCTGGTGCCCAGCTCCTGCCATCTGGTCTCAATCACTGTAACTAGTGCCTCCACTTCTTTCTGTAAGAAATTCTTGGTCCTTGCACCGCGTTGTATCTTGTATTGCTGCAGCTGCGATTTTTCCAATGCTCCCACACAGCACCCAACATTCTCACACACACAACTGGCTCTTTAAAAATGGCCAGTTGCCAAATCGGAGCTGTAGTGAGCATGAGCGTTCATTGCAACGATGTCAAAAAAGTAACTTATTTTTCCTGTGCATGCGCAGAAGGTGCGGCTTTGTTTTTCGGTGCAGACAGCAGGCTCCACTCCCCGAGACAATGGGACACACTGCGCGGCACCAAATTCAAATTATATATCGGATAAACTTTGGCAGAATATTTCTTCCGCATTTCTGGCCGAGAAAAACGGGCATAAGTCTGGCAATACGCCAGAAAATGGACTTGGGGAAAATTGAGCCCTACATATTGTAGAATAGTTAGCAATAGTTGGCTCTGGATTTAAATGCTGACAGTGAAGTTGCCTTTGGAAATTTCAACATATCATTAGGAGACGTCAGTGGATAGCTGAGTGAGTGTCTGCATCACACCAGAACTGCAACAGTCAGTGGTTTCTGGTGAAAACTTTCCTGTGTGGAAATTAGCCTCAAATGGCTGCCTGGTGGACTGCTCTTCACTGGCACATGACTGTTTAAAGTAGACATCAATCCAGACAGTTCTTATTGCTTAAAAACACATGTAATTTAAGAAAGCTCACTCTTGATAAATGGCTAACCAGTTTTTGCCAAGAAATTCTATTCCTGGACGAAAACTATGCGATGATCAGGATCTCTAAAATCTGAAGATTTCTTTTTTAACTGCCTGTTTATTCCTCTGCCTATTTGGATAAAGAAGGACAGATAATAGTTATTTATCAACTTATTCAAAAATAAGAAAAAATGTTGAAATGTTACAACTTCTCCATGGCTTATACATGTAAGCATTGTACAGTGTATACATTCAGCATATTACTGAGATTCTGTACTTGTTTATGCTGCTACATCTCTTTCTGTTCTTTCAGCTCCAATTTTGTGAAATGTTGGCCCATTTCAGTTGTATGATCCGGTTTGAGTTTAAGCAGACCTAAATAAGGTTTGAATTTAACTTGATACCTGTAAAATAACTTTAAGTTCGGGAACGTGGGAATAACGTGCATCCAGAAATCAAGGAGCAGCCCCTTCAAATAATGGAAGAGGTTCTCCAACCTCATGCGCTGAACCTAAACATGGAACTCCTCCAGACTGCAGAAAATGCAGGTGGCAACAGCTCTACAAACCTGTGAGCATACATTACAGTATTCAGAATGAGGAGCCAGTGAATGGCAGGGATGTAGGATGTGAACTCTGAGAAGCTATGGAGGAGGTAAGCAATGCTCTGGAGATGGTAATAGTTAGTCTTGGTGATGGAAAGAAGGTTTTAATCACAGTTTGGGTTCAAACAGAACACTGATATTTTGCACCAAAGTGTTTAGACTGATTGAGGAGCAATAGATGGAGCTGGAATTAGAAGTGAGATTTTGGCAGGAGCCAAACAATTTCTTTCAATTTGCCTGTTCATTTTCAGCATAGCACATGAGGGAGTCTATCATTGCTTAACTGATTGCACCGTGATAGTGCTCTTGAATAAGTCATGTACTGTACAGATTGAATCTCCCTTATCCAGAACTCCCTTATCCAGAACTCCCTTATCCGGAACCATCCCTTATCCGGAACCATTTCCGGCCACCGGGTGGCGCATGCGCAGAACTGCATCATGAACAAATTGAAATCCTTCCTCGCTGCCGACTCCCGCAATCGTTGGCCTGACCCTGCGATCCACCGCTCCTCCTCCCCATGATCTTTCTGCCGTACTCCCAGCCCCAAGCCAGCCAGCCCTGATATCCCCTTGCTCAGTACCTGTACCATCCAATTTAACGTGACCACCCATTGTCCGGAAAAATCCCTTATCCAGAACAGGCCGGGTCCCGAGTGTTCCGGATAAGGGAGGGTCAACCTGTACTATAATGGGTCTCGCACATATTTGTCAATGATTAATTGAATTGTCTCCACAACAGTTGATGCACTGATTTGCATAATTAAATACATTACCAGAACAAGAATGTTTCATGAATCATCATTAACTACATACATTGATAACAGTATAGCATATTTGTTAAATGTTGAATGGACCATTGTGTCAGTCCTTTCCTTCAGTGCCCCATTTCCTGACTAACAACGACTGAACATTTTACTAAATGGTTGGATCTCTTGAACTCTTGCGCCTACGTCCAAAAGTAGAAGAAATGTTGGACACTATTCAATCAATGCTGTCTTATTAGCAACAATAAAGAATTACGTTTTAATTTACTTCATAGATTTTAAGTCAAATATTTTCTTTATAATGGGATCTGTCAGTTTATTTGTGTGTTGTGCTCTTGAGATTCCCACACTGTGTCCGTGATTTTTCCAATCGGGTCGGGAGTGAGACGGGCACCTTCGGATGCGCACTGGAACCTTGTTCCCTTTTCCAACCGCCTCTGTCCAAATAATTTTACCTTGATGGGGTTTGTTAAGCCCCCCTGCGAGGTTCCTGGCCAAAAGGAAACGGGTCCTAATGACGTGTCATCAGCCGGTTCCCTTAAAGGGACCATGGCGACATTCATTTTGACAGTTGTGCTGTCAGTGTTCTGCAGCATTGAGGTGCAGCACACACTGACAAGCACTGCACAAGAGGTGCACGGCTTCACCCAGGCTCTCCCATGACTCCCTCCAGAGAGGTTATCTTCCCTTCCGATGGGCGGAAGAGATCTCCCTAGGACGCTATAGCAGTCTGGTTGTACATTGCACAGGAGGACCTGACTGCAGTGGCACAAACCTTTCAATGATCTCAGTAGATCACGAAACATTACTGTCAACCACACTCAACCTCATCCTGCTGTGCCACTCATCACATCCCCATCACTGTGCACTCCCTAACCTACCCTGCACATCCTTACACCAACTTACCTTGCACCTCCACCCATCCCTCTCTATCTACTTTATCACATCACCATCTCACTAGCCACTCCTCACACTCACACTCATCCTTGTCCAATCATACTGACTAACAACACACAAGGATAGGCACTTGAGTCCTTTAGCCAATGTCCATGTAGAGTTTCTGCTAATACGTTGTCAAACATTGAAATCTATATTTTCAACACTTTGCATTCTTGGACAGATTCGTGTACACCTTTGGAAGTGGCTTAGTGAGTTGCAGTGAATGGTGAGACATAATGGTACCTCTGCCCCCCACCCCGCTCCTCCTCCTAATGGTACTGAGTGTGAAAGGAATGGCCTGGGCACAAGAGGGATGTTTTATGTTGTTGGTGTGAGGTGGTGTCAACCTGACGCATCATGTGGCAGCTAGGGTGTACAGTGTCAAGTGAAGTAAATTTGGCCATGGTGAGGCCATCCCTGGCCTCCTGGGCAGCAATGTGGTCGGGTGCTGATGCCCTGTGTCCTATGCAGCATCAGGTGATTGCGGCGAAGGTTGGTGTTGTTGTTGGTGATGCCGGTGTGCTTAGTAATGTTGGCTGATCGTGGTGGGATTCTGAGGACCAAGGTGAGATTTTTTTCAAGGGCACCGATGCTGATAGAATTGATGGCAGCTGAAGTTGAGATGACAGAAGCGATCTGTCAGTGGTGAGAGAGGTTGCTCCAAGGAGGTGACACTGGATTGAGAGAATAGTCCAAACACTTGAAACCTCCATAAAACTGAAAAGTGTATTCCAAATCCTGAAGGCTCCAGCTTCTTTGATTGGAAATTGAACAGCTGTGAAATGATAACTTTTACTTCTACAGCTGTCAACTAGTCAAACCAATCCAGCGTTGTTGAGCACCCAACACACTTACCTGACGTGATACTCGAGGGATGTGAACCTCGCAAAAAAGGTGGAAAAATCCTTTGGACCTTGTTAACCAGCACAATTACCTGACATGTCGCTTAGTGCCAGAGCTGGCACTTTGGAAATTCACATCAAGGCGGGTTCAAAGCACACTTCCGCCACGCTGTCAATCATGGCCATTTTGACAGCGAGCCCGCCTCCAAACTCACACTTGCAGGGCTGGTAAGATTCCAACCAATGAGTTCTCAGTTTCAATCAGGCTATCTAGAGCACGTGTTGATTAGAAGTTAGAAGCAAGAGGCAACCCATGGTAACAGCTTTCTCACCTTTGTGTTCTCCCCATTCACAGAATCAAGAGTCGCAATGCAGGAACCCGGGAACAAGTTGTCTCTGTATTGTCCACTAATTATTTAATATTTTTACATGGATATGGGTTGGAAGATCAATAACATGAAAGACATTTCTCAAATTGAGATCCTTCTGCTAAGTCATAGAGCAAAATAACAATTTTCTAAACATAGTCCTACTTTTTCCTGCTTTCAAAAATTAAGTTAACTTCTAAACCAAGCTTTTGGTACCCTAAGTAACAAAAAAGTCCAGGGTCTAGAAATTGGGCACTGGGATCGCGATGCGCAATAATCCGCACCCGTTCGGAGGACTGCAGGCAGCACACAAATTTCGCTGATTTACGTAATTGTAGTGTTCAGCTGAGCGCTGAACGAGCTACTAAGTGGCAATATGCTCAGCAGGGGGTCCAAGTTTATGTGAGACTAATTTCAATTAAAGCGAGCCTACATTACTTAAAGGGAGTCTGCACCTCATAAAGGAGTGGTACCAGCAACAGGTGATTGAAGTGGCTTTGAGGGCATTGGAGAAGAAATTTCTAATGATGGTGTGCAGGTTCGCCGATGTACCATTGGAGGTATTGATTCAGGAGGCCCACTCTAAGAGAGAGATCCTCTTTCCACAGGCGACCAGGAGGCCAACCAGGCAACAGACCAGACTGCAGTGGGAAATGCCAGCACTGTAGCTCCAAGGACCTGAACTCAGTGCAGGAAGAAGTTAATGACCTCACATGAGTGGTCACGGTCAATGAATTCATCTTCAAATATCATATTTCACCATCTGCACAACTAGCCTCGCACAATACTCAAATCACCACACATCCATCTTTCACCCACCAACAATCTCTACTGAACACGACTCATACCTCACATTCATTGTGTCATCTCACTCTCACACACTTACCCTTGCTGCAAGCCTCACAACCATATCTCACTGCCTGAACACAGTCAGCTATTCAATCATGACAGGCATTTCACCCAAACACATTACACCACAATCACTGACACACTTCTCTTTCTATTGCAGGATAAATTGCTGCATAATAGACGCCAGCAGACCTTAACTGGCGAGGTACAGACTCACCTGCTTCACATTGCCACCTTGGCAGGGGCATGGCTGAGCCTGTGGCCAGTGGTGGGGCTGAAAGAATACAAGATGCCAGTATCCTCATACCTTATCCTCCTTCTCGCATGCCACTTCCCCTCATCCCCCAAAATTTCTTCTGATTTACAATCTTCACATGGTGTAAGTATGCACCTCTTTATTTTCCCCCTTCCCACACCACAACCCTACCCTTTTGCCTTTCTCATTTCAGACACCCAAGAAATCCAGCCTGCCCAGCCAGTGGGTCAACAAGAAGAGGGAGCAGAGATTGAAGAAGGGGAAGAAAAAAACACTGTTGTCCGATTTCACGCTTCTAGCCTCCAGCTCAGATACTGACACTCCGCATACTTTAGACGATAGGTTAGACTCGCGATCTGCACGTGGTGAGACACCAGAGACACGAGTGGGCTTCAGCTAGTGCAAGGGGAAAGGGTAGCACAGGTGCCCGCTCCCCGGAGGCTGATGTTGCACATGAGTTCTGCTGCCTACAAAAGAACGCTGATGGGTGTGCACAATGAAATGCTTGGTGCATTGGCAGGCTTGCCAGAAAGCCTGACTGTAATGTCAAGGAGAATGGAGGAGTCCAGCTCCAGTTGTGAATACGGCTTTATGCAGAGTTTGGAGCCTATCCTTTCCATCCATTAACTCACGTGGACCCAACCATCGTGCCGCATCTGATCGCAGAAGTCTCAGCTTCCATTTCAGCACAAGCACAAGCTACACACTGCTTCCTCCTCTTCCTCCTCCTCCTGCTCCTGAGATGGTGGTTGTATCCTTGGAAGCAAGTACTGTGCCCTCATAATGGCCAGGTTGTGGAGGATACAGCAGACCCCACGAATCAGGACACATGCTCCGGTGAGTAGTTCAGGGCACCTCCAGACCGGTCCAGGCAGCGGAACCATTGCTTCAGCACCCCAATGGTCTGCTTTATGATGTTTCTCCCCCCCGCTTTATATTCCTCTGCATTACATTCTCTGGCTTACTATCAGCTCTCAGGCTTTTGCCAGTGTTCTGGCATAACCTGCCCTTGGATGTGCATGAGAATGAACCAGCGCACCCTGCGTTGTGGATTTGCCTTCTCCTGTCTGGAGAAGTCTTGTCTATTGATGCAAAATACAATCAGGAACTCACAATGTGAGGAAACATGAACACAAATCCGTGTTCTACTCATTCTATAGTACCTTGGGCAGTGGAAACGTTACAAGGACACCCTCAAAGCCTCCCTAATAAAGTGCAACATCCCCACTGACACCTGGGAGTCCCTGGCCAAAGACTGCCCTAAGTGGAGGAAGTGCATCCAGGAGGGTGCTGAGCACCTCGAGTCTCAATGCCGAGAGCATGCAGAAATCAAGCGCAGGCAGTGGAAAGAGTGTGCGGCAAACCAGTCCCACCCACCCCTCTCCTCAACAACTATCTGTGACAGAGACTGTGGCTCTCGTATTGGACTCTACAGCCACCAAATAACTCATGTTAAAGTGGAAGCAAGTCTTCCTCGATTCCAAGGGACTGCCTATGATGATGATGATGATGATAATGAGCATGGTGGGGTTGACTATCATTTTATAATCCTATAATTTCTCTCTTTGTATTGTTACTATGCATATATGGTTCATCTTATTTGTTTAAATAAACATGATGACACATTTGTTAAAAAAGCAGATAAGAATTTCATACAGTTTAATTGCTAATATTGTCCAGTGCGCACTGCTCCCACCTTTTCGCTGACCTTCATTTTTCAATCCCCTTTATCCTTCATTTCCCTCTCCCTTTCATTGCTATCCATTGTATGCCACCCGTTCTGCTCCGACTTGAATGCTGTTGCTGATGGAATTGATCCCAGCTGCTGCAAGCACTCCAGTCCTATCAAAAAGTCCCAACTACAGAACGCAGCAGCTGGGATCACTTCCACTGACAATAGGACATTTAGGAGTGCGATCAAGGGTTGAAGGATTGGTTCACATTGACTTCTGTCAGGAAATGCTGACATGAGGACCGAGCTCCCGAAAACGCTGAGCATCAGAGTGTAATTCTGAGAGTTGGCCTGATTTCTCAGAGCTGCAGATGGTGACGGATGGGCAGCAGGTTAGCTGTCAGTATTCCTGTGTGCAGACCCGATAGTGAAAGAAATGGATAGAAAAATAGAGGGAGACTGACTCTCAAATAAAAAAAGAAAACATAAGGCTGTAATTTAATCACAGAATGTCATAAAATACTATGTCACGTGGTTTACAAATTTAATCTAAGCCATCAGCTAGTATTTAAAGTACAGGGTACAACCTATTACTAATTTTACTATCCATTATTTTTTTTACAATATATATTTGGATAAATCTGATATATCTACTTCACACAGAGAGTAAATGAATGTGTGTGATGAACTGCCCAGGCAGAGGTCAAGGCGGATTACATATCATTTTTATGAAGAAGTTGGATTGGGTATTTGATGATTTGATGGTAGATAAAGGTAGAGAATGGTGTATTATGTTTTTTAAAGCCTGGGGCTAGCCAGATTAACAAATTATTTTTTTCAAGCCCTCTGAATTCCTATATTTTTCTGCAAAACAAAAACATTAATCGGTGCCACCCGACCTGGATGACACACCAGACATTTACAAAGTACTCCTATGAATAGACCAACATCAGTGTTAATTACAATAGCAGAAATTACATTGATTGAAGACTGTGAGAGCTTGTTGCGATTTATTTTGTAAGTAAAATAATAAGGTTATTAAAGGCATTATACTGGTTTATTTCTAATGGAAAAAAAGATGCAATGTGAAGAGCATGTAACTGTGTGGTGAAATGTTGGGGGGGGGGGCGGAATTCCCCTGTCGTGCGCCTCCTGTTAGCACCTCCAGGGGGCACTAACGGAGCGCGACAGTGTTTTCGCCTGGAGGCAGGGGGCCCTACCGGCTCCCGCAGAATTGCGTGGGAGTTAGCGGAGGCGTAAAAGCAGTAGTACTGCCTTCCCCGCGGGTAGCGTTCTGGGCCACTGCGCATCGCCGTGCACGGAGACCCGTTTTCGCCCCGTGGCAAACATTGGGCAACGCCCTGTGAGGCTGCCATAGGCAATGTCAGTGGCAGCCTCGCGGGTCGCGATCTGGGTTACACAGCGATCGCAGGCCAAACCTAAAGGGGAGGTGCGTGCCTCCGTCACGAGCTGCCATTTTTTTTGGTAGACATACTGGTCGGTCCTTTGTCTTCCGATTTCACGCAGTCCGTGCCGCGATCGTGCAGCCCGGCACTATGGCCACGGCACCCAGCATCCCCGGTGGCCGAGTGGAGGCCCATTAAAAGGCCTGCAGAGCTCGGAAGGGGTGGGCCCGTGGAACGCGTCAGCCGCGTAGCGCTCCGACCTTCGCCTGGGTAGCGTTCCCAAACCCGCCCCGAGAGAAAGTGGAGCACACGACATTGCGCTCAATTTTCTGTCAGTGGTGGTAAGCCCAGTTTCACTTCCGTTGTGAGACTTCTGCGTTGGGCGCTAAATGTCCGGCCTCGGAAAGATTATCAACCCCAACCGGGACGATACGCACTTTCGGCCCCGTGTTTGCCTCAAATCTCAGTGGTCTGGTTTTGGAGTTGTGGGCGTGGATATTCGGGGGCCGAAATTGAATCCTGGCGGAAACACCGCGCACCTAACGTGTTTCGACTGTTTTCACCGCTGCAGTCGATGTGGTGGCCTCTTGCTCAAAATTCCGCTTTTTGGCTTTTTTTTTCGAGCGGCCCGGAGCGGCCATAATGAGGGCGGAAGTGGGGGTCGGGCCGAGTGTCCACTGCTCTCACTCATCAGCGTAGCGTTGATGATGTCCTAACTTAGGTTCACTGGGCCACCACCTGTTGACGGCCCGGCCGAACCCGGAGGCATAATTGTCAGCCCGACCTGGAGTAGGCCAACAAAAAAAAATATGATGCCGGTCGCGGCAGTCGTTCCTCCCCTTTAATGGCAGCTGCACGGCTGTTTTATAAACGCTGTAAGCACAGTGCACGGACAGAAAAAGCTGTTGGTGGCACCGAGCAGCGGGAGAGAGATTTTCAGCACATTGGGTGGGGGCACATCGGCAGTACACACTAATGACACAATTAGGACGGATCAGCAGCAGCGGAGCAGTAGTGTGCGGAGTGGGTCACTGCCGGGATACCGCAGGAGCGCAATTTTCAAAATGGTGGCCATTCCATGAAACATCGGCAAACATTCCACTCTGCTGCTATTCTCGGCGGTAACAGGCCTGAAGAGAATGGGCAATTTCATCCCCTCGGTCTTCTGCCGCCCCTCTTAGCACCCCGGAGGGGCAGCAATGGCGGCGGGAAACACTTGCACCCAGGCGGCCAGCTTCAGGCACCCCGTTGGGACATTTGGTGCCAGTATTGACGGGGGTGGGGGGACGCGGGGTGAGGGGGGGAGGGCCCAGAGTGTAAAGTCCTGTCCCCTCAGTACAGACTCACACGAGGCATGTAGTGAAGTCAAGGTCACTCTGGACCTGCACCTTTATTTCACAGCTCTGGAATGCTGCACTTGCCTGAGACCTGTCCTTATAAACCTGTCTCTTGCAAGTGCACCCCTGGTGGTAAGGTATGCTGGTGGTTACAGGTATATCTTATTACAGTCATGTATAGCATGTTAGGATACAGTTATATATAATAATGTAAGATACATGACATCACCCTCCCCCAAGGTCTTATTGTCTTTATAGGTTCAGTCTCTCAGGTGGTCTACGCCCTCGCGTGGAGCGTCTGAGTTGTGGTTCAGTTGTTTGCCTTGGTGTCTGTTTTTCTTTGGGTGTGGTTGCTGGTATCTCACCTGGGCTGTCTGTTTCAATTGGTGTGATTGTTGTTGACTCGCCTGGGCTGTCTGTTGGGATTGCCCTTTCCTCAGGTTGTTCCCTCTGTCTGTCTACCAGGTGTGGTGTGAGTTCCACATTGTAGTCTGCCCCTGGTTCCGCAGTGTTGTTGGTAAATTTGCTTTTGACTTGGTCTACATGCCTCCGGCAGGTTTTGCCATTGTCCATTTGTACTACCAGTAGCCTGTTTCCTTCTTTGCCTGTTACTGTCCCTGCAAGCCATTTGGGACCCCTGCCATAGTTTAGTACAAACACTTTGTCCCCTATCTCATTCCATCTCCCCCTCGAATTTCTGTCAAGGTACTCAGTCAGCTTACAACGCTTTGCCTCAACGATTTCATGCATGTCTGGGAGGATTAATGAGAGCCTTGTTTTTAAAGTCCTTTTCATCAACAGTTGCGCGGGGGGGAATCCCAGTCAATGAGTGCGGACGAGATCTATATGCCAGCAGCAGTCGCGACAGGTGACCCTGCAGCGTGGGACCTTGGATTTTAAGCATGCCTTGTTTAATGATTTGCACTGCTCTCTCTGCCTGGCCGTTGGAGGCCAGCTTGAACGGTGCCGTCTTGACGTGATTTATGTCATGGTCAATTATAAAGTCTTGGAATTCTGCGCTGGTGAAGCACGGACCATTGTCACTGACCAATATGTCAGGGATTCCGTGCGTTGCAAACATGGTTGCGAGGCTCTCCACAGTGGTGGAGGTTGTGCTCGAGTTTAAAATGGTGCATTCGATCCACTTTGAAAATGCATCTACAACTACGAGGAACATTTTGCCCATGAATGGGCCCGCATAGTCAACGTGCACCCGCGACCATGGTTTGGTAAGCCAGGGCCAGGGGCTCAGTGGAGCCTCCCTGGGGGCATTGCTGAGTTGGGCACAAATGGTGCACCTTCGGACGCAGAGCTTCAAGTCCGCGTTAGTACCAGACCACCAGACATGGGATCTGGCTATGGCCTTCATGAGAACGATCCCCGGATGCTCGCGGTGGAGCTCCTGGACAAATGCCTCTCTGCCTCACGGAGGCATGACTACTCGGCTGCCCCACATCAGGCAGTCTGCTTGTAGTGATAGCTCATGCATGCACCTGTGAAAGGGTTTTAATTCCTTGGGGCAGGCATCGCGAGCCTCTGCCCAGTCACCGGTTAGGACACATCTTTTTACTAAGGATAATGTGGGGTCGCTGGCCGTCCAGGCTCTGATTTGGCAAACTGTCATGGGCGAACCTGTGGACTCAAAGGCATTGATTGTCATGACGATCTCACTGTCCTGTTCGTCAGACCCTTCCATGGTCACCAGGGGTAGCCTGCTGAGCGCGTCAGCAGAGTTGTCTGTGCCTGGTCTGTGCTTTATGGTATAGTCGTAGGACGCCAGCATGAGTGCCCACCGTTGAATTCGCGCCGAGGCGTTGGTGTTTATTGCCTTGCTCTCGGATAGGAGGGACGTGAGGGGCTTGTGGTCGGTTTCTAACGTGAACTTGGCCCCAAAAAGGTATTGGTGCATCTTTTTGACACCGTAAACGCACGCGAGCGCCTCCTTCTTCACTATTCCGTACCCGCGCTCCGCCCGCGAAAGTGACCTGGAGGAATAAGCTATGGGTTATAATTTGCCCACACTATTGACATGTTGCAAAACGCACCCGAGCCCATACGCTGACGCATCGCATGTGAGAACTAGCTTTTTACCTGGGTCAAAGAAAGTCAAAACACTGTTGGAACACAGAAGGTTGCGTGCCTTATTGAAGGCGCGTTCCTGGGCGTCCCCCCAAAACCAATCGCACCCCTTCCTGAGTAGCATGTGGAGAGGCTCCAGCAGCGTGCTTAAGTTCTGCATAAAGTTCCCAAAGTAATTAAGTAGCCCGAGAAAGGCGCGCAGTTCTGAGACATTCCGGGGCCTTTGGTGCCAGGTGAATTGCTTCTGTTTTGGACTCTGTTGGGCGGATTCCATCAGCGGCAATCCTTCTGCCCAAAAATTCAACCTCGGGTGCGAGAAACAGGCACTTGGATTTCTTGACTCGTAGGCCTACCCGATCCAACCACTTTAGTACTTCCTCCAAATTACGGAGATGGGAGTTGGTGTACCTGCCCGTGATAAGTATGTCGTCTTGAAATACAACCGTCCCCGGGATGGACTTGAGCAGACTCTCCATGTTGCACTGGAATATGGCAGCTGCCGTCCTGATGCCGAGTGGGCATCGATTGTACATGAAAAGGCCTCTGTGTGTTGATGGTGGTGAGTAGCTTGGATTCCTCGGTCAATTCTTGCATCATATACGCAGATGTGAGGTCTAATTTTGAGAAAAGTTTACCTCCAGCCAATGTGGCAAATAAGTCCTCCGCTCTGGGCAGCGGGTACTGGTCCTGTAGGGACACTCTGTTTATGGTAGATTTGTAGTCCCCACAGATTCGTACGGATCCATCAGGCTTCATGACTGGGACGATGGGACTTGCCCAGTCGCTAAATTCCACAGGTGATATAATGCCTTCCCGCAGAAGCCTGTCTAGTTCGTGTTCAATCTTTTCCCTTATCACATAGCGTACAGCTTTGGCCTTGTGATGGACTGGTCTAGCATCCTGTGTGATGTAGATTTTGACTTTGGCCCCTTTGAAAGTGTCCACACCTGGCTGAAAGAGATGTTCAAATCACTTTATAACTGTTGAGCAGGACGTCCGTTCCTCTAATGACATGGCATGGACATCATCTCATTTCCAGTTTAGTTTTGCCAGCCAGCTTCTCCTCAGCAGTGCTGGGGGGTCTCCGGGGACAATCCACAGGGGAAGTCGGTTCACTGTCCCTTTGTGAGTGACAGAGAGCATGGCGCTGCCGAGGACTGGTACGATTTCTTTGGTATAGGTCCTTAGTTTGGTGTCGACCCTTGTGAGTTTTGGTCTGTCTCTTTTATGCGGCCACAGTTGTTCAAATTGTTGAGCGCCCATGAGAGATTGACTCGCTCCCGTATCCAGCTCCATGTTAACAGATATCCCATTGAGTAGGACCCTCATCGTTATAGGAGGCATCCTGTTGTAGCAGCAGCAGCCATTGATTGTGTTGACCCGCTTTACATCGGTGTTCCGGGTACTGTCCCCACCATCTTCTGGTCCGCTTTCCGACCCATCCGATTCGTATACCAGCCGAGCTGCCATTTTTTTGCACATGCGGGCCAAATGCCCTCTATATTCACAATTTCTGCAAACAGCCTGCTGAAATCAATATCCCCTTGACGAGTGCCCACCCCCACACCTCCAGCACAGCCCTGTTCCATTGTTCAAAGTGTTCACAAAGAATGAGCTGCATCTGGCTGATCTCTCTCGAGCTTCTCTCAGTTTGTAGTTGCTTGCTCGCATTGTGGGTTGATGAGGTGTGAACGGCCGTTCCTGTGGCCCTTGATGGCTTCTGCCTGCTGTCGAGAGCCTGTTATCCCGGTTTTGTCTGTGTTTGGGGGTAGCAGCTTGTTTAGTGCTGTGAACTTCTTGTTCCGATATTTCATTAGTTGTCGTACCTGCATTGTAAATCAACCTCGTTTCTTCTTCCCCTACCAAGAATGTCTGTGCAACCAGTGCTGCTGCCTCTAAGGTCAGGTTCTTGGTCTCTATGAGCTTTCGGAATATGCCTGCTTGGCCTATTCCTTCAATGAAAAGACTCTCAGCATTTCTCTCCTCAGTTCATCGGAGAACTCACATAAAGTAGCCAACCTCCGAAGTTCCGCCACGAAGTCGGGTATGCTCTGGCCCACACAGCGTCTGTAGTTGTAGAACCTGTGTCTGGCCATGTGTAGGCTGCTCGCTGGCTTCAAGTGGTCTCTTCCCAGTGTGCTCAATTCTTCAAACGACTTGCTTGCTGGTTTCTCGGGTGCCAACAGATCCTTCAGTAAAGCATATTTTTTCGAGCCACAGCTGGTCAAGAGATGGGCTCTTCTCTTGTCTGCCTTATCATCACCTAACCAGTCTTTGGTTACAAAGCTTTGCTGGAGCCTTTCTATAAAGTCCTCCCAATTGTCTCCCGCATTGCACTTTTCATCTGATCCGTTGTTCGCCATTCTGTGGATTCTGTAATCCCGTAACCCGTCGCCACTGTAAAGTCCTGTCCCCTCAGTACAGATTCACACGAGGCATGTAGTGAAGTCAAGGTCACTCTGGACCTGCACCTTTATTTCACAGCTCTGGAGTGCTGCACTTGCCTGAGACCTGTCCTTATATACCTGTCTCTTGCAAGTGCACCCCTGGTGGTAAGGTATGCTGGTGGTTACAGGTCATATCTTATTACAGTCATGTATAGCATGTTAGGATACAGTTATATATAATAATGTAAGATACATGACACAGAGCAGTACTGCCCGGGAGAGGTGCGCCCATGTGCAACGCCTCTGGTTGCGACACCGGCACGAGTTTTAGTTGCCGCCCGACCCTTAGCGCTCCATAGCGCGTCCTGGTGGGAACGCCTGTGAAAGCAGGAATTCCAAGCTGTAGCGCAGCAGAGGTAAATAATGCCGACCTCCGGTAAGTATGATTATGTTGTGGTGGCGTGAGCTATGAATTGGGAATATTTTTGGTGGGGTTTTTTTCATTTCCCCCCGCCACAGGCCTCTGTTATGGCGCTCCTGAGGCCGGCCTGTTTACCTCAGGATTTTCCCTTGTTCAGCTAGCCTAGCGCCCTAAAAGAGGTGTGCAACACCTCCCGTAGCACCCCGCTCCAAACTCTAGGACCAGTTGATGAATTTTGCCGCGGCAGACACAAACCATTTGCCGGCGCAAAATTTAACGCTCCGCCCGGGACAGCCCCCCACAAGGTGAGACGCGACCTAATTTCCACCCCATGGTGCTTAGCTCAGAGTTTCATTAGTTTGCTAATTACAGACATGGGCTTTAGCTGTTCCCACCTCAGCTGATTTTATTAAAAGTGACAGTCCCAATGACTCCTTCCTAATCTATGATACAGTGAAGGCCAATCTGTTTCTGAATAAGCATAATGCCGCCCCCAAAAAATGAAGTAAATGCACGATTGCAAGAAAATCCTCAGACGAGGATATCTCTCCCTCTTCACGAGAGCTCCATTGAAATGCATGACATTAGCCTGCAGCACGCAGGATGGTTTCTTTGCCTGTGTGCTGCTGGTGGGGTCGCCTTGCTTTTGAAAGTGCACACTGGGAATTCCGGCATGTGTTGCGCATGATTTTACAACCATTATTTAAATTTCTGACATGTGCTTTCAGTGGGCGAGACTTCCCATTGGTAGCACGAAGCTGGAAAATTACACTTAGTTTGTCTTCACCAGCTGAAAATGAGCCTTTTTGTTAGTATGTTGCTATATATAGACTGACAACATGTTTGGAATAAAAGCGACTGGTGTATACAGACTGTTGCAATTACAGTAGGTATCAATTGAGTTACAGACAGCTGCTGACTTTAAAACCATTTACATGCCTCCTTTGACTTTTTCAGTATATATATATAAAACATTTATGGCGTTGAATCTTGGTCAATGATCATAATGATTCATAAGGAAATGCATTTGTTTATTGCTTCTACCGCTGGGACTTAGAGGCACAGACAGCCCTTGCCAGTTTGGCAACAACAGCAAAAGCATTAAAAATTGATTGTCCTGACTAATTTTAAAAGCAGACATAGGCTTATGGACACATCTGCTATGATGCTGATTTCAGTACCAACTAAACAAGGCGGCCTTTGTTCCCATGCTGCTCTTTATGAAATTGTCTTTGTAAAGAATGATTCATATTCTAAAAAATCATATCAGGGCCCAATTTTATATTTCCTATTAGTGTCAACACCAGTGTATAACGCTTAAAACCAGCTGCTGCATTCAAGCATGAATTTGTTATATTGTTTGCCATAATGACACATCAATCAATAGCAACATTTTAATTAGAATTTGACCCAACTCAATGAACCACCAGAAAACGTAGGCTGCCTTTTGTGCATCCTTGCTTTGGTAGCCCTCCCTCTTCACAGCAGGAAGAACTTTCCTCTCCACAGCCCAAATTGTCCCACATTAGGAGCACAAAACAGGAGAGGAAAAGGGAAATACGGTGTGTTCAGGAGGGAATCAAAGGCATGGTCAAAGGGAAGGATTTTTAGGAAGCTTTTGAAAGGAGGGAGGTACGAAGGCGGAATCAAATAGTCTCAGACTTGGAACATGGTAGTTGAACGAGTGGCCAGTGATGGTGGAGCAGAGGGAGCAGGGGACAGGAAGAGGTCCAGTGTTCGGAAAGTGAAGGGTGCATGCAGTGACATAAGTTAGAAGAACACCACTAAGATAGGGTATGGTGAGGGATTTGAAAGCGAAAATAAGAATACCTTGCTGGGCTGTGGGGAGCTAGTATGGCTTGGAGAGAATGAGAGTGTGAGACTTTTGAGTTGAGGATGCAGTCCTGACTGAAGCTGGCTAGGGGAGCGTTAGAAAAGTTGTGTGTTAACATGATGATGGTATGATCTAGGTTTGCGACAGGATGGGCAGAGGGACAGAAAGATTCTGGGAGGGTTATGGAGGGGAAAGGTTCTGTGTGGGGCATGGAGAGGGAGAGGTTCTAGGAGGGGTATGATGGGGAGAGGTGCTGGGAGGGGTTGGGAGGGGCAGGGAGGGGGAGATAGTCTGGAAGGGACAGAAGCAGAACAGGTTGTGAAGGTAGAGGAAAGTTATAATGGGGTGGATATTGAGGAGGAAGCTGAGTTTGTGGGTGATCAGTACGCTAAGGTTCAGTACCTCCCAACTGCTCTTGAGATGGGGTCAAGGCCAAAGTTATGTACGGACCCAAAATGATAGCTTTGGCAAATGTATTGCCCTGATGCTGAAGTATCTAACACTTGTTTAATACATAATGTTATGTGCAACAACACTAACAATGCCATTGTATCAGTATCCACTCCAATATGTAAACCAATGGAAAATTCTGAACAATAAATTGCACCTACTTATCAATTCCATAGACATTTCAGCACAGGAGGAGGCCATTTGCCCATTGTGCCATATTGAATCTGTCTTTTCTAACCCCAATTCCTTGCCCATTCTAATTCCCTCTTAATGTTGTGATTTATTCAGCTATGTTAGCCACTTGTGCTAATCAATTCTATAGCCTCATAACAACAACAACGTGTATTTATATAGTGCCTGTAATATAGTATCAAGCATCCCAAGGCACGTCACAGGAGTATTATAAAACAGAATGTGACATCAAGCCACATAAGGAGATATAAGGGCCGACGATGAAAAGCTTTGTCAAAGAGGTCAGAGCATCTTAAAGGCGGAAATAGAGGTAGAGGTTTAGGGAGTGATTTCCAGAATTTAGGTCCTTGACAGCTGAAGGCATGGCCACCAATGGTGGAGCAATTAAAATCCGGGATGTTCAAGAGGCCAGAATTAGAGGAACGCAGATATCCTAGGGGGTTATGGGGCTGGAGGAGATTACAGAGACAAGGAGGGACAAGGCCGTGGAGTGACTTGAAAAGGATGAGAATTTTAAAATCGAGGCGTTGTTTAAAGGAAGCCAATGTAGGTCAGCGAGCACAGGGGTTGGTGATGGGTGAACAGGACTTGGTGCAAGTTAGGATATGGGCGGCAGAGTTTTGGATGATAAGTTTATGGAGGGTGAAAAATGGGAGGTTGGCCAGGAATGTGTTGGAATAGTCAAGTCTAGAGGTAACAATGGCATGGATGAGGGTTTCAGCAGCAGATAAGTGGAGGCAGGGTGATGGCAGGTGGAAATAGGCGGTCTTAGTGATGGTCAGAAGTTCATCTCAGGGCAAAATACAATACCAAGGTTGCGCACAGTTTGGATCAGCCTCAAACATAAGAACATAAGAACATAAGAAATAGGAGCAGGAGTAGGCCATTTGGCCCCTCGAGCCTGCTCCGCCATTCAATAAGATCATGGCTGATCTGATCATGGACTCAGCTCCACTTCCCTGCCCACTCCCCATAACCCTTTACTTCCTTATCGCTCAAAAATCTGTCTATCTCCACCTTAAATATATTCAATGACCCAGCCTCCACAGCTCTCTGGGGCAGAGAATTCCATGGATTTACAACCCTCTGAGAGAAGAAATTTCTCCTCATCTCAGTTTTAAATGGGCAGCCTCTAGGGGGTCTATGGGCCCAAATTTTCCTAACCTCTTTTTCTGGCGTCCTCACTCGAGCTGCGCCACTTTTGCCCGCCTCAAAGCGCGCCGAAAAAAGACCTCCGTAATTGGGCCGCTCCCTGGGCTCTCCTCCGTCGTGGCACAGCGTGGCCCAATGGATTGGGGGCGGAGCCAGGTCCCGGCGCTGAAAAAGTGCCGGGACCTCTGCACATGCGCACTAGAGTCTGCGCGCATGTGCAGTAGCTCCTAGCAGACCGTTTCTGCAAACGCACGCTGCAGGCTGTGTGGGAGGGGCTGAAGCACACCGTCCCTAGCCCTGGCCAAATGGGCTCCCTCATCGGCAGCCCGATGCGTTCCCCAAGGTAGGACTTCTATTTCTTATTTGTTATTTATTGATTGATTTTGTTGCTTTAGGGGCAGGGTTCCTTCTATTTTATTTGTTAATTAATTGTTTATTACTTTTTGTGCTTTGTATGATGCTTGGTGGTGCTTTAAATGTAGTTACTTGCGCCTATTCCTTAACTGTATATAAGGTCTTTCTGTGCAGACAAAAGTGGATGCATACATTGCCCTAAGTTAGCTTTGTGCAACTTTTTCCTGGCCAAATTGGCATAAATGGTGTAAGTGGCTGGGAACGCCGCCTTTTGAAAAAAAAAACTGACCGAACAAAAAACCTAACTAACTCACTTACACTGGCGCAAATTAAATGGCCATATTTGCAACTAAAAAGATACACCAGAAAAATCAAGTTACACCAAAAAAAAACGGAGCAACTCATGGGGAAATTTGGGCCCTATGGCCCCTAGTTTTAGTTCCCCTATGAGTGGAAATATCCTCTCTGCATCCATCTTGTTGAGTCCCCTCATTATCTTATAAATTTCAATATGATCACCTCTCATTCTTCTAAACTCCAATGTGTATAGGCCCAACCTACTCAACCTATCCTCATAAGTCAACCCCTTTACCTCTGGAATCAACCTCGTGAACCTTCTCTGTATAGCCTCCAATGCAAGTATATCCTTCCTTAATTATGGAGACCAAAACTGCTTGCAGTACTCCAGGTGTGACCTCACCAATACCCTGTACAGTTGTAACAGGACTTCTCTGATTTTACACTCCATCCCTCTTGCAATAAAGGCCAACATTTCATTTGCCTTCCTGATCACTTGCTGTATCTGCATACTAACATTTTGTGTTTCATAAGAACATAAGAATTAGGAACAGGAGTAGGCTATCTAGCCCCTCGAGCCTGCTCCGCCATTCAACAAGATCATGGCTGATCTGGCCCTGGACTCAGCTCCACTTACCCGTCTGCTCCCCGTAACCCTTAATTCCCTTATTGGTTAAAAATCTATCTATCTGTGATTTGAATACATTCAATAAGCTAGCCTCAACTGCTTCCTTGGGCAGAGAATTCCACAGGTTCACATCCTTCTGGGAGAAGAAATACCTTCTCAACTCGATTTTAAATTGGCTCCCCCGTATTTTGAGGCTGTGCACCCTAGTTCTAGTGTCCCCGACCAGTGGAAACAACCTCTCTGCCTCGATCATATCTATCCCTTTAATTATTTTAAAATGTTTCAAAAAGATCACTCCTCATCCTTCTGAACTCCAACGAGTAAAGACCCAGTCTACTCAATCTATCATCATAAGGTAACCCCTCATCTCCGGAATCAGCCTAGTGAATCGTCTCTGTACCCCCTCCAAAGCTAGTATATCCTTCCTTAAGTAAGGTGACCAAAACTGCACGCAGTACTCCAGGTGCGGCCTCACCAATACCCTATACAGTTGCAGCAGGACCTCCCTGCTTTTGTACTCCATCCCTCTTGCAATGAAGACCAACATTCCATTCGCCTTCCTGATTACCTGCTGCACATGCAAACTAACTTTTTGGGATTCATGCACAAGGACCCCCAGGTCCATCTGCACCTCAGCATGTTGTAATTTCTCCCCATTCAAATAATATTTCCTTTTACTGTTTTTTATCCCAAGGTGGATGATCTCACACTTTCCGACATTGTATTCCATCTGCCAAACCTTAGCCCATTCACTTAACCTATCTAAATCTCTTTGCAACCTCTCTGTGTTCTCTACACAACCCGCTTTCCCACTAATTTTTGTGTAATCTGCAAATTTTGTTATACTACACTCTGTCCCCTCTTCCAGGTCATCTATGTATATTGGAAACAGTTGTGGTCCCAGCACCGATCCCTGTGGCACACCACTAACCACTGATTTCCAACCCAAAAAGGACCCATTTATCCCGACTCTCTACTTTCTGTTCGCCAGCCAATTCTCTATCCACGCTAATACATTTCCTGTGACTCCGCGTACCTTTATCTTCTGCAGTAACCTTTTGTGTGGCACCTTATCGAATGCCTTTTGGAAATCTAAATACACCACATCCATCGGTACACCTCTATCCACCATGCTCGTTATATCCTCAAAGAATTCCAGTAAATTAGTTAAACATGATTTCCCCTTCATGAATCCATGCTGCGTCTGCTTGATTGCACTATTCCTATCTAGATGTCCCGCTATTTCTTCCTTAATGATAGCTTCAAGCATTTTCCTCACTACAGATGTTAAACTAACCGGCCTATAGTTACCTGCCTTTTGTCTGCCCCCTTTTTTTAAACAGAGGTGTTACATTAGCTGCTTTCCAATCTGCTGGTACCTCCCCAGAGTCCAGAGAATTTTGGTAGATTACAACGAATACATCTGCTATAACTTCCGCCATCTCTTTTAATACCCTGGGATGCATTTCATCAGGACCAGGGGACTTGTCTACCTTGAGTCCCATTAGCCTGTCTAGCACTACCCCGTTAGTGATAGTGATTGTCTCAAGGTCCTCCCTTCCCACATTCCCGTGACCAGCAATTTTTGGCATGGTTTTTGTGTCTTCCACTGTGAAGACCGAAGCAAAATAATTGTTTAAGGTCTCAGCCATTTCCACATTTCCCATTATTAAATCCCCCTTCTCATCTTCTGAGGGACCAACATTTACTTTAGTCACTCTTTTCCGTTTAAGCATAGTACGCTCGTTTCTGACACAACTTCCTCACCCTCAATCTGTATTACAAATTCAACCATACTGTGATCACTCATTCCGAGAGAATCTTTTACTGGGAGATCGTTTATTATTCCTATCTCATTCCACAGGACCAGATCTAAGATAGCTTGCTCCCTTGTAGGTTCTGTAACACACTGTTCCAAGAAACAATCCCGCATGTACTCCATGAATTCCTCCTCAAGGCTACCCCGTGCAATTTGATCTGACCAATCGATGTGCAGGTCAAAATCCCCCATGATCACTGCCATTCCCCCTTCACATGCCTCCATTATTCCCTTGATTATTGCCCGCCCCACCGTGAAATTATTATTTGGGGGCCTATAAACTACGCCCACCAGTGACTTTTTCCCCTTACTATCTCTAATCTCTACCCACAATGATTCAACATTTTGTTCATTAGAGCCAATATCGTCTCACACAACTGCCCTGATATCTTCCTTTATTAACAGAGCTACCCCACCTCCTTCCCTTCTTGTCTATCTTTCCGAATTGTCAGATACCTCTGTATGTTTAATTCCCAGTCTTGGCCACCCTGCAACCACGTTTCTGTAATGGCCACCAAATCATACCCATTTGTAATGATTTGTGCCGTCAACTCATTTACTTTATTTCGAATGCTGCGTGCGTTTAGGTGGAGTGTTTTAATACTAGTTTTTAAACCATGATTTTTAGTTTTGACCCCTCCTGCAGCCCCTTTATATTCATACATATTGTCCCTTCCTATCACCTTGTGGTTTACACTTACCCCAGTGCTACTCTGCTCTGTTGCCTCCTGCCTTTTGCATTCTTTCTTGGGATCCTGTTCATCTGAGCTCTCACCCATTCTATTTAGCTCAGAGCCCTCTCCTGTGTTCCGAATACTCCTTGCATTGATGCACCGAGCTTTCATGCTTGCCTTTTTATTACACTTTGACCCTTTAGAATTGCTGTACAGTGGCCTTTTTTGTTTTTTGCCTTGGGTTTCTCTGCCCTCCACTTTTAGAAACATAGAAACATAGAAAATAGGTGCAGGAGCAGGCCATTCAGCCCTTCTAGCCTGCACCGCCATTCAATGAGTTCATGGCTGAACATGAAACTTCAGTACCCCCTTCCTGCTTTCTCGCCATAACCCTTGATCCCCCGAGTAGTAAGGACTTCATCTAACTCCCTTTTGAATATATTTAGTGAATTGGCCTCAACTACTTTCTGTGGTAGAGAATTCCACAGGTTCACCACTCTCTGGGTGAAGAAGTTTCTTCCTCATCTCGGTCCTAAATGGCTTACCCCTTATCCTCAGACTGTGACCCCTGGTTCTGGACTTCCCCAACATTGGGAACATTCTTTCTGCATCTAACCTGTCTAAACCCGTCAGAATTTTAAACGTTTCTATGAGGTCCCCTCTCATTCTTCTGAACTCCAGTGAATACAATCCCAATTGATCCAATCTTTCTTGATAGGTCAGTCCCGCCATCCCGGGAATCAGTCTGGTGAACCTTCGCTGCACTCCCTCAATAGCAAGAATGTCCTTCCTCAAGTTAGGAGACCAAAACTGTACACAATACTCCAGGTGTGGCCTCACCAAGGCCCTGTACAACTGTAGCAACACCTCCCTGCCCCTGTATTCAAATCCCCTCGCTATGAAGGCCAACATGCCATTTGCTTTCTTAACCGCCTGCTGTACCTGCATGCCAACCTTCAATGACTGATGTACCATGACACCCAGGTCTCGTTGCACCTTCCCTTTTCCTAATCTGTCACCATTCAGATAATAGTCTGTCTCTCTGTTTTTACCACCAAAGTGGATAACCTCACATTTATCCACATTATACTTCATCTGCCATGCATTTGCCCACTCACCTAACCTATCCAAGTCACTCTGCAGCCTAATAGCATCCTCCTCGCAGCTCACACTGCCACCCAACTTAGTATCATCCGCAAATTTGGAGATACTGCATTTAATCCCCTCGTCTAAATCATTAATGTACAATGTAAACAGCTGGGGCCCCAGCACAGAACCTTGCGGCACTCGACTAGTCACTGCCTGCCATTCTGAAAAGTACCCGTTTACTCCTACTCTTTGCTTCCTGTCTGACAACCAGTTCTCAATCCACGTCAGCACACTACCCCCAATCCCATGTGCTTTAACTTTGCACATTAATCTCTTGTGTGGGACCTTGTCGAAAGCCTTCTGAAAGTCCAAATATACCACATCAACTGGTTCTCCCTTGTCCACTTTACTGGAAACATCCTCAAAAAATTCCAGAAGATTTGTCAAGCATGATTTCCCTTTCACAAATCCATGCTGACTTGGACCTATCATGTCACCATTTTCCAGATGCACTGCTATGACATCCTTAATAATTGATTCCATCACTTTACCCACTACTGAGGTCAGGCTGACCGGTCTATAATTCCCTGTTTTCTCTCTCCCTCCTTTTTTAAAAAGTGGGGTTACATTGGCTACCCTCCACTCCATAGGAACTGATCCAGAGTCAATGGAATGTTGGAAAATGACTGTCAATGCATCCGCTATTTCCAAGGCCACCTCCTTAAGTACTCTAGGATGCAGTCCATCAGGCCCTGGGGATTTATCGGCCTTCAATCCCATCAATTTCCCCAACACAATTTCCCGACTAATAAAGATTTCCCTCAGTTCCTCTTCCTTACTAGACCTTCTGACCCCTTTTATATCCGGAAGGTTGTTTGTATCCTCCTTAGTGAATACCGAACCAAAGTACTTGTTCAATTGATCCGCCATTTCTTTGCTCCCCGTTATGACTTCCCCTGATTCTGACTGCAGGGGACCTACGTTTGTCTTCACCAACCTTTTTCTCTTTACATACCTATAGAAACTTTTGCAATCCGCCTTAATGTTCCCTGCAAGCTTCTTCTCGTACTCCATTTTCCCTGTCCTAATCAAACCCTTTGTCCTCCTCTGCTGAGTTCTAAATTTCTCCCAGTCCCCAGGTTCGCTGCTATTTCTGGCCAATTTGTATGCCACTTCCTTGGCTTTAATACTATCCCTGATTTCCCTAGATAGCCACGGTTGAGCCACCTTCCCCTTTTTATTTTTACGCCAGACAGGAATGTACAATTGTTGTACTTCATCCATGCGGTCTCTAAATGTCTGCCATTGCCCATCCACAGTCAACCCCCTAAGTATCATTCGCCAATCTATCCTCTCCTCCTTTCTGTCTTTTGCTTTTGTCTCCATTTTGTTTCCCTCTGTCTCCCTGCATTGGTTCCCATTCCCCTGTCATATTAGTTTAACTCCTCCTCAACAGCACTAGCAAACACTCCCCCGTCGGACATTGGTTCAGACCGTCCGGTTTGTACTGGTCCCACCTCCCCCAGAACCAGTTCCAATGCCCCAGGAATTTGAATCCCTACCTGCTGCACCACTGCTCAAGCCATGTATTCATCTGAGCTATCCTGCGATTCCTACTCTGACTAGCACGTGGCACTGGTAGCAATCCCGAGATTACTACTTTTGAGGTCCTACGTTTTAATTTAGCTCCCAGCTCCTTAAATTCGTCTCGTAGGACCTCATCCCTTTTTTTTTTACTTATACCGTTGGTACCAATGTGCACCACGACAACTGGCTGTTCACCCTCCCTTTTCAGAATGTCCTGCACCCGCTCCGAGACATCCTTGACCCTTGCACCAGGGAGGCAACATACCATCCTGGAGTCTCGGTTGCGGCCGCAGAAACGCCTATCTATTCCCCTTACAATTGAATCCCCTATCACTATCGCTCTCCCACTCTTTTTTTCCTGCCCTCCTGTGCAGCAGAGCCAGCCATGATGCCATGAACTTGGCTGCTGCTGCCCTCCCCTGATGAGTTAGCCCCCTCAACAGTACTCAAAAAGGTGTATCTGTTTTGCAGGGTGATGACCGCAGGGGACCCCTGCACTACCTTCCTTGCACTGTTCTTCCTGCTGGTCTTTCATTCCCTATCTGGCTGTGGACCCTTTGCCTGCGGTAAGACCAACTCGGTACACGTGCTACTCATGTCATTCTCAGCATCGTGGATGCTCTAGAGTAAATCCACCCTCAGCTCCAATTCCGCAACGCGGACTGTCAGGAGCTGGAGGCGGAATCACTTCCCGCACATGTAGTCGTCAGGGACACCGGAAGTGTCATGCACAAGGACCCCCAGGTTTCTCTGTACTGCAGCACTTTGCAATTTTTCTCCATTTAAATTATAATTTGCTTTTCTATTATTTCTGCCAAAGTGGATAACCTCACATTTTCCCACATTATACTCCTTCTGTCAACTTTTTGCCCATTCGCTTAGCCTGTCTATATCCCTTTGCAGATTTTTTGTGTCCTCCTTACAATTTGCTTTCCCACCCATCTTTGTATCATCAGCAAACTTGGCTACTTTACACTCGGTCCCTTCATCCAAGTCATTGATATAAATTGTAAATAGTTGAGGACCCAGCACTGATCCCTGTGGCACCCCACTCATCACTGCCAACCGGAAAATGACCCATTTATCCCGATTCTCTGTTTTCTGTTAGTTAGCCAATCCTCTATCCATGCTAATATATTACCCCCAACCCCGTGAGCTTTTATCTTGTGCAGTAACCTTTTACATGGCACCTTATCGAATGCCTTCTGGAAATCCAAATACACCACATCCATTGGTTCCTGCTTGCTCAACAGTTGCCCCCAACAGGAGGGATGGAGTCAATGGCTGGGGAATGGAGTTTGTGGTGGGGACCAAAGACAATGCCTTCGATCTTCCCAGTATTTAAATGGAGGAAATTTCTGCTCATCCAGTCCTAGATGTCAGGCAAGCAGTCTGACAACTTAGAGACAGTGGAGGGGTCGAGAGAGGTGGTGGTGAGGTAGAGCTGGGTGTCATCAGCGTACATGTGGAACCTGACGCTGTGCTTTCAGTTGATGTCGCTGAGGAGCTTTTAGCTGAGAAATCGGAGGGGGCAAGGATAGATCATTGGGGGACACCAGAGGTAATGTTGAGGGAGCAGGAAGAAAAGCCATTGCAGGTGATTCTTTGGCTATGACTGGATACATAAGAATGGAACCAGACGAGTGCACCAGCTGGACGATGGTGGGGAAGCAATGGAGGAGGATGTTGAGGTCAACCGTGTCAAAGGCTGCAGTCAGGTCGAAAAGAATGAGCAGGATAGTTTACCAAGGTCGCAGTCACATAGGATGTCATTGTGACTTTGATCGGAGCCTTTTCAGTACTGTGGCAGGGGCGGAAACCTGATTAGAGGCATTCAAACATGGAGTTCTGGAAAAGATGGGCATGGAATTAGGAAGAAACAGCACATTGAAGTACTTTGGAGAGGAAATGAAGGTTGGAAATGGAGCAGAAGTTTACAAAGATGGAGGGATCAAAGGTTGTTTTTTTGAGAAGAGAGATGATGACAGCGGATTTGAAGGGGAGGAGGAGAGAGAAGCGTTAACAATATCAACTAACATGGGGGCCAGGAAGGGAAGTTGGGTGGTCAACAGTTTAGTGGGAGCAGGAGGTGGGTCTGGAGAAGATGAATTCGGAGAGGGAATGAGGGGAGATAATGAGCAGTTTTGACAGTGGAGAGCAGTGGTGCTTTACGTGGTCCAGTCAGATCTGACAATGAATGGGTAAAGCAGTTGTCCACCATATATGTTCCAGTGTGTTTTCCTTGTATCTATGGCAGCAGAAATGAGAGGTAGAATGACCAGGGTAGGAAAAAGTAAGGGTTTTACTAGGACTGGGGCATCAGAGGTGAAGGCGAGGGTGTGGCTGAGCAGATCGGTCGTTGCAGAGATGTCTTGGTGAATGGAGGGCCAACGGTTGGACAGTTGGGATTTTGAAAGTGTCTTTATAAGTGAATTGGGAGAGAGTTTCTTCCGGGGTGGACACAGAAGGAAGTAGGGTTGTGAGGGGGAATGGGATGTTAGGGTGGAGAGCGATTCAAGGAAGTGAACAGGGATGGTCCTTTCTATGATTGACGCAATGGGAGTAGTGAGGCCATAAGAGATGGCAAGGTCAAGTGGGTGGCCGTAAATATGGGTAGGTTAGTTTTCATAGAGGGAGAGATTAAGAGACGATAGGAGGGCAGTGAACTCAGAGGAGAGAGAACATGATGAGTTGAGATGGAGGTTAAAATCACCAAGGATCAGAAGTCACTTGGTGCAGAGGCTGAGGGAGGAAAGCAGTGAAGATATCTTGGTGAGAAACCTAATGTGGGACTTGGGTGGGCGGGAGAGAACGAGGATTTTAATTGAGAGGCAAGAGGGGTGGAACAAGGTGAGATGCTCAAAGGAGGAGAAGGTGTCAGAGGAATAGGGGGACTGACCAAGGTGTGATTTGGTAATAAGAGCCACACGGCCACCATGACGGTTTGGGCAGGGCAAGTGGTAGATTGTATAGCCAGGCGGGGAGGCTTCATTTAGGGGGAAGGCGGTGTTACCCTTCAGTCAGGTTTCTGTCAAGGCCATGATGTCGATGCAATCATCCACAATAAGCTCATGAATGGCAAGGGCCTTGTTCATATCCTTTTGTATGAAACAGTTCTTCGAATCATTGCCTTTTTCTTTCTATTATTTATCTTAAATGTATGCCCACTTGATACTATTTCACCCAACAGTGCAAATAATCCTTAATAATTAACACACCTTTCAAAATTGTTCACACTTTTATCAGATCCCTTCCTGACTTTCTCTCCAGTGAATATAGCCAATGTTTTCAAGTGTCGCATAATTAAATATTACCGTCTCTTGCAATAGTCTAATTAATCTAATTTGCACTTTTTCCATGGCTGCATTATCTCTCCTATAATGAAATACTCACAACTCCACACAGTACACTAGCTGTGACCTTTTTAGTGATTTTAGTGATTTATCACCACCTCCTTGCTTTTTGTTTCAATGCCTCCACAAGGATATGGTGGACAACTGCTTTACCCATTCATCGTCAGATCTGACTGGACCACGTAAAGCCCAGAATTCCAATTGCCATGTGTATGCGTTTTTCCACCAGCAAGTTGATGCTGCCATTTTGACAAATTACCCGATGGAGAAGCAGCCTGCTAAAAATATTGCTTTAATTGTTCTTTTGCATTTTGTTTTTATTACTTCTTCCCTTTTGTTTTACATACAGTACAGAAGGAGGCAAAAGTGGTGGTTATCTTAGCTTGTTTGGGGAAGTGATTTTAAACTGGCAAACCTAAGCAGATGAAACAATAATCATTCAATAAATACTTCCTGTTTACATTTCTAAGTTTTTTTCTCTTCCTTTTTTGGTTACCATTCCCCAGCCACTGTCAGTGTCGCTCTTTAACTGACAACTCGGAGACATCTGACAGTACCAGGATGGTTATAATAACTCATCTGCGCTCAGTGCCGTTCCCCAGACAATCTCATTGAGTTTAGCAAATCACCATATGGAGCATCGTGTAACCTCGACCTGCTATCCCATGATGCCACATGTTATCAGTGCTCTTTGCACTAGGTCTCCTGAAAATGTGTCTATTCCATTTGTCTTCCCATTCCTAACTGCAGACAGGAAGGGGCGCAGATGAGCTGCTGTCAGGTCTCAATTAATTGCTTCCCAATTTCAGGGTATAATTCACTTACAATTTTCTTTCTCCTCACACCCGGGGAAGTGCCTTGCTGCACTTCGATGGTCCCTTCACAGTGCCATAGCTGAGGTTAAAAAAAATAATGGTGCTGATGTTTAAACCCAAGTAAAGGCATTTGATTAATTATTTCCACTCCCCATAAAATATAATTGCAACCAAAGGTCAGAGCTAAAGAGCCCCCACTCCATGGTGTAATGTGTTGGGGCCCCAGGTGCTGGACCACCCCAGCACAACAGTGAGGCTTTATAAACGTCTCTAAAGTCAGAACAACAAGAATGCTTTCCCAGCTGTATGTTAACAATTGAGCACATTTCTGACTGAGCAGAATAACCGCCTATATGATACCACAGGAGAAACAATCCACAGAAACACAAAAATCCATTTGATTAACCACAAATTATGTAAAATGCATAACAATAATCCTGTTAATTGTGATCAAAGGACATCAACAGCTGCTTGTGTGGTTAGAAGAAAAAAGAAAAGAACTTAGAATCATAGAATCTTGCAGCACAGAAGGAGGCCATTCGGCCTGAGATGCCTGCGCTGGATCTTTCAAAGAGCTGTCCAAATTAGTCCCACGTCCCAGTCTTTTCCCCATAATGCTGCAAATTAGTTTTCTTTAAATACATGTCTTTTGAAAGTTCCTATATTATCTGATTCCAGCACCCTTACTGTAGTGTGCTCCAGATCTTAAGAACCCTCTCTGTGAAAAAAAATCTCCTAATTTCCCCTCTAGTTCTTTTGCCAGTTATTTTAGTGACCTCTGATATCTATGACCCCAGGTTACTGACCCACTTACCAGAGGAAACAGTTTCTTCCTACTTGCTCTATTAAAACCCCTCATAATTTTGAATACTTCTATTATGTCTTTCTTTAACCTCTGTTTGAAGAGAACAATCCGAGCTTCTCCAAGCTCTCCACATAACTGAAGTTCCTCATCCCTGGTATCATTCTGGTAAATCTCTTCTGTACCCTCTCCAAGACCTTTGCATCTTTCCTAAAATGTGGTGCCCTGAATTGAACACAGTAATCCAGCTGAGAGCTAACCAGAGATTTGTAAAGGTTTAGCATAACTTCCTTGTTTTTGTATTCAATGCCCCTATTTACAAAGCCAAATATCCCATTTGCTTTCTTAACTGCCTTATCAACTTGCCCTGCCACCTTCAAAGATTTGTGATGATGCACCCCCATTATTAAAGAAGCAGTAGCAGGACATTTGGAAAAGCAAAATTCGGTCAGGCAGAGTCAGCATGGATTTATGAAGGGGAAGTCATGTTTGACAAATTTGCTGGAATTCTTTGAGGATGTAACGAACAGGATGGATCAAGGGGAACCAGTGGATGTGGTATATTTGGACTTCCAGAAGGCATTTGACAAGGTGCCACGTAAAAGGTTACGGCACAAGATAAAAGTTCATGGGGTTGGGGGTAATATATTAGCATGGATAGAGGATTGGCTAACTAACAGAAAACAGAGAGTAGGGATTCTCAGGTTGGCAATCAGTAACCAGTGGGGTGCCACAGGGATCAGTGCTGGGACCCCAACTATTTAAAATCTATATTGACAACTTGGAGGAAGGGACCGAATGTAACGTAGCTTAGTAAGTGGGCAAAAATTTGGCAGATGGAGTTGGAAAGTGTGAGATCACTCACTTTGGCAGAAGAAATCAAAGAGCAAGTTATTATTTAAATGGAGAAAGATTGCAAGGTGCTGCTGTACAGCGGAACCTGGGGGTGCTTGTGCATAAAACACCGAAGGTTGGTACGTAGGTACAGCAAGTGATCAAGAAGGCCAATGGAATGTTGGCCTTTATTGCAAAGGGGATGGAGTATAAAAGAAGGGAAGTCTTACTACAATTATACAGGTATTGGTGAGGCCACACCTGGAATACTGGTGCAGTTTTGGTTTCCATATTTACGAAAGGATAAACTTGCTTTGGAGGCAGTTCAGAGAAGATTCACTCGGTTGATTCCGGAGATGAACGGGTTGAGTAGTTGGGCCTCTACTCATTGGAATTCAGAAGAATGAGAGGTGATCTGATCGAAATGTATAAAATTATGAGGGTGCTTGACAAGGTGGACGCAGGGAGGATGTTTCCACTGATGGGGGAAACTAGAACTAGAGGGCATAGTCTTAGAATAAGGGGCCGCCCATTTAAAACTGAGGTGAGGAGAAATTTCTTCTCTCAGAGCGTTGTGGATCTGTGGAATTCGCTGCCTCTGAGAGCTGTGGAGGCTGGGACATTGAATAAATTTAAGACAGAAATGTACAGTTTCTTGAACAATAAGAAATTGGGGGGCGTTATAGAGAGCGGGCAGGGAGGTGGACCTGAGTCAATGATCGGATCAGCCATGATCGTATTAAATGGCGGAGCAGGCTCAAGGGGCCATATGACCTACTCCCGCTCCTATTTCTTAGAGAAACGTAGAAAATAGGTGCAGGAGTAGGCCATTCGGCCCTTCGAGCCTGCACCGCCATTCAATGAGTTCATGGCTGAACATGCAACTTCAGTACCCCATTCCTGCTTTCTCACCATACCCTTTGATCCCCCTAGTAGTAAGGACTACACCTAACTCCTTTTTGAATATGTTTAGTGAATTGGCCTCAACAACTTTCTGTGGTAGAGAATTCCACAGGTTCACCACTCTCTGGGTGAAGAAGTTTCTCCTCATCTCGGTCCTAAATGGCCCACCCCCTGTCCTTAGACTGTGACCCCTGGTTCTGGACTTCCCCAACATTAATAAGAACATAAGAAATATAAGAATTAGGAACAGGACTAGGCCATCCAGCCCCTCGAGCCTGCTCCGCCATTCAACAAGATCATGGCTGATCTGGCCGTGGACTCAGTTCCAACTACCCGCCCGCTCCCCATAACCCTTAATTCCCTTATTGGTGAAAAATCTATCGATCTGTGATTTGAATATATTCAATGAACTAGCCTCAACTGCTTCCTTGGACAGAGAATTCCACAGATTCACAACCCTCTGGGAGAAGAAATTACTTCTCAACTCGGTTTTAAATTGGCTCCCCTGTATTTTGAGGCTGTGCACCCTAGTTCAAGTCTCCCCGACCAGTGGAAACAACCTCTCTACCCCTATCCTGTCTATCCCCTTCATTATTTTAAATGTTTCCATAAGATCACCCCTCATCCTTCTGAACTCCAACGAGTAAAGACCCACTCTATTCAATCTATCATCATAAGGTAACCCCCTCATCTCCGGAATCAGCCGAGTGAATCGTCTCTGTACCCTTCCAAAGCTAGTATATCCTTCCTTAAGTAAGGTGACCAAAACTGCACGCAGTACTCCAGGTGCAGCCTCATCAATACCCGATGCAGTTGCAGCAAGGCCTCCCTGCTTTTGTACTCCATCCCTCTCGCAATGAAGGCCAACATTCCATTCGCCTTCCTGATTACCTGCTGCACCTGCAAACTAACTTTTTGGGATTCATGCACAAGGACCCCCAGGTCTCTCTGCACCGCAGCATGTTGTCATTTCTCCCCATTCAAATAATATTCCCTTTTACTGTTTTTTTTCCAAAGTGGATGACCTCACATTTTCCGACATTGTATTCCATCTGCCAAACCTTAGCCCATTCGCTTAACCTATCTAAATCTCTTTGCAGCCGCTCTGTGTCCTCTACACAACCCGCTTTCCCACTAATCTTTGTGTCATCTGCAAATTTTGTTACACTACACTCTGTCCCCTCTTCCAGTTCATCTATGTATATTGTAAACAGTTGTGGTCCCAGCACTGATCCCTGTGGCACACCACTAACCACCGATTTCCAAACGAAAAGGACCCATTTATCCTGACTCTCTGCTTTCTGTTAGCCAGCCAATTCTCTATCCATGCTAATACATTTCTTCTGACTCCGCGTACCTTTATCTTCTGCGGTAACCTTTTGTGTGGCACCTTATCGAATGCCTTTTGGAAATCTAAATACACCACATCCATCGGTACACCTCTATCCACCATGCTCGTTATATCCTCAAAGAATTCCAGTAAATTGGTTACACATGATTTCCCCTTCATGAATCCATGTTGCGTCTGCTTGATTGCACTATTCCTATCTAGATGTCCCGCTATTTCTTCCTTAATGATAGCTTCAAGCATTTTCCCCACTACAGATGTTAAACTAACTGGCCTATAGTTACCTGCCTTTTGTCTGCCCCCTTTTTTAAACAGAGGCGTTACATTAGCTGCTTCCCAATCCGATGCCACCTCCCCAGAGTCCAGAGAATTTTGGTAGATAAATAATACGAATGCATCTGCTATAACTTCCGCCATCTCTTTTAATACCCTGGGATGCATTTCATCAGGACCAGGGGACTTGTCTACCTTCAGTCCCATTAGCCTGTCCAGCACTACCCCGCTAGTGATAGTGATTGTCTCAAGGTCCTCCCTTCCCACATTCCCATGACCAACAATTTTTGGCCTGGTTTTTGTGTCTTCCACTGTGAAAACCGAAGCAAAATAATTGTTTAAGGTCTCAGCCATTTCCACATTTCCCATTATTAAATCCCCTTTCTCATCTTCTAAGGGACCAACATTTACTTTAGTCACTCTTTTCCGTTTTATATATCGGTAAAAGCTTTTACTATCTTTTTATGTTTTGCGCAAGTTTACTTTCGTAATCTATCTTCCCCTTCTTTATTGCTTTCTTAGTCATTCTTTGCTGTCGTTTAAAAATTTCCCGATCTTCTAGCTTCCCACTAACCTTGGCTACCTTATACGCTTTGGTTTTTAATTTGATACTCTCCTTTATTTCCTTGGTTATCCATGGCTGGTTATCTCTTCTCTTACCGCCCGTCTTTTTCACTGGAATATATTTTTGTTGATCACTATGAAAGAGCTACTTAAAAGTCCTCCACTGTTCCTCAATTGTGCCACCGTTTAGTCTGTGTTCCCAGTCTACTTTAGCCAATTCTCCCACTGTAGTCCCCTTTGTTTAAGCATAGTACGCTCGTTTGAGACACTACTTCCTCAGCCTCAATCTGTATTACAAATTCAACCATACTCTGATCACTCATTCCGAGAGGATCTTTTACTAGGAGATCATTTATTATTCCTGTCTCATTACACAGGACCAGATCTAAGATAGCTTGCTCCCTTGTAAGTTCTGTAACACACTGTTCCAAGAAACAATCCTGCATGCACTTCTATGTTTCTATGTTTCTATGTTTCTATTCCTCCTCAAGGCTGCCCCGTTCGATTTGATCTGACCAATCGATGTGCAGGTCAAAATCCCCCATGATCACTGCCGTTCCCCCTTCACATGCCTCCATTGTTCCCCTGATTATTGTCCGCCCCACCGTGAAGTTATTATTTGGGGGCCCATAAACTACGGCCACCAGTGACTTTTTCCACTTACTATCTCTAATCTCCACCCACAATGACTCAACATTTCGTTCATTCGAGCCAATATCGTCTCTCACAACTGCCCTGATATCATCCTTCATTAACAGAGCTACCCCACCTCCTTTCCCCTCCCGTCCATCCCTCCGAATTGTCAGACACCCCTGCACATTTAATTCCCAGTCTTGGCCACCCTGCAACCACGTTTCAGCAATGGCCACCAAATCATACCCACCTGCAATGATTTGTGCCGTCAACTCATCCACTTTGTTTCGAATGCTGTGTACGTTTAGGTAAAGTGTTTTAATACTAGTTTTTAAACCATGATTTTTAGTTTTGACCCCTCCTGCAGCCCCTTTATATTCATACATAATTTCCCTTCCTATCACCTTGTGGTTTACACTTACCCCAGTGCTACTCTGCTCTGTTGCCTCCTGCCTTTTGCATTCTTTCTTGGGGTTCTGTTCATCTGAGCTCTCACCCACCCTAACTAGCTCAGAGCCCTCTCCTGGGTTCCCATCCCCCTGCCAAGCGAGTTTAAAGCCCTCCCAACCGTACTATCAAAACCACCCGTGAGAACATTGGTCCCATCTCTGTTGAGATGTAACCTGTCCGACTTGTACAGGTCCCACCTTCCCCAGAAGCGGTCCCAATTGTTCAGGAACCTAAAGCCCTCCCTCCTACACCAACGGGAGAGTGGAGAACACCAGTTCCCACTGTCACAGGACGAGAGAGTGGAGAGCACCAGTTCCCACTGTCACAGGACAGAGAGTGGAGAGCACCAGTTCCCACTGTCACAGGACAGAGAGTGGAGAGCACCAGTTCCCACTGTCACAGGACGGGAGAGTGGAGAGCACCAGTTCCCACTGTCACAGGACGGGAGAGTGGAGAGCAGCAGTTCCAACTGTCACAGGACAGAGAGTGGGGAGCACCAGTTCCCATTGTCACAGGACGGGAGAGTGGAGAGCAGCAGTTCCAACTGTCACAGGACAGAGAGTGGAGAGCACCAGTTCCTACTGTCACAGGACGGGAGAGTGGAGAGCACCAGTTCCCACTGTCACAGGACGGGAGAATGGAGAGCACCAGTTCCTACTGTCACAGGACGGGAGAGTGGAGAGCACCAGTTCCAACTGTCACAGGACAGAGAGTGGAGAGCACCAGTTCCAACTGTCACAGGACAGAGAGTGGAGAGCACCAGTTCCCACTGTCACAGGACGGGAGAGTGGAGAGCACCAGTTCCTACTGTCACAGGACGGGAGAGTGGAGAGCACCAATTCCCACTGTCACAGGACGGGAGATGTTCTTATGTTCCTCTGCACTTTCACACACCCCTCAAAATAGTACTGTTTAGAATATACTGTTGTTCCTCTCAAAGTTCATCACTTCACATTTAGCTGCATTAAACTGCATCTGCCTCGTGTCTGCTCATTTCACCACGTGTCCTCCTGAAGTCTGCTACTATCTGCCTCGTTTAGTACATTGCCAAGTTTTGTATCATTTGCAAACTTTGAAATTGTACTCCCTTTACCCAAGTCCAGGTCATTTATAAACTTGGATTGATATATTTTGTACCTTTTTTTTTCTTTTGTTGCGACTTGTGATTTAGCAAAAAAAGACACGAGGCATTACACCACAAACCCTAAGTTTAAGCTTAAGAAAGAAAAGTCTCTTTTGAAATGGTTGACCACATTTCTTGTAGTCAGCAATTGATTTCAACTGCATTTTTTCCATCATATATTGTTCTTGAATACAACATGCTAATTTGAAGGTGATTGGACTAGTCATTGGTGGCAATTTGTGAGAGCATTATTTAGCATCAGTGGTCAAGTCACTGAACCGCAGCAGTTTATGTCACTTTAACAACAGCTCAGATAGATACAAGAACATTTTCCAGAGAAAGGTCACAGCTAAAAATGATTGCTGTTAACAGCTGGATTTAGTAATCCTGTTGAAAAAGTGATTATGGATGCTTTTCAGCATTTAGTCCTGATCTTGGACCAAGAAATGTGTTCTGGAGTTCACATGCCTTTTAAATATTTGATGTGATGAGTCTGGTGTGCTGCAGTACCCTGTGGGCGCTTCCTATTCTATCCCATCCTCGCCAAAAGCTTTTCCCTTCATGGATTCTTAAATAAACCTTTATTTACGCTTTGAATGATGGTGTTCATTTCAATCAGATTTCTGTTGTACCATCCTTGTCTGCTGTAATTTTTCACCCAAAAAGTAAAGGAGCTGTGGAATAGGTCACGAGGAAAAGCTCCTGAAGTACAGTGTAAATGAGTTCAAGGGGAAATTTGTCTTTTTCCATATTGAGGTATGGGGTGGATAGACAGTTAGTTGCAGTCAGTCTATCAAAAAGGGATTTGCATGGTCCCAAAGGCCTTTCATTGTTTTGGTATTCCAATTGACATGTAGTTGGAGCATAAGGGGATAATAAATTACAACACACAGCCATGATGTATTGGAATACTGATACGAGCTTTCACTGCTGTTACCTCACTTACCGGTTAAATAGTTTGAATTATTTTTTCTTGCAAGTACTTTCAAATTTTATGGAGCTTTATTTCCTGCCTTTTTGTTTTTAAATCTTTAAAATCAATCTGAACACGTAAAATAGGAATAAAATACCCATTTTATAATTGAGACTACAAGACGAAACAACATCTGATTATCTCTGCTACTGCTGAACAAGTGGTGGCTTTCAATGTGTTGTTTGCCAGTGGTACATTATCAGACCATGATAATATTTAGCTAGCCATGTGATGCTGAAAACTATGGTGGCTCGGAATTTGCAGTCCGCAGCAAAGCGAAGGCATTCGCTGCTGGCCCGAAGTATGCTCCACACAACGATCTCGCAATCCCTGTGTCGAGAACTCGGGATTTTCCGACCTTCAATTCAATTTAATGGAACTTAATGGGAATCCCCTTGTTTGAACTGCTGTGACATCAACAAACTGTCTGAGCAGCCAATCAAAATGCAGAATCCTCACAGACAGCAAACAAGGAAGTGAGTAAGCAGTTAAAATTCTAATTTTTAAAAATAGTTAGAGAGAGCAAAAGAAAGACTGGGGCTCTCTCATGGGGAAAAGGCGAACCCATAATAAAGATAGACAACATTTTAAATATATTTTTTGAAAAGTTTTTTAATTTTAATTTTTATTAAAATGGACAAATTTGACACTGCACAAAATTAAAATTAGTTTTCCAAGCCCTTAACACTTGTTTAGCAATCAATATGCTGCTAAAACCCCAGTTACATCTAATCCTTTTAAATATAAGAACATAAGAAATAGGAGTAGGCCATTCGGCCCTTCGAGCCTGCTCCGCCATTCAATAAGATCACGGCCGATCTTCTACCTCAACTCCACTTTCCTGCACTATCCCCATGTTCTTTGATTCCCTTAATATCTAAAAATCTATCAATCTCTGTCTTGAATATACTCAACAACTGAGCCTACATAACCCTCTGGGGTAGAGAATTCCAAAGATTCACCACCCTCTGAGTGAAGAAATTTCTCCTCATCTCAGTCCTAAATGGCCGACCCCTTATTCTGAGACTGAGACCCCTGGCTCTAGACTCCCCAGCCAGAGGAAACATCCTCTCTGCATCTACCCTGTCCAGCCCTGTAAGAATTTTGAATGCTTCAATGAGATCACCTCTCATTCTTTTAAACTCTAGAGAATATAGGCCTAGTCCACTCAATCTCTCCTGATAGGACAATCCCCCATCCAAGGAATCAGTCTGGTGAATCTTCGTTGCACTCCCTCTATGGCAAGTATATCCTTCCTTCGGTAAGAAGACCAAAACTGTACACAATACTCCAGGTGTGGTCTCACCAGCACCCTATATAATTGCAGTAAGCCACCTTTACTCCTATACTCAAATCCTCTTGCAATAAAGGCCAACATACCATTTGCTTTCTTAAACTTGCTGTACCTGCATGTTACCTTTTAGTGATTGGTGTACATGGACACCCAGGTCCCTCTGAACACCAACATTTCCCAATCTCTCACCATTTATAAAATACTCTGCTTTTCTATTTTCCCTACCAAAGTGGATAACTTCACATTTCTCCACATTATATTCCATTTGTCATGTTCTTGCCCACTCACTCAGACTGTCTCTATCCCCTCGAAGTCGCTTTTTATCCCCCTCACAACTTAAATTCCCACCTAGCTTTGTATCATCAGCAAGCTTAGATGTATTACATTTGGTCCCCTCATCTAAATCATTGATATAGATTGTAATAGTTGAGGCCCAAGCACTAATCCTTACGGTACCCCATTAGTTACATGCTAGTATATTACCCCCAGTCCCATGAGCTCTAATTTTGTTTAATAACCTCCTGTATGGCACCTTATCGAATGCCTTTTGAAAATCCAAATATATCACATCCACTGGTTTCCCGTTATCTAATCTGCTAGTTACAACTTCAAAAAACTTTTAACAGATTTGTCAAACATGATTTCCCTTTCATAAATACATGTTGACTCTGCCCAATCCTATTATTATAGTGCCCTGTTACCATATCCTTAATAATTGATTTTAGCATTTTCCGTACTACCGATATCAGGTTAACTGGTCTGTAGTTCCCCGTTTTCTCTCTCCCTCATTTCTTAAATAGCAGGGTTACATTTGCTACCTTCCAATCTGCGGGAACCGTTCTAGAATCTATGGAAATTTGAAAGATGACAACCAATGGATCCATTATCTCTACAGGTCTAACATTTAGTGGGGAATTTAACAGCGTGATTACTGCGGAAGAGCTGAAGTTTTGTCAGTTTCAATGATTTATGAGATTTGACTGATTGCCAGCTCTGTGAGGTTTGGGTGGGGAGGGGGTGCGGGGGCACAGAGCAACCTGCTTTGGAGCTGTCATTGACAGACTGCAACTTCTGGGATGCTCCAAATCCCAAAGTTGCAGTCAGTTTCAAAGACGAAAAGACGACAAACGCTGTCAGTTCACCATCATCCCGACCGCAAATTCCAGGCCAATATGCTTTGTAGCAGAACATGGCAGATACTAAGCTAAATTTAATTATTGTCAATTCATTCTGGTTGAATCAATGTGGACGCCACCTTGGGCTATTTCAGGCTAGTGCAAGGATAAGTATTTGCAATAGGTAACACCTCACGCTGGATACGGATTTGGATTTCCTTCAGGTATGTGTGTAGGCATCTCTGTGGTATTCCAAGTACTGCTGTTTAACATTATGTGAGCTATTAGTGCCAGTGGTCACCATCACATAGTTTGAGAGAAGGGATGTGGCACAGAATCCTATGTACCAGCACTAAGGAGATACAAATGAGAATTGTCATAGTATGCTAAAAAAAAACAATTCATTTCTGTTGGGCTACTTGGGCAGTATTTCAAAGTGATCAAAGTCAATCCTACTCTGCAATGTGTTTTATCATATGCCAAAACCTTTATGTGGTTTGCTTAAACACAGTTCAAAAGCAACAATATATTTTCATGTACCTCTTAATGTAAGAGCTGTTGGCCAATTGTTCTGTAAATTGCTGTCATCTCAAATTATTTTAGTTTTAAATTACATTAACAAGGAGGGCAGATTGCATCAAATAGATTCTTAGACAGACTGGACAATTTGTTACTGAGAAATATTCAGTTATCTAACATCCATAAAATAGTCAAACTCTGCTGAATTTGCTGAACTCAGCCAGGATGGGGGTGGGGTGGGGGAGGGGGGGTGTTATTATTATTGGTCTCAGTACCACTCTCTAGGAAGGGAACAATCACTAAGGATCCACCTCCTAAAATCATAGAATCACAAAATGATACAGCACAGAAGAAGGCCTCTCGGCCCATCGTGCCTATGCTGACTCTTTGAAAGAGCTATCAAATTAGTCCCACTACCCTACTCTTTCCCCATCACCCTGTAAATTTTTACTTTTCAAGTATTTATCTAATTCCCTTTTGAATGTTATTTTTGAATCATCTTCCATCACCACTGTGCATTCCAGATCACAACAACTCGCTGCGCAAATGTTTTTTTGCCAATTACCTTAGATCTATGTTCTTTGGTCACTAACCCTTCTGCCACTGGAAAAAGTTTCTCATTATTTACCCTTCAAGATTTGAACACCTCTATCAAATCTCGCCTTAACCTTTTCTATTCTAAGGAGAACAAATCCAGTTTCTCCAATCTCTCCATGTAACTGAAGTCTTTCATCCCTGGTCATCATCATAGGCAGTCCCTCGGAATCGCGGAAGATTTGCTTCCACTCCTAAAGTGAGTTCTTTGGTGGCTGAACAGTCCAACATGAGAGCCACAGACCCTGTCACAGGTGGGACAGACATTCGTCGGGGGAAGGGGGGGGTGGCACTGATTTACCACACGCTCTTTCCGCTGCCTGCGTCTAACCTCTTCACGCTCGCAGCGTTGAGATTCGAGGAGCTGAACGCCCTCCAGGATACACTTTCTCCACCTCGGGCAATCTTCAGCCAGGGTCTCCCAGTTGTCAGTGGCGATGTCGCACTTTACCAGGGAGGCTTTGAAGGTGTCCTTGTAACGTTTCCGCTGCCCATCTTTGGCTCATTTGCCATGAAGGAGCTCCGCGTAGAGCAATTGTTTAGGGAGTCTTGTGTCTGGCATGCGGACTAAGTGGCCTGTCCAGTGAAGCTGATCGAGTGTGGTCAGTGCTTCAATGCTGGGGATCTTAGCCTGGGCGAGGACACTGATGTTGTTGCGTCTGTCCTCCCAGGGGATTTGCAGGATCCTGCGGAGACATCGTTGGAGATATATCTCCAGCGACTTGATGTGTCTTCTGTACATCGTCCATGCCTCTGATCCATACAGGAGGACGGGTATTAGAAACCTAGAAACATAGAAAATAGGTGCAGGAGTAGGCCATTCGGCCCTTCGAGCCTGCACCGCCATTCAACAAGATCATGGCTGATCACCCACTCCAGCACCTCCCCCCCCAGCCGCAAGGACCACATCCAACTCCCTCCCGAACACATCCAATGAACTGGCATCAACAACTCTCGGCGGCAGGGAACCCCACAGGCCAACAACTCCCCGAGTGAAGAAGTCTATCCCCATCCCAGCCCCAAACAGCCCACCCCTCATCCAAAGACTGTGCCCTGCCCCCGCCGGCTCCGGACCCACCCAACACCGGGAACACTCCCCCCGCACTCAACCCGCCCCATCCCGTCAGAAACCTTCCCAAATGCCGAACACCTCCAGATGTCGAGCCCCCAGCCCCGGCCACCCCGGAGCCAAGCCCCCGCGACGCCAACCACACCACATCCACCAACCGTCATCTGCACAGTCAACCCATCCACCCCACTCTGAACACTCCCCACACCGAGGCACAGAGCCCCCAGGCCCGCCCTTCCAACACACTTCGCCCCCCCCCCCCCCAGACCTCCGCTGCAAGGTGGCCCCCCCTGTCCCCCGCCCTGGGTTTCTCCGCCTCCCACCTCCACCACTCTCCCCTCCATCCCCCGCCCCCGTCTCCCCTTCACTTCCCTCTGCCTCCCCGTACAGGCTCCCAGCTTGGGGTCGGTAACCTTCTGGGGCAGGGAATTTTAGCCCCCAGCGTGGAAGTCCTGCTCCTGTCGTAGAATTGGCCTTACCACCCCTCAATGGAAGCGGAGTGTAATTTCCCACACTCCACTTCCTTTGGGGGCAGTTACCGGGGCACGACTGGATGCCCCTGTGACAGTGGGAACTGGTGCTCTCCACTCTCTGTCCTGTGACAGTGGGAACTGGTGCTCTCCACTCTCTGTCCTGTGACAGTGGGAACTGGTGCTCTCCACTCTCCTGTCCTGTGACAGTGGGAACTGGTGCTCTCCACTCTCCCGTCCTGTGATAGTTGGAACTGGTGCTTTCCACTCTCTGTCCTGTGACAGTGGGAACTGGTGCTCTCCACTCTCTGTCCTGTGACAGTGGGAACTGGTGCTCTCCACTCTCTGTCCTGTGACAGTGGGAACTGTGCTCTCCACTCTCTGTCCTGTGACAGTGGGAACTGGTGCTCTCCATTCTCCCGTCCTGTGACAGTGGGAACTGGTGCTCTCCACTCTCCCGTCCTATGATAGTTGGAACTGGTGCTCTCCACTCTCTGTCCTGTGACAGTGGGAACTGGTGCTCTCCACTCTCTCTCCTGTGACAGTGGGAACTGGTGCTCCCCACTCTCCTATGACAGTGGGAACTGGTGCTCTCCACTCTCTGTCCTGTGACAGTTGGAACAATTACTACAGCCCTATAGACCATGAGCTTGGTGATAGATTTGAGGGCCTGGTCTTCAAACACTCTTTTCCTCAGGCGGCCGAAGGCTGCACTGGCGCACTGGAGGCGATGTTGGATCTCCGCATCAATGTCTGCCTTTGTTGCCAAGAGGCTCCCGAGGTATGGGAAGTGGTCCACGTTGTCGAGGGCCGCGCCATGACTCTTGATGACTGGGGGGCAGTGCTGTGCGGCGGTGACAGGCTGGTGGAGGACCTTTGTCTTACGGATGTTAAGCGTGAGGACCATGCTTTCATATGTCTCAGTGAATACATCGACTATATCCTGGAGTTCAGCCTCAGAATGTGTGCAGGCGCAAGCGTCATCCGCATACTGTAGCTCAACGACAGAGGTTTGAGTGATCTTGGACCTGGCCTGGGGGCGGCGTAGGTTAAACAGCTTCCCACTGGTTCTATAGTTTAGTTCCACTCCAGCGGGGAGCTTGTTGACAGTGAGGTGGAACATGGCAGCGAGGAAGATTGGGAAGAGGTTGGAGCGATGATGCAGCCCTGTTTGACCCCAGTCCGGACATGGAATGGGTCTGTAATGGATCCGCTGGTAAGGATCACGGCCTGCATGTCGTCATGGAGCAGGCGAAGGATGCTGACAAACTTTCGGGGGAATCCAAAACGGAGGAGGATGCTCCATAAGCCCTCACGATCAACAGTGTCAAAGGGCTTTGTAAGATCGAAAAAGGCCATGTATAAGGGCTGGCGCTGCTCCCTGCATTTTTTCCTGCAGTTGTCGTGCTGCAAAGATCATGCCCATTGTTCCCCGTAGGGAACGAAATCCACACTGTGACTCCGGGAGGAGGAGCTCCTCGGCCACAGGGAGAAGACAACCTTCCGGTGGTTGATAGCAGGGAGATTCCCCTGTAGTTGCTGCAGTCGACTTGTTCCCCTTTTTAAAATGGACACGATCACTGCATCTCTGAGATCTCCCGGCATGCTCTCCTCCTTCCAAATGAGAGAAATGAGATCATGTATCCGCGCCAACAGCGTTTCTCTGCCATATTTTAGCGCCTCAGCAGGAATTCCATCCGCACCCGTAGCCTTGTTGTTCTTAAGCTGTTTTATGGCTTTGCCAACCTCGTGCAATGTTGGGGTTTCACTGAGTTGGTGGCGGATGGCATGCTGCGGGATGGAGTTGAGAACTCTCGAGTCAACGGCAGAGTCTCGATTGAGGAGATCTTCAAAGTGCTCCTTCCAGCGGGCCCCGACAGCCTCGGTGTCCTTGATGAGTGTTTCCCTGTTCTTGGCCAGGAGTGGAGTGGGACCTTGGGAGTTTGGACCATAGGTGGACTTTACTGCAATGAAGACTCCTCGCATGTGGTGGCTGTCAGCCAGTTGTTGTATCACCTGCACTTTCTCCATCTACCACCTGTACTTCAGATCCCGGGTTTTTTGTTGGACCTCAGCCTTGAGCTGTCTGTAACGTTGCTTTGTAGCTCCCGAGTTGGGTTGTTGCTTGAGGCTCAGAACTGCTCTGCACTTACAAACTATTAGCTCTTGGATCACCTGTTTGTTTTCATCAAACCAGTCCTGGTGTTTTCTGGTTGAGTAACCAAGTGTCTCTTCACAGGCACTGGTTATAGAGGCCTGGAGGGCAAACCAAGCGCTGTGGGCATTGAGTATCTCAGGGTCATCAAGGCACGCCAGAATGGTTGTGAGGCGCTGGCTATTTAAGGTTCTCTTAGCTGGGTCTTTAAGTGCCCCAGTATTAACTTTTTTGCGGCACTGTTTCTGCTGTCCTCTTAGCTTTGGGGCTATGTTAATCCCTGGTACTATTCTAATAAATCCCTTCTACATCCTCTCTAAAGCTTTGACATCCTTCCTAAAGTGTGGTGCCAAGAATTGACCACAATACACCAGCTGGGGCTTAACCAGTGTTTTATAAAGGTTTAACGTAACCTCCTTGCTTTGGTACTCTATGCCTCTATTTATAAGGAAGGATCCTATATGGTTATTTTAACAGCCTCCTCAACTTGCCCTGTCACCTTCAAAGATTTGTGTACATACAGCCCTAGGTCTCTCTGTTCCTGCACCCCCTTTAAAATTGGACCGTTTAGATTATATTGCCTCTCCTCATTCTTCCTACCAAAATTTCACACTTCTCTCTGTTAAATTTCATTTGCCATGTTCCTGCCCATTTCACCAATCTAGTCCTCCTGAAGTCTGTTACTATCCTTCTCACAGTTTACTACATTTCTGAGTTTCATGCCATCTGCAAACTTTGAAATGATGCCCTGTATACCCACGTCCAGGTCATTAAAAGATATCAAAAAGAGCTGTAATCCTAACATACTTCCCTCCAGTCTGAAAAACTACCATTTACCAGCACTCTCTGCTTTCTGCCCCATAGCCAATTTTGTATCCACGCTGCCACTGGCCCTTTAATCCCATGGGCGTCAATTTTGCTCACGTCTATTATGTGGTATTTTATCAAATGCTTTTTGAAAGTCCAAATACATAACATCAATCGCGTTACCCTCATCAACTCTCTACAGAGTAAAAGGGAGTGAATTATGAACAAGAGATTAATGTGCAAAGTTAAAGCACATGGGATTGGGGGTAGTGTGCTGACGTGGATTGAGAACTGGTTGTCAGACAGGAAGCAAAGAGTAGGAGTAAACGGGTACTTTTCAGAATGGCAGGCAGTGACTAGTGGAGTGCCGCAAGGTTCTGTGCTGGGGCCCCAGCTGTTTACATTGTACATTAATGATTTAGACGAGGGGATTAAATGCAGTATCTCCAAATTTGCGGATGATACTAAGTTGGGTGGCAGTGTGAGCTGCGAGGAGGATGCTATTAGGCTGCAGAGTGACTTGGATAGGTTAGGTGAGTGGGCAAATGCATGGCAGATGAAGTATAATGTGGATAAATGTGAGGTTATCCACTTTGGTGGTAAAAACAGAGAGACAGACTATTATCTGAATGGTGACAGATTAGGAAAAGGGAAGGTGCAACGAGACCTGGGTGTCATGGTACATCAGTCATTGAAGGTTGGCATGCAGGTACAGCAGGCGGTTAAGAAAGCAAATGGCATGTTGGCCTTCATAGCGAGGGGATTTGAATACAGGGGCAGGGAGGTGTTGCTACAGTTGTACAGGGCCTTGGTGAGGCCACACCTGGAGTATTGTGTACAGTTTTGGTCTCCTAACTTGAGGAAGGACATTCTTGCTATTGAGGGAGTGCAGCGAAGGTTCACCAGACTGATTCCCGGGATGGCGGGACTGACCTATCAAGAAAGATTGGATCAATTGGGCTTGTATTCACTGGAGTTCAGAAGAATGAGAGGGGACCTCATAGAAACGTTTAAAATTCTGACGGGTTTAGACATGTTAGATGCAGAAAGAATGTTCCCAATGTTGGGGAAGTCCAGAACCAGGGGTCACAGTCTAAGGATAAGGGGTAAGCCATTTAGGACCGAGATGAGGAGAAACTTCTTCACCCAGAGAGTGGTGAACCTGTGGAATTCTCTACCACAGAAAGTAGTTGAGGCCAATTCACTAAATATATTCAAAAGGGAGTTAGATGAAGTCCTTACTACTCGGGGGATCAAGGGTTATGGCGAGAAAGCAGGAAGGGGGTACTGAAGTTTCATGTTCAGCCATGAACTCATTGAATGGCGGTGCAGGCTAGAAGGGCTGAATGGCCTGCTCCTGCACCTATTTTCTATGTTTCTATGTTTCTATGTTTCTATGATCTTTCTGCTAGTGTCAGCTAATTATCTGGTTATCCCACTCATGAACCTATCCTAATTCTAATATGTTTTTTTAACTGGACTTAATAGTTTTAAGTAACAATTTGGTTATCCTTTTTATGCAGTTTGAACCTGAAGTAATTCTGATCTTTATCACTTTTGCATGAGCTTTATTGTTTTACTCTAAAATTCATGTCTCATGCTTTGAGTACATCTTAACACTATATTGCAGTACTTTCACTACATTGTTGTTCAAGGATTTTTAATAATGTTATACAATATTTTGATCCAGTCACCTTAAGAATAAAGCTTCATAGAATGATAGAACCTTACAGCACAGAAAGAGGGTTTTCAACACATTGCTGGCCCTTTGAAAGAGCTATCCACTCTCGTGCTGTTGCCCCACTGCACTGCAGTTTTTTCCTTTTCAAGTATATATCCAATTCCCTTTTGAAAGTTACTATTGAATCTGCATCCACCATCCTTTTAGGCAGTTACATTCCAGATCATCATAACTCGCTGCGTTAAAAAAACAATTCTCCTCATTTCCCCTCTGGTTCTTCTGCCTATTATCTTAAATCTGTGTCCTGATTACCGGCTCACCCAGTGGAAACAATTTCTCCTTATTTACTCCTCCTTACTGTCCCATATCATCGTCATCCACCATGGATCTTCCGTTCTAAATTACTGATGATCCAAACTACTGTTCGACTTCTCCAGTGTCCTTTTCAGAATTTCTCAAGAAAATACTTGAAGATCTTTACACTCCAAGTACAGTATTTATGGAAGTCAGAGTGTAGTATGTAGTGACACAGTACAGTTATTGTACTGATGTAAAACCACAGAGTTGTATTGCGTACTTACCAGAAACTTTGCTTGTCGAAAGGAAAATCTATGGTGAATCCATGAGAATAGGTTTTATTTTGCAGCCAACTCTTAATTGCTGCTTTCTGTACTGCAATGTTCACTACAATTGCTTTCGTGTATCTGCAGTGGTTTGGAATTATCTGCTCCTGATAAACAGACCAGTCAAATGATTGTAATTAACCACTTCTGACACGGAAATAATTAAGTGTGATATTTTGAACTTTAACTTAAGATGATATTACCCACAGAGATTATTTCAGTTTTAGTTTCTAGGACAGTACAGTTCCATATTTACTAAAGTGAGTAAGGAATAAAATTAAAATGTGGCATTAGTACAGTATTCTAGCAAGGCTCGAGCACTGCATTGATATTTTATACTGATTTTAGAACAAGTTGATTTCGAGGGGCTGAGAATAGAACTTGGGAAAATAAAATGGGCAACAATATTGACAAACAACGATGTAGAACAGCAATGAGAAACATTTAAAACAGTGTTCAACAGAGTGCAGGAACAATATATTCAGCTAAAAGGAAAGAACAAATAATACATTAATGAGACTCCATGGATGAATAAAGCCATAAAGGAACAATTGAGGGTAAGGAAAGAGGCATACATTAAGGAATGATAAGGGAGAATGCGAAGAGATTAGGAGAGAAGTCAAAAAACAATTAGGAAGGCAAAGAGGAATTATGAAATTAAATTATCAAGGAACATAAAAATATTTTACAAGCACATCAATAAAAAAGGACGGTTGGGATGCGAATAGGGCCATTAAGGGATTGACAGGATAATATGAGAGAGAAGGGAATAGAGGGTTATGCTGATAGATTTAGATGAGGAAAGACAAGAGGAGGCTCGAGTGAAGCATAGAGACTGGCATGGACTGGTTGGGCCAAATGGCCTGTTTCTGTACTATATGTCCTATGTAAACCTATGTAAACTTCATAAAAGAACAATATTCCAACATGCTGGCTTTCATTTATTAAACCATATTTTTCCTGATTGCTATCCAGTGACCTCTGCCAGAAAATGTATGAATATTGATATCGTGCACGGTTCCAATGCCCCAGGAATTTGAATCCCTCCCTGCTGCACCACTGCTCAAGCCACGTATTCATCTGAGCTATCCTGCGATTCCTACTCTGACTAGCACGTGGCACTGGTAGTAATCCCGAGATTACTACTTTTGAGGTCCTACGTTTTAATTTAGCTCCTAGCTCCGTAAATTCGTCTCGTAGGACCTCATCCCTTTTTTTACCTATATTGTTGGTACCAATGTGCACCATGACAACTGGCTGTTCACCCTCCCTTTTCAGAATGTCCTGCACCCGCTCCGAGACATCCTTGACCCTTGCACCAGGGAGGCAACATACCATCCTGGAGTCTCGGTTGCGGCCGCAGAAATGCCGATCTATTCCCCTTACAATTGAATCCCCTATCACTATCGCTCTCCCACTCTTTTTCCTGCCCTCCTCTGCAGCAGAGCCAACCCCTCAACAGTACTCAAAACGGTGTATCTGTTTTGCAGGGGGTGACCGCAGGGGACCCCCTGCACTACCTTCCTTGCACTGCTCTTCCTGCTGGTCTTCCATTCCCTATCTGGCTATGGACCCTTCGCCTGCGGTAAGACCAACTCGGTACGCGTGCTATTCACATCATTCTCAGCCTCGTGGATGTTCCAGAGTAAATCCACCCTCAGCTCCAATTCCGCAACGCGGTCCGTCAGGAGCTGGAGGCGGATACACTTCCCGCACACGTAGTCGTCAGGGAGTTCGGCGAGAGGCGGGAGTTCCGGGGATCGGAGAGGCCTACAAAAGGCCAGTGAGACCAGGAGCAGCGCGAGTTCAGTGAGAGGCGGCAGTTCCGGGGATCGGAGAGGCCTACAAAAGGCCGCGAGTTCAGGAGTTCGGGCAGCGTCGAGGAGGAGGTGTGCTTGTGCAGCTACAGGGGGAAGGCAAAAAAGAAGTAGAAAGAAACAGAAAGGTGACGTCACAGCCAAGGGGGTAAGTGATTGGCTGGATTGGTGAGTAGTTTTTCTTTTTTCTCTTCTAGAACAACGAGTAAACTTTAGCATTGTTGTTCTGAGGGAGGTGGGACCTGCACCTGGGCAGGACTGGAACCAATGTCCTAGGGGGGAGTGTTTGCTAGTGCTATTGGGGAGGAGTTAAACTAATATGGCAGGGGGATGGGAACCAATGCAGGGAGACAGAGGGAAACAAAAAGGAGACAAAAGCAAAAGACAGAAAGGAGATGAGTAAAAGTGGAGGGCAGAGAAACACAAGGCAAAAAACAAAAAGGGCCACTGTACAGCAAAATTCTAAAGGGTCAAAGTGTAATAAAAAGGCAAGCATGAAAGCTCGGTGCCTCAATGCAAGGAGTATTCGGAACACAGGAGAGGGCTCTGAGCTAGTTAGAATGGGTGAGAGCTCAGATGAACAGGATCCCAAGAAAGAATGCAAAAGGCAGGAGGTAACAGAGCAGAGTAGCACTGGGGTAAGTGTAAACCACAAGGTGATAGGAAGGGACAATATGTATTAATATAAAGGGGCTGCAGGAGGAGTCAAAACTAAAATTCATGGTTTAAAAACTAGTATTAAAACACTCCACCTAAACGCACGCAGCATTCGAAATAAAGTAAATGAGTTGACGGCACAAATCATTACAAATGGGTATGATTTGGTGGCCATTACTGAAACATGGTTGCAGGGTGGCCAAGACTGGGAATTAAACATACAGGGGTATCTAACAATTCGGAAAGATAGACAAGAAGGGAAAGGAGCTGGGGTAGCTCTGTTAATAAAGGAAGATATCAGGGCAGTTGTGAGAGACGATATTGGCTCTAATGAACAAAATGTTGAATCATTGTGGGTGGAGATTAGAGATAGTAAGGGGAAAAAGTCACTGCTGGGCGTAGTTTATAGGCCCGCAAATAATAACTTCATAGTGGGGCGGGCAATAATCAAGGGAACAATAGAGGCATGTGAAAAAGGAACGGCAGTAATCATGGAGGATGTTAACCTACATATCGATTGGTCAAATCAAATCGCACGGGGTATCCTTGAAGAGGAATTCATAGAATGCATACGGGATTGTTTCTTAGAACAGTATATTACAGAACCTACGAGGGAGCAAGCGATCTTAGATCTGGTCCTGTGCAATGAGACAGGAATAATAAACGATCTCCGAGTAAAAGATCCTCTCTGAATGAGTGATTACAGTATGGTTGAATTTGTAATACATATTGAGGGTGAGGAAGTAGTGTCTCAAACGAGCATGCTATGCTTAAACAAAGGGGACTACAGTGGGATGAGGGCAGAGTTGGCTAAAGTAGACTGGAAACACAGACTAAACGGTGGCACAATTGAGGAACAGTGGAGGACTTTTAAGGAGCTCTCTTATAGTGCTCAACAAAAATATATTCCAGTGAAAAAGAAGGGCGGTAAGAGAAGGAATAACCAGCCGTGGATAACCAAGGAAGTAAAGGAGAGTATCAAATTAAAAACCAATGCATATAAGGTGGCCAAGGTTAGTGGGAAACTAGAAGATTGGGAAAATTTTAAACGACAGCAAAGAATGACGAAGAAAGCAATAAAGAAAGGAAAGATAGATTACGAAAGTAAGCATGCGCAAAACATAAAAACATAGAAACATAGAAAATAGGTGCAGGAGCAGGCCATTCAGCCCTTCTAGCCTGCACCGCCATTCAGTGAGTTCATGGCTGAACATGAAACTTCAGTACCCCCTTCCTGCTTTCTCACCATAACCCTTGATCCCCCGAGTAGTAAGGACTTCATCTAACTCCCTTTTGAATATATTTAGTGAATTGGCCTCAACTACTTTCTGTGGTAGAGAATTCCACAGGTTCACCACTCTCTGGGTGAAGAAGTTTCTCCTCATCTCGGTCCTAAATGGCTTACCCCTTATCCTCAGACTGTGACCCCTGGTTCTGGACTTCCCCAACATTGGGAACATTCTTCCTGCATCTAACCTGTCTAAACCCGTCAGAATTTTAAATGTTTCCATGAGGTCCCCTCTCATTCTTCTGAACTCCAGTGAATACAAGCCCAGTTGATCCAGTCTTTCTTGATAGGTCAGTCCCGCCATCCCGGGAATCAGTCTGGTGAATCTTCGCTGCAATCCCTCAATAGCAAGAATGTCCTTCCTCAAGTTAGGAGACCAAAACTGTATGTAGTATCTCCAAATTTGCGGATGACACTAAGTTGGGTGGCAGTGTGAGCTGCGAGGAGGATGCTGTGAGGCTGCAGAGCGACTTGGATAGGTTAGGTGAGTGGGCAAATGCATGGCAGATGAAGTATAATGTGGATAAATGTGAGGTTATCCACTTTGGTGGTAAAAACAGAGAGACAGACTATTATCTGAATGGTGACAGATTAGGAAAAGGGGAGGTGCAGAGAGACCTGGGTGTCATGGTACATCAGTCATTGAAGGTTGGCATGCAGGTGCAGCAGGCGGTTAAGAAAGCAAATGGCATGTTGGCCTTCATAGCGAGGGGATTTGAGTACAGGGGCAGGGAGGTGTTGCTGCAGTTGTACAGGGCATTGGTGAGGCCACACCTGGAGTATTGTGTACAGTTTTGGTCTCCTAACCTGAGGAAGGACATTCTTGCTATTGAGGGAGTGCAGCGAAGGTTCACCAGACTGATTCCCGGGATGGCGGGACTGACCTATCAAGAAAGACTGGATCAACTGGGCTTGTATTCACTGGAGTTCAGAAGAATGAGAGGGGACCTCATAGAAACATTTAAAATTCTGACGGGGTTAGACAGGTTAGATGCAGGAAGAATGTTCCCAATGTTGGGGAAGTCCAGAACCAGAGGTCACAGTCGGAGGATAAGGGGTAAGCCATTTAGGACCGAGATGCGGAGGAACTTCTTCACCCAGAGAGTGGTGAACCTGTGGAATTCTCTACCACAGAAAGTAGTTGAGGCCAATTCACTAAATATATTCAAAAAGGAGTTAGATGAGGTCCTTACTATTAGGGGGATCAAGGGGTATGGCGAGAAAGCAGGAATGGGGTACTGAAGTTGAATGTTCAGCCATGAACTCATTGAATGGCGGTGCAGGCTAGAAGGGCCGAATGGCCTACTCCTGCACCTATTTTCTATGTTTCTATGTTTCTATGTAAGATAAAGGTAAGCAGAGTCAGAGGAAATGTATTAGCATGGATCGAGAATTGGCTCGCTAACAGAAAGCAGAGAGTCGGGATAAATGGGTCCTTTTCGGGTTGGAAATCGGTGGTTAGTGGTGTGCCACAGGGATCGGTGCTGGGACCACAACTGTTTACAATATACATAGATGACCTGGAAGAGGGGACAGAGTGTAGTGTAACAAAATTTGCAGATGACACAAAGATTAGTGGGAAAGCGGGTTGTGTAGAGGACACAGAGAGGCTGCAAAGAGATTTAGATAGGTTAAGCGAATGGGCTAAGGTTTGGCAGATGGAATACAATGTCGGAAAATGTGAGGTCATCCACCTTGGGAAAAAAAAACAGTCAGAGGGAATATTATTTGAATGGGGAGAAATTACAACATGCTGCGGTACAAAGGGACCTGGGGGTCCTTGTGCATGAATCCCAAAAAGTTAGTTTGCAGGTGCAGCAGGTAATCAGGAAGGCGAATGGAATGTTGGCCTTCATTGCGAGAGGGATGGAGTACAAAAGCAGGGAGGTCTTGCTGCAACTGCATCGGGTATTGGTAAGGCCGCATCTGGAGTACTGCGTGCAGTTTTGGTACCCTTACTTAAGGAAGGATATACTAGCTTTGGAGTGGGTACAGAGACGATTCACTCGGCTGATTCCAGAGATGAGGGGGTTACCTTATGATGATAGATTGAGTAGAGTGGGTCTTTACTCGTTGGAGTTCAGAAGGATGAGGGGTGATCTTATAGAAACATTTAAAATAATGAAAGGGATAGACAAGATCGAGGCAGAGAGGTTGTTTCCACTGGTCGGGGAGACTAGAACTAGGGGGCACAGTCTCAAAATACGGGGGAGCCAATTTAAAACCGAGTTGAGTCGGAATTTCTTCTCCCAGAGGGTTGTGAATCTGTGGAATTCTCTGCCCAAGGAAACAGTTGAGGCTAGCTCATTGAATGTATTCAAGTCACAGATAGATAGATTTTTAACCAATAAGGGAATTAAGGGTTACGGGGAGCGGGCGGGTAAGTGGAGCTGAGTCCACGGTCAGATCAGCCATGATCTTGTTGAATGGCGGAGCAGGCTCGAGGGGCTAGATGGCCTTCTCCTGTTCCTAATTCTTATGTATGCAAGACAGGTCTAGGCTCGACTGTGATGACATTTATGAACAACAGTCTGCTTTCAATATCTAACCTCACTGATGAAACAAAATAGAAAATGCTGGAATCCTACTGCAGGTCAATCAGCAATTGTAGAGCTAAAAAGGCAGATTCTGAAGAAAGACACTGTCTGAAATTTTAAACTGCCATTTTCTCCACAGATTTTGACTGGCCTCCTGTTTGTTTTCTGCGTTTTCTGTTTTTGTTTCAGATTTCCAGCATTTCACAGTTTTAAAAAGAACATTTTAGTTGTACTCTCATTGCTGCTGACACCCATGAAATTGTAACCCAACATGTGCTTTCAGGAGAGGGGGAGAACATTTGGGGAAAGACAATAATCAATCAAGGATAAGACATTGATCGAGGCCAGTTTCCATTTGCATGAAGATGAATCATTTTGAAAAATGTTGTCATCCAACTTGCTTGGTCCATTAAATTGACGGGTGTGTATATTCCACTTAGTTTGTGGTTCTTTTGTTCAAAATTTGTATTGTCTCTTGCCAACTAATTCTGAACCATTAACGTAACTTTAAAAAAAATCAACTGCCTAAGTAGCTAAGGATTTTTGTTCCCTAATTTGGTTAGAAACTAAGCATCAGAGAGATAAACAAATTCTGAACCTTTTAAAGGCAACAACAGACAAAACCACACAATTACAAATGAAGTTTCAGGCATCTGCTTTGGTGGATTAATGTAATGTCTGATTTTGGCATGATGCTGATTCATAACACCTTATGATCCACTTTAATATGTAGTCAATGAGTAATTCAGCCTCTGCCATTACACAGCCACCAGCACCTGAAAACAAAATAAATTAGTTAGTTGTATCCATAAACAACAGAGAAAGAATTTATATAGCGCATTTCACGAACTCAGGATGTCCCACTTTACAGTCAATGAAGTACTTTTACGGTGTAGTCACATTTATAAGTCATCATCATCATAGACAGTCCCTCGAAGCGAGGATGACTTGCTAAAAAGGGATGAGTTTACAGGTGTTTCAATGAAGGACCTAATATTCCTACATTGTGAAGGGTGGAAGATGCCTGTGCGTGGATTTTTTTAATGTGTGGTGGCCGTTGCACACCAGCCACCACACGGGCTTGACAGAGCCAGGTCTTGGTCCAGTGGCAAGGATTACCCAAGACTAACTGGAGACTTGCTCTGCTGCATGGACCTAGTGCGCACATATCGCAGTGTGGGCTGGCCCGTGCTGTCCCTGGGCCCTCGCCTCCTCTGGGCCCCAGATTCACGCCTCTCCTGGGCCCCGGTCACTTCCCTCTACGGACTCTTGCTGCTCCTGCCCGTGTCTGCCCGCACTGCAATCAGCAACCTGGCTTCGTAGCCGTCGCCCTCCTGCAGTAGCACGCGCTGCTCCCTGCAGTGGTATGCCGCCTCACGCTGTTCCCTCCAATGGCCCAGGCCTGCTGATGGTCTTGAGCTGTAAGTGTTGAGCTGTTTTAGGACTACACAAGTGACTTATCTTGATGTCTGTCTTTCTTTTCTTTGCTCCCTTCAGCCTGCAATGGGCTATTTAAGGGGGCAATGGCAAATGTCAGGCCAGAAACAGTGAAGCAGGGCCAATGGCATAATTGCATCTGATGATACTAGATTCTTTTAACTTTAACTTTAAAGTGAAGAATGAAAAGAAAGATATTATAAAGGTTTGTGTCATGGGAATCAAAATGGTTGTGCGGCAGTGCAGTTTTCATAGTAGACTGCTGCTGGCTGTGTGGGAGGATAGATGCACCAACATCAGTGTTCTCACTCAGGCCAACATCCTCAGCATCGAAGCACTGACCACACTCGACCAGCTCCGCTGGGCGGGCCACATCATCCACATGCCCGACATGAGATTCCCAAAGTAAGCGCTTTACTCAGAACTCCTACACGGCAAGTGATCCCCAGGTGGGCAGAGGAAACATTTCAAGGACACCCTCAAAGCCTCCTTGATAAAATGCAACATCCCCACTGGCACCTGGGAGTCCCTGGCCCAAGACCACCCAAAAAGGAGGAAGAGCATCCGGGAGGGCGCTGAGCACCTCGAGTCTCATCACGGAGAGCATGCAGACAGCAGAAGGAGCGTGCTGCAAACCAGGCTCCCCACCCACCCTTTCCTTCAACCACTATCTGCCCTACCTATGACAGAGACTGTAATTCCCATATTGGACTGTACAGCCACCTGAGAACTCACTTTAGAGTGGAAACAAGTCTTCTTCAATTCCGAGAGACTGCCTATGATGATGATGATGTATTTCCTGCTTCTATGGAACGCATATTTGATCAGATTATACCAGAGAATCAATCGGTCCCCGGCGAGATGGTCTCCAAATGTCAGTGATAGATGAAATGGTCATTTTGACTTCACTTGGGTTGCTGGACGTTTTTGACCTTCTGGTCAACTGGTGGCTGAATGTCAAAAGTGTTTTTTTCTGTCTAGTTTATTAAAAAATACCATTCAGAGGCCTTTCAAAGGGATTTTTCCCAGTATCTTTCCGACGGGATCTTTTGATATTACTCACATCCAGATTTTGGCACAGCTACCACCCTCAATCTGTATAATTTCTGATGAGGACCCGGCAATACATCTTCTATCTACAACATGGTATTTGTTTTATCGGCTTGGTATTTCCTCACTTATTATCAGACGATCAGTGTCCCAGGAATTTAAACAAATAAAATAAAACATTGGGTCCGGCAGGTCACTGTGGGACTGGGTAGGGCTGTTATACTAAAGGAGACCGGCGGTTGTCTACAGTCTGAGTTTCTTCCACAGGGACAATAACTGGCTGCTCCATGCTACCTTCTCCTTAGGGCACAAAATATGTTGCACATGTGCAGGGGATTCATACAGATTTGTAATACTTTTCCTTGAAAATATATTTCTAATGGGATTTTTCCAAATAACCTCTGAACTTTAGTTGCAATTATATTTAATGAGGAGTGGAAATAATTAATCGAATGCATTTGCTTAGGTTTAAACCATATACTAATTACAACATAAAACTGCCCACCATAGAAGTACGGTTTATGTAACTGGCTGGCAGTATGACACTGCTTTTACTCAGTGAGGCTTTATGTGTTTTTAATTGAGGTTGTACCTTTCTGCCATAAGTTAAATGTTCCTGGTTTGTGCTGTTTCCACTTAATAAGTGACTGCTAAAAAATTACCCCCCAAATTGGAAAAGAGTAATTGTATGAATGTGCCTGAGAGATCCATAAAAGGGAATACAAAGCACATATAGAAAGTGAAATAAATACATGAATGCCATCTTGAAATTATATTACTGCCAATTTTACAGGTCATTGAATGTATGTATGAATCTGGAGACTATGAAATTCCATTCCATTAGAATTCTGTAAACTACTGCTTTGAATATTTCACACCTTTTGTATAGGAAAGATTAGGATAATTAGAAATCTATGGTAAGAAAATAATTTACTTATATAGTTTCAGCACTTTAGTAGAATGTACAATATGGTGTTCTGATGGATATAGCATTTTACTGATTTGATTTATATCTAACATATGTTTCATAATGTTTCAATACAGGTTTATTTAATACAAGAATTGCCAGATGCATTTAAAACATAGAAATGGGTTATGAAATAACTATTTTGGAATGCAATAAACAAGACCCCCGGACAATAGTGATGTTATTATAAAATCGAAAGATATAACAAGGTCAACTACTTTAGACGCAATGGGCTAAAAATTTGGATGTTTTACACCATCCATTTCCAGCAAAATTTTGCGAAGAAATGGGACCTCCCGTTCTTTCGCCCATTGGCGGCAGGTCCCACGGCGTCCGGCAGTTTCCGAGGGCCAGCAGCGCTGCCGGTAAAAGCGATGTCCGTGGAAATATACATTAGGGAGAGGGTGACGTCAGTTATCGTGCAATGCCGACTTAACATCACTTCGGCGAACCTGGATCTTAGCGCTGGGTTCTAAACTCGCCATGAAAACCCAGTGTTCAGCAGACTCAGAGGTGCTATCAGCACCTCTTAAAAGGATACACACATATTTCAGGTAAGTTTGCATTTAAGCTTTTGGACTGGATTTGTTTGATTTTATTGAATCAGTGGTTTGCTGCAATCCATGTTAAAAGTTTTTTTAAGTATGCACAGAATGCTGCTGGATGCTTACAAGGTCTTGGATGGCAAAGGAAGGCTTCTGAGAATACAGAAAATGCTGGAAATACTCAGCAGGTCAGGCAACATCTGTGGAGAGAGAAACAGAGTTCATGTCTCAGGTCAAGATGCTGCCTGACCTTAGTATTTGCAGAATGTTATGCTTTTATTTCAGATTTACAGCATCCGCTTACAGAGGGAAGAGGAAGATGCAGAAGAGGACGAAGCCAATGAGGATGAAGCAGAAGGAAAGATGCAACCCCAGATAGCCCCTTTCTTGTTGAGATATCTGGGATTGAATCATCCTCCTGCGGTACCGGTGATCACAGCCCCAATTCTCTTTCACCATTTGTCCCACACCTTACCTTCCCTCTGTTACTGATCATCACAGCGTCCTCTTGGCCACGATGTTGAAATAAAAGCCACCACAAAGCAAACTTTCCAATACAATTTTATATATCTATTCAGCCAATATGACATCAAGAAATCAACACATACCCTTATGCATTCCCTTAGTGAGTGTCTTGTGTGTGCCTTTGCCTATCCTACTGAGGTCATGCTGTGCTACCCCAGTGGCTCTAGCATGGCTGGTGGAAGGCTGCTGACTTTTAGTGGGTGACACTGCAAATGGCCTTCCTGAGTGTCAAATCATCTTCTTCTTCGAAGGCACAAGGGTGAAGTTGTGGTGAGGGGTGGACAGGAAAGCAAGAGGTGCATGCGAGAAGGAGGATAACATTTGAGGATACCAGCGTCTTGTATCCTTTCAGCCCCGCCACTGACCAAGGGCTCAGCCATGTCCCTGCCAAGAATGGCCCGCACAATCTCCTCCGAAGGGGTGAGGTAACGCTAGGAATGGGAGGTATGCCTCATGATTGATATAGATTGTTGGTAGGTGAGTGATTGGGATTGGTGGGGGATGGTGGGGTAGTCCTGCATTGAGCAGTGTGTGAGGCTAGTGATGCAGTTGGTAAGAGACAGCTTTTGAAGATGCTTTTACTGACCTTGACCAATGATCTGAGGATATGAAGCTGCTTTGGGTACTGGAGCCAGGTGTTGGAGGTGACACTGCTGACAGTGACAGCCTCAGTGATCTGGTCCCACATTGTTCTTTCTGGAGGGCCTCCTGGCCCGTGTGGGTAGAGGACCTTTCTTGCAGTGTTGACCCCCTGCACAAAGCTGGAGTGCTGCGTCCGATACCCTGGGTACCGCTTCCCTGGCTTATGAGCCATTTGTGTTAGTGCTGAAGCACTTTTCCCATTTTGAGCTTGTTGTTATGATCTGTCAATCACAAGTATGTTGATCACCTCATCCCTCTTTAAATTGCAAATGTAATTAATGGACAAGCGTACCCACTCTGGCACACACACTTTCCCCTATGGAATAAGCTCATGGTTCTAGTGTAAGGCAATCAACAGCTGAATGAAAAGTACAGAACTCTTGGGGCAAACATTGTATATACAACATTGAATATCTGCCAGAATTAATTTAATCACACAGATTACAAGGCATATTGGAGGCTTTGTGTGTAGCTTTTCTACATTACTTGCCTTCCACAGTGATTTCGTTTTCTCATTGATGATAGCTTCTTTTGCGACTCTGTGTGACAGTCCCTCTGCTTGCTGCAGCCATCATGTTTTAATTACCTTTCAAGTTAATTAAAAGTATGTTTATTACAACTTTTTGAAAAATAAAACAGGTATAAAACAATGAATATTCAGACTTGCCATACCTCCTGCATTTTTCTTGAAATAATATTAATGGGGCATGGTTACTTATAAAGTATCTTGTAAGACATTTATAAACAGACAAGAACATTAATGCTATTGGTGGTGAGATGATTATGTTATTATTTTGGGTTCTTTTACTCCTTTTGCATCAGATACTTTTAGCTTTGTTTTTTTAGTCGGCTTTCCGAGGTGACATCTCCCAACGTGCTTGACACATTTTGAAGAAGAGCAGGGGAGATCTCCTATCTTTCACCCTCCATAAATTTGAACTCATCCAAAACTCTGTTGGCTGCATCCTAACTCGCACCAAATCCCATTCACTCATCACCTTGTAGTCGCTGACCTACATTGGTTCCCAGTTGAGCAACGCCTCGATTTAAAAATTCTCATCCTTGTTTTCAAATCCCTCTATTGCCTCACCCCTCCCCATCTCTGTAACCTCCTCCAGCCCTATAATCCTCTGAGATTTCTGCGCTCCTCCAATTCTGGCCTCTTGCTCATCCCTGATTTTAATCGCTCCACTATTGGCGGCCGTGCCTTCACCTGCTAGGCCCTATGCTCTGGAATTGCCTTCCTAAATCTTCGCCTCTCTTTCCTCCTTTAAGACACTTCTTAAAACCTATCTCTTTGACCAAGTTCTGCCCTAATATCTCTTTATGTGGTTTGGTGTCAAATTTTGTTTTATAATGCTCCTGTGAAGTGCCTTGGGATGCTTTACTACATTAGAGGTGCTATATAAATGCAAGTTGTTGTTGTTCTGGCCAACATTTAGCGCTAAACCAAAAACAAATTCTCGGGTCATTTATCGGCAAATTGTCTGTCAGGTTTCCCAATGTTACAAAAGTGCCTTCACTTCACAAGGACTTCATTACTTTGGGATATCCTGAGAACATGAAAGGTTCTATATAAATGTACATTATTTTTAATTTGAGAGGTAGTAGCATAATGTCAGCGAAAAGCAGCAGCAAGGGGGAAGTGTCACTGAGATCATGCACTGGGTCCATGGGGAACATCAAAAGCCATTCTCCAAGCTCTGGCTCACTTACGATCAATGCCTCAGGATATCTATCAGTTTAAAAACAAAATATTCACACACACTTTTTACATAAATATTGGTGGAGTATGTTAAAACAAACACGTCCTCCCTTTAATGAAAAACTAAGTATGCACTGTGAGGCTTGAAAGCTCTAATTGACCTTTTTGTATAACAATGATTTCAGTCTGAAGATTTCCAGTGATTCCCTGCACCTACATCGGGTGGGTTTTTAAAGTTGGAGATACTCTTCACATCTTGTTTACTTGTATGAAGCTGAGTGTAACATGAACGGATATATTCAAGAAATCCTTATTTGACCTTTATCACCTTCTAACCAAAACAATTACTCAAGCAATTTCCTTTGTCTCAGAGAAGCAAAGTATTCTTCCATTGCACCTCTATTGTCAGTCCTTAAACTCATTGCTCCTCATCTTTGAATCCTCATTTCTCACAGGACTTTACTGCTTCACACACAAAATGTACAATGCAGTATCTAAGCAGCTCAACAAGACTACTTGTGCCCACAGTTGGCAAACTCTTTTATTTTGAGTAGCAAATTCAGTGTAAAACCAGGAGTAGACATTCCAGATTGGTCAGAAAGATCATGTATTGGCTCTCCTGAAGCTGAAATCTCCCGGCTTTTCAAATTTTGATTATGTATTTGGTAAAAGAAAATCCAAGTTTTAACATGTCAGGCTGATTTTCTTGCTATCTTGGTGAATATTTAAGTGCGTCAGAAACTGCAAAGTTTTGTCTTCCCTCAAATAGCTTTGACTAAAATGTAATTGGTGGGTTTGATATCATATCAACTTGATCAAGATTTCCTTTCCGTCAAACTATAACAAAGTATTAGTGAATTATGGTCTACGGTAGCGTAAGCCCCATGCTCCCACTCTGTCCCAGAATTTTTATGCATCAACATTTGTCTGACACACATTGCTAATACAAGGATAAGGAAAAATACAAGTTGAGCAGTGTTCAGTGAACAGATAGTGGAGACTTTTACATTGTAGTCCAGGTCCTGGGAGAATGGTGCCAAAATGACCTTTGTTCTTACATTTGAAATGTGCTGCCGGTTCCACCCAGGGAGGAGTTAAGTTCAATGGTACCTCAGGATATCTGACTGCGACTGGAACAATGTAGGTCACCTCCATAACATTGCCCCTCTCCGCCCCTGCCTCAGCTCATCCGTTGCTGAAACCCTCATCCATGCCTTTGTTACCTCTAGACTTGACTATTCCTATGCACGCCAGGCTGGTCTCCCACATTCTACCCTACGTAAACTTGAGGTGATACAAAACTCGGCTGTCCGAGTCCTAACTTGCAGCAAGTCCTGCTTACCCATCACCCCTGCACTCGTTGACCTACGTTGGCTCCCAGTTAAGCAATGCCTCTATTTCAAAATTCTTATCCTTGTTTTCAAATCCCTCCAGGGCCTCACCCCCTCCCTATCTCTGTAATCTCCTCCAGCCCCACAACCCCCTGATATATTTGCGCTCATCTAATTCTGCCCTCTTGAGCATCTCTGATTATAATCACTCAACCATTGGTGGCTGTGCCTTCTGTTGCCATGGTCCTAAGCTCTGGAACTCCCTGCCTAAACCTCTCTGCCTCTCTCCACCCCTCTTTCTGCCTTTAAGACGCTCCTTAAAACCTACCTCTTTGACCAAGCTTTTGGCCATTTGCCCTAATTCCTCCTTCTTTGTCAAATGTTTTGTTTATAATACGCCTGTGAAGCGCCTTGGGATGTTTTACTACATTAAAAGCGCTATTTAATACAAGTTGTTGTTGTCAGGCAATTTACACTCGGGAGTACTGGTGAAACCCATGCGTCACGAGTCAATCACACCATTGTAATAAAAAGGGTCTTGTGATGCTTCCTCCATCTGTTCTGCCTGCTTTCATTTTTTTAATTTATTCAGCTGGATTGACACTTCTGCCACTATCATATTAAACAGCTTCAGCATTTCAACTATTTTGATGACAAGATATTTGTTAATTTGGTGAGATTTTGAAATACAGGCATAATATTTTTTTTGGAGTGATGGGGGACTGGGGAGCAGCAATTGGGGTCATTTGCCCCTCCAGTTAGTGGCAACAACTTTTCGCCTGGGCACGGCGCCGCAAACGACTCCCGCTAAATTGCTCGGGAGTTTAGCGGCAGCAGTAACCAGTAGCGTTTTGTTCCGCTGTGCCGGCAATGACGATGGCATCACCAATCGCAGCGACCTGCTTTTGCCCTGGAGCGAAAGTTCTGGCCGATGACAGCGACAGTTTCAGGGATCGCGTCCTGGGATGTAGGCCGCTAGTTAAAGGGGAGGTGGCGCTTGCAAAAAAAAAACAATCGTCCGACTTACTGGTCACGGGTCCAAGCCGCAACCTGGCAGCCCGGCTGGGCTGATGCCACGACACCCCGCTTCCCGGTGGTCTGAGGAGGGACCCGCAGAGTTGGCAGCTTGGTCCTCCCCTTTAATGAAGGGGAGGGCCCTTTCTATGTGGCAGCGCTATGCGTCCTGCTCTATTTGCTTCAGCCCCACTCGCGGCCCACAGAACAAGTGGAACACCTTATTTTGCGCTCCACTTGCTCTTGGATGCGGTAACCCTAATATTGCAAGCGGGGCGGGATTTCCGCGCCTGGCTCAAGAACTCCCACCTCGCGGCAGTTACCATCCCCAGATGGGGCTGTATGCAATTTCCCCCCGCTGAATGTTTTGGAGGAATTTTCTGCCCCAGAGCATGAATGCAGCAGTCATCACAGAGTATTAAGCAGTGCAGTGCACCTGAAGGTCAAGGAGAGGGTGCAGGTGGCATTGAAGGTATATGGCGGCATCAGGTACTATCCCAGAAAGCAGGTATAACACAGCAAAGTCAGCTACCCGGACATGACAGAGTAAGTGCATGGCTAGGCTCAGACTCAACAGTGGGGCTGTGACTGAGCCATGCCGTTTGATACAAGATGACCTGCGGGGACAGACTACCATCCACACTGCACTGATCAATTTGATTCACAACATAGTTATGCCTAATGCATCACAGTACACCTGCCCGTAGCCTTAGAATCTCTTGGGAGAGCTGAAAAACCAGATAAAAACCCAATGCTAAATGTTTGGACCAGTTGTGGGGACAGGGTATTACAATATGCTCCAGAGAGGTGTATACAATTATATTGGTGTACTGCACACTGCACAATATTACTATGGACTCACCATGGACTTGGGTGAAGAGCAGCTGCAATCCATGTAACACCAGACAGTAACTACCAAGAGTAGGCCAACGGGGCTGCCAGCAAATGTGGCCTGAGGTCTCCTTGGCCAGTTCTCTAATGAGCTCTGCAAAAGGAAATCATAAAATTCTATTAGACATATGGAATTACGGAATTATTTGCTTTGACTGTATACTTTAGCATAGACCTATATATGTATTCTGTTAATTACACTTTATTTTCTGTCCATGAATGAATAAGATATAGCAAAGTGAATTCATTTATTAGGTGTTTCAGTACATGTGGTGTATGTGTTTAGTATATTTTTGTCCCACGTGTGTTGTCAACTTTTGCTTATTAGTTTTTGGAACAACCCTGGTGGATACCTTCATACCCAAGGTTAAACTCTAGAGGATACATTAGACAGGGTACCTGTATATATGACCAATTCTAATAAACCTGTAACACTTCTTTGCTGGAATTTCTGTGGGTTCAATGTTTTCAAAGGCACTGCCTAGTGCCACTTGTGCATGCAGAGATGTGTGATTATGACATGTGATAAACAATTGCTCCTATATGACTCCACATACACCATTGCTATACGGGACCTCCTCATGAGACCCACCACTGCTCTGTGCGAGCATAGAATGCTGAGCATCTATGAAGTCTTTGAATCTTTCTCTCATGGCAGCTTGTAATCATTCTCCGTGAGTTATAGCCAGCCATGAATACTCAATTATCCTCTGAGTTGTCGACAAGGAGTTAAACATTGTCTGTGACATATTGCCACATTTGTACTCTCCAGAGGAGAAATTTGCATCTCCCATTAGTGTCCCCGGGGTGGGGGGGCGCTACCGGCTCCCGCAAAATTGGGTGGGAGTTAGTGGAGGCGCAAATCCAGCAGGTAGCACCCCAGGCACGCCGATGACATCATCACCCTGCACAACGACCCGTTTTCGCCCCGCAGTGGAAACTGGGCAGCGCCCCGTGAGGATGTCGTGAGCAATGTCAGCGCCAGCCTCCTGGGTCGTGAACCGGGCCGCACTTCGCTCGCGGGGCGAAAAGTAAAGGGGAGGTGCGAGGCCATTTTGTTTTTGAAGGCCGACTTACCGGTCCAGTGTTTCATGGTCTATTTCACAGGGACCATGCCGCGATGGTGCAGCCCGGTATTCTGCTTCTGTGCCAGGCTGTGGACATGGCACTCAGCATCCCCAGTGATGTCCTGCAGAGCTTGAAGCGTGCCCTCCCCTTTAACGGAGGGGTAGGGCTCTGTGCTCGTGCCAGCACTACGCGGAGAGGCCCTTAATGCTGGAAAATTCAGGCGTTTACTGCCCTGGTCACGTCCCCCCAGAGGAAGTGGAGCGCCCGACATTGCACTCCACTTCCTCTCTGGGACAGTAACACCAATTTTGCGACCAGGGTGGGATTTCCGTACTAGGTGCAGGAAGTCCGGCCACACCTCGGTAAACGGGGCGATACCGAATGTACCCTATTTGTGGGCCATCTTCCCACACCAAAAATGTTATCATGTTTCTCAGTTACACAGTTCAGACTTACATGCACCTGATTGCTAAATTGTGATTTTCCCTCTGGTTGGTGAGCCAATAATTCTGCACTTCATTAATGGGCTTTCCAAGATTTATATACTGGTCACATGGCACATTAATTAATTGAGAGATCTTAAACAATCATTATTGCAGGTGATCATGTTCGGCTAGCTGCTAGTTTAGTCACAATTTTTCTGTTTCAAAACCACGTGTCCCTACCATTTTGTTAGTGAGACATAAACTATAATGAAAAATAGTAATGCAACCTGTTTTGTTTGCCAGAAATGGAAAATGGCACTGTTTCTTATGCTATGAATGTACTTATCAATCTGTCAAAATTTAATCTCTGCTGCAATTAGTTTCTCGAATGTGCATGACTAGAATTTCAGTCACAGATTATGAAATGATTGCTAATTGTTTATTCGTACTAAATTGCTTCACAAGTATAACACACGTTACTTAAATTTGCAGTGATTGTGCAACATATAGAAGTATCACAAAGTCTTATGGCTATTCAGGCAGACGAAACATTTTAATAGGATGACAAATAGTGACTCATGACTGATTTTGAAATCCCAAAATTTTTCTCCGATTTCCTGGTGTCTAACGAGGAAGTAGCTGTGTGTGTGTGAGTAGTAAGATAGTTATGTTGTAGCAAAGCACTACTTTGTCACTAAATACTATAAGATCATGTTTTATTTGTGTTGTTGGTGATTATACTTTGTTGCTGATAGTGCAGACCCAGATAACAAATGGCTAAAAATCCATTTCATATATACTTCCTTGGCCTCTATCAGTAGTGCTTGATAAACACGACTATTCACTGGCTGTGTCTCTCTCCCATTTGGCACTTCTCAGGCTGAAGTTGGGACTGGACTGTAGTGTCTCTGCACCTTGTTACAAACTCACACGAGGCATGGATATATCAGACACGGTCACTCTGTGACCTTCACTTTATTCCCAGGACTCAAGAGTGCTGATCCTGGGTGGGACCTCCCCTTTTATACCTGGAAGCCCAGGTGAGGAGCTCACTCCCTGTGGTCAGGGTGTGCATTACAAGGGTACAGGTGCAGTATGCATGAGTTACAGTTACATACTTATGGTCATTGCAAGATGATGAATAAAACATGACATCACCTCCCCCCTTAGGTCTTTTAGTTTTAGAGGTTAAGTCTATCGGGTGGTCGACGCTCTCTCGTGGAGCGCCGCAATTGTGGCTCTGGTGGCTGAGCCTCAGCACGTGTCTCTGTCACTTGAGGTGATTCCGGCCTGTCCGGGCTGGCCGCAGGGACTGTGCATGCTGAGGGCTGTCTTTGTTGCTCGTACGCTGGCAGTGGTGCGGGTGCTATCTCATCACACTCTTCTTCCGGTTCCTCCGTGTCTGCACTGAACCTTGTCTTTACTTGGTCTAAGTGTTTGCGGCATATCTGCCCATTGTTTAGTCTGACCACCATGACCCTGTTTCCTTCTTTGCCAATTACGCTGCCCTCAAACCATTTGGGTCCCAAAGCATGGTTAAGGACAAATACCGGGTCATCTATTTCTATCCACCTCCCCCTTGAGCCTCGATCATGGAGCTCGGTTTGGGACTGGCGCTTGCTCTCAACAATGTCTGCCAGGGCTGGGTGAATGAGGGACAGCCGCGTCTTGAGCGTGCGTTTCATGAGGAGTTCCGCTGGCGGGACACCTGTGAGCGAGTATGGCCGGGACCTGTAGACCAGCAGGAGACGCGATAGGTGGTACTGAAGGGAGGGTCCTTGGATACGGAGCATGCCCTATTTTATGACTTGGACCGCGCATTCCTCCTGGCCATTGGAGGCCGGCTTGAACGGCACTGTCCGGACATGCTTGATCCCATTGCCCGACATAAACTCCTGGAATTCATGGCTGGTAAAACACAGACCATTATCACTGACCAGGATGTCTGGCAAGCCATGGGTTGTCACGGTGATGGATGTCGTGCACGAGTTTAATATGATGCACTTGATCCACTTCGAGTATGCATCAACAACGATCAGGAACATTTTCCCCATGAACGGGCCCACATAGTCTACGTGAATACGTGACCATGGGCTCGTGGGCCAGGGCCACGGGCCGAGTGAGGCATCCCTGGGGGCATTGCCCAGCTGGGCACACGTCATGCACCTGCGAACTCAGGGTCAATCCCCGGCCACCACATGTGTGACCGGGCAATAGCCTTCATTAGCACAATGCCAGGGTGCTCGCTGTGGAGTTCCCTGATGAACGCTTCCCTTCCTTTCTGGGACATGACTACCCGGCTGCCCCATAACAGGCAGTTGGCTTAGACGGAGAGTTCATCCATCCGTCTCTGAAATGGCCTGACTTCCTCGGGGCACGCCCTGTTTGCGGGCGCACAATCCCCAGTCAGGACACATTTCTTTATCATGGATAAGAGAGGGTCCCTGTTGGTCCAGAGTTTGATCTGGCGGGCTGTGATGGGGAAGCCCGCAGTGTCAAAAGCCTCAACGGCCATGACCATCTCAGCGCTCTGCTCCGATGCCCCTTTGGTGGTGGCCAGTGGGCGCCTGCTGAGCGCGTCAGCGCAATTTTCGGTGCCTGGCCGGTGCCGTATGGTGTAGTCATACGCAGCCAGCGTGAGGGCCCATCGCTGTATGCGAGCTGACGCATTAGCATTGACAGCCTTGCTGTCGGACAACAGGGATGTTAACAGCTTGTGGTCCGTCTCTAGCTCGAACCGTCTACCGAAAAGGTACTGGTGCATCTTTTTCACACCATACACACAGGCGAGTGCCTCCTTCTCAACCATGCCGTATCCACGCTCTGCCTGGGAGAGCGACCTGGAGACGTAAGCCACCGGGTTGGAGTCGGCCGTCATCGTTACCCTGCTGCAAAACACACCCGATCCCGTAGGATGATGCATCGCATGTTAAAACCAGATTTTTACAGGGATCATACAAAGTCAACAGTTTGTTGGAACACAGCAGGTTCCTCGCCTTATTGAAAGCCCGTTCTTGACAGTCCCCCCAAAACCATTCACAACTTTTACGGAGGAGCATTTGTAACAGCTCCAACAATGTGCTTAAGTTCGGCAGGAAGTTCCCAAAATAGTTCAAGAGTCCCAGGAATGATCGCAACTCCGATGTGTTGCCGGGCCTGGGCGCCCGGCGAATCGCCTCAGTTTTTGATTCAGTGGGCCGGATCCCATCTGCGGCAACCCTCCTGCCCAGGAACTCGACCTCTGGGGCCAAAACCACGCACTTGGCCTTTTTCAGCCGCAGGCCTACCTGTTCCAATCGGCGTAGCACCTCCTCCAGGTTGCGGAGGTGTTTCTCAGTGTCTCGACCCGTTATAAGGATGTCCTCTTGGAACACGATCATTCCAGGCATGGACTTGAGCAAGCTTTCCATGTTTCGCTGAAAGATAGCCGCTGCCGAACGAATGCCAAATGGGCATCTGTTGTAAACAAATAATCCTTTGTGTGTCGTGATGGTGGTCCGAAACTTGGATTCTTCAGCCAGTACCTGAGTCATGTAGGCCGAAGAGAGGTCCAGCTTCGTGAACAGCTTACCACTCTGCCAGAGTGGCAAAAAGGTCCTCCGCTCTCGGGAGCGGGTATTGGTCTTGCAGCGACACTCGGTTGATGGTGGCTTTGTAGTCGCCACAAATCCTAACCGAGCCATCTGCTTTGAGGACGGGAATGATGGGACTTGCCCAGTCGCTGAATTCAACGGCTGAAATTATGTCCTCTCTGAGCAGCCTGTCCAGTTCACTTTCAATTTTCTCACGCATCACGTATGGCACCGCTCTGGCTTTGTGGTGCACTGGTCTGGTGTCCGGAGTGATGTGTATCACTACTTTAGGGCCCTTGAACGTTCCAACACTGGGTAGAAAGAGTGACTCGAATTTTTGCAATACCTGTGAGCATGAACTTCGCTCCACGGATGAAATGGCGTGCACATCCCCCCCATTTCCAATTCATCTCGGCTAACCAACTCCTCCCCAAGAGCGCGGGGCCATTTCCCGGAACAATCCAGAGTGGCAGCCGGTTCTGTAATCCATTATGCGTTACACCAAGTTTGCACTGCCCAGCACTGGGATGATCTCTTTGGTGTACGTACGTAGCTGCGTCTCAATGCGTTCCAGTTTGGGCCTGCTAGCTCTGTGTGGCCATAGTCTCTCAAATTGTTGGGCGCTCATGAGTGACTGGCTAGCTCCGGTATCCAGCTCCATGTGCACCGGGATGCCATTCAGTAAGATTTTCATCATCATGGGTGGCGTTTTGGTGTATGAGCTGTGGACGTCAACCACATGAACTCTCTGAACTTCAGCATCCATGGTTGTTCCCCAGGCCTCATCCTGCATTTCAGACCCCTCGTCTGGTTCCTCTGCCTCGCAGACTAGCCTTGTTACTGCCTTTTTGCACATCCTGGCCAGGTGTCCCTTGACATTACAAATCCTACAGGTGTAAAGTTGGAACCTGTAGATTTTTGCAGTGTGTCTGCCCCCACATCTCCAACATGAGCTGAGATTGCTGTTAACAAAAGGGCTATTCCCAGGCATTCCTCTCTGATGGCCCTTTTGGCTGTTTCTAAGCACTCTGATGGGGGATGTTAATTGTCCCATCACAAGATGTATTGTTCCTCGTGATGGCGTGAATTGCCGATCCCCTTTCCATGATCCCTGTTGCCTGGAGCTTGCTGCTACCTGGGTGGTGTCGAATTGCCCTTTCCTGCCTGCCTGGACGATGTCAAATTGCCCTTGCCTGCCTGTGGGGTTCTGTGTCATTTTTATTACATTGATTCCCTGGTTCAACGCAACTTTAAAACCAGGGCTGTGTGCGTAGATTAGCTTGGTCTCCTCTTCCCCTTCCATAATGGTCTGAGCTATCAACGCCGCCCCTTCTAAAGTCAAATCCTTAGTCTTTATGAGCTTCCTGAAAATGCCGGCATGATTAATGCTCTCGATGAAAGAGTCCCTTAACATCTCCCCCTGCAGGCATCGGAGAACTTACAGAGACTGACCAAACACCGCAGTTCCGCCACGAAATCCGAGATGTTTTGTCCCTCCCGACGCCGGTGAGAGTAGAACCGGTGCCGTGCCATGTGTACGCTACTTGCCAGCTTGAGATGCTCACTGATCAGCTGACTGAGCTCTTCGAAGGACTTGTCCGCTGGCTTTTGGGGTGCGAGCAGGTCTTTCATTAGCGCATACGTCTGTGGACCACAGCTGGTCAGTAGATGCACCATCCGCTTGTCAGCCGCTGCCTCTTCCAGCCAGTCCTTTGTGACAAAGCTCTGCTGGAGTCTTTCAACAAAGTCGTCCCAGTCCTCACCCACACAGTAACGTTCCTCTGTGCTGCTGGTGGCCATCCTCGTGGTTCGGTGATTCCCGTTTCTCGTCGCCAGATGTAGTGTCTCTGCACCTTGTTACAAACTCACACGAGGCATGGATATATCAGACACGGTCACTCTGTGACCTGCACTTTATTCCCAGGACCAAAGAGTGCTGACCCTGGGTGGGACCTTCCCTTTTATACCTGGAAGTCCAGGTGAGGAGCTCACTCCCTGTGGTCAGGGTGTGCATTACAAGGGTACAGGTGCAGTATGCATGAGTTATAGTTACATACTTATGGTCATTGCAAGATGGTGAAATACATGACATGGACCATGTAATGGAGTCTAGTAGGGGAAAGGGACATAAGGCGGGTTTGAGCATTTCGAGATACGAATATGCTGCATCGCTGAAGCCACTCAACACTATAGATGGGTGTAAATATGTTTGTTAAAAGAACAGAGGGTCTTTTAGGTCACTCTGCACCATATCCAGTTAAAATAACCTACTCCAAAGACTCTATCAATGCCATCTTAAGCCACCTGCTAAGAAATGCATAAGAATCCCCCATAGCGATCTCTCAAATGTTCCCTCACTTCAGAGGAATGCCTTGTCTCTGCTCCGTACACCTCCCATACAGTATGGCTGAGAGCTCCCATGTGGGGAATCAAAGGGGTCAGGTTTCGGCCTGAGTTGCTCCTATATTTTTGGAGCAACTAGTTTAGAATGGAGTATCTTAGAAATTGCAATTCTCGGCATTTAGTTTGCTCCAGTTCTAGTGAGTTCGAACAGTTTCAGTTTAGAACAGATTTTTTTTTTCAAAAAGGGGCGTGCCCGGCCACTTATGCCTGTTTTGAAAGTTGAGGCAGCGAAAACTTACTCCAAACTAACTTAGAATGGAGTAAGTGTAGATTTTTGTATGCTCAGAAAAACCTTGCCTACACTTAGAAAATCAGGCGTAAGGAAGAGAGATGGCGGGTGAGGGGGTGATGGGGGGGGGGGGGGGGGCACGAGGAGGGGAGTTTACAAACATGAAATACATCACTTTTACAAATAAAGAGCCATCATCAGTAATAAATGATCAATAAATCAATCAAAAAAATGTAAAAAGAAAAAATTTTTTTTTTTAAAGTCAATAAATAAAAAATTACTTTTTTGCTCACTGACTGCAGCACCGGGAGCCCTCCAACAGTGTGCTGGGACGTCCCCCAGTGTGTCTCTCTCTTGCTCTGTCTGTGTCTCTGTATTTCTGATAGTGAGGGGTGGGGGGGTGGAGAGAGGGGAGAGAGGGGAGAGAGGGGAGGGAGGGAGAGGGAGAGGGAGAGGGAGAGAGAGAGAGAGAGAGAGAGAGGGAGGGAGGGAGGGAGGGAGAGGGAGAGGGAGGAGAGGGGGGAGGCTTAACGGGCCCGGAAGACGAGAAGCAGCCGGGCCGAAGACTTCGGGCGGGGCCCGCCCCCAGCAAGATGCCGGGTGGGCGGGCCCCACCGAAGACGTGGAGAGGGAGCGGACCGGACCTGACGGGTGTTGGGGGGGGGGGGAGGGGGGGGAGAGGTGGGAGAGAGCGGAAGCTGGGGGGCTGGGGTCGGGGGTGGGAGGGAGCAGGAGCTGAACGGGGGGCGGGGGGGAGCCGGAGCCGGAGCCAGAGCAGGAGCTGGAGGAGGAAGGTACAGTTCGATCTTCGCTGCCCCAGTGAGCCCATTCGGCCAGGGCTAGGGGCTGCGTGCTTCGGGCCCCTCCCACACAGTTTTGGGCATCTGGAGCTACTGCACATGCGTGCTCACTGTAGCGCGCGTGTGCAGAGGTCCCAGCACTGTTTTCAGCGCAGGGACCTGGCTGCTCCTCCCACAGCTCATGCTGCGCTGCACCGAGGGCCTGGATCGACCCGAGGTAAGTTTTCGCCGCGGTTTTGAGCGCGGAAATCAGGCGTGGCTCACGGGGCTGCGCCATTCTAGGCATGGCCCGAAACTTGATCCCAAAGTCTCAAACCCATACTTTGCCACTCTGTGAAGGAGTTTGTAAGAATAATAGTGGAATGGACCACCATGATGGCTAGGTCAACAGAATTTCACTCTTCGGTGAAAAAATTTAAGTGAGTTATTTTGCCAGGGAATATGGGAAATAAATGCCACCTAAAGACTGAAATAGTGACCCCCACCCCTTGGTCTAATGGATAAAGGCATTGAGCTGTGTGGCAGTGTACCACACAGACCAGAAAACCTATGTTTTGAATCTAGGATTGTGTTGCGTTAGCTGATCTCAGTCAAGATAGCAGTAGAGGAACGTCTGATCTCAGTGCTCCTGGGTTAGAGAGAAACAATAGCAGCCAGAGTTCCCATTCTGTGAAATGTTGGATGAGGACAAGATTGTACTCTGTTGTGATGTCCTTCACATTCGAATAACCAACTGACACTCACTGTGTCGCTGCATATATGAAGAATGTTAGCATGGGTGAGTAACTGGAGAGCTGCTCTCATCTGGGGAATTGTACGCTAGCACTAGTCAACTCCTTCAGGAAGAGAGGGGAAGAAATGGATAAAACACCAAAATAAATGATAGGATATTTGTAGACTTAAAACAGACATTATTGAATGAAATAGGGAAACGGTCCTCTATCTTATTATTAAGTACAATCTCAATTTTAACCATGCCTTGCACATTACTGCAGAGCACAAATAATACATTGATAATCTAGAGTTCAAAGACAGTGCAGTTTGTTCAGCTGCCAATGCAGATTTGGAGCATGGCTGAAATGTTAAGTCCTTACACTCTACTGTAAATCAACACGAGGCACATTCTGCAGGCAAGGTCACTCTGTGACTGAACCTTTATTCACAGGACCAAGAAGTGATGACCCTGCGTGGGACCTCCCTTTATATAGCTGGGTGATCAGGTGAGGAGTGTCTCCCACAAGTTCACCCCCTGTGGTCAAGGTGTGAATTTCTTAGGTGTACACAGTGTACAGTGTTGTTACATGACATCACCTCCCCCCAACGTTTTTGGGTCAAAGATTGAGTCTTTCAGGCGGTCGACACTCTCTCGTGGAGCGCCGCAGTTGGGGCTCTGGTTGTTGAGCCTTGGCCTGTGTCTCTGTCCCCTGTGGTGATTCTGGCCTGTCCGGGCTGACCGCAGGGACTGTGCATGCTGCTGACAGTTCTTGTTGCTCATTCACTGGCGGTGGTGTGAGCACCATCTCATGGTCTTCCTCAGGTTCCTCAGTATCCAAGCTGAACCTTGTTTTTACTTGGTCCAGATGCTTGCGGCATATCTGTCCATTGTTAAGTCTGATCACTATGACCCTATTCCCCTCTTTACCAATTACAGTACCCCCAAGCCACTTGGGCCCCAAAGCGTGATTATAACAAAAACAGGGTCATCGATTTCTATACACCTCCCCTTTGAATTATGGTCATGGCACTCATTTTGGGACTGGCGCTTGCCCTCAACAATGTCTGATAGGATTTGATGAATGAGGGACAGCCAAGTTTTAAGTGTATGTTTCATGAGTAGTTCCACTGGCGGGAATCCCGTGAACGAATGCGGTCGGGACCTATAGGCCAGCAGGAGGCGCGATAGGCGGCATTGAAGGGAGGGTCCTTGAATCCTGAGCATGCCTTGTTTTATCATTTGGACCGCATGTTCCACCTGGCTATTGGAAGCCGGCTTGAACGGTGCTATCTTGACATGTTTGATACCATTACCCGACATGAACTCCCGGAATTCATAGCTAGTGAAGCATGGGCCGTTGTCACTAACCAGGATGTCCGGCAAGCCGTGGGTCGCAAAGACCGTACGCAGACTCTCCACTGTGGTGGATGTCATGCACAAATTCAATATGATGCACTCGATCCATTTCGAGTACGCATCAACAACAATGAGGAACATTTTCCCCATGAACGGGCCCGTGTAGTCTACGTGAATACTCGACCATGGCTTGGTGGGCCAGGGCCACGGGCTGAGTGGGACATCCCTGGGGGCATTGTCCAGCTGGGCACATGTCGTGCACCTGCGAACATAGTGTTCCAGGTCTGCATCAATTCCCAGCCACCATACATGTGACCGAGCAATGGCCTTCATTAGCACAATGCCTGGGTGCTCGTTGTGGAGTTCCCTGATGAATGCTTCCCTTCCCTTCTGGAGCATGACTACCTGGCTGCCCCATAGTAGGCAGTCGACTTGGATGGACAGTTCATCCATCCGTCTGTGAAACGGTCTGACCTCTTCAGGGCATGCTCTGTGTGGGGCGCCCAATCCCCAGTCAGGACACATTTCTTAATCGAGGATAGGAGGGGATCTCTGTTGGTCCAGATTTTGATCTGGCGGGCTGTGATGGGGGAGCCTGCGCTGTCAAAAGCTTCGACAGCCATGACCATCTCAGCGCTTTGCTCCCCTGCCCCATCAGTGGTGGCCAGTGGAAGCCTGCTGAGCGCATCAGCGCAATTTTCGGTGTCTGGCCGGTGCCGTATGGTGTAGTCATACGCAGCCAGCGTGAGAGCCCGTCGCTGTATGCGAGCTAATGCATTGGCATTGACAGCTTTGTTGTCTGACAACAGGGATGTTAATGGCTTGTGGTCCGTTTCTAACTCGAACCTTCTGCCAAAAAGGTACTGGTGCATCTTTTTCACCCCGTAGACACATGCGAGTGCTTCCTTTTCAACCATCCCATATCCCCTTTCTGCTTGGGAGAGTGATCTGGAAGCATAAGCCACAGGTTGGAGTTGGCCCTCATCATTACTCTCCTGCAACACGCACCCAACTCCATCGGATGATGCATCACATGTCAAAACCAATTTCTTACAGGGGTTGTACAGAGTCAACAGCTTATTAAAACAAAGCAGGCTCCGCGCCCGATTGAAAGCCCATTCCTGACAGTACCCCCAAAACCAATCGCAACCCTTACGCAGGAGTACATGGAGTGGCTCCAACAATGTGCTTAAGTTCGGCAGAAAGTTCCCGAAATAGTTCAATAGTCCCTGAAATGAACGCAACTCCGATGTGTTGCCGGGCCTGGGCGCATGACGGATCACCTCCGTTTTGGATTTGGTGGGCCGGATCCCGTCTGCGGCAACCCTCCTGCCCAAAAATTCGACCTCTGGGGCCAAAAACACACACTTGGACTTCTTTAGTCGCAGGCCTACCCGGTCCAGTCGGCGTAGCACCTCCTCCAGGTTGTGGAGGTGTTCCTTGGTGTCTCGACCCGTGATAAGGATGTCGTCCTGAAATACAATTGTTCCGGGGATGGATTTGAGCAGGCTTTCCATGTTCCTTTGAAAGATAGCGGCTGCTGAATGAATGCCAAATGGATACCTGTTGTAAACAAACAGCCCCTTGTGCGTGGTGATGGTGGTCAGTAGCTTGGATTCTTTGGCCAGTTCTTGGGTCATGTAGGTTGAAGTGAGATCCAACTTGGTGAACAGCTTGCCGCCTGCCAACGTGGCAAAAAGATCCTCCGCTCTCTGAAGCGGGTATTGGTCTTGTAGCGACACTCGGTTGATGGTGGCCTTGTAGTCGCCACAGATCCTGACCGAGCCATCCGTTTTTAGGACAGTGATGATGGGGCTTGCCCAGTCGCTGAATTCAACGGGCGAAATTATGCCCTCTCTTAGCAAACTGTCCAACTCACTCTCAATTTTCTCCCGCATCACATACGGCACAGCTCTGGCTTTGTGGTGCACTGGTCTGGCGTCCGGGGTGATGCGTATCTCTACTTTGGTACCTTTGAAAGTACCAACACCAGGTTGAAATAGTGACTCAAACTTTTGTAGGACCTATGAGCATGAACTTTGCTCCACAGATGAAATGGCATGCACATCCCCCCATTTCCAGTTCATCTCGGCTAGCCAGCTCCTCCCCAAAAGCGCAGAACCATTTCCAGGGACAATCCAGAGTGGCAGCCGGTTCTGAGATCCATTATGTGAGGCCACCAACATTGCACTGCCTAGCACTGGGATGATCTCTTTGGTGTATGTCCATAATTGCGTGTCAATGCGTTCTAGTTTGGGTTTGCTAGCTCTGAGTGGCCATAGTTTCTCGAATTGTTGGACACTCATAAGTGACTGGCTGGCTCCTGTGTCCAGCTCCATGTGTACCGGGATGCCGTTCAATAGGACTTTCATCATCATAGGTGGCGTCTTTGTGTATGAGCTGTGGATGTTTGCCACCTGAACCCGCTGAGCTTCAGTGTCCATTGCTGTGTCCCAAGCATAACCCTGCCTTGCAGACCCCTCTTGTGGTTCATCCGCTTCGTAAACCAGCCTCGCTGCGGGCTTCCTGCACATTCTGGCTAAATGTCCACTGAAGTTAAAATTTCTGCAGATAAATTGTTGAAACCTGCAGGTTTTCGCAGCATGTCTGCCCCCGTACCTCCAGCATGAGCTGAGATTGTTGTGAACAAAAGAGCTGTTACCAGGCATTCCTCTCCGATTGTCTCTTTGATTACCCTTGAGCACCCTGTTAGTGGGTGTCAATGACCCCATCCCGGGACGCATTGTCCACCGTGATGGTGTAAATGTCCGTTCAACCTGCCATTGTCTCTGTTGAGGACCCACTCTAGAGTCTGTTACTGCCTGGGTGGTGTTGAATTGCCCTTGCCTGCCTGCAGGGTTCTGAGTCGCGTTCACCATGTTAACTCCCTGCTCCATCACCACGTTGGGAGTAGAGTTGCGCGCATATATGATCTTGGTTTCCTCCTCCCCCACCATGAAGGTTTGAGCCATCAACGCCGCTGCTTCCAAGGTCAAGTCCTTGGTCTCAATTAACGTCTTAAAAATCCTGGCATGACCAATGCCCTCAATGAAGAAATCCCATAACATCTCCCCCCTGCAGGCGTCTGTGAACTTACAGAGGCTGGCCAAGCGCCGAAGGTCCGCAACAAAGTCCGGTATGGTCTGCCCTTCCCGACGTTGGTGCGTATAGAAACGGTGTCGGGCCATGTGTATACTGCTTGTCGGTTTGAGGTGCTCACCGATCAGTTTGCTGAGCTCCTCAAAGGTCTTGTCTGCCGGTTTCTTGGGTGCGAGCAGGTCTTTCATCAGCGCTTACGTCTTAGGTCCACAGCTGGTCAGTAGATGCGCCCTTCGCCTGTCAGCCGCTGCCGCTCCCAGCCAGTCCTTCGTGACAAAGCTCTGCTGGAGCCTTTCAACGAAATCGTCCTAGTCCTCACCAACACAGTACCGTTACTCTGTGCTACCGGTGGCCATTTTTGTGGGTCGTTGATTCCCGTTTCTCGTCGCCAAATGTTAAGTCCTTACACTCTACAGCAAATCAACACGAGGCACGTACTGGAGACACGGTCACTCTGTGACCTGTACCTTTATTCACAGGACCAAGGAGTCTTGACCCTGCGTGGGACCTCCCTTTATATACCTGGATGACCAGATGAGGAGTGTCTCCCACAAGTTCACCCCCTGTGGTCAAGGTGTGTATTTCTTCGGTGTATACAGTGTACAGTGTTGTTACATGAAGGTTACGGTTATGTGAAGGTTACATACATGACAGCTGAACTTTCAAAATGAATGGGGATGGGGTCAGATGGGCTAGCTGTGTTATATGTTGCATCTGGCCTCAAACAATGTTCAGTCTGAGGCTTTTCCGAGATGGTGAGATGTTCATCTGGAATGGGTGATCAAATGTAGTACAGGGTACCAAGACAGTGGTGAGCGCCTTACCAACAGGAAGGAATGAAAATGAGACGTGCTCCACCTCCTTAATGTGAAGTGAAAGTCCGAGTGATGCATGGTTCAGACAAACAGCTTTGATAACAAAACATCTCAGAGTGAAGATTAATCGCTGAAACTTCCTGCCCCAATTTTATGGATTTAATCCAAACAACAGATTGTGTTTGGTCTGGCTGGACTTGAGGGGTGGGCAGGGAGTGGAGTAGGGTCTTCAGGGCAGAGAAACAAGGCATCGCAGAAATCTTTGAGTTGTGAGGAATGTTCAAAATACATCTAGAAGCAACATCCTCAACAAGAAGGAGATGAGAAAGCACATTCTGCACATGGCTCTTCCTGCCAGAAAAAAATGATAGTTGAAGGAGCAGAATGAGGCCAAAACTCTAAAACTCTTAGGAGATGTAGGTCAGAAACAAGGACAGAGCTAGATATCATCTTCTGCTAACAGTATTTTCATACTATATTACATTAATCCTACAAAAATAACAAGATACCAAATGCTCATCAGTCTAATTTCTACCCTGTTCATGTGCGCACATAGGCTGGTATCTTCCTTGCCCTGCGAATGCGGGTTTGGAGGTGGGCCATCTGTCAAAATGGCCCTGATTGGCAGCGAGGCGGAAGTCCCTCTGTGTCAGTTTCTCAACTGTCAGGTCTGGCTGGGGATCGCAGACCCGACGCCAAGCAGCGGACCAGTCAGTTAAGATGCTTAAGAGGTAATTTAAAGGTATTTAAAACTATTTTACCCAGGCACTTACCATTTTATCAACTATTTAACGAGTTTGCTGTCTCTTGGGTTTCACGCCAGGTAAGTGTGTTGGGTTCTCAGTGACTCTCCATTGCTTTGGCCAGTTGACAGCTGCAGAAGTGGTATAAAGGCTACCATTTCACAGCTGTTCACTTCCCAATGTCAGAAGCTGAAGCCTTCAGGATTTGGAAGAAACTTTTGAACTGTATGCAGTTTGGAAATGTTTGCAATGAACTCTCTTTTCACTGTCACCTCCTTGGAGAAATTTCTCTCACCATTGACAGATCGCTTTTGTCATCTCAACCTCACCTGCCATCTATTGCAGCAGCTTGGATGCCCTTGAAAAAATATCACCTTGGTCCTCAGAATCCCATCACGATCAGCCCCAACATCAACATCACTAAACACACCAGCATCACCACCAACAACACCAACCTTAGAAACATAGAAACATAGAAAATAGGTGCAGGAGCAGGCCATTCAGCCCTTCTAGCCTGCACCGCCATTCAATGAGTTCATGGCTGAACATGAAACTTCAGTACCCCATTCCTGCTTTCTCGCCATTCCCCTTGATCCCCCGAGTAGTAAGGACTTCATCTAACTCCCTTTTGAATATATTTAGTGAATTGGCCTCAACTACTTCCTGTGGTAGAGAATTCCACAGGTTCACCACTCTCTGGGTGAAGAAGTTTCTCCTTATCTCGGTCCTAAATGGCTTACCCCTTATCCTTAGACTGTGACCCCTGGTTCTGGACTTCCCCAACATTGGGAACATTCTTCCTGCATCCAACCTGTCCAAACCCGTCAGAATTTTAAACGTTTCTATGAGATCCCCTCTCACTCTTCTGAACTCCAGTGAATACAAGCCCAGTTGATCCAGTCTTTCTTGATAGGTCAGTCCCACCATCCCGGGAATCAGTCTGGTGAATCTTCGCTGCACTCCCTCAATAGCAAGAATGTCCTTCCTCAAGTTAGGAGACCAAAACTGTACACAATACTCCAGGTGTGGCCTCACCAAGGCCCTGTACAACTGTAGCAACACCTCCTTGCCCCTGTACTCAAATCCCCTCGCTATGAAGGCCAACATGCCATTTGCTTTCTTAACCGCCTGCTGTACCTGCATGCCAACCTTCAATGACTGATGTACCATGACACCCAGGTCTCTTTGCACCTCCCCTTTTCCTAGTCTGTCTCTCTGTTTTTACCACCAAAGTGGATAACCTCACATTTATCCACATTATACTTCATCTGCCACGCATTTGCCCACTCACCTAACCTATCCAAGTCACTCTGTAGCCTCATAGCATCCTCCTCGCAGCTCACACTGCCACCCAACTTAGTGTCATCCGCAAATTTGGAGATACTACATTTAATCCCCTCGTCTAAATCATTAATGTACAATGTAAACAGCTGGGGCCCCAGCACAGAACCCTGCGGTACCCCACTAGTCACTGCCTGCCATTCCGAAAAGTATCCATTTACTCCTACTCTTTGCTTCCTGTCTGACAACCAGTTCTCAATCCACGTCAGCACACTACCCCCAATCCCATGTGCTTTAACTTTGCACATTAATCTCCTGTGTGGGACCTTGTCGAAAGCCTTCTGAAAGTCCAAATATACCACATCAACTGGTACTCCTTTGTCCACTTTATTGGAAACATCCTCAAAAAATTCCAGAAGATTTGTCAAGCATGATCTCCCTTTCACAAATCCATGCTGACTTGGACCTATCATGTCACCATTTTCCAAATGCGCTGCTATGACATCCTTAATAATTGATTCCATCATTTTACCCACTACTGAGGTCAGGCTGACCGGTCTATAATTCCCTGCTTTCTCTCTCCCTCCTTTTTTAAAAAGTGGGGTTACATTGGCTACCCTCCACTCGATAGGAACTGATCCAGAGTCAATGGAATGTTGGAAAATGACTGTCAATGCATCCGCTATTTCCAAGGCCACCTCCTTAAGTACTCTGGGATGCAGTCCATCAGGCCCTGGGGATTTATCGGCCTTCAATCCCATCAATTTCCCCAACACAATTTCCCGACTAATAAAGATTTCCCTCAGTTCCTCCTCCTTAATAGACCCTCTGACCACTTTTATATCCGGAAGGTTGTTTGTGTCCTCCTTAGTGAATACTGAACCAAAGTACTTGTTCAATTGGTCCGCCATTTCTTTGTTCCCCGTTATGACTTCCCCTGATTCTGACTGCAGGGGACCTACGTTTGTCTTTACTAATCTTTTTCTCTTTACATACCTATAGAAACTTTTGCAATCCGCCTTAATGTTCCCTGCAAGCTTCTTCTCGTACTCCATTTTGATGCTGCACAGGACACAGGGTATCAGCACCCGACCACATTGCTGCCCAGGAAGCCAGGATGGCCTCACCATGGCCAAATTTACTTCACTTGACACTGTACACCCTAGCTGCCACATGATGCACCAGGTTGGCACCACCCCAGACCAGCATCATAAAGCATTCTTGCAATACCCAGCCATTCCTTTCACATATTACCATTGTGGGGGTATCCTTACGTCTGATCATTCACTACAACTCACTAAGTCACTTCCAAAGGTGCAAACAAATCTGTCCAAGAACGCAAAGTGTTCAAAATAAAAATGTCAATGTTTGACAGTATATTAGCAGAAACTCTGCATGAACATTGGCTAAAACACCCAAGTGCCTACTCTTGTGTGTTGTTAGTTGGTATGATTCGATAAGGATGTGGGTGTGAGGGGTGTATAGTGAGATGGGGTAGTGATAATGTAGTTCGAGAGAGAGAGAGAAAGAGAGGGATGGGTGGAGGTGTAAGGTCAGTTGGTGTGAGTAAGGATGTGCAGGAGTAGAGTAGGGAAGGCAGAGTGATGGGGATGTGATGAGTGGCACAGCAGGATGAGATTGAGCGTGGCTTGGCATTAATGTTTCGTGATCCACTGAGATCCTTGAAAGGTTTGTGCCACTGCAGCCAGGTCCTCCTGACGACATCCTTGCTTGTGCCCTCCTGTACAATGTACAACCAGGCTACGTTGGTGTCCTGGGGAGGTCTCTTCATTGGAAGGATTGAGGATCTCCTTGAGTGATGTGACCCCTTCCGTAAGCATCTGGAGGGAGTCATGGGAGAGCCTGGGTGCAGCCCTTTGTCTCTGTGCAGTGCTTGTCAGTGTTTGCAGCAGCTCAATGCTGTCGAACACTGAGAGCAACTGATGACATGTCATCAAATGGTGTCATCGGACCCGCTTCCTGTTAATTGGCTGGGAACCTCGCAGGGAGGGCTTAACAAGATTGTGTTGAGGGCGGGCTGGAGCCAGGAACGCGTTCCCCACACATCACCAATGTCGGCCGCATGGGTCTCACCATTGTTGGCAAAATCGTGGCTATTGTGTATGTTACTGTAGCTAAACTGCAGCTAACTTTCTATTCCAGAGCCCATGTGCTTTGCTTACATGACATTTAGTATTGTACAAAATGATTGGAAATCAAAATTACAAGAAATCTGATTTCTGTGACAAGGCCACTCCCAGCACTTAAATTTTTCTTACCTTTCAACCTCCTCTGCTCCTTGTAAATCACTTGGAGACCTTCTCCAATTAAGCAACACTATAAAAATGACAGGTGTTGATGTTTACAAAGTTTATATTTTTTGATCATTTTGAATTCTGATACAGGCAGTCGGAAGAAAGGGATTTTTTTTTGGTTCTGCAACCCTGTAGCATAGCTTGATACTGGGTTTTCAGAAAGTGTGGGTGGTACAATGCAATATAGAAATCATGGAAATGATTGAAGTTTGCAGCACAGAAGAAGGCCATTTGGCCTATTGTGTCTGTGCTAGCTCTTTGCTAGATCAATCGAAAACTAATCCCACTGCCCTGCTCTTTCCCTGGGCACTCTATTTTCCTCTGTTTCAAATATTTGTTCAATTATCCCGTAAAAAATATAATGATGTGGGCCTCAATCACTCCATGCGGCAAAGCAATCCATGCTCCAACAACCCTCTGTGTAAAGAAATGTCTCCTAGCTCTCTCCTCACTCTCTTAGTCATGATTTTAAATTGATGACCCCACATCACTGACTCCCCAAACAGAATCACTGCCCCTAATATTAACTTGGAGGCACGTTGAGAATGGGGGGCGGTTTAATATTGCGTGGGAAACCTGGAAATAAGTTCAGCACGTCTGTCAGTGACATTTTAATGCAGCCAATTCATTATCATTTTACTTCCGGGTTTGGCATCAATTATATGACAGTGGGCGTGATGAGGATCTACATGATGTGATCTCAACTCCACTATTTAAAGGATTGATTGAAAGATGGAATTTGGAGGAGTTTGGAGTTGGAAGCAAGAGAAGCCAAGGTGTGACAGTAGATTCATGATGCTAAAATGCTAAGCTCTGCTTCAATGGTGCCTCTCTATAGGAGTAGTGATAATAGGGGACTTCAATTAACTTAATATAGACTGGGATAGTAATAATGTGAAGGGCAGAGAGGAGGAAGAATTTCTGAAGTGTTTTCAGGAGAACTTCATCAGTACGTTTCCGGCCCAATGAGGGAGGAGGCATTGCTGGATCTGTTTCTGGGGAATGAAGTGGGCTGGGTGGATCAAGTTTCAGTAGTGGAACATTTAGGGAACAGCGACCATAAGTTTTAGGTTAGCTATAGAAAAGGACAAAGATCAATCTAAAGTCAAAACACTTAACTGGAGAGGGCCAATTTCAGTCGGTTGAGAACAGAGCTGGTCCGGGTAAGTTGTAATCAAAGATTGGCAGGCAGAATAATGGGCTGCCTTTAAAGAGGAGATGGTTCAGGTACAGTCGAGGTACATTCCCACAAGGAGGAAAGGTAGGGCAACCATAGCCAGAGCTTGCTGGATGATGAAAGAGATAGAGAGTGAGATAAAACAGAAAAAAGAGGGTGTATGACAGATGTCAGGTTGAGAATACGTGAGAACTAGACTGAATAGAGTAAGTTCAGAGGGGAAGTGAAAAAGGAAATAAGTGGGTCAAAGAGAGAGTATGAGAATAGACCGGCAGCTAACATAAAAGGGAATCCAAAAGTCTTCTATAGGCATATAACTAGTAAACAGGTAGTAAGAGGAGGGGTGGGACTGGATAGGGACCAAAAAGGAGGCCTACGCATGGAGGCGGAGGGCATGGCTGAGGTACTAATTGAGTATTTTGCATCAGTCTTTATCAAGGAAGAAGATTATGCCAAAGTCATAGTGAAAGAGGAGGTAGTTAGAAAGGCTGGCTCTACTTAAAGTAGAAACGTCACCATCACCAGACGGGATACATCCTCGGATGCTGAGGGATGTAAAGTTGTAAATTGCGAGGTACTGGCTATAATCTTCCAATCCTCCACGGGGACGGTGCCAGAGGAGTGCAGAATTACCAATATTACACCCTTGTTCAAAAAACGGTGTAAGGATAAACCCAGCAATTACAGGCCAGTCAGCTTAACCTCTATGGTAGGGAAACTTTTAGAAAAGATAATCCGGGACTAAATGAACAGTCACTTGGACAAGTGTGGATTAATTAAGGAAAGCCAGCATGGATTTTTTTAAGGACAAATCGTGTTTAACCAACTTGATTGAATTTTTTGATGAGGTAACAGAGAGGATTGATGAAGGCAATGTGGTTGATGTGGTGTGCATGGATTTCCAAAAGGCATTTGATAAAGTGCCACAGAATAGGCTTGCCAGCAAAGTTGAAGCCCATGGAATAAAAGGGACAGTGCAGCATGGATCAGAAATTGGCTCAGTGATAGGAAACAAGAGTGTAGTGGTGAACAGATGTTCAAGGTACACAGCGGTATTCCCCAGGGGTCGGTATTGGGACCACTGCATTTCCTGATATATATTAATGATTTGGACTTGGGTGTGCAGGGTACTATTTCAAAATTTGCAGATGACACAAAACTTGGAATATAGTGAACAGTGAGGAGGATAGGGATAGACTTCAAGAGGACACAGACAGGCTGGTGGGATGGACGGACATGTGGCAGATGAAATTTAATGCAGAAAAGTGCTAAGTGATACATTTTGAAAGAATGAGGAGGGGCAATATAAACTAAAGGGTACAATTCTAAAGGGGGTGCATGAACAGAGAGACCTGTGGGTGTATGTGCACAAATTGTTGAAGGTGGCAGGGCAGGTTGAGAAAGCAGTTAACAAAAGCATATGGGATCCTGGGCTTTATAAATAGAGGCACAAAACAAAAGCAAGGATGTTATCATGAACTTTTATAAAACACTGATTCAGCCATAACTGGAATATTGTGTCCAATTCACGGCACCCCACTTTAGGAAGGATATAAAGGCTTTAGAGAGGGTGCAGAAAAGATGTACAAAAATGGTTCCAGTGATGAGGAACTTCAGTTATGTGGAGAAACTCCTTGGAGCAGAGAAGATTGAGGGGGATTTGATCGAGGTGTTCAAAATCATGAGGGGTCTGGACAGAGTAGATAGAAATAAACTATTTCCATTGGCGGAAGGGTTGAGAACCAGAGGACACAGATTTAAGGTGATTAGCAAAAGGTTCAAAGGCGACATGAGGGAACACATTTTTACACAGCAAATGGTTCTGATCTGGAATGCACTGCCTGAAAAGGTGGTAAAGACATATCAAATCGTGGCTTTCAAAAGAGAGCCGAAACGGGTTTGACGGATTGAATGACCTCATTCTGTGCTGTAAGCATTCTGTGACTCTACGATTCTATGTACTATGGGGTTGTAAGGAGCCGGAGGAAGATACTCTTCCCCAGCAAAGAGAGGAAGAAACCTGCTGCTGCCACAAAGAAGGCGTGACCCAGGAGTATTGTTCCGCGATTCAGTACAGAAAGCAATTTAATGAGCTAACCAGGTCTGGAAAGGTGAGTACAGTTGTATATTCACCTACATCTTGCTTTGTGCATTACCCAACCCCACCCCCTGCCTCACTCGGCCTTGTCAAGCATACTCAATCACATCATTTCTCACACCCACCCATCCTTCTTTTTCTGTGCACTTCCTCATATCCCCAACTAACCATCCGTCACTGCCACTCACCCTTATGCAATTTGATGGCTCTCCCTGTTGTCACCCTCACCAAATGCGCTGCATCAATTGGGTGAACACATGCCATTACAGTCTCCTCTTCCCCTGTTACAGGAGAAAAGAGTGCAAAACACAAGGGAGAGAGAGAGAACCAGAGGTGGGCCTCCACAGATCACACAGTTGACAACTGCAAAGGAGAACGCGCTGGAGATCAGTGGTGACTCAACATTCCTGGCCATCAGGGAAGGGGAGGTGGGGACCCCGCAGTTACATGGTGCGAATATCAAATATAATGCACACACATGTCAGACAACACTCAGTCATGTGACTTGATTTCAGCATGCAGAGTCAGCATGGATTTATGAAGGGGAAGTCATGTTTGACAAATTTGCTGGAATTCTTTGAGAATGTAACGAACAGGGTGGATAAAGGGGAACCAGTAGGTGTGGTGTATTTGGACTTCCAGAAGGCATTTGACAAGATGCCACATAAAAGGTTACTGCACAAGATAAAAGTTCATTGAGTTGGGGGTAATATATTAGTATGGTTAGAGGATTGGCTAATGAACAGAAAACAAGAGAGTCAGGATAAATGATTCATTCTCGGGTTGGCAACCAGTAACAAGTGGGATGCCGCAGGGATCAGTGCTGGGACCCCAACTATTTACAATCTATATTTACGACTTGGAAGAAGGGACTGAATGTCACGTTGCCAAGTTTGCTGATGATACAAAGATGGGAGGAAAAGCAATAAGAACATAAGAAATAGAAACAGGAGTAGGCCATATGGCCCCTCGAGCCTGCTCCGCCATGGCTGATCCGATCATGGACTCAGGTCCACTTCCCTGCCCGCTCTCCATAAACCCTTATTCCCTTATCGTTTAAGAAATTGTCTATTTCTGTCTTAAATTTATTCAATGTCCCAACTTCCACAACTCTCTGAGGCAGCGAATTCCACAGATCCACAACCCTCTGAGAGAAGAAATTTCTCCTCATCTCAGTTTTAAATGGACAGCCCCTTACTCTAAAATTATGCCCTCTAGTTCTAGTCTCCCCTATCAATGGAAACAACCTCTCTGCATCCACCTTGTCAAGCCCCTTCATAATCTTATACGTTTTGATAAGATCACCTCTCGTGCTTCTGAATTCCAATGAGTAGAGGCCCAACCTACTCAACCTTTCCTTATAAGTCAAACCCCTCATCTCCGGAATCAACCGAGTGAACCTTCTCTGAACTGTCTCCAAAGCAAGTACATCCTTTCATAAATATGGAAATCAAAACTGCATGCAGTATTCCAGGTGTGGCCTCACCAATACCCTGTACAACTGTAGCAAGACTTCCCTGCTTTTAATAAAGGCCAAGATTTCATTGGCCTTCTTGATCACTAGCTGTACCTGCACACTAACTTTTTGTTTCATGCACAAGTACCCCCAGGTCCCGCTGTACTGCAGCACTTTGCAATCTTTCTCCATTTAAATAATAACTTGCTCTTTGATTTTTTCTGCCAACGTGCATGACCTCACACTTTCCAACGTTATGCTCCATCTCCCAAATTTTTGCCCACTCACTTAGCCTGTCTATGTCCTTTTGCAGATCCTTTTGTGTTCTCCTCACACATTGCTTTTCCTCCCATCTTTGTATCATCGGCAAACTTGTCTATGTTACACTCGATCTCTTCCTCCAAGTAGATAATATAGATTGTAAATAGTTGGGGTCCCAGCACTGATCCCTGTGGCACCCCACTGGTTACTGATTGCCAACCCGAGAATGAACCATTTATTCCTACTCTCAGTGTGAGGAGGACACACAAAATCTGCAAAAGGACATAGACAGGCTAAGTGAGTGGGCAAAGAGTTCGCAGATGGAGTATAATGTTGGAAAGTGTGAGGTCATGCACTTTGGCAGAAAAAAATCAAAGAGCAAATTATTATTTAAATGGAGAAAGATTGCAAAGTGCTGCAGTACAGCGGGACCTGGGGGTACTTGTGCATGAAACACAAAAGGATAGTATGCAGGTACAGCAAATTGTTATATATACGGACTTGTATTTACTCTGTACAGCCACCCCATTGCATTGCAGCTCATTCCCTGGAGTCCCAAGGGATCCCATAATCCCTTGGGAGCACAGGTATTTAAGAAGGCTTCACACGTTGGAGAGACACTCTGGAGACACAAAATAAAAGACTACGGTCACACTTTACTTTGAGCTCACAGTGTTTACTCTGACTCTTTCTTCATACTCAACAACTGGCGACGAGATACAGATAGCGAACCCAAAGTTGCAGAGAACAATGGGCATCCTGGAGAAATTTTCGGAGGGAGATGGTTGGGAAACTTTTGTGGAGCGACTCGACCAATACTTCGTGGCCAACGAGCTAGATGGGGAAGAGAGCGCTGCCAAACATAGAGCAATCCTCTGTGGGGCACCAACGTATGGCCTCATGAAGAATCTGCTCACTCCAGCGAAATCCACGGTGAAATCATACGGCAATCCGAGAGCATTTGAACCTGAAGGAAAGCGTTCTGATGGCGAGGTACCGATTCTACACCTACAAAAGGTCTGAAGGTCAGGAAATGACGAGTTATATCGTCGAGCTGAGACGCCTTGCAGGACATTGCGAATTTGAAGGACATTTGCAGCACATGCTCAGAGACTTTTTCGTACTTGGAATTGGCCACGAAACTATACTTCGCAAGCTTTTGACTCAAGGGACCCCAACCTTGAGCAAGGCCATAGCGATAGCCCAGGTGTTCATTGCCACCAGTGATAATACAAAGCAAATCTCTCAGCACACAAGTACTGTGAACAAAGTGATGTTGTTTTCGAATCGCAATGTACAGGGCAGGTCACACATACCTGCAGCTACACGTCCACAGATGTCTCAGAGTCCACCATCAAGGGTGATGAATGCAAGGCCATTAACACTTTGTTGGCGTTGCGGGGTGATCATCGTTTCCATTCATGCCAATCCAAAGGATACATTTGCAAGGGCTGTGGAACAATGGGACACCTCCAACAAGTGTGCAGGCGAGCTGCTAAGCCTGTTAAACCTGCAAACCACCACATTGCAGAGGAGGACAGATCCACGGAGGATCACTACGAACCAGAGCCTCAGATAGAGGAGGCAGAGGTACATGGGGTGCACACATTCACCACGAATTGTACCCTGATAATACTGAATGTTGAATTAAATGGACTCCCGGTGTCAATGGAGCTGGACACGTGTGCGAGCCAGTCCATCATGGGTAAAAGACTTTCGATAGGTTGTGGTGCAACAAGGCCTCAAGGCCAGTCTTAACTCCAGATTGCACGGGACTAAGAACTTAAACTAAAGAACTGATTCCTGTAATCGGCAGTGCTACTGTGAAGGTCTCCTAAGCTGGAGCGGTGCACAAGCTACCACTCTGGGTGGTACTGGGCAATGGTCCCACGCTGCTCGGCAGGAGCTGGTTGGGAAAGATACGCTGGAACTGGGAAGACGTCTGAGCACTATCGCCCGCTGACGACACTTCGTGTGCCCAGGTCTTAAACAAATTTCCTTCGCTGTTCAAACCAGGCATTGGGAAATTCCAAGGAGCAAAAGTGCAGATCCACCTAATTCCGGGGGCGCGACCCATCCATCACAAGGTGAGAGCAGTACCGTACATGATGAGAGAAAGGGTAGTGATTGAGCTAGACCGGCTGCAACGAGAGGGCATCATTTCACCGATCGAGTTCAGCGAGTGGGCCAGTCCTATTGTCCCAGTCCTCAAGGGAGATGGCACCGTCAGAATCTGTGGCGATTACAAAGTAACTATCTATAGTTTCTCCCTGCAGGACCAATACCCACTACTAAAAGCCGACGACCTCTTTGCATCACTGGCAGGAGGAAAGACGTTCACGAAGTTGGATCTGACTTCAGCCTACATGATGCTGGAACTGGAGGAATCATCGAAGGTCCTCACCTGCATCAACACGCACAAAGGTCTTTTTGTTTATAACAGATGCCCGTTTGGAATCTGATCAGCGGCGGCGATATTCCAGAGAAACATAGAAAGCTTACTGAAGTCGATCCCGCATACCGTGGTCTTCCAGGCCGACATCTTGGTCACAGGTCGGAACACAGTCTAGCATCTGCAGAACCTGGAGGAGGTTCTTAGTCGACTCAACCACGTGGGGCTCAGGTAAAAACTCTCGAAGTGCATTTTCCTAGCACCTGAAGTGGAGTTCCTGGGAAGGAGGATTGCGACGGATGGCATCAGGCCCACCAACATGAAGACGGAGGCAATCGAGAACGCACCAAGGCCACAGAACGTGACGGAGCTGCGGTCGTTTCTGGGACTCTTGAACTACTTTGATAACTTCTTACTGGGTCTCAGCACACTGCTAGAACCAGTACACCTTACTACAAAAAGGGGACGAATGGGTTTGGGGCAAAAGCCAAGAAAATGCCTTTGTAAAAGTGAGAAAATTGTTATGCTCAAACAAATTGCTTGTGTTGTATGATCCATGTAAGCATTTGGTACTAGCATGTGCTGCGTCGTCATATGGCGTCGGGTGTGTATTGCAACAAACTAATGATTTCGGGAAACTGCAACTGGTTGCTTGTGCATCCAGGAGTCTGTCTAAGGCTGAGAGAGCCAATAGCATGATTGAAAAAGAAACGTTAGCGTGTGTCTATGGGGTAAAGAATATGCATCAATGCCTGTTTGGGCTAAAATTCGAATTGGAAACTGACCATAAGCCACTTATATCCCTGTTTTCCGAGAGTAAAGGGTAAATACCAACACATCGGTCCACATCCAGAGATGGGCGCTCGTGTTGTCCGCATACAACTACGCCATCTGCCACAGGCCAGGCACAGAAAACTGCGCCGATGCTCTCAGTAGGCTGCCATTGCCTACCACGGGGGTAGAAATGGCACAGCCCGCAGATCAAGCCAGGGTTATGGAAGAACCTGAGAGTGAGCAATCATCCATCACTGCCCGGCAGATCAAAACCTGGAAAAGCCAGGACCCCTTATTATCTCTAGTCAAAAGCTGTGTGCTGCACGGGAGCTGGTCCAGTGTCCCAGTGGAAATGCAGGAAGAGATAAAGCTGTTCCAGCGGCGCAAAGATGAAATGTCTATACAGGCAGACTGCCTTCTGTGGGGCAATCGAGTAGTGGTCCCCAAGAAGGGCAGAGACACCTTCATCAAATACCTCTACAGTACCCACCTAGGCATCGTAATGACGAAAGCGATAGCCAGATCCCATGTGTGGTGACCCGGTATCGATGCGGACTTGTAGTCCTGTGTTCACAGATGTAATACATGCTCGCAGTTAAGCAATGTACCCAGGGAGGCGCTGCTAAGTTTATGATCCTAGCTATCCAAACCGTGGTCTAGGGTACATGTCAATTATGCAGGCCCGTTCTTGGGTAAAATGTTCCTTGTGGTTGTAGACGGGTACTCCAAGTGGATTGAATGTGAGATAATGTCGGCTAGCATGTCTGCTGCCACTACTAAAAGCCTGCGGGCCATGCTTGCCACACACAGCTTACCTGATGTCCTGGTGAGCGAAACGGACCATGTTTTACCAGTGCTGAGTTCAAAGAATTCATGACCCGAAATGGGATCAAGCATATCACATCTGCCCCGTTTAAACCAGCGTCCAATGGTCAGGCAGAGAGAGTAGTGCAAACTATCAAGCAAGGCTTGAAGAGGGTAACTGAAGGCTCACTGCAGACTCGCCTATCCCGAATCCTGCTTAGCTACAGCACCGAGACCCCACTCACTCACTGGGATCCCATCTGCTGAACTGCTCATGAAAAGGGCAGTTAAGACAAGGCTCTCGTTAGTTCATCCTGAGCTACATGAACAAATCGAGAGCAGGCAGCTTCTACAAAGTGCATACCATGCTAGCGCAAATGTGTCAAGCGAGATTGAAGTCAATGATCCTGTATTTGTATTAATTAATGGACAAGGTCCCAAGTGGCTTCCCGGCACTGTCGTGGCCAAAGAGGGGAGCAGGGTATTTCGGGTCAAACTTTCAAATGGACTCATTCACCAGAAACACTTGGACCAAATCAAACTCAGATTCACGGACTATCCTGAGCAACCCACCTTGGACCCTACCTTTTTGATCCCCCAACACACACACCAGTGGCAACCGACACCACGGCTGACCACGAAGCAGAACCCATCATCCACAGCAGCCCTGCAGGACCCAACACACCAGGCAGCCCAGCAAGGCCAGCTGCACAGCAGCCCAGCGAGGGCCCAACAAATGATTCAACAACACCAGCTTTCACACCGAGACGATCAACCAGGGCAAGAAGGGCCCCAGATCGACTCACATTGTAAACAGTTACACTGTTGACTTTGGGGGGGGGGGGGGGGGGAGTGTTGTTATATATGTGGACTTGTATTTACTCTGTACAGCCACCAGAGGGCTCATTCACCAGAGTCCCAAGTGATCCCATAATCCCTTCAGAGCACAGGTATTTAAGGAGGCTTCACAGGTTGGAGAGGCACTCTGGAGACCTGACATAAAGACTAAGGTCACACTTTACTTTGAGCCCACAATGTTCAGTCTGACTCTTTCTCCATACTCAACACAAGTGATCAGGAAGGCCAATGGAATCTTGGCTTTTATTGCAAAGGGGATGGAGTATAAAAGCAGGGAAGTCTTGCTGCAGCTCGACAGGGTATTGGTGAGGCCACACCTGGAATACTGCGTGCAGTTTTGGTTTCCATATTTACGAAAGGATATATTTGCTTTGGAGGCAGTTCAGAGAAGGTTCACTAGGTTGATTCCGGAGATGAGTGGGTTGACTTATGAGGAAAGGTGGAGTAGGTTGGGTCTCTACTCATTGGAATTCAGAAGAATGAGAGGTGATCTTATCGAAACGTATAAGATTATGAGGGGGGCTTGACAAGGTGGATGCAGAGAGGATGTTTCTACTGATGGGGGAGACTAGAACTAGAGGGCATAATCTTAGAATAAGGGGCTGTCCATTTAAGATGGAGATGAGGAGAAATTTCTTCTCTCAGATGGTTGTAAATCTGTGAAATTCACTGCCTCAGAGAGCTGTGGAAGTTGGGACATTTAATAAATTTAAGACAGAAATAGACAGTTTCTTAAACAATAAGGGGATAAGGGGTTATGGGGAGCAGGCATGGAAGTGGAGCTGAGTCCATGATTAGATCAGCCATGATCTTATTGAATGGCGGAGCAGGCTTGAGGAGCCGTATGGCCTACTCCTGTTCCTATTTCTTATGTTCTTATAACATTCTTGCAGTGTCAATACAAATTCATATCTTTTATCTCCAACAGGGCCTTCACACATGCAGCCCATGGACCTCACGGATGACGAATCCTCAGAGGAGATGATTCCTTCTGAGGGTGCGTCGTCACAGGCCTGATACTTACTATGCACCAGCTCAGATACTCGTACTTCGGTGAACCAGATAGACAGATCGTTAGGTTTTCACCTGGCGACTCACACTTTACAAACAAGCAAGAACAGCTGTGGAGAGTCCGGGTTGGAGAGTGCAGCCCTCTCCAAGCTCTGCTCAGCTGGACACAGATGCTGTGCAAGAGCATCTCAGCTGTCAGAGCTGGGATCTCAGCAGCCTGCCTCTACCTCTGCTGAAGCCACAGTGGTGCACCACAGAGGAGCAGTATTAGAAAGGGTAAACACATGGGTGTACGAGAAAATTAAATTTGGTGACATTTCCTTTCTTCAATAGGATCACATAAATGTTATTAGTTTTCACTATGTTCCTGTCTGGCCCATTCTTGGTTGCTGGGTAACAAGTCAACTTTTAACTTGCTTGATGTGGAATGGGAAGACATGAATTGATGGGGCCAATGGGGTGATTGCAGGTCTGCTTTGTGTCAGTAACATTGTCCTGGGGGGTGAGGTGCAGAAAGAATGGCCGTTGCAGGTGCTTCTGACACCTGTCTACTGGTGCAACCTAAGTGAACCTTGCATTAATCACGGCAGCCCTGGCATCCTGGGCAGCAATGTGAGCAACTCGTGCTGCATTGCCCTCATTACCTTCCTTCTTCTCGTCGTCTTCCTCCTTCTCCTCAGAATTGTCCACAGATGTTCTCTGCTCTGTGCCTTCTTCCTCCTGCAGGTTCAAACCTCGCTCTGCACAATGTTGTGCAGAGCGCAGCACCCTGACCATTCTGGACTCCCCAGCTGGTGCGTACAGATCTGTCCAGGCACCTGAAGTGCATCTTCAGCATGCCGATGGCTTGCTCGATCACACACCTGCTGGTCAAATGACATTCATTGCAGCACTGTTGGGCTTCTTTGGTTGGGTTTCTGACAGATGTCATCAGCCAAGTTTGAAGTGGGTATCCCTTGATTCCCAGCAGCCACCCCTTAAGTGTGCTTACCGATCCAAAGAGGTCGGGCAGCTTGGACTGCTGCAGGACAAAAGCATCTTTGCAGCTCCCCGGGAATCATGTGCACAATCTGCAGAAATATCGTTTTGTGTTTGCACAGTAGTTGCATCGAGGGAGTAGAAGCCCTTGCGCTTCACGAATGCTCCTAGTTGATCTGGGGGCATGCGGATTGCCACATGTGTGCAATCCCTGAGGCCCGGCACCTGTGGAAAGTGAGCCAGAGATGCAAACCCGAGTGCCTGTTCCTTCTGACTGGCGACATCACAGGTGAATTTCACATAATTGATGCCACTGGCAAACGAGTCATTAGTCAGCTGTCTTATGCATTTGTGGGGCGCCGACTGGAAGATCCGGCAGAGCCCTGGAAGGATCTGGAGGCAAAATAGTTGAGGGCAGTGGTCACTTTGACAGCCGCTGGTAACCCGTAATGAACAGGTCTAACAGGGAGCAAATCTTCTTCTAGGAGACTGCAGATGTCTGCCAGCACCTGGCGTGACAACTTGAAGCATTGCTGTTCTGACGTGTCAAGGAAATGCAGCCTCTGTCTATATGCCCTGTGTTGCTGGTAGTGCCCCCTGCGAGTTGCATCTCCCTGCTGCTGCCCTTTCGGCTGTACAGCTACAGGTCTTTCAACAGTATGCTGTTGCTGCTGCTGGTCATATTGCTCCTCATCTGAGGCCCAATCAAAGGCAGCCAAGGCACCCCCCATCCTGATGTGATTCAGAAAACCCCCAAAGTGTACAAAGCAAACTCTCAGTAACAGTACTGTGAACACACACTTTCCCACTAGTAGGTAAGTGAGTACTGAGAATTATTGCAGTATTTCCATTAGTTTTAATCACCCCTCTCAATTGCCATTGTGTTATCGCCCTTGATTTCAACAGCGAGTTTCAGAAAGCCTGGGAAACCCATGGATGCGACGTAAATCTTAAAACCTTGTTGAAATATCACTCAAATTGAGTGAATACCATATAATCTGCCTCTCCTGAGGGGCCTGCATGCAGTCAGCCTAAAGCGCCCAAGTTAAACGCAGAAGTCAGTGGGCTGGACCAGGCTGCCTGATGCACTCGCTTTTTTGACAGATTTAACCCCCCAGCTGTACCCAAACCCATGAGCTCCTCCAGGTTAAAATACCGCCCCCCCCCTCCCCCCACCCCACCACTGACTCCCCAAACAGAGAATCACTGACTGTTCAAACACAGAATTAGTGACTTCCGAACCAGAAATGTCTTTAACTTGTGGGAATGGGTTTCAACTCCAAATATTCGGTACCTCACTCAAGTGGCTATTTTTCATATGTGACCTTGAGATTATGCACTGGGACACTGATGTACAAATGCTTAACATGTTTGTCTGAAATTCCTCTCTCTGCTAATTTATCAGAGGCATTAACCCATTTATTTTAACTATTTGTTAACAGCACAGTCTTCCACTATTACATAGAATACACAGTACAGAAACAGAACATTCAGCCCAACTAGTTTGTGCTGGTGTTTATGCTCCACACATGTCGTCTCCCATTCCATCTACCTCATCGCAGCCTTTCAGCATATTTTTCTATTTCAATATTCGTCTAGTTTTCCTTTGAAAGCGTCTAGGTTATTTTCCTCAACCACTTCCTGTGGTAGCGAGTTCCACATTCTCAGCACTCTCTGAGTAAAGAAATTTCTCCTTATTTCCCTATTGGATTTATTAATAATTTTCTTGTATTTATGGCCCCTAGTTTTGGATTCTCCCATAAGTGGAAACATTCTCTTCATGTGTACCCTGTCCAACACACTCATCATTTTAAAGACCTCTATCAGGTCATCTCTAAGTTTTCTAAAGAAAAAAGCCCCAACCTGTTCAATCTTTCCCAACATCCGTAATCCCTCATTTCTGGTACCATCCTGGTCAATCATTTTTGCACTTTCTCCGGTGCTTCTTTGTCCTTTTACAAAATTGTGCACAGTACTCTAAGCGTGGCCTGACTGAGGTTCTGTGGAAGTTTAACAAAACTTTATTCTGTTTGAATTCTGTATGTCTAGAAATAAATCCCAGTGATTTGCTAGCATTTTTAATTGCTTTGCTGACCTGCAATGCTGTTTTTAATGATTTGTTCCCCTGTATCCCTGGATCCCTTTGCTCTTCTACCCCATTCAGTTTCTTAGTTTCTAAGGTACAGATGTTTCTACCTTTCCTACCAAAGTGTATCACTTCAGATGTATCTATGTTAAAGTTCATTTGACACTTAACTGACCAGTCTGCAAGTTTTCTAATGTTTTCTTGTATTATGTTGCATTCTTCCTCAGTGTTAGCTATACCCCCTAGTTCGGTATCATCTGCAAATTTTGATATTGAGTTCATTCTTCCTAAATCCAAATCATTAATGTAAATTTATGAATAACAGTGATCGCAGCACTGATCCTTATGGGACACCACTTTCTACTTTCCTCCAATCTGAATAACTACTCTTTATCCCTACTCTTTTTTTTTTAATAGCTAATTTGCTGTCCATTCAGCTATTTGCCCCCTGACTCCACATGCCCTAACCTTAAGCCTACCATGTGGTACCTTATCGAAGGTCTTTTGAAAATCCAAGTATATGACATCGACTGCATTACCCTTGTCTACTCTTTCCGTTACCTCTTCAAAGAATTCTATCAGTTAAGCATGACTTAGCCTTTTGGAATCCGTGCTGACTAATTATTATTATATCTTCTCTCTCTGGAAGCTCTTTTCTCACTTCTTTTAATATCAATTTCAATATTTTTCCTATCACTGATGTTAAGCGGACTGGTCGATAGTACCCAGGTTTTGTTCTATCTCCCTTTTTGTATATAGGAACAACATTAGCTGTCCGCCAGTCCTCTGGCACTATCCCCTCTTCTATGGAACCGTTTGATATATATAATTATCAAACAATGTCTCAGCTATCAACTCCCTAGTTTCCTTGAATATACGTGGGTCCATACCATCCAGACCTGAGGTTTTATTTTTCTTTCATTTTGCCAGTTTGTCAATTATTTTCTCCTTTTCTATCCCAACAGTATTAATATTCTTTTCAAACTCATCCTCTAGTGAAGTGTCTCTTTGTTATCTTCATTAGTAAAATCTGAATCGAAGGGGAGAATTTTAACCCTCATAACCGGGTGGTTTGGAGTTGGGTGGGATGTTAAAATGTTAAAAATCTGAATCCCGACTCCAAACTGCCTCCGAGCCGCCCAGTTTTAATGGAGGTGGGTTGGGAGTGGGCAACCAATCTGCTCGCAGGAGGTGGGTTGACAATTTAAATATTATAATGAAGCCCTGGTTTCCTGGTGGCTAACGGGAAGCAAGGACTGCTGAATCAAAGAGGTAAGTGCCTTTCCACTTACCTGCTTGATCCAGCTTACCTGCTTTAAAAAAGGAGACAGACAAAAAGCAGGAAACTATAGACCAGTTAGCCTAACATCTGTTGTTGGGAAAATGCTGGAGACCATTATTAAGGAAGCAGTAGCGGGACATTTGGAAAAGCATAATTCAATCAAGAAGAGTCAGCATGGTTTTATGAAAGGGAAATCATGTTTGACAAATTTACTGGAGTTCTTTGAGGATGTAAGGAGCAGGGTGGATAAGGGGGAACCAGTGGATGTGGTGTATTTTGATTTCAAGAAGGCATTCAACAAGATGCCACATTAGAGGTTGCTTCTCAAGATAAAAGTTTATGATGATGATGATGAATAAATGAGCATGGATAGGGATTGGCTAACTAACAGAAAACAGAGAGACGGGAAACACAAAATCATTGAAAATAGGTGCAGGAGTAGGCCCTTCGAGCCTGTACCACCATTCAATATGATCATGGCTGATCATGCAACTTCAGTACCCCATTCCTGCTTTCTCTCCATACCCCTTGATCCCTTTAGCTGTAAGGGCTACATCTAACTCCCTTTTGAATATATCTAACGAACTGGCCTCAACAACTTTCTGTGGTAGAGAATTCCACAGGTTCACAATTCTCTGAGTGAAGAGGTTTTTCCTCATCTCGGTCCTAAATGGCTTACCCCTTATCCTTAGACTGTGACCCCTGGTTCTGGACTTCCCCAACATCGGGAACATTCCTCCTGCATCTAACCTGTCCAATCCCGTCAGAATTTTATATGTTTCTATGAGATCCCCTCTCATTCTTCTAAATTCCAGTGAATATAAGCCTGGTCGATCCAGTCTTTCTTCTTTTGTCAGTCCTGCCATCCCGGGAATCAGTCTGGTGAACCTTCGCTGCACTCCCTCAATAGCAAGAATGTCCTTCCTCAGATTGTTCCAAGTATTCAAGGTGAGGCCTCACCAAGACTCTGTACAACTGCAGTCAGACCTCCCTGCTCCTATACTCAAATCCTCTCGCTATGAAGGCCAACCTGCCATTTGCCTTCTTCACCGCCTGCTGTACCTGCATGCCAACTTTCAATGACTGATGTACCATGACACCCAGGTCTCGTTGCACCTCCCCTTTTCCGAATCTGTCACCATTCAGGTAATATTCTGCCTTCCTGTTTTTGCCACCAAAGTGGATAACCTCACATTTAGCCACATTATACTGAACCTGCCATGCATTTGCCCACTCACCTAACCTATCCAAGTCATCCTGCAGCCTCTTAGCATCCTCCTCACAGCTCAGACTGCCACCCAGCTTAATGTCATCTTCAAACTTGGAGAAATTACATTCAATTCTTTTGTCTTAATCATTAATGTATATTGTAAATAGCTGGGGTCCCAGCACTGAACCTTGCGGTACCCCACTAGTCACTGCCTGCCATTCTGAAAAGGACCCGTTTATTCCCACTCTTTGCTTCCTGTCTGCCAACCAGTTCTCTATCCACATCAATACATTACCCCCAATACCATGTGCTTTAATTTTGCACACTAATCTCTTGTGTGGGACCTTGTCAAAAGCCTTTTGAAAGTCCAAATACACCACATCCACTGGTTCTTCCTTGTCCACTCTACTAGTTACATCCTCAAAAAATTCTAGAAGATTTGTCATGCATGATTTCCCTTTCATAAATCCATGCTGACTTGGACCGATCCTGTCACTGCTTTCCAAATGTGCTGCTATTACATCTTTAATAATTGATTCCAACATTTTCCCCATTACCGATGTCAGGCTAACCGGTCTATAATTTCCTGTTTTCTCTCCCTTTTTTAAAAAGTGGGGTTACATTAGCTACCCTCCAATCCATAGGAACTGATCCAGAGTCTATAGAATGTTGGAAAATGACCACCAATGCATCCACTATTTCTAGGGCCACTTCCTTAAGTACTCTGGGATGCAGACTATCAGGCCCTGGAGATGTATTGGCCTGGTGGATAACCAAGGAAATAAAGGAAAGTATCAAATCAAAGACCAATGCGTATAAGGTGGCCAAGGTTAGTGGGAAACTAGAGGATTGGGAAAATTTTAAGCAATAGCAAAGAGTGACTAAAAAAGCAATCAAGAAAGGGAAGATAGATTACGAAGGTAAACTTGCGCAAAACATAAAAACAGATAGTAAAAGCTTTTACAGATATATAAAACGGAAAAGAGTGACTAAAGTAAATGTTGGTCCCTTAGAAGATGAGAAGGGGGATTTAATAATGGGAAATGTGGAAATGGCAGAGACCTTAAACAATTATTTTGCTTCCGTCTTCACAGTGGAAGACACAAAAACAATGCCAAAATTTGCAGGCCACACGAATGTGGGAAGGGAGGACCTTGAGACAATCACTATCACTAGGGGGGTAGTGCTGGACAGGCTAATGGGACTCAAGGTAGACAAGTCCCCTGGTCCTGATGAAATGCATCCCAGGGTATTAAAAGAGATGGCGGAAGTTATAGCAGATGCATTCGTTATAATCTACCAAAATTCTCTGGACTCTGGGGAGGTACCAGCGGATTGGAAAGCAGCTAATGTAATACCTCTGTTTAAAAAAGGGAGCAGGCAAAAGGCAGGTAACTATAGGCCGTTAGTTTAACATCTGTAGTGGGGAAAATGCTTGAAACTATCATTTATGGAAGAACTAGCGGGACATCTAGATAGGAATAGTGCAATCAAGCAGACGCAGCATGGATTCATGAAAGGGAAATCATGTTTAACTAACTTACTGGAATTCTTTGAGGATATAACGAGCATGGTGGATAGAGGTGTACCGATGGATGTGGTATATTTAGATTTCCAAAAGGTATTCGATAAGGTGCCACACAAAAGGTTACTGCAGAAGATAAAGGTACGTGGAGTCAGTGGAAATATATTAGCATGGATAGAGAATTGGCTGGCGAACAGAAAGCAGAGAGTCGGGATAAATGGGTCCTTTTCCGGTTGGAAATCGATGGTTAGTGGTGTGCCACAGGGATCAGTGCTGGGACCACAACTGTTTACAATATACATAGATGACCTAGAAGAGGGGACAGAGTGTAGTACAACAAAATTTGCAGATGACACTAAGATTAGTGGGAAAGCGGGTTGTGTAGAGGGCTCAGAGAGGCTGCAAGGAGATTTGGATAGGTTAAGCGAATGGGCTAAGGTTTGGCAGATGGAATACAATATCGGAAAGTGTGAGGTCATCCACCTTGGGAAAAAAATCAGTAAAAGGGAATATTATTTGAATGGGGAGAAATTACAACATGCTGTGGTGCAGAGGGACCTGGGGGTCCTTGTGCATGAATCCCAAAAAGTTAGTTTGCAGGTGCAGCAGGTAATCAGGAAGGCGAATGGAATGTTGGCCTTCATTGCGAGAGGGATGGAGTACAAAAGCAGGGAGGTCTTGCTGCAACTGTACAGGGTATTGGTGAGGCTGCACCTGGACTACTGCGTGCAGTTTTGGTCACCTTACTTAAGGAAGGATATACTAGCTTTGGAGGGGGTACAGAGACGATTCACTAGGCTGATTCCGGAGATGAGGGGGTTATTTGTGTCTTCCTTAGTGAAGTCAGAACCAAAGTATTTGTTCAATTGATCTGCCGATTCTTTGTTCCCCGTTATAAATTCACCTTATTCAGACTGCAAGGGTCTTCACTAATCATTTTATCTTCACATATCTATAGAAGCTTTTGCAGTCAGATTTTATGTTCCCTGCAAGTTTACTCTCATACTCTATTTTCCACCTCCTAATTAAACCCTTTGTCCTCCTCTGCTGAATTCTAAATTTCTTCCAGTCCTCAGGTTTACTGCTTTTTCTGGCCAATTTATATGCCTCTTCCTTGGATTTAACACTATCCCTAATTTCCCTTGTTAGTCACGGTTGAGCCACCTTCCCCGTTTATTTTTACGCCAGTCAGAGATGTACAATTGTTGATGTTCATCATAATTTTCCGGTTGACAAACAGTGACTAGTGTGTGCCGCAGGGATCGGTGCTGGGTCCTCAACTATTTACAATCTATATTAATGACTTGGATGAAGGGACCGAGTGTAATGTAACCAAGTTTGCTGATGATACAAAGATGGGTGGGAAAGCAAATTGTGAGGAGGACAAAAAAAATCGGTAAAGGGATATAGACAGGCTAAGTGAGTGGGCAAAAATTTGTCAGATGGAGTATAATGTGAGGTTATCCACTTTGGCAGAAAAAATGAGAAAAGCAAATTATGATTTAAATGGAGAAAAATTGCAAAGTGCTGCAGTATAGAGAGACCTGGGGCTCCTTGTGCATGAAACACAAAAAGTTAGGATGCAGGTACAGCCAGTAATCAGGAAGGCAAATGGAATGTTGGCCTTTATTGCAAGGGGGCGAGAGTATAAAAGCAGAGAAGTCCTGCCACAACTGTACAGGGTATTGGTGAGGCCACACCTGGAGTACTGAGTACAGTTTTGGTCTCCGTATTTAAAGAAGGATATACTTGCATTGGAGGCTGTTCAGAGAAGGTTCACTAGGTTGATTCCGGAGTTCAGGGGGTTGACTTATGAAGATAGGTTGAGTAGTTTGGGCCTATACACATTGGCGTTTAGAAGAATGAGAAGTGATCTTATTGAAACATATAAGATAATGAGGGGGCTCGACAAGATATTTCTGGGCAGAGAGGATATTTCCACTCATAGAGGAACTAAAACTAGGGGACATAGTCTCAGAATAAGGGGCCGCCCATTTAAAACTGAAATGAGGAGGAATTTTTTCTCTCAGAGGGTTGTAAATCTATGAAATTCTCTGCCCCAGAGAGCTGTGGAGGCTGGGTCATTGAATATATTTAAGGCGGAGATAGACAGATTTTTGAGTGATAACGGAATAAAGAGTTATGGGGAGTGGGCAGGGAAGTGGAGCTGAGTCCATGATCAGATCAGCAGTGATCCTATTGAATGGCGGAGCAGGCTCGAGGGGCCAAATGGCCTACTCCTGCTCCTATTTCTTATGTTCTCCCACCCCTTGCGAATGGACAGCCCTCTGACCCTTCCGATCTCCTCTATGAGGCCTTCAGGCCGCCCCCTAATCCTTCTGATCTGCCCCCTGCTCTGGCCTCCAGTCTTCTCTGTGGACTCCGACTCGGATCACCCCGACCTCCGGCCTCCCGGTGTTACCCGGTTCACACTCTTCCTCTCCCTGCAGTGATCTTCCCCAACTCACGACTCCTGAGCTTCTTCCTCCCCCGCCCCCGGCCTCTCCAATACCTCCCTCCCTCCTCTCCAGTCCCCAGCTGCGGCCTGGTGTCAAATAGCTACCTGCCCATCAGGCTGGCTGCGGAGATAAAAAATATAAATCAGGACCTGCCATTTCAATTGGCAGGGTCTAAGGGAAACCCATTTTTCCGTGTTTCTCGACCTCAATTGAGACCCCACGCAATCCCTCCCCGCCTTTGAGTTAATATCAAGCCCAAGGTTCTTTTTCAATATTTCTGCTATTTCCCTGTCAATACCTGTGAGTTTATCGTGCTCATCCTTTAGTGGCCCTATTCCTAGATTAATTTTCCTTTTGTTGTAGAACACTTTAGTATTTCTTTTTATGTTCCTTGATACTTGTATTTACAGTAACTTCAGAATTACAATGCCATTTCTGATTAGTGATGTTACAGTATGTGTTGATGGACAGGATACTAAAGGCTGACAGTTTAATTGGTTTTTCTAAGTCAAATCAATATTTGAATTTTTACCATTTTTAAACAGATTGCACTCATGCAGAATCATAAAAATGGTACAACACAGAAATAGACCATCTCGTCTGCAGCAGTTTTCCTCCGCGTAAGCCATCTACTCGAATCCTACTCTTCTGCTCATTCCTTTACCCTATAATATTCCTCATTTTAAGAAAAAAAATCCAATTTCCTTCTTTAAAAGAATTCAGTAATGGTTTGTGGCAGACCACCCGTTCTGTGTAAAGAATTTGTTTCTAGATTTCACTTTTTGTGATTATCTCAGGGCTTTGCCCTCTTGTTGCTTCTGGGAAGTATTTTTCCTTTGCAAAGATGATAAAGCTTACAGAAAGTGAAGGAAGATTGCCATAATTAGCTGAACCTCTGAGCTGGAGATGGCTGGTGATAGGATTTATTAAGCAATAATTTCCAGCTTTACTACAAAGTGGCTTTAGAGACACATATAGTATTAGAGATCATGCAAGTCAGTGAGGAAGAAAACATTTCGAGGGGAGGGAATGCGCCACTCAGGCAAGCTGAATACAAAAAAGCAAACTTTACAGACCTATATTTTAAGATATAATTTAAATGCACATGGCAACCAGACAAACACAGTAATCATAAAACTATACAGTTGAGGTCATCTCTCTTGTACTATACCTGACGTGGGCGTACTTAATGTTGGCCTTAGATGCAAAATAAAATGAACGAGAGCTGTACTTCTTGATGCTGTCATCATTCACCCCAATAACCACAACCAGTAACCAATAAAACAAGGGAGCAAATAAATAGGTTATCAGATAAACTTTAATAGCAAGATGCAAAATGTCTGAAACCTAACCCACAAACCACAAATACTTTTCCCAAAGCAAAGAAAGGAACGCATTGAGCATGTTTCGGGTGGGTTGCTGGGCATGTCCGAGAATATTTCCAGCACAATAGCATTATTCATTTGACCTTATTATATTTAGACAAAGCCTGCATGTTAATAATCTAAAAAAAGAGAATTGAGGCGAGGAGATATTCTTCACCCTTTGAGAGCAGAATGCGAGTAATGCTTTACTGTTTCCATCTACACACACAAAAAGTTAACGCGATATCTCACTTCCATACTTTCAGCAGAGATTGGTTTATAAGCTCAAGTGCTTGTGCTGCTTCAGAGAGGGAGGAGGAGCACAGCTCTTGCAAAACTTTTTAATCAAAAGGCATATGCTGTTTCATGGAACCTTCCCAGAATTGCAAGTAGGGACAACAGTTGCCATGGTGACTAGCCCAGCCTGTCAGCATTCTGCAATCGTTTTAGCTGGAAGTGTGCTGTGAAGGTCATGTGAGGGAGTTGTGGGAAGCCCAGTAGGTATCAGAGTCCAAACTACTGTTAGCAGCAGTTCAGCTAATAGGGAAGCTTGTCTGGGAAATACAAACCGGAATGGAGGGGAGAGGAAGGCACTGCGCATTGCAGGTAATAAAAGGAGAACTATGTTTACTTCAGGGCTTGTGGCACGTTGCTAAAAGCTGATTTTCAGCTTTCTGGGGGGCCCCTTGTTTTCATCAGCATACTGGCATATCTAACTCTGGAAGGTGATGTCATGCTGAAACGAACAGTTGGATTCTATTAGACAAATATTGAGGGAAATTTTACATTAACTAAATGCAAATGTAACCTTATTTGGTGATTTGCTGCAGGACTGGCTTTAAAAGGTTTTAAAAAGTGATTTTTTTTTCCTGTGAAAAATGTGATTATTTTAAAACGAAATGTTCTTTTAAAAGGTTGTAAATGGATACTTGCAATTTAAAAATTCTTAATGTATGATTGCAATTTTTAATTTGATTCCGTCATACACTATTCCCAGACTGGTCTCTGAATCTTTTGATTTGAGAAGGTGATGAAGACAATTCTGGTTTTGCTGTCTCCCTCAGCTCTCCTGTTAGCATGTGGACTATCACTCAGTTCATTGATATTCTCGACCACTTTCCCTCTCTGTATCCCTGGGCTAGGACAACAGCGCACTCCCTTGCTTTCTTGCACTTTCTCTGCAGTGTGTCTTTGTCTGCTGCCAAACAATGAAGTGTGGTTGTGATTGGTTTGCTGTTGTTTTGTGTTGTGAGTGGGAGATGTTGCTGTTGGCCCTCAATGTTCCCTGTGCCCAGTAGAACACCTGGAACTAATTGAAAGCAAATGCAGCCGGGCTCTGGAGGGGTTTCTACCTCAGCTGCAGACTCACTGCAGGCTTTCCTCCCACATGGAAGGATGGAGATAGAGGCGGTCCTTTTGTCTGGACTTATCAATCTCTTGTTTCTTTACTTACCGCTGAGTATCAAGGTGCAGAAAAGGGTCAGCTCTTGCCTAGTACTCTTGACAACAAACTAGAGTTAGATTTCAGGTTAAGAATGCCATTATAAGGTGCTTTTACTGCATTTTCCTTTTTTGTTTTTGCTGACTTAAGATATTTCCGCTGGTTTCGAAGCAGGAAATGTCTGCCTTACATCAGGTTTTCCGTCTGAGTCCTGTTTTTTTGACTTATCACCGTAACTTGATCAAAACTTTCCAAGACAGGGAGTGAGCACCTGCATGGCAGGTGTGTGTGTTTTAAACATCATATTAAGGATTTGGTCCAGACTTTGAAATGGTGGAATCTCATAGTCTCAATTATCTGGCTAAATTTAGCCCCATTTGTAAAGTAGCACAAAGTTCCAATTAATTGGTGCTAAGCGCCTTACTTGTTCTCCTCTTTTTGCGCTACTAAATTGAGGTTAGCTTCATTAACAAGAAAAGAATGTGACATTCTAGTGGGACAATACTGTCATAACTTCCAATATATACACCCATGGAACCATCCCAACCCTAGATTAATCTTTGCACTCAGCATTCAACTCCTGTTTTTCTCATAATTCAGACAGAGAGCTGGCTTGTATTTAAATTATTAATTTAACCATTAAGAAAAATAATTGGCTACTGTTTTCCATTTTATGACACTGTGGCTCAGTGGGTAGCAGCATCACCTCTGTGTCAGAAAGTTGTGGGTTCAAGTTCCACTCAGGGATTTCAGCACAAAAATCTAGGCTGACACTCCAGTGCAGTACTGAGGGAGTGCTGCACTGCACTGCATTGTTTTGTATCTGTCCTCTCAGCTGGACACAAAAGATCCCATGGCACTATTTCAAAGTTTATCCCTCAATCAATATCAGTAAACAAACAGATTATCTGGTCATTAGCAAATTGCTGATTGTGGGAGCTTGCTGTGCGCAAATTGTGCAGATTTGGCCACACATCTACCCTCCTCTTCTCTAACCTCTATGGCTTCACTCACAGATCTCACCTGCTCTTCACCAGATGGCTGGGGCCAGATGGATGCATTCCCACTATGAGAAACTGTGTATTAAATTTGATTAAACATTTAATGGGCCTGATCTTTATGGAGAAAAAATGTAGGCAGATTTATTTTAAAAAGTGCTTCTTAGATATATTTTTGTTTTGTATAGAAACAAAATACAAATGAAATTATTGTAATGAAGATGGCATCGAGCTTCTGGATCTACCTGTTCCCAGATTTTAAAACAGTTTTCTCAAACACCTTTTGAAGAAAATGGTACTTCTTTAAACCTTTACAATAACCTCGCTGCTTTCTTTCTCACTAAAGTCAGAGGTTCTATAATTTGCTAAACCTCAGTGGGTTATTGAGCATGCACAGAAGCAACAAATTTGGGGGTGCGATGGAACTGAATACAATATTACGTGTGCATAGACAATCTTCAGCAGCTTTGCATATACTCACTGGCCTTTTATTTAAAGGGATGGGTGTATCAAATCTGAATTGGGCCAAACTTCTCTTTTTCTGAATTAATCTAAAATGACCATTTGAAGCAGTCTGGAGAATCTTTTGAGATTTGGTTCTCATTTTTACCTATAGGTTTATTCAGTGTAGGACGGGGCTAATTTGTAACATCAAGGATGGAGGCAGAGGCAGGTTTTGGTCTACCACACTCCTTAAAATAATAATTAGTTTGGGACGTTTCAACGGCAAGTTTTTTTTTTACACTTTTGGTTTAACGTAATGATATACCTTTAACATTCTCTTAGATCTAGCTCTTTGAAACTAAGAGCTCATTCATGCCTCCATGCCCAATTTCAGGAGTTAATATTGTAATCAGGGAGGGAGAGTGGCCACCAGTTATATTCCATGTTGAAGACATAGCTGATATCAATTGTGAGACTATATTATCAGAGGAGAAATGGAAAGAGGCAGTCAATTATTAAAAACACTGCTAAGTTGCGATAAGAGATAGAAACATAGAAACATAGAAAATAGGTGCAGGAGAAGGCCATTCGGCCCTTCGAGCCTGCACCACCATTTGATAAGATCATGGCTAATCATTCCTTCAGTACCCCTTTCCTGCTTTCTCTCCATACCCCTTGATCCCTTTAGCCGCAAGGGCCGTATCTAACTCCCTCTTGAATATATCCAATGAACTGGCATCAACAACTCTCTGTGGCAGGCAATTCCACAGGTTAACAACTCTCTGAGTGAAGAAGTTTCTCCTCATCTCAGTCCTAAACGGCCTGCCCCTTATCCTAAGTCTGTGTCCCCTGGGTCTGGACTTCCCCAACATTGGGAACATTCTTCCCGCATCTAGCCTGTCTAGTCCAGTCAGAATCTTATATGTTTCTATGAGATTCCCTCTCATCCTTCTAAACTCTAGTGAATAAAGGCCCAGTTGATCCAGTCTCTTCTCATATGTCATTCCAGCCATCCCTGGAATCAGTCTGGTGAACCTTCGCTGCACTCCCTCAATAGCCAGAACGTCCTTCCTCAGATTAGGAGACCAAAACTGAACACAATATTCCAGGTGGGGCCTCACCAAGACCCTGTACAACTGCAGCAAGACATCCCTGCTCCTATACTCAAATCCCTTTGCTATGAAGGCCAACATACCATTTGCCTTCTTCACTGCCTGCTGTATCTGCATGCCAACTTTCAATGATTGATGAACCATGAACCAGGTCTCGCTGCACCTCCCCTTTTCCTAATCTTCCACCATTCAGGTAATATTCTGCCTTTGTGTTTTTGCCCCCAAAATGGATAACCTCATATTTATCCACATTATACTGCATCTGCCATGTATTTGTCCACTCGCCTAACCTGTCAAGTCACCCTGCAACCTCTTAGTGTCCTCCTCACAGATCACACCGCCACCAAGTTTAGTGTCATCTGCAAACTTGGAGATATTACACTCAATTCCATCATCTAAATCATTAATGTATATTGTAAAGAGCTGGGGTCCCAGCACTGAGCCCTGCGGCACACCACTAGTCACTGCCTGCCATTCTGAAAAGGACCCGTTAATCCCGACTCTCTGCTTCCTGTCTGCCAACCAGTTCTCTATCCACGTCAGTATATTACCCCCAATACCATGTAATTTGATTTTGCACACCAATCTCTTGTGTGGGACCCCAATCTCTTGTCAAAAGCCCTTTGAAAGTCCAAATATACCACATCCACTGGTTCTCCTTTGTCCACTCTACTAGTTACATCCTCAAAAATTTCCAGAAGATTTGTCAAGCATGATTTCCCTTTCATAAATTTATGCTGACTTGGACCAATCCTATTACTGCTCTCCAAATGCGCTGCTATTTCATCCTTAATGATCAATTCCAACATTTTCCCCACCACCGATGTCAGGCTAACTGGTCTATAATTACCCATTTTCTCCCTCCCTCCTTTTTTAAAAAGTGGTGTTACATTAGCAAGCCTCCAGTCCATAGGAACTGATCCAGAGTCGATAGACTGTTGGAAAATTATCACCAATGCATCCACTATTTCTAGGGCCACTTCCTTAACTACTCTGGGATGTAGGCTATCAGGCCCTGGGGATTTATCGGCCTTCAACCCCGTCAATATCCCTAACACAATTTCCCGCCTAATAAGGATATCCTTCAGTTCCTCCTTCTCACTAGTACATCGGGAAGGTTATTTGTGTCTTCCTTTGTGAAGACAGAACCAAAGTACTTGTTCAATTGGTCTGCCATTTCTTTGTTCCCCATTATAAAGTCACCCGAATCCGACTGCAAGGGACCAACGCTTGTCTTCACTAATCTTTTTCTCTTCACATACCTATAGAAGCTTTTGCAGTCAGTTTTTATATTTCCGGCAAGCTTCCTCTCGTACTCTATTTTCCTCCTCTTAATTAAACCCTTTGTCCTCCTCTGCTGTATTCTAAATTTCTCCCAGTCCTCTGGTTTGATAATTTTTCTGGCAAATTTGTATGCCTCTTCCTTGGATTTAACACTATCCTTAATTTCCCTTGTTAGCCATGGTTGAGCCACTTTCCCCGTTTTATTTTTATCCCAGACAGAGATGTACAATTGTTGAAGTTTGTCCATATGATCTTTAAAGGTTTGCCATTGCCTATCCACCGTCAACCCTTTAAGTGTCATTTGCCAGTCTAATCTAGTCAATTCGCGCCTCATACCATCAAAGTTACCTTTCCTTAAGTTCAGGACCCTAGTTTCTGAATTAACTTTGTCACTCTCAATCTTAATAAAGAATTCTACCATATTATGGTCACTCTTCCCCAAGGGGCCTCGCACAACAAGATTGCTAATTAGTCCCTTCTCATTACACATCACCCAGTCTAGGATGGCCATCTCTCTGGTTGGTTCCTCGACATATTGGTCGAGAAATCCATCCCTAATACACTACAGGAAATCCTCCTCCACCACATTGCTACCAGTTAGATTAGCCCAATCAATATGTAGATTAAAGTCATCCATAATTACTGCTGTACCTTTATTGCACACATCCCTTATTTGTTGTTTGACGCTGTCCCCAACCTCACTACTACTATGTGGTGGCCTGTACACAACTCCCACTAGTGTTTTCTGCCCTTTGGTATTCCGTAGCTCCACTCATACCGATTCCACATTATCCAAGCTAATGTCCTTATAATTGCATTAATTTATCTTTAACCAACAACGCCACCCCGCCTCCTTTTCCTTTCTGTCTATCCTTCCTAAATGCTGAATACCCTTGGATATTGAGTTCCCAGCCTTGGTCACCCTGGAGCCATGTCTCCGTGATGCGAATCACATCATACCCGTTAACTGCTATCTGCGCAGTTAATTCGTCCACCTTCTTCCGAATACTCCTCGCATTGAGGCACAGAGCATTTTGGCTTGACTTTTTAACACACTTTGACCCTTTAGAATTCTGCTGTAAAGTGGCTCTTTTTGTTTTTTGCCTTGGGTTTCTCTGCCCTCCACTTTTACTATTCTCCTTTCTATCTTTTGCTTCTGTCTTTATTTTATTCCCCTCTGTCTCCCTGCATTGGTTCCCATCCCCCTGCCATATTAGTTTAACTCCTCCCAAACAGCACTAGCAAACACTCCCCCATGGACATTGGTTCCAGTCCTGCCCAGGTGCAGACCGTCCGTTTTGTACTGGTCCCACCTCCCCCAGAATCGGTTCCAATGTCCCAGGAATTTGAATCCCTCCCTTCTGCAGCACTGCTCAAGCCACGTATTCATCTGAGCTATCCTGCGATTCCTACTCTGACTAGCACGTGGCACTGGTAGCAATCCCGAGATTACTACTTTTGAGGTCCTACTTTTTACTTTAACTCCTAGCTCCCTAAATTCGTCTCGTAGGACCTCATCCCGTTTTTTACCTATATCGTTGGTACCTATATGCACTACGACAACTGGCTGTTCACCCTTCCTTTTCAGAATCTCCTGCACCCGCTCCGAGACATCCTTTACCCTTGCACCAGGGAGATATCAAAAAATTAAATGCAGATACAAGAGAAAAAAGTGGTCAATTTTTCAGAACTTGGAATCAGGATTAAGTGCTCAACGCATGCAAAATAAAGTTGATGAGTTAGAAGAATTAATAACTATGGAGAGATAAGATATAGCAGTTACAATGAAGATCTGGTTTAGGTTCGGACGGGGCTGGGAACATTTTCAGGACAGATGGGGATGAGGGAAAGGAGGTGGGTGGGGGGTTAATGAAGGATTCTATCAGACTGCTGGAATGTAAAGATCACATAGTGGGTTGCATTAAGAATCCATATGGATAGAGTTAAGAAATAGGAAGGGAAGTAATATAATATTTAATGCACATTACATGCCTCCAAACAGTGGAGATAACATGGAGGGGAGATCTGCAGACAGTTCAGAGAGATATGCAAGAAACACAGCAATAATATTGGGTGATTTTAGCTAATCCCAAGATAGACTGGAGAAAGGTAATGTATGGAGTGAACAAATGCTATTTAAGATGCATCCAGGACTATTTCCTTTGTGTGTATGTTTCTAGTCCAACACAGGAAGAAGCATTACTTGATTTAGGTCTGGGAAATGAAACGGGAAACAACTAGGAAATAGCAATTGGAAAATGGCAAAGTTCAATGAGATAAGAAGAGATCTGTTCCAAATTAACTGGGCAAAAAGGTTAGCAAACAGTCCAACTGATCGTAGTGGGAAATCTTCAAATACAAGGTGGATAGAGTACAAAATAATATATACATATATGGCAAAAAGGGGTGGATTAAAGAACAGAATTGCATGGGTAAATGGACTAAAATTGCACTGAAACTTAAAAGGGAGGCTTACGATAAAATTACAGTGCCTCCAGAAAAGAAAATAATGTGCAATTTAGAAAGTGTTTGAGGAAGTGAAAAACGAGGTCACAAGAACTAAAAGGGAATATGAAGAAAAGCTACCAGATTACATAAAGGGAAATAAATGAATGGTTAAAGAGAGGGTAGGACTGTTTGGGAATAAAGGAGGGAGTCTAATTGTGGAGAATAAAGGTATGGCAGAGATATGAAATAAATATTTTACATTTCTTTTAACGAACGATGGTGGAAGTGAGAATGTAAGTGTACTTGGGGAGAGTATGGAACAATTGTTAGAGATAACTGCAGAAAAGGAATTGGTTCTAAAAAGAAACTTAGCTGAACTGAAGGCTATTGAAAAAAACGTCAGAGAGGAGATAGCAGAGGCTCTGGCCAGATTGTTTTCAATCCAATCCTCCTTAATTATAAAAATTATGTCATGTGGTGATTTGTTAGAGGTTTTTAATATTGTGTAGAGTTTTGATAGAAGAAATAGGAAAAGTGTGTTGCCTCTGGTTGGGGAGTCAATGACAAGCAGCCATCAATTTAATACTGTCACTAAGTGAGTGAGGAGGTTGGGAGAAATGTCTTCTTGCATCATGGAATGGTTTATCACTGAGAGTGGTTGAGGAAGAGGCGATTGCACCTTTTAAGAGAGAAATATTTGAAGTGGAGGAAGATACATGGAAGGATATGGGGAGAGCGTGGGGCAGTGAGATTAGTTTTGCAAGCTGTCACAGACACGACAGGCTGAATGGTCTCTTTCTATGCTGTAAACTTCTATAGTTCCATAATTCTAGCCTGTCCAATTTGAGGATTTTGAATGTTTTTCGTTGTGCAGTGTCAATTGTTTCCTGGACACTTAGATCAAACACTTCTCCCAAATATTATGGGAAAGATTATGGCACGTGGGCATTTCTTCCACCCTCACTGAGTTAACATATGTTACAGGAGCATTTTAGAGATTTGGAGGTTTAATCTGATAATGCACTGGTTAATGAATTTACATCAAATTTATTTGTGTGCAAATTTAATGTGATAGTTAATCTATAAAATAAATGGTTGAAACAGTCACAAAGGAATTTTAGGTAAATGCATTAAACATTACAGCATGAATTTCCGTAGGGGTTCCCGATTATCTGCCGCAACTTTGGAAACTCTGAAGGAATAGCATAAATTGCGTTTATGTAATTTCTCCGGGAGTTCCATTGATCATTCACTCAAATTATGATGGATGATCAGGAGAAGCCCCATGATCAGAGAATCTGGCATATGTTTCCAGTGCTGACAAAACTCACCACACACTGGGCCCCAATCCTGTTTCCTGCACTAAGGCACCAGACCAGACTGGGCCCTTCCCATCCTAGTGCCAAGGGAAGGGATCCCGGCTGCTGTATATTGTAGGGGAGCATTCCCATAAAAACAGAAGTTCTTGTATTCAGTATACAACGGCCAGGATTTCTTCCATTAAGCACTAGGAATGGTGCTTAGGGCAGAGGATAGGGAAGAGGGGAAATGGATGTCAATGGAGGGGCGAGGGTGGGAGAAAAAGCATGGGAGCAGTATTTTGGCTGGGGAAGAAGGGGAGAATCTCAGAGGAACACTTCGGGATGAGGGAAAAAGATGAATACCAGAGTTAAAGTGGGGAAGAGGGTAGAGTTAGGCCAAGATAAATTGAGAGGGGTAAAGGAATGGATAGCAATATGAACTGGAAGGGTCGGAGGACAGTGAGGTAGAGTGTTTCTGAAAACTGGAACAGGGAGTGAAGGGTTGATGTGGAAGTATGATTGCTGGGCTCGATTTTAACTGGTTGGTGTGTTGAAAATGTAAATATTACTTAGCTTTTTAATCTTAAAAAATGAGAGCAATCAATTGTGAAGTACAAAAGTGCTGAGAATTAACCAGAATGCATCATTCTTAATATAAAAATTCACCTATATTGTATTTCCAATCACCAATTGTGTTTCCCCTTCTGGCTTTCATGTAGATATAAGGCTAAAAATTCCAACCAATTTTGATGCCAAAACCATGCAATCTGGGTGTCAGGCAGAAATTTAAGGTGGAACCTGTTTCCACCAGAGATCCAGCCCCTTTTTGCCCACAGCAAAAATTTTCCAGTGGGTGCGTTGGGTGCTTCCTTTGACTTCCTCACATACCCCCATCGTGACATCACCATAAGAGGTGAGGTTGGAAAGACCTCAGTCCCCTCAGACAAGTCCATAATGCCATTTCTCAGAGAGATCAATTGCAGTTAGTAAAGTGGAATCTCAGTAAAGGTGCGGTTCTGAAATTCCAGATCCTCTACGGAGAGGAAACCCTAGGATTTGGGATGGGGCCATCCGTAGGACATGCTGGTGGGCAGAGGTGCAACGCTATTGCTTTTCTGGTAGAATTTGAAGGCTATGTTTTTTTTTCCCCTCTGATACAAATGACAAAATGTTCTGCATACTGACAGCTTAAGTTACAAGCCCGTGTAAATATTTGTTTTTCACATGCTTGAATTATCAGCTTTTTGGGGTCTGTGTCAATTTGCTTGGAGCTGTTGGTCAACTTGTGCTGGTTTCCTAGGTTGGCATGTATGCACTTACTGTCTAGGCTCAGAGAGGAAGAAAGGCCACATGACATGGCATGGGCCTCGGATGAGGAAGAAAATAAGTGCCTGCTGTTTTTAGTACTCACGGGGAACCTGTAAAGCTGAACAGGAGAAAAAGGGGAGTAATCCTGGAGTATCCTGGAGTAGTATTAATATCATGACTCAGTTGTGTAAGTAGGCTATAGAGGCTTACAGCATGCTTCCAGTGAATTAGTGAGTCATGAAAGTCTATGAGAATCAGTAAGTTTCTGAATGTAAGCAGCTTAAACTGAGTATTTCTTAACACTATCCTCCTCGGAATCCAGAGAAGGATTAAATCCAGACTCTCCTTCTGAGCCTCTGTGGGTTAAAATGCAAAGTGACATGCCACGGACCTTGACACGACTCTCAAATTTCCCTGAATTAAGGGGAAGAACGTTTACAGGAACAAATAATAAGCTGACCCCTTGTTTAAGGGAGCTGGACTGTTCTGTTCTGAAAGGCTCAGTTGAGGCAGTGCTAGTAAATAGAACTGTTGTGTTCAACAAGGAGGGGGCGGGGCGGGGGTAATCTGGGGGAATCTCAGTATATGCAGAGGGGGAGGGTCCTTTCAGAGTAATTTCGACGCTGACAGTCACTATCTGCCTGAGCTTCAGCCTGAAAGCAGCAAAGTTTCTCTTACATATTCTTGAAAAAAAATGTGAACAGTTTGGGAGTTAGGCCCAAGGAAAAGAAAATGATTGAATTATTTCCATCTGGTTCACATTGTGCTGTGAAGAGACTATATGTCTAAGAGGACAATGTGCTCAGAGCATAAGCAGATGGTAGGGTGACATAGCCGGGGACTGGGGACCACTTTACAAAGAATCATACTCAGAGAAACACTGCAGGAATGTCTTAGGAATGTGATCACAGGACTAAACATCCAGCAACATGGTGAGTGGACAATGCAACTGAGTTAATAGATACCTCTGTCACAGCACAGCTTGGTTTTAAAAAGGGCTAGGGCTGATTTACTTCAAACTTCTTGAGGTTTAATTTCCTCTCGTACTGAGCTTGTTTTATTTCAAATGAGTTAAGGACTATGAGTACAAAAGAAGTTTACACAAATGCATTAGTCAGTGTGCTTCCAAAGGAAATCAAACCTCTTGACTTTTTCCCCAACTTTCTGTACTTTTCTCCCTTCCTGTCTTGCTGGGGCACAGTCCTATAGGCATCAGCTGTTGCTCCAATGCCGTGACCAAATGTTTCATCCTTTAGCCTTCTTTGCTAACAAGCATTGGCAGCTATTTGACTGTGGAGGGCAAGCTTGGTCTCATTCTCGCCTGATGTCCATGTACAATTACATTCCAGCAGGAGGGTGGCTGGATATGGACCAGGAATGGGAAATAACGCTAATTCTGATTCTCCTTAGGTATTGAAGCTAGCTGGAACTCCACAACGATTATTCCAGCTGAGATCAGCTAACTGAGCACAGACCAATGATCAAGCCTCAGGCCTTTCGGTCCTTATGGCTCACTCCCACAGCGGACAGTATCTATACCCACAAGGCCAGCAGGCAGAAAAGTTTTGAGTTACTGTCATGAGTTAAACAGAGCCTCCTTTAAGTTTATCAGTAACAACGGCCCATTTCTCACTAAGAGACAACTTGGTATATATCATTCTTCTAATAAGAAATCCTCACCAGCTGGGACAAATGAATAATTAGGAAGGGGGGAGGGGAAGTGATAGATTTTCAGCCGTAATAAATGGTCGTTTGGAACACAGAAAACAAAGAGATTATTGAGACCAGCAGCATGAATGCCTCAGAACCATGTGGCTTCTATGATGTTAGTGCTGATGTATAGATTTTTTTAATACCAATCATTCTGGAATGGGCTTAATAAGGTCAGTCATCATGTGCGTTAGGGCTGGGGCATCAGAGGGGAAATGGGTGCAGTTTGCAATTTAAAAGTGTGAGATGAGGAGTGCAGCACAGAGCAGTACCAGGATTCTCCCAGAACTCAGGCGCAGACAATCCCACAGCCTGATTAGAATCAGCTGCTTTCATTCAGTGCTGTTTCGCCCCGAGGAAAGGCTCTATGCTCTGAACATGAACCTTTTTCTGCGAGGGGGTCAAACGGAATTGACCCCATCGGGGTTTGACTCTAATAAATTCTAAGAGAGAATATTTCTGGCCCGTTGCTCGCCCTGTAATGTTGCTGAAATCATGCTGTTCAAGATAATTATGTCCCAATATTGTGAAAACTAAAATAGGTTGAATTTAGGCTCCTGGTTGTTACTGTAGCTCAGGTCATTGAGTACAGTGTTCATTCAGCAGGAAAATAAACTTCATTTAATCACTTAATTACCAGCTTGCAATATTTATTTTCCTACTGAAATATTGGAACAAATGTACAGTGGAAGAATTAGTGCACTTGAAGTGCTCTAAAGTTACCTGAAGTTCAATCATTTTGTAATATGTTAACATGCTGTTACATCCGACTATTGATGGGCTGCTGGAAACACTACCAGGACAACACAGAGCTGTGGACCGAATTTGGACTTTAATTTCACTAATTGAAATATTACAGTGCAATCTTACGTCCAGAGAAGCTAACGTTTTCTTTAGTTTTCAGGATTTTGTTTAAGTGCTTAATTGTAGGCTGGTGAATGAGGTTAGCAATACTGCAGTAGTCTGATACTTCACCTCAAAACAATGAGGGGTGTTTCATGTGTAATGAAAAGAGCTCTTGTCCATTTCACTATGGGCACTGTACACAAATAATTAATGGAAAAAGAGCATTCACAATCAAAATCAAGCTAAAGCATTGGTTCTGTATTTGATTATGAGGCATTCATTTTAATGGCATAATATAGAATTCACTTACATGCTCTTAGGTCATCAAATACGAGATAAATTCTTGCATATTACATATAATTGAATATTTAATAATACTTACATGGGCAGCTCAGCAATAATTTTGGATACTTTACTTAAGGTTGTCTTCTATCCAGTTTTGGTCTGAACAATCCAGTTTTTTAATGAGCCAAAAGGAAATCTGTAAAATATAAACTGGACAATAAAGGACAGAAATTGCGAGACTTCGCTGCCCTAGATTCTGTGTCCCGACTTGCATCTAGTTAGCTCTAACTTCTGCTGTTAAAAGTCTATTACCAGCAATCTTCGAGCATTCTCCTTCTCTGTCACCGTGGCAGAAGATTGGTGGACACCTCAGTTACACGTATAAATGGAGTTCCTGAGGAGCATCTGCCAAAGTTATGGCAGCAGAGCGGGAAAGCTCCAAGGACATTTATGATGCATGTTTTCCAAACATATGTCAATTTTTGTCACTTGTTCAGTGTTTTATGATGTGAATACATTAAAAGAATGAATTTGCATTTAAATAGCGTATTTCATGACCTCAGGGCATCCCAAAGTGCTTCACAGCCATTTAAGTACTTTTTGAAGTGTAGTCACTGTTGTAATGTAGGAAATGTGGCAGCCAATTTGCACATTGCACGGTCCCACAAACAGCAAGGAGATAAATATCGAGATAATCAATTTTAGTGTATTTGGTTGAGGGATAACTATTTGCTGGAACATTGGGCAGAAAACTCCTGCTGTTCTTCAAAATAGTGTGAAAAATAGTTTTAAAATATTTTATGTCCACCTGAGAGTGTAGCGGGGCCTCGGTTTAACATCTCATCCATTAAATGGCACCTCCGACAGTGCAGTACTCCCTCAGCACTAAAAGAAAGACTTGCATTTAAATAGCACCTTTCACGACCACCGGATGTCACAAAGCACTTTACAGCCAATGAAGTACTTTTTGAAGTGTAGTCACTGTTGTAATGTAGGAAACACGGCAGCCAATTTGCACATAGCAAGCTCTCACAAACAACAATGTGATAATGACCAGTTAATCTGATTTGTTATGTTGATTGAGGGATAAATATTGGCCAGGACACCGGAGATAACTCCCCTGCTCTTCTTCGAAATAGAGCAGACAGAGCCTCGGTTTAAAGTCTCATCCAAAAGATGACACCTTTGACTGTGCAGTGCTCCCTCAGTACTGCGCCAGAGATAGAGCCGAGATTTTTGTGCTGAAGCCCTCAGAGTGGGATTTGAACCCACAATCTACTGATTCAGAGAGAAAAGTGCAACCCATTGAGCCACAGCAGTATCAGCCTAGATTATGTGCTCAAGGCTTTGGATTGGGAATTGAACCCATAACCTTCTGACTCAGAGTCGAGCGTGCTATTGAATATGAAAGTTTTTAATACATTTTTAGCAGTAGCAAAGGAAACCTAAGGTCTTAACCCATGATCCAATTTTAAGTGCTGTGCTCTCTCTGGCTCTTTGATTCCCTCAAGCCTTTACAGATGAGGCTGTCATTTGCAACACAGGAGCAATTATTCCCATGAAGCTTTTATTCAAAAACACATTTAATGCAATTTGTGCTCTTCAAAATTTAAATGAGACAACTTCATTTTGATACCCCCCTAATTTTTTTCCCGGTTTTCTCATCCCAATTTTTTCCTTCCCATTTTGAAGGCATTGATTTCTTTACTACAGCAAAGTTCCATAGGTGACAGGTGGCTATTCTTCATGTGCGAGCATTGAGAATGATTGCTAGGCGATTGGACAATGAAGGACAACACATCTGTGCCCAAGTTTCTCCTCGCAGGTTGTCTACATGTGACCACTTCCAGCAAGAGGTGCTGTGTGGTGATCAGAAATGGAACAGATTTTCTCTCCCTAACCAGGGGTTTTGGGGGGGTAATTTTAGGCCCCTTACCTTCACTGAGACATTAGCCTGTTTTATTCTTCATTTTCTTTGAGTTTTTTTACTTTTAGTGAACATCAAGTGTTACAAAATCTCTGCAAAATGTTTTTTCCATTTTGGGTTGAAATCGCACAATGCAATTCGTAACTGGCAAATTACAGTTAGTTATTAAAGCAGACAGTGCAATATCAAGTCATCTATCATTTTCTACTGGTTCAATACATTGTGAAACTATTTTCCCATTTTATAAAATAAGGTTTAGGGCTTGCTGTTCTTAAGCATTTCATTTGAAAGAAATTTGCTATAATTGTAAGTAGGAGATTTAAATTCAGGTGCTGTTGACGGCATTAGCTTTAGATTAGGTTGAGTGCATGAGACTATCTGGACACAGCTCAGAATGAGATGCAACTGAAAGAGGATGGTGAGATAGAAGAGATAGAGAAGTCAAGGAGACACCGCTGATGGACTAAAATTCCAACCAGGGCACGAGGAACCTAGTGACTGGCCATCAGTTAGTTTGTCTTACCTTCAGCTCGTGTGCTGGCGAGGAAATGAACTCAACAAAGTGCGAGACATAAATGACAAGAATTATCGAAGTTGACAAGTCTGTTGGTTTACAGAGTAAGGTCAGTAATAATAATTCAGGAAAAAATTAAAAATTCTGGAATTTGTCAGGACAGATCAGAAAAGAACCCAAATAGGAACTTTATAACCGAATTAAGAATAATGTATATTCCTTCACAAACAGCAGCAGGATAATTGAAAAGTCATGCTGTTGAGTCAGGTTTTGATCTAGTGTGTGGATTACTTTGACACCTTGTTATCAGCGGAAGGTTGTATTGGATGAGGTGATAATTGAAGAAATAAACTGCAGCTGATGAGGAGCAGGATTGCACTTGGGCACATACTTGCCTTTGAGCCTCCTGTTCTCAGTTAGTTGCTCTGCAACATTCCAATGCTTCACCTGGCTGTTCATAAATTTCACTTACTTCAAACCTTTCAGGATATTACTTAGGAGCAAGCTGACTGTTTGTAGGGATACTCCAGCAACCAAACTCCAGACTTGAAGTATTTCTGATATCTGTGCAGTCTAGGTATACAATCAGTGGCAATTACCTTTGGCTTTGCCTTTCATCAGTTAGGAAAAGAAATAGCTTTAAGTAACCTGATCCTTCCTGAAGGCGTCCAGACTGAAGCATTCAGCCTTCCAATCTACTTGAGGCTATTTAAATAGTCTGAAGCTTGGCATTGTGAAATTAAACGCATGACAAGCTCGTATAGGAAACATGCAGCCTATTTACGAGGTGTTGGTGTAAATGTAGATTTCTTTCAATTTACCGTTCAAGAATTATGTATCTTCCCGACCAATTTGGCGCTATGTCCAAGTTTTGAGCAGAAAATTAATGAACTTCATTTTTTCTTATGTGTCAGGAATTTAGTGACAGTGATAGTTAAAACTGCTTAAATTAGTTGCTGTTTTTTGAGTCTTTGATATGCTGAGACTTGTCTAAATACCAACAATTTTAAACAGTTGAACCTTTAAACGTTCCACATTTGCCATCAGATGCTCTCATGTAAACAAGATTGCTTTGTCCGTTTTGTCTAAAATGTTGTTGTTGGATAAGTGAAGTACATCACAGTCTAAATAAATAATCTAGCCCATGCCTCAGGATTTAAATTGTTGGGCCCTCTACAATCATTGTGGATTTTGCCTCCTATTTTCTTTCCTCCTCTCCTCAAGGCACTAACTTGTGCTAGCATGCAATCCACAGATGGCAGCCACTCACTATTACCTCATCCAACTAGCCATTCATCATCTGTGAGCCTGGACAGTAAGTGACAGGAAGCTATTCCGTCGACGATGGCATCACAATTGAGTCTCATCCTTTCCTCATCTGATGTCCACGCTCAAGTACACAAGATAAATGCATATGCGGGAGACCATTCAGTCCATTCGAGCTCATACATCTAGCAGAAACCTTATAGTCCCTTTCCCTGTCACATCATCGAACTGGATCCTAAAGGTTTTCAACTCTGGATCGACTGGGCCTGTATTCACTGGAGTTTAGAAGAATGAGAGGGGATCTCATAGAAACATTAAAAATTCTGATGGGACTGGACAGATTAGATGCAGGAAGAATGTTCCTGATGTTGGGGAAGTCCAGAATCAGGGGACACAGTCTAAGGATAAGAGGTAAGCCATTTAGCACCGAGATGAGGAGAAACTTCTTCACTCAGAGCATTGTGAATCTGTGGAATTCTCTACCGCAGAGAGTTGTTGATGCCAGTTCATTAGATATATTCAAGAGGGAGTTAGATATGGCCCTTATGGCTAAAGGGATCAAGGGGTATGGAGAGAAAGCAGGAAAGGGGTACTGAGGTGAAGGATCAGCCATGATCTTATTGAATGGTGGTGCAGGCTCGAAGGGCCGAATGGCCTACTCCTGCACCTATTTTCTATGTTTCTATGTTTAACCTTCTCTGCTCAAAGGAGAACAATCAGCTTCTCCAATCTCTCCAGATAACTGAAATCGTTCATCCCTGGTATCATCCTGATAAACCTCCTCTGTACCCTCTGTGAGGCCTTGACATCCTTACTAAAACGTGGTGCCCAGAAGTGAACACAATACTCCAGCTGAGGCCTAACCAGAGATTTGTAAAGGATTAGAATGACTTCCTTGTTTTTGTATTCAGTGCCCCTATTTGCAAAGCCAAATATCCGATATGCTTTCTTAACTGCCTTATCAACTTGCCCTGCCACCTTCAAAGATTTGTGAATATACATCCCTAGGTCCCTCTGCTCTTGCACCAGCCCCCTCAAAATAGTACCATTTAGATTATACTGCCTTTCATGTTGTTCCTCCCAAAGTCCATCACTTCACACTCATCTACATTCAATTATTTCTGCCATTTGTCTGCCCGTTCACCAGTGTGACCTCTGCTACTATCCTCCTCACTATTTACTACATTGCCAAGTTTTGTATCATCTGCAAATTTCAAAATTGTACTCCCTGTACCCAAATCCAGGTCATTTATATATAACAAGAAAAGCAATGGTCCTAATACTGATCCTGGGGAACACCAATGCATACTTCCCTCCAGTCAGAAAAACATCTGTTCACCACTCCTCTCTGCCTCCTATCACTTAGCCAATTATGTATCCAAGTTACCATGTGCTTCTATTTCCCGAATAAGTCTGTTATGTGGTATTTTATCAAATACATTTTGAAAATGCATATATACAACATCTACTGCACCACCTTCATCAACCCTCTCTGTTACTTCACCAAAGAACTCAACCAGATTAGTCAGACGTGATTTGCCTTTAACGACTCCACACTGGCTGTCCCTTATTAACCCATGCTTCTCCAAGTGAGAATTAATGTTGTCCTTGACAATGGTCTCTAGTAGTTTTCCCACAACTGGTATTAGACTGGCTTGTAGTTTCCAGGTTTATCTCTCTCCCCTTTTTTGAACATGGGTGTAACATTTACAATCATCCAATCCTCTGGCACTCCTCCGATATCCAAGGAGGATTGAAAGATTGTGTTCAGAGCTACTGCTATCTCCATCCTAGCTTTCCTTTGAGTGATGCCAATCTATTTAGCACCTCCTTTCTATCCATTTTTATTTTATCCAATATCTCCACTCCTCCTCTACTGTGACATTAACTTCATCATCTTTTGTAAAGATCTCTGCGCTCCTCCAATTCTGGCCTTTTGCACATCCCCAATTTTAAATCTCTCCATCGTTGGCGGCTGTCCTTCAACTGCCTCGGCACTAAACTCTGTAATTCCCTCCCTAAACCTCTCTGCCTCTACCTCTCTCTCCTCCTCGAAGATACTCATTAAAACCTACCTCTTTGACCAAGATTGTCCTAATATCACTTATGAAGTTTTGTATCAAATTTTATCTGATAAGGCTCCTGTGAAGCACCTTCGGACATTTTACTATGTTAAAGGCATTTCTATAAATGCTAGTTGTTGTTGTATATTGAATTTCATCTGCTGCTGTTCTGCCCATTCACACATTTTATTTAACTCCTTTTGCAAATACCTGGCTACTTCCTCTGTCCAGACCTCTGCCCTTAGCTTGGCATTGGGTTTCTGAATCCAGGTTGTCAATATAAATTAGGAACAGTAAAGGCTCCAACACCTCACTCTGACCTCACTCCCCTAATGAGCAGTTTCTTCAGCCAATTCCTTGCCCTGATCCAGGTTTTACTTTGAAATTGCTTTAGTTTCAATAGCAGCCTTTTGTGAGGACTTGCCTTTATATAGCGCCTTTCACAACCACCGGACATCTCAAAGCGCTTTCCAGCCAATGAAGCACCTTTGGACTGTAGTCACTGATGCACAGCAAACTCCCACAAACAGCAAAGAGATAATGACCAGATAATCTATTTTTGTTATGTTGATTGAGGGATAACTATTGACCAGGATACTGGAGATAACTCCCCTGCTCTTCTTCGGAATAGTGCCATGGGATCTTTTATGTCCACCAGAGAGGGAAGACGGGGCCACAGTTTAACGTCTCATCCAAAAGACAGTACCTCTGACAGTGCAGCAGTCCCTCAGCACTGCACTGAAGTGTCAGCCTAGATTTCTGTGCTCAAGTTCTTGGAGGGGACTTGAACCCACGACCTGCTGACTGAGAGGCGAGAGTGCTGCCCACTGAGCCACAGTCGACACCAATCAAGAGTTGGAGCCCTGGCTGATTTTTTTTTTATCCCTGTCCTTTGCTTGTTTTCGCAGCTTTAGTGATGGTCCAAATAAAAACTTCTTCTTACTGATTTTCTCCAAATTGACCTGGATTATTTGTGGCCCAATTTTCCTGCCCATTGATTTTGTTCCAGTTTTTGACACTTAAAATGAAACTTGAAAAAAATCTCAGGTTTTTAAAAATCGACAATAAAAATGACTTTATTGGTTCTTAAAAATGCCGAATACATACACCCCTCACCTCAAATCTGAAAATTTGAATGAAGTCCAGTTCAATTGAGCTTGTTATTCATTTTTGTCGTCGGATAATAAACTGATGGGAGAAATTAGGATATGGGTACTAGATCTAACCCTTTTCCAAACTGCTGAATTATTAAAAAACTCAGTCATTTTCATCATGTTAAGTATAAAGGAATGTAAAAATAATGTAGGAAACATCATATAGGGCAGGGATGGGGAGAGGATGTAGAGGATAGAAGAAAATATTTTTTTATCAAGAATTTAAAACTTCAGCAGCCTATTCAGCGGCCAGTTGCTTTGGTTTTAATCAAGACATCCGTCTATGGGTCAAGTTAAAAACAGCTGCTGGAAAGGTCTTAAGTAAATTTATTCTCCATATCAGATGCTGATTTATACAAAATGTACTTTTCTTCAAGGCACAAACAATCAGTGGTTTATCAGGAAGAATGAAATGACATTCATCATTATAAATAATGACATTTAATGTAATCAGTAATATTCAGGGGACTGGACGGTGCAATGGGTAATCACAGTGTATTTAATCTCTGGCATTTCCTACTTTACAACAGTGACTACACTTCAAAAGTACATTGGCTGTAAAGTGCTTCGAGACATCTGGTGGTCGTGAAAGGTGCTATATAAATCCAAGTCTTTCTTTCCTAGGATTTGAATCCATCTCACTCTGATGGATGAAAGCCTCTTCTCCCTGCCATCTTTAAGGAACATAAATTAAATGAACTAAACAATTGCAAAATAAACACAGATTAAGGGAAGGTCATTCAGCCTATCTTAGCTTATCCATGCAGAAATCTCTTCGCAACATTCAATTGGCTCTTGAATGACTTTGTTTGTTGCCATCATTATTCTTCCTGGATGGCTATTCCAAAATTAGTCTCTGTGCAGATAAAATCTTCCCAACATCAGTCATAACTTTGCCCGTTACCAACTTGAATCTATGCTCCTTTGTCTTTCTGTCTTGATTTATGCTGAAGTAATGCTCCAACTTTACATTTTCTATATGGTTTAATGTCTATATAGTTTTAGAAGAGGCTTCAGTCACCTTATTTCAAGGCTAAAGGGCCACAGTTCCTCTAGTTGTCCCTTCTCCGATTCTAGTGGACATGGGCCTATAGCCTAAGTTGGCCAGTAATGCAGCACTAAATTGGTTGTCACGCCTCAAGAGGCTGCAAGGATGGCAAGGATGAAAAATAGAACATTTTATATTGCTGTATTAGTGGGTGTGCTTCTGAGGTGGGTATTCTTCTGAGATTGGGTTGACAGATAGAAACATAGGGCTGAGGTATTTTACTGGGAAGAATACAGGGGACTGGCTCTATATCCAATCTAACCTGGGAATGTTTGATTGTGACATTGGGTGCCTGCGCTGGGAAAGTGTTCTATTCTCATTTTGCCGAACACAAAAAAAAATCAATGTATGTTGATTAATCAAATATTTAATATTTTTGACATGAGATTTAATACAAATAATTTATTCAACATTCTGTCCTGAGAAAGTATTCTGCCCTCCCCTTATTGGGGCACAGGGATGATGAATGGGTGGCAGCCTTAATAAGATTGAGCCAAACTAAAGCTGCTAGTTATTTGATCACAAAACAGTTTGAGTAAAGGAATTTAATTATTGCAAATCTCATGTGAGATACCATCTATATCATCAGGATTGTAACTGGTTGATACATTGGAAAGCAGTTTGCTTAATGAAACAAACAGTACTTAACATTGGGTTCAGACATGCTGTCAGTTACTTTTCATGTTATCTGTGATTCGGTATGGTTTTCTAACATCTTGTTTCCTGGCTCCACATAACCTTATTGAGGTCGTTGTCATGAGAACAGAATAATTGCTGGTTCCTATTAATGCAGCCCAAAAATAGATATAATGTGATCATACGTGTACTAAGTTACTTTTCTTCCATGACAATTTTCTCTACTAATTGTCTCGCCTCTCCTGAAGGCTCCTTCGTGTCAGCCGTGGCTCAGTGGATAGCACTCTTGCCTCTGATGTCAGAAGGTTGTGGGTTCAAGTCAGTACTGAGGGAGCGCTACGCTGTCGGAGGTGCCATCTTTTGGATGAGATGTTAAACTATCTGCTCTCTCTGTGAATGTAAAAGATCTCATGGTACTATTTTGAAGAAGAGCAGGGGATTTATCTCCAGTGTCCTGGCCAATATTTATCTCTCAATCTAACAGATTATCTGGTCATTATCACATTGCTGTTTGTGGGAGCTCGCTGTGCACAAATTGGCTGCTGTGTTTCCCACATTACAACAGTGAATACACTTCAAAAGTACTTCATTAGCTGTAAAGTGCTTTGAGACGTCCGGTGGCCGTGAAAGGCGCTATATAAATCCGGCAATTATTGTTGCCCGAGTGCCCAAGTGGGATTTTCTCCACTCTATCCAGAGGTAGAGATAATTGAACTCAGTACAGACCTGGGACCTTCTAACATGGATAATCTCCTTACTGGATCGACTCATTAGGGTACACTTTGGGGCTCTAAGTTGGTATGATATTGGTGGTGCGTTTTCTCAATGTGGCGGTCGGGAGGCTTGAACCACTTTCTGGTTCGGGGCTCTGACATTTTTTCAGCAAGCAGTGGGTACCAAAGGGCAGCTCTGCTGCAGTTCACCGGTCTGTTCATGAGCACAATTGTCCGGATATCACATGCAGCCAGCCGGCAGGTAAGGTCTGCTTGGGGAAGGGGGAGGGAGAGGGAAGGTGCAGATGCTGGGGGCAGGGGGGGAGGTGCAGGAATGGGCCTGCAGTGGACTGGAAGATTCTTGTGGACTGCTGCTCCCATCAAACCTACCTTTTGAGAGAAACTTCACAATGCCTGGAGAAATTGAGAATGGCATGTGCCTTGCAAATTTCCTCCATTTCTTCTTGAAAGTTGCAATCGAGGTCTACAAGAGGTTTGGAACCCCAATTTGTATATTTAGTGGCCTGTTTAAAGGTCTCGCTGAAAGTTGATTCAGATGGGCAAATGGATGCATCAAAAATTTTCAATTGAATTTTTGTGAAAATGTCAAAGATAGAGCTTGACATCCAGAAATGTCTTCCTCAGGGGAAGAAGCTGGCCATTGAACTCCAATTGGGACTATACTTAGATGACCCAGGTAAAATTAGCAACCCACTGTGTGGAGAATCATGGGAGAGAAACCAAGAGGGCAAAATTCCCCAGCAGCCTGTTTGGGGGCAATAACCCAGTCGGGAAGGGACTTCCTGCGCTCGGCGCGGATGTTCAGCCTCGGCTGCGAAATTGTGATTGTTGCCCCTCACAGGAGGTGGAGTGCAATGTCGCGCACTCCACTTCCCTTTGGGGCATGTTCGGGGGCGCTGCGCAGCTTCTCCGTGTAGCACTGATGCGTTTCAATGCTCCTCCCCTTCTGTTAAAGGGGAGGGCTGCTGTGAATCTGCAGGCCCTTTGATGGCGTTGTGGCCGCAGCCTGGCACCCAAACGGAGTACCGGGCTGCTCGATGGCGGCCCTGCCCATGTGACAGTAGATTACAATGGGTCGACGGGTGAGTCAGCCAGAAAAAAAAAATGGTGGTGCACAGCGCATCTCCCTTTCACCTCCGCCCCGGGAGCGGAGGTCGCCCCGACTTGCGATCCGCAAGACTGGCGCTCACACCGCCTGCGGTAGCCTCGTAGGGCTCTAGCCAATTTCCACTGCGGGACAGAAATGGGTCATCGAGGGGTGCTAATGGGTCACCGTGCACGGCGATGACATCATCGGCGGTTGCATGGTGGCCTGGGGCGCCACTAAGGGGCAGGAGTGCTACTGTGTCAGCGTCTCCACTAACTCCCGTGCAAATTCACGAGAGCCTGTAGTTTATCACCCGGGCGAAAACAGTTTTGCACCCATTTAGCGTACCCTAGAGGCGCGACCGGGAGGTGCACAGAACAGGGCAATTAATCTTATGTATCAATGTAATCTGATCACTCAGTGCTCCGGGCTGTATCTTTTTTTGGAGTCTGGTTTGATAGTGTCAAGTTACAGATTGATGTCTGTTTGCTACACAGTGGACATGCTGCTGTCCAAAGCAGACTCAGGCAGGGCAAGAGAAGCAACTTGTGGTAATGGAGCAAAATCACCCAATGTGTAAAATTAAAGCAATTGAGGGAGTTTCAAGATGCTGACAGATTGAGGTTGACCTCCATCATTGCTTATAACCTTATGCATGGACTTATCCACTATTCGAACAGTTTGTGTTTATAAGTGCCTCTTCTACTGTCTTCTAAAACCCCCTGTCTGAAAAAAGGGGGAAAAAATGTTTATCGTCAGCTCCCACATATGATCGTCAGACTGTGTTGAGTCTGTTGATCTCAGCTGATAGTGTGCTACAATTGACCTCATTGCCACAGGGAGGGGAACATCAGCCAGAGGTCATTATCCAATAACCCTGCTGAAAATGTACATCTGTGGACATTGGTTGAGCACAGAGGCAGGTTTAGCAGTGATGTGGAGTCCTGTAGCCCAAAGGATTATGCCACTTAGTCTAGAGTCACATGAATAATGGCTACTAAGGTAAGGTACCAAGGGCACTTGATGTTTTTGGACCTGTACCTCAGCATCTACAGGAGAGGAGGGGCTAGGCAAGAATTGGTGAGAGACCAAAATAACTGCAAAAACAACATTTGCAATGTTGGAAACAGAAATGTAGAGGAATGGTCGTTCTCTCACAAGAAAGCTGCTCTGGCCCCAGATGATTCTGCAGTTTTAATCTCCAAGGATATTAAAGGTCAAACACTAAAAGTTATATTCGCTTTTAAACTTTTTTTACTTTTAAGATATTTTAATGTTTCATTGGGTGATTATGTTTTAAAACCACAGAGCCATTAATCATCAATGCCAAATTCCTCCTTTTTTCGATTAATCTCAAAACCAGGAGCTCTTTTCTGTTCCACGATTGAGATATGATTTATAAACATAAGCATGTGTGAGAAATACTGAACTTGTATTAAAATAAATGATAAGCTTGGTGCTTTGCTTGAGTAAAGATGAGAAATTCAGCCAAGATCTCCTCCCATCCTGATTGCTCTCCTCTGGAAATGTATGTAAGTGGATGCTGGATCAGGACTGGCTGTAATGGAACCTCTGTTAACTAGCTGTAAACACGAATTGCCAAGGCTCATGGATGAAAAGTGGCCACTTGAATGAGGTAGCTGAGAGTGTCTGATACCTGTCTAGTAACGAGTCAACACCATCATTGGGGGGGAAGGGAAATGTTTTAATCTTGTGTTTCAAACTCACGCCAATAAATAAATAGATATTTTTTTCGCTTTAAGTGGATTTATAAAAACAAATTTGTTTAGTAAGGTTAAGGTTGTCTTTTTTGGTCATTCTTCCATTCCCTATTCTCCTGTACTTATCAAGAGGGCGCTGGATCACTTGATTCTTGGATTTTGTCATGCCAGTTTAAAATGCCACCAGTGGGTACATAAGCGTGCTTCTGATTTTTCTCTCTCTTTGGAGATGTATCAGGCCTAGGTACTTCCCCACTCTATTTGGCTGTGTATGTGTTGGGCTAGTTACAAACTCATGTTCCACAAATTCATGACCATGTGCTGGGAGAATGGGCAGGTACAGCCACTATATAGGTCAGGGAAACCAATACTCACCATTAAATAATTTGCAGAATCCATTGGCAGGGACAACAGGTATATGGTTAGGATGAGCTTCCCTCCCCTTGAAAACAGAAGGTTAATCTCTAAATCTCCCCAGGGAAAATAATAGATTCTTTCCACCAGGCCCCTAGAGAAATGAGGGGAAAGCCCTTTCACCTCAAAGAACATAGAGATATAACAAAGATCTGAGCAGTCTGTAAAATTGCAGCAAACCCCAGCAAAATGAAGTGAGCTTTAGCCAAGAGAAGAGCTCAATGTGTGCAGATGTACCTTGACAGGGAAGTAGCACAGAGTTGAAAATAAGGTACAGTTTCTTGAAAAGTCAACGAATGTGCACAGCTGACTATTATATGCTGAGTAATGAAGAGGTACTGTTTCAATTTTTAATGTCCGCCACAGCTATTTGACCCTCATTTCCTCAGCTGAACACAGGATTGCCTCTCCTGTCTCTTTGGCAACCTGTAATTAGTCTGAAACTAATCGGCCATGTTCAACTGTTAAATATTCAAGAAGTGACATGGCTTAATACAGCCACATGTTCAATCACCATCCAACAATCTCATACATTTACACTGAAAGTCCTTGCGTCAGATCAAGCCCATCTAAAACATAACTACAGCAGAAAATAATTTCAAAACTATTTTGGCGAAAATATTGCAGTTGGTTCTGTTTATGCCTAAAAAGCTGATAGCAAAACGCAAAAATATTTGGACATTTTGCCAAACAACTACATGATCCTGGCGTTCAAGAAAGCCCTTGTGACACATAAGGTTCAGCTGCACACAAGGTATGACAGTGTGTCAGAGAACAGTTTTATTACTATGTTTAATTAATTTTCCAGTGCAGCCAGACCAAATAAAGTAACATGAAAATCTGAGACCAAGTGGAGCTTCAGGAAATAGACACTACAGGGTGTATCTGTGATCCAACGACTCCTGCGGGGAGACTGCTCATCGGAAGCATGGATCGGAGATCGAGCTACAACACTGTACACCCAGTTCTCTGGCTTGTGCTCCCTGCTTTCCTACTGTGAGTTCAGGATCATAGAATCATGCCTTTGTAAGATGGAAGTCCATGGGGTCATGGGGTGGAAGTTCAGTCGTGCCTCAGTTGCGGTAGCGTCCCGGACGGAACGATAAATTTTGCACGAGCAAATAGTTTGCATCTACCACCTCAAAATTCATCAGCTGGGCCCGGAGTTTGGAGCAGGGCACTAAGAGAGGTATTGCATGTCTCTTTTAGGGTGCTAGGCCAGCTGAGCAAGGGAAAATCCTGAGGGAAAAAAAACCCTGAAGAAAACCCACCAAAAACATTCCCAATACATAGCTCACACCACCACAACATAAATCGCAAAAAAAAATGTTTTTAAAACAATCACACTTACCTGAGGCCAGCATTACTTACCTCACTATGGCTGCTACAGCTTGAAATGCCTGCTCTCACAGGCGTTCCCACCAGGGTGTGTTACAGCGTGCTAAGCGTCGGGTGGTAACCAAAAATCGAGCCGATGTCGCAACCAGGAGCGTATCACAGAGGCTCATCTCTCCCGGGCGATACTGCTCTGCAGCCCCCTGCCCATCGATACTGGCACCAAATGTCCCGGTGAGACGCTGGAAACTGACCGCCCTGGTGCAAGTGCTTTCCGCCACCATTGCCAGCCCTCTGGGACGCTAAGAGGGGCAGCAGATGACCAAATTTCCACCCCCATATCTATAATACCACCAGTTCCTAATAAGTGGCTCATACAACCAGTCACCAGTTGCATAGATTCTTTTTCTACCTTATTATCTGGGCACATTGGATGGAAACTACAATTCTTGTTTTCAGAGTGTAATGAGATGGGGTACAGTAGCATATTAATGGTCTAGTAATCCAGGGGCCTGGACTAATGATCCAGAGATATGATTTCAAATCCCACCATGACAGCTGCAGGATTTGAATTTAATTCAATAAATCTGGAATAAAAGTCTAGTATCAGTAATGGTGACCATGAAACTACCGGATTGTTGTAAAACCCATCGGGTTCACTCATGTTCTTTAGGGAAGGAAACCTGCTGTCCTTACCTGGTCTGACCTATATGTAACTCACAGCAATGTGGTTGACTCTTAACTGCCCTCCGATAATGGCCTAGCAAGCCATTCCGTTAGGTTGGGCAATAAATGCTGGGATTTCCAGTGACGTTGACATCCATGATTGAATTTTAAAAAATGAGAGTCTTGCAGCCATGGGACATTCTATAGAGTGAAGATTTCCTCGGCATGGTATGTGCAGTACAATGTTTAATCCATTTATAAAGAATGGGCTCACAGAGCAAATCTTTTCCAATGTGTTTTGATTGAAACATGTTTGACTGCATCAAGTTCCATATTGTAACACATGAGTTGTCATCATCCAACCAATAACATAGTGCATAGGTGGGCACACCACTACTATAACACAGTCTCAGTTACAAGACTGTTGGATCTTGGTACCCAACTTATCGATGTTACATTTTATATTAGTTTATATTTACTACAACATGTATTCCATTGCAAAACGGTTGACTTCCAGTGAGTATATTAATATGAGGGTAGAATTTACCAATAGGGAAAATGAAGGCGAACGTTTCCGATGCCTTAATGTATAAATGCAGCACCAAAGTGCATCACCATCAGCAAAAAGTCTAGCAAGCTCATAGTTCAATGCCCAGTTAATTATTAATCTCAGCTAGGGTCACATTTGACGAACTATAGCAAGCCTCAATTCCCTTGACATTACCTGGGGAAAATCCAGCAGCGACAACTTGCATTAACAGAATATCGTTAACATATAAAACGTCCCAAGATGCTTGACAAATGGAGAGATTTGAGAGAAAAAGGCTGGAAATTTCCTCGGAGCTACTCCGGCTCTGCCATCGTAACTTTGCCAGAGGTGCAGTGGAAACTCCGTTTGCGTGTGTGAATGGTGTTTTCGCTGCACATTCCTCAAAGGTACAGTGGAGGAGCAGGAGCAGCACCAGAAGAATTCCCTGCCAAAGAGTTTCAAGGGATAATGATCCAGAGAGCAGGACAAAGCAGCTGAAGGCTCTGCAACTCGTGGTTAGGTGAAGGGCAGGTGTGGGGGATGCACAAAAGGCCACAGTCAGAGAACTGAAGGGAGCAGATGGGGGTCTAAGGCTGGAGAGATAGGGTGGGTTGAGATCGTGGAGGGATTTGAAGATGAGGGCAAGGATTTTAACTTTAATACATTGGGGGACAGGGAGCCAATGCAGGCTAGTAAGCGTGTGACGATGAGCAATCAGGACAAGATACAGGCAGCTACATTTTAGACATGTTGCAGTTTGTGGATGGGACACCAGCAAGAAGAGTATTAAAATAATCGAGTGCAGAGGTGACATAATCAAGGACAACCTGGATTTCCTCATGACCCCTGCAAGAAAGGGGCCATTTTTTGACATCAGGGGAGGGGCATCAAGCTTGACTGTGATGCCCCATCAGAAACAAAGTTCTAGATGATGGCAAGCACCTTTGAAAAGGGGAGACAATTGGAGCAGAGACCTCTTAAGTAAAATGGGATGAATTTAATATTGAATCAAAGACAGAACTGAAAATGCATTGATTATATTGCCCTGGAATTTGCAGTGGAAACACATAATAGCGTATGGACAGCATTTGCTGTCATTACCCCTTTGAAACTGACCACAACTTCAGTATTTAGCGCATTCATATCCTAATGTGGAAATCCTGAAGTTACAGTCAGCCAAACACAGCTCCAACACTGGCTGTGCTATGGACCCCCTCCACCACCAGCCCACCCCCCCCCCCCCCGCCGCCGGCAAGCAGTGTAATCAGGGAAATCAGTGAAACTAACAAAAACTTTGGCTTTTCCGTGGTAATACCCCATTCAATGTTAGACCCTCTTGGAATAGGTGTAACCGTGGTTTTAACAGCGTATTGACTGCTAAACAAACTTTATGGTCCTGAAAAACGAATTTTAATTTTGTGGAATGTCAAATTTATCTACTTTAATAAAAATTTTAATTTATAAGAAACTTACATTTTTTTAAAAGTTTGTTTATCCTTATTTCAGGTTTATCTTTTCCCCTTGTGAGCGCCCCAACCTTTGTTTTGCTCTCGATAGCCTTTCTAAAAAGTTAGAATAAAAGGAGCTTATTCACTTTGTGGTTCCCGGTCTGTTAGAATTCTGCCTTTTGATTGGCTGCTTAGACAGCTTGTTGATGTCACAGCAGCTCACGTTAGGGATTCTCCATTATCTTGCACTGGTCTCAACTGAATGTCGGTAAAACAGCGAACTACTCGATAGAGAGATCGCGAGCTCTTCGTGGGAAGCTTACTTCGCGGCTCGTGGCGAATGCCTTTGCTTCGCCACTGACCACAAAATACAAGGCATTAACTTTGTCCATTCACGAACATACCATTGGAAACTATACAGATTGTTGCCTTCTGCACAGTACTATTTTTTGAAAGGCTGTTGTGACCATATTGAGATAATTTTAAAGAGTGTCAATTTGACTGAGAATATTAGCTTGGCCTCCTCTGTGTCAAAAGACTGCGGGTTCAAGCCCCACTATAAGTTTGAGAATATAATCTAGGCTGACATTTAAGTGCAGTACTGAGGGAGTGCTGCATTGCTCGAGGTCCAGCCTTTCAGGTGAGATGTTTAGCCAAGGCACTGTCAACTTGTTCAGGTGAGTGTCAAAGAGACTGTGGCACCAGTTGAAGAAGTGCAGCAGAATTGTCCCAGTGTTCTGGCCAACATTAATCCTTTAACCAACATCACCATAAACAGATTAATTGGCCATTTGCTGTTTGAGGGACCTTGCAGTGTGCTACTTGGCTGCTGCATTTTCCTACATAACAATAGTAATATATTTCAAAAGTAATTAATTAGCTAGGAAACGCTTTGGGACATTCTGCGGATGTCATTGTCTCCTGGACCCCCAAAGCCTCAAGTTTAAAATTATATAAGAACATAAGAAATAGGAGCAGGAGTGGGCCATATGGCCCCTCGAGCCTGCTCTGCCATTCAATAAGATCATGGCTGATCTGATCATGGACTCAGCTCCACTTCCCTGCCCACTCCTCGTAACCTTTTATCCCCTTATCGTTTAAGAAACTGTCTATTTCTGTCTTAAATTTATTCAATGTCCCAGCTTCCACAACTCTCTGAGGCTGCGAATTCCACAGATTTCCAACCCTCTGAGAGAAGAAATTTCTCCTCATCTCTGTTTAAATGCACAGCCCCTTATTCTAAGATCATGCCCGCTAGTTCTAGTCTCCCCCATCAGTGGAAACATCTTCTCTGCATCCACCTTGTCAAGCCCCCTCATAATCTTATATGTTTCGATAAGATCACCTCTCATTCTTCTGAATTCCAGTGAGTAGAGGCCCAACCTACTCAACCTTTCCTCATAAGTCAACCCCCTCATCCCCAGAATCAATCTAGTGAACCTTCTCTGAACTACCTCCATAGCAAGTATATCCTTTCATAAATATGGAAACCAAAACTGCACGCAGTACTCCAGGTGTGGCCTCACCAATACCCTGTATAACTGTAGCAAGACTTCCCTGCTTTTATACTCCATCCCCTTTGCAATAAAGGCCAAGATTCCATTGGCCTTCCTGATCACTTGCTGTACCTGCATCCTATCCTTTTGTGTTTCATGCACAAGTACCCCCAGGTCCCGCTGTACTGCAGCACTTTGCAATCTTTCTCCATTGAAATAATAACTTGCTCTTTGATTTTTTTTCTGCCAAAGTGCACGATCTCACACTTTACAACTTATACTCCATCTGCCAAATTTTTGCACACTCACTTAGCCTGTCCATGTCCTTTTGCAGATTTTTTGTGTCCTCCTCACACATTGGTTTTCCTCCCATCTTTGTATAGAAACATAGAAAATAGGTGCAGGAGTAGGCCATTCGGCCCTTCTAGCCTGCACCACCATTCAATGAGTTCATGGCTGAACGTGCAACTTCAGTACCCCCTTCCTGCTTTCTCGCCATACCCCTTGACCCCCCGAGTAGTAAGGACTTCATCTAACTCACTTTTGAATATATTTAGTGAATTGGCCTCAACAACTTTCTGTGGTAGAGAATTCCACAGGTTCACCACTCTCTGGGTGAAGAAGTTTCTCCTTATCTCGGTCCTAAATGGCTTACCCCTTATCCTTAGACTGCGACGCCTGGTTCTGGACTTCCCCAACATTGGGAACATTCTTCCTGCATCTAACCTGTCTAAACCCGTCAGAATTTTAAATGTTTCTATGAGGTCCCCTCTCATTCTTCTGAACTCCAGTGAATACAAGCCCAGTTGATTCAGTCTTTCTTGATAGGTCAGTCCCACCATCCCGGGAATCAGGCTGGTGAACCTTCGCTGCACTCCCTCAATAGCAAGAATGTCCTTCCTCAAGTTAGGAAACCAAAACTGTACACGATACTCCAGGTGTGGACTCACCAAGGCCCTGTACAACTGTAGCAACACCTCCCTGCCCCTGTACTCAAATCCCCTCGCTATGAAGACCAACATGCCATTTGCTTTCTTAACTGCCTGCTGTACCTGCATGCCAACCTTCAATGACTGATGTACCATGACACCCGGGTCTCATTGCACCTCCCCTTTTCCTAATCTGTCACCATTCAGATAATAGTCTGTCTCTCTGTTTTTACCACCAAAGTGGATAACCTCACATTTATCCACATTATACTTCATCTGCCATGCATTTGCCCACTCACCTAACTTATCCAAGTCACTCTGCAGCCTCATAGCATCCTCCTCGCAGCTCACACTGCCACACAACTTAATGTCATCTGCAAATTTGGAGATACTACATTTAATCCCCTTGTCTAAATTATTAATGTACAGTGTAAACAGCTGGGGCCCCAGCACAGAACCTTGTGGTACCCCACTAGTCACTGCCTGCCATTCTGAAAAGTACCCATTTACTCCTACTCATTGCTTCCTGTCTGACAACCAGTTCTCAATCCATGTCAGCACACTACCCCCAATCCCATGTGCTGTAACTTTGCACATTAATCTCTTGTGTGGGACCTTGTCGAAAGCCTTCTGAAAGTCCAAATATACCACATCAACTGGTTCTCCCTTGTCCACTCTACTGGAAACATCCTCAAAAAATTCCAGAAGATTTGTCAAGCATGATTTCCCTTTCACAAATCCATGCTGACTTGGACCTATCATGTCACCTCTTTCCAAATGCGCTGCTATGACATCCTTAATAATTGATTCCATCATTTTACCCACTACCGATGTCAGGCTGACCGGTCTATAATTCCCTGTTTTCTCTCTCCCTCCTTTTTTAAAAAGTGGGGTTACATTGGCTACCCTCCACTCGATAGGAACTGATCCAGAGTCAATGGAATGTTGGAAAATGACTGTCAATACATCCGCTATTTCCAAGGCCACCTCCTTAAGTACTCTGGGATGCAGTCCATCAGGCCCTGGGGATTTATCGGCCTTCAATCCCATCAATTTCCCCAACACAATTTCCCGACTAATAAAGATTTCCCTCAGTTCCTCCTCCCTACTAGACCCTCTGACCCCTTTTATATCCGGAAGGTTGTTTATGTCCTCCTTAGTGAATACCGAACCAAAGTACTTGTTCAATTGGTCTGCCATTTCTTTGTTCCCCGTTATGACTTTCCCTGATTCTGACTGCAGGGGACGTACGTTTGTTTTTACTAATCTTTTTCTCTTTACATACCTATAGAAACTTTTGCAATCCGTCTTAATGTTCCCTGCAAGCTTCTTCTCGTACTCCATTTTCCCTGCCCTAATCAAACCCTTTGTCCTCCTCTGCTGAGTTCTAAATTTCTCCCAGTCCCCGGGTTCGCTGCTATTTCTGGCCAATATTTATGCCACTTCCTTGGCTTTAATACTATCCCTGATTTCCCTTGATAGCCACGGTTGAGCCACCTTCCCTTTTTTATTTTTACGCCAGACAGGAATGTACAATTGTTGTAGTTCATCCATGCGGTTTCTAAATGTCTGCCATTGCCCATCCACAGTCAACCCCTTAAGTATCATTCGCCAATCTATCCTAGCCAATTCACGCCTCATATCTTCAAAGTTAGCCTTCTTTAAGTTCTGGACCATGGTCTCTGAATTAACTGTTTCATTCTCCATCCTAATGCAGAATTCCACATATTATGGTCACTCTTCCCCAAGGGGTCTCGCATAGCAAACTTGGCTACGTTACACTCAGTCACTTCTTCCAAGTCCTTAATATAGATTGTAAATAGTTGGGGTCCCAGCACTGATCCCTGCGGCACCCCACTAGTTACTGGTTGCCAACCAGAGAATGAACCATTTATCCCGACTCTCTGTTCTCTGTTAGTTAGCCAATCCTCTATCCATGCTAATATATTACCTCCAAACCCGTGAACTTTTATCTTGTGCAGTAACCTTTTATGTGGCACCTTGTCAACTTCTGGAAGTCCAAATACACCACGTCCACTGGTTCCCCTTTATCCACCCTGTATCTCTGTAACCTCCTACAGCCCTATAACCCCACCCCGCCGTATTCTCTGACGCTTGCCTCTTGTTCATCTCTGCTCTCTTTGCCCCATCATTGATGGCTGTGCCTTCAGCCACCTCAGCCCCACACTCTAGAATTCCCTCCACGTCTCCAACTCCCTGTCCTCCATTTAGACTCTCCTTAAAACCCATCTCTTTTACTATATTTTTTGCCAACCTCCTAACATCATCTTCTTTTGGCTCAGCATCTATTTATGTCGAGGAACCAACTAGAGGGCTGGCCATCCTAGAGTCGGTGCTGTGTAATGGGAGAGGATTAATTAGCAATCTTGTTGTGTGAGGCCCCTTGGGGAAGAGTGACCATAATATGGTAGAATTTTTCATTAAGATGGAGAGTGACACAGTCAATTCAGAGACTAGGGTCCTGAGCTTAAAGAACGGTAACTTTGATGGTATGAGGCTTGAATTGGCTAGGATAGACTGGCAAAGGATACTTAAAGGGTTGATGGTGGATAAGCAATGGCAAACATTTAAAGATCAAATGGATGAACTTCAACAATTGTACATCCCTGTCAGTCGTAAAAATAAAACGGGGAAGATGGCTCAACCGTGGCTAACAAGGGAAATTAGGGATAGTGTTAAATCCAAGGAAGAGGCATATAAATTGACCAGAAAAAGCAGCAAACCTGAGGACTGGGAGAAATTTAGAATTCAGCAGAGGAGGACAAAGGGTTTAATTAGGAGGGGGAAAATAGAGTATGAGAGTAAGCTTGCAGGGAACATAAAAACTGACTGCAAAAGCTTCTATAGATATGTGAAGAGAAAAAGATTAGTGAAGACAAATGTAGGTCCCTTGCAGTCAGAATCAGGTGAATTTATAATGGGGAACAAAGAAATGGCAGACTAGTAATCTCGGGATTGCTACCAGTGCCACGTGCTAGTCAGAGTAGGAATCGCAGGATAGCTCAGATGAATACGTGGCTTGAGCAGTGGTGCAGCAGGGAGAGATTCAAATTCCTGGGACATTGGAACCGGTTCTGGGGGAGGTGGGACCAGTACAAACCGGGCGGTCTGCACCTGGGTAGGACCGGAACCAATGTCCTCGGGGGAGTGTTTGCTAGTGCTGTTGGGGAGGAGTTAAACTAATATGGCAGGGGGATGGGAACCTATGCAGGGAGACAGAGGGGAATAAAATGGAGACAGAAGCAAAAGATAGAAAGGAGAATAGTAAAAGTGGAGGGCAGAGAAACCCAAGGCAAAAAACAAAAAGGGCCAATTTACAGCAGAATTCTAAAGGGTCCAAGTGTGTTAAAAAGACAAGCCTGAAGGCTCTGTGCCTCAATGCGAGGAGTATTCGGAATAAGGTGGACGAATTAACTGCGCAGATAGCAGTTAACGGATACGAAGTGATTGGCATCACGGAGACATGGCTCCAGGGTGACCAAGGCTGGGAACTCAACATCCAGGGGTACTCAGCATTTAGGAAAGATAGACAGAAAGGAAAAGGAGGCGGGGTGGCGTTGCTGGTTAAAGAGGAAATTAATGCAATTATAAGGAAGGACATTAGCTAGGATGATGTGGAATCGGTATGGGTGGAGCTACGGAATACCAAAGGGCATAAAACACTCGTGGGAGTTGTGTACAGGCCACCAAATAGTAGTAGTGAGGTTGGGGACAGCATCAAACAAGAAATAAGGGATGTGTGCAATAAAGATACAGCAGTTATCATGGGCGACTTTAATCTACATATTGATTGGGCTAACCAAACTGGTAGAAATGCGGTGGAGGAGGATTTCCCGGAGTGTATTAGGGATGGTTTTCTTGACCAATATGTCGAGGAACCAACCAGAGAGATGGCCATCCGAGACTGGGTGATGTGTAATGAGAAGGGACTAATTAGCAATCTTGTTGTGCGAGGCCCCTTGGGGAAGAGTGACCATAATATGGTAGAATTCTTTATTAAGATTGAGAGTGACTAAGTTAATTCAGAAACTAGTGTCCTGAACTTAAGGAAAGGTAACTTTGATGGTATGAGGCGCGAATTGGCTAGATTAGACTGGCAAATGATACTTAAAGGGTTGACGGTGGATAGGCAATGGCAAACCTTTAAAGATCATATGGACGAACTTCAACAATTGTACATCCCTTCTGGAGTAAAAATAAAATGGGGAAGGTGACTCAACCATGGCTAACAAGGGAAATTAAGGATAGTGTTAAATCCAAGGAAAAGGCATACAAATTAGCCAGAAAAATTAGCAAACCGGAGGACTGGGAGAAATTTAGAATACAGCAGAGAGAGGACAAAGGGTTTAATTAAGAGGGGGAAAATAGAGTACGAGAGGAAGCTTGCCGGAAACATAAAAAATGACTGCAAAAGCTTCTATAGATATGTGATGAGAAAAAGATTAGTAAAGACAAACGAAGGTCCCTTGCAGTTGGATTCGGGTGAATTTCTAACGGGGAACAAAGAAATGGCAGACCAATTGAACAAGTACTTTGGTTCTGTCTTCACAAAGGAAGACACAAATAACCTTCCCGATGTACTAGGGGACCGAAGGTCTAGTGAGAAGGAGGAACTGTAGGACATCCTTATTAGGTGGGAAATTGTGCTAGGGAAATTAACGGGATTGAAGGCCGATAAATCCCCAGGGTCTGATGGTCTACATCCCAGAGTACTTCAGGAAGTGGCCCTAGAAATAGTGGATGTATTGGTGATAATTTTGCAGCAGTCGATCGACTCTGGATCAGTTCCTATGGACTGGAAGGTAGCTCATGTAACACCACTTTTTAAAAAAGGAAGGAGAGAGAAAACGGGTAATTATAGACTGGTTAGCCTGACATCAGTAGTGGGGAAAATGTTGGAATCAGTCATTAAGGATGAAATAGCAGTGCATTTGGAAAGCAGTGATAGGATTGGTCCAAGTCAGCATGGACTTATGAAAGGGAAATCATGCTTGACAAATCTTCTGGAATTTTTTGAGGATGTAACTAGTAGAGTGGACAAGGGAGAACCAGTGGATGTGGTGTATTTGGACTTTCAAAAGGCTTTTAACAAGGTCCCACACAAGAGATTAGTGTGCAAAATTAAAGCAAATGGTATTGAGAGTAATGTATTGACGTGGATAGGGAACTGGTTGGCAGACAGGAAGCAAGGTGTAGGAATAAACGGGTACTTTTCAGAATGGCAGGCAGTGACTAGTGGGGTACCGCAAGATTCAGTGCTGGGGCCCCAGCTATTTACAATATACATCAATGATTTAGACAAAAGAATTGAATGTAATTTCTCCAAGTTTGCAGATGACACTAAGCTGGGTGGCAGTGTGAGCTGTGAGGAGGATGCTATGAGACTGCAGGGTGAGTTGGACAGGTTAGGTGAGTGGGCAAATGCATGGCAGATACTGTATAAATAGATAAATGTGAGGTTATCCACTTTGGTGGCAAAAACACGAAGGCAGAATATTATCTGAATGGTGACAGATTAGGAAAAGGGGAGATGCAACGAGACCTGGGTGTCATGGTACATCAGTCATTGAAGGTTGGCATGCAGGTACAGCAGGCGGTGAAGGCGGCAAATGGCATGTTGGCCTTCATAGCGAGAGGATTTGAGTATAGGAGCTGGGAGGTGTTACTACAGTTGTACAGGGCCTTGGTGAGGCCACACCTTGAATATTGTGTACAGTTTTGGTCTCCTAATCTGATGAAGGACATTCTTGCTATTGAGGGAGTGCAGCAAAGGTTCACCAGACTGATTCCCGGGATGGCAGGACTGACATATAAAGAAAGACTGGATCGACTAGGCTTATAGTCACTGGAATTTTGAAGAATGAGAGGGGATCTCATAGAAACATATAAAATTCTGACGGGCTTGGACAGGTTAAATGCAGGAAGAATGTTCCCGATGTTGGGGAAATCCAGAACCAGGGGTTACAGTCTAAGGATAAGGGGTTAGCCATTTAGGACCAAGAATTTTGAACCTGTGGAATCCTCTACCACAGAAAGTTGTTGAGGCCAGTTCGTTAGATATATTCAAAAGGGAGTTAGATGTGGCCCTTACGGCTAAAGGGATCAAAGGGTGTGGAGAGAAAGCAGGAATGGGGTACTGAGGGAATGATCCGCCATGATCTTATTGAATGGTGGTACAGGCTACACCTGCATCTATTTTCTATGTTTCTATGTTTCTATGTTTTCTGATTAGGCCTCTATCAATTCATTGAGTATATTCAAGGTAGTGATTGATAGATTTTGGGATATTAAGAGAATCAAGAGATATGGGGATAGTGCAGGAAAGTGGAGCTGAGATAGAACATCAGCCATGATATTGAATGGCGGAGCAGGCTTGAGGGGCCGAATGGCCTACTCCTGCTCATATTTCTTATGGTCTTATGTTTTTATGTTCTAAGCGCCTTGGGACTTTATTTCCATGTTAAATGGTACTATATAAATAAGTTGTGACAGAGTCAGTTGAGCCACATTGTCGAGCATCTCGCAGGAACAACAAATATTGTGTGCCTCATGAACAAATTACATAGAGCTATTATATTGTACATCTGTGTGCTGTAATTAAGTTAAGTGCTTATGCCTAGATTATGCATATGATACTCCTATTGGTACAGCTCTTATGTGGTGTGCACTGTACATCTGCAAAATGTTTCAAACTATATTTAAAACTCATTTGAGGCGTGGGAATACATCAAAGCTCCCACATCATCAGGAGGCACTGGCATGGAATTTACTTCAGAAAGGAGGAAACATTGGTCAAACTGTGATGTTTTGCTGTAGGCATGACATAGACTCGGATATTAGTATTAGTGAAGTATGCTATAGCATCGCAAAATCGGGAATTCTTTTTATACCTCTTTTTATTCCTTCTGATTTTCTCCCTTTGCTCCTTGTCTTGAAAGTGATGGCTAAATTTGGAGAACAGCAGTGCAGGCAGCAGCAGTCCTCCAAGTGTCATTATTCACTTATGCGGCTCCACCGTGGGTGTTGGTGGGTCGCCTAACTAAGGAGGATATCACAGCCAAGCTCAGTCCTGTCCCAACCCAATCTCCACACACGCAGTGTTTTCAGGCAAGGGTTTCTGGGCATTGACCTGAAGTAGGAACTCTGACTTACAGTTCCCTTTTCCAGCACATGGACCAACTATAGCAGCTCATTGACATCCTCAGCTGTGCTCAGGTGACTCACCAGAACTCTTTGCTTTTTATTTATATAGTGAGGACCAAAGAAAGAAGGAACTTACATTGCTTTTCCCCACCTCAGAATGTCCCAAAGTGCTTCACAGCCAATGAAGGATTCTTGAAGTATAATCACTGTTGTAATGTCGAGAAATGAAGCTGTTTTCGTATTGGTTTTCAGAATTCTTATTTTCTCTGACAAATTTGAACTTGGTAATTGAAGCCAGAAAAATCTTTACAATAATCACTAGTAAAAAGTGTGAAGGGAATATGTTAATAAAAGCAAAACTCGGTCTGCAATCTCTCGGTGCTTCGGTGGGGTGAAATCACACCATGTGATATATTGGTAATGAATGAGTTCATGCATTCATGTGAAGTTCTTTTGTCTGCTACCAGTCAACGTGTTAACCCACTGATTGATGCCATGCCTCCATCAAAAGATAGCAGAGGAATTTCCTACAAGCACATCTTTCTTTCACTTTCTTTTTATAATAAATCTGACCCCAATTCATATTCATAAGCATTATTATGGACTAGCAATTCTGTTATGGGTCATAGCGTTTTTTTCCTGCCAAAAATACCGCTATGACTCGGCTATGATTTTGAGGCCTAACATTCAGTAAAAAAATGGGAAAAACTGTGGCCAACAGGAAAAATCGGCATTGCACGAGGATTTGTGGCACCGACCACGAACTTTCTGCGACTTTTCTCTGAGGCCGATACCTGTGCGAGTTGGCCGAGTGAGGGGGGGAAATCATTAAAATGTTTTTTCCAAGAAACAAAAAATAAAAAGTCACAAAACATTCGCAAGACCCTTTTCTATCGAATCGCTGCAAAAGAATTTAAAAATAAAAACTTTAACTTACCTTTTTTTCAGGTCTTCATACCTACCGCCATTCCAAGGGCTGCAACGCAGGTTTATCCCCAGTCATTTATTTGGTCCCATCTACGGGTCACCGCTGAGCCAAATATCTGGCAAAAGCACTTTTTCCAGTCTTGCACGCCGGCAGTCTGCTCACCAGCGGTATTTCAAAACCGCCGGCACAAGACTTCAGGGAATTTCCCGCTGCACCGTTTTCCACCCAAAATGCCAAAATACCACTGAAAAACCCGGCGCAAGCTTGGGGAATTTCCAGTCCTTAATGCTTTAATGTTAGCAGATGTAGGATTCAAGGTGAACAGTGCAGTAACCAATCAAGCCTGAAAAGAGGAAGCTGAGATGAATCATGGGGTAATGGTTGGGTAGTCCAAAGTGTGGGGTTTTAAAAGCTGTAGATTGTAGGAAGACTGGGGTTAAATCCATATTGTGAAATTCCAGAGTTGGGAGAGGGCGTAGGTTCTGGGGCCAAACATTTCTGATGCCTGATGTACCCCAGGGTGCCTGCTGCAGAAGTACCTCAGCATCAATCCTGTTAGGTTTCAGGGCACACTGAAGAAACATAGAAACATAGAAAATAGGTGCAGGAGCAGGCCATTCAGCCCTTCTAGCCTGCACCGCCATTCAATGAGTTCATGGCTGAACATGCAACTTCAGTACCCCCTTCCTGCTTTCACGCTATACCCCTTGATCCCCCGAGTAGTAAGGACTTCATCTAACTCCCTTTTGAATATATTTAGTGAATTGGCCTCAACTACTTTCTGTGGTAGAGAATTCCACAGGTTCACCACTCTCTGGGTGAAGAAGTTTCTCCTTATCTCGGTCCTAAATGGCTTACCCCTTATCCTTAGACTGTGACCTCTGGTTCTGGACTTCCCCAACATTGGGAACATTCTTCCTGCATCCAACCTGTCCAAACCCGTCAGAATTTTAAACGTTTCTATGAGGTCCCCTCTCACTCTTCTGAACTCCAGTGAACACAAGCCCAGTTGATCCAATCTTTCTTGATAGGTCAGTCCCACCATCCCGGGAATCAGTCTGGTGAATCTTCGCTGCACTCCCTCAATAGCAAGAATGTCCTTCCTCAAGTTAGGAGACCAAAACTGTACACAATACTCCAGGTGTGGCCTCACCAAGGCCCTGTACAACTGTAGCAACACCTCCCTGCCCCTGTACTCAAATCCCCTCGCTATGAAGGCCAACATGCCATTTGCTTTCTTAACCGCCTGCTGTACCTGCATGCCAACCTTCAATGACTGATGTACCATGACACCCAGGTCTCGTTGCACCTTCCCTTTTCCTAATCTGTCACCATTCAGATAATAGTCTGTCTCTCTGTTTTTACCACCAAAGTGGATAACCTCACATTTATCCACATTATACTTCATCTGCCACGCATTTGCCCACTCACCTAACCTATCCAAGTCACTCTGCAGCCACATAGCATCCTCCTCGCAGCTCACACTGCCACCCAACTTAGTGTCATCCGCAAATTTGGAGATACTACATTTAATCCCCTCGTCTAAATCATTAATGTACAATGTAAACAACTGGGGCCCCAGCACAGAACCCTGCGGTACCCCACTAGTCACTGTCTGCCATTCCGAAAAGTACCCATTTACTCCTACTCTTTGCTTCCTGTCTGACAACCAGTTCTCAATCCACGTCAGCACACTACCCCCAATCTCATGTGCTTTAACTTTGCACATTAATCTCCTGTGTGGGACCTTGTCGAAAGCCTTCTGAAGTGCCCTCATTCCCAGTGGTAGCCACATGCAAATGCAGGATCAGGATGGAGTTCCCTTCAGTGTGTGCCTCTTTTCCTGCAGGAGAAATGCATAATGTTAACTGTCTATCCAGCCTCCTGATTACCGTCAGTCAGGATTTACAGAATGGATGATAGTAATGGTAGATGTAAGGGAGTAAGAATCTACATTGTGAGATTTCAATGTACTACAGTGTAACATGCATTATAGGATGTGAGACATTTGACATGAATATTGTCTAATTGCTTTGCTTCTGGGATAAGGAACACGTGATACCGAAAATGGCATTGGTTGACTACTGAGCTAGAGAATACTATGAACTTCTCAGTGATTCAGTTATCTGCCCTGTTATTCATTTTAAAATACTCTTACCTTTGTTGACATGATGAGGCTATAAAAATTATTTTGATGTGCAAGGGGGTCTTTGCGGTTATGGAAGTCCCACTTACAGCCACACCCACCTCCTTCCACATAGCCCGTGCTGCTGCATGTGATTGCTTCTTCTTTGGTACTCCAATAATGCATCACTCCTTTCTCTAATTTGTGGAAATCTAAACCCTCTGGGGATGTGGGGGATAGTGGACTAAGTGTGAGACAGGCAGCTTGGTAGGACTTGCTCTCACTCGGCATCAACTGGTGTGAGGCGCTGAAGACCTTCCAGTCAGGTAATGAGAGAGAGGGACAGATGGAATAACTGACAAGGGCAGTTCTGTTCTGTTAAAAGCGTCCGACAAATGCCCTGATAGTGGCTTATGGAGAAGTTCTATCCTCCTCAGAAAAAAACCCTGATTGGCGACATAGGGAAATTTAATAAAGGAGCCCTTTATTGTGTGAGGGCTGACTCCTAATCCCATTTAAGCATGCTACAAACTTTAAAAAGCTTGCTCTGAGGGAATTGAATTATCTAGCCATTAGCAGATGACATTGTAACAGTGACCAGCAGACTGGGTAAATCCTCTGCCTGTTATTCAACCCTGAGGGAATAATCTAACAATAATCATCTTTAAATCACTTTAGAGCCAAACTAACATTCCAGGTAATACATTATTCACTGTGGCAATATCGAAAGCAGACACATCAAAATCACCGCCCTTTTGGTGTAAGTTTTTTTTGAGCTGGTATAGCTCTGTGCATGGTGAAAGTTTGGCTTGCAGTGTATCGATGGGGGAATAAAATATCTACAGTCCCTGAAGAGCAGCTTAGTTTATTCTTTTTTATATTTCATGTTCACAGTGGGCATTTTCTTTTTAACACATCCATGTTTAATATACAAGAGTACCAATGCAATGCTGCAGAATGAGTTTCACTCCTTTTGGTTAAATAAATATAAACTTACTTTGTTGTAAAAATAAACACAGTTCTATGGGTTTAAATAGATTTCTGGTCTGTCTCACTCCTTTTGATCATAAATCTCACTCCTCCAACAATTGCCTGATGCTGACAGCTCTACATACCAGTTCTAAATAGCTTCAACAGAAATCAATAGATTAGTGTAGTTCTAGTAACCAGTGAAAATGAGAAAATAGGCAAGAAATCCAGTTTTCCAATTGTTTGGTAATTCTGAAGTTATATGTGATGGCAATTAACAACAAATGTGAATGATATACCACGTCCGTGATGTAAAACAGCAAAAGTATGACATTGGCAGTTCACAACAGCCACCGCCATGCATCACTTTCCACTGTGCTATGGCCATTGACTTTCACTGTTGCATAATTCCAGCCTAAATTGTCAGAACCTGTTTAGCCCGCAGTGTTGGTTTCAGCACTCCTGCCATGATTCGCCTAATGATGTTCTGTTGCACGTCAAAAAGATTTGTATGTGCAATTCCCGCCCATGTCTGTCTCTCTGTCCTCGCACATCTCTTGCCACTTCTCAGAACAGAAGCAGTAATAATCAAAGAATACAACTGGGCCTAAGCAACCTGCGATCTGGTTATCTGCCTCGGTTTAATGTCTCATCCAAAATGCCGCACTATTCCCTCAGTACTGCACTGAAGTGTCCGTCTAGAAAGGGTAAATGAATACCAATAACATTGGATAATTAATAATTCTCTCCCCAATAATAGATTCAACCCATCTAACGTCTGACAAGATTTACGATTGAATGTACAATGCATCTTTTAAAAAAAAAATCTGTTTATGATCCCGTATGTTTCCCAAGAACTCCACTTTAGTTCATAACAACATACACTGCAAATGAGTTAGGTTAGACATTGCTGTGCAACAACAGCACAGACAGATTATGTGGTAGGTTGTTCAAGGTTGAAAAACAGTGGGAGCCCTTCTTAGAATTAGATGAAATGACCTTGATTGTTAACATTTTCATTGGCTTCTGCAGGTGAATAAAGTCATACTGGATGCTTGTAAGATCCAATCAGACCAATGAATTAGTATACATGCATAATAACTTTCTAATTGTTAAATTTCTTTTGCATTGTTCAGACCATAAACATTTTTTCTGACAGTTAATGACTTCCTTTAACACAAAAATAATTATTAGTGTTCAATAATTCAATGACTTGGTTTCAATTTGCCACTTACATAAACCCACCTCTGTGTTATAATCATTATCATAGACAGTCCCTCGAAACGAGGATGACTTGCTTCCACGCCAAAAAAGGATGAGTTTACAGATGTTTCAATGAAGGACCTAATATTCCAGATCTCGAACTCCATGTTGAAGGGTGGAAGATGCCTGTGGGTGGATTTTTTTAACGTGTGGTGGCTGTTGCACACCAGCCACCACACGGGCTTGACAGAGCGAGGTCTTGGTCCAGTGGCAAGGATTAACCAAGACGACTGGAGACCTGCTCTGCTACACGGACTTAGTGCGCACACATAGCACAGTGTGGGCTGGCCCGTGCTGCCCCTGGGCCCTCGCCTCTTCTGGGCCCAGATTGCATCGCTCTACAATCTCTCGCCGCTCCTTCGCCTCTCCTGCTGTACCTGCCCACGCTCCAATCACCGACCTGGACCTTGATATAATGTACACTGTGTGATTTACTTTCTATATAAGAAAAAAAATATTGGCCCAGATTTTCCCACAATTGGTGACGCACTCCATAAATCCCATCCTCTAGCACACCAATCTCACTATTGCTAACTCGCTCCATATTGTTTTGCTGGTTTTTTAATTAGAATATGTCACAGTGAACATAGTGTTGAATCAGACACTCAGCACCCATCGAAGAGCTGAAGTGATGGCAAATTCACCATCCAAAGTCGTGGGAGGGTTTTAGTGAATGGAAGTGTAACCTCTTAAATAAACGCTAAAATGGGATTATTTTAAAATGTGTCCTTTTTTGACTTCTGAGATTTTTGTCGATTTTACTGCTGTGTGTGATTTATGAATTCAGGCCAATCCAAGTCGCTACTTTATAAATTATTCATAGTTTTGGAAAATAAATAATTATTGCCTCTTATTTTTGTGGATTAAAGGGCATAAACTGTGCTAAGCAAGCTAGCCTTGAATTTTTAAGTTGTTGAAAAGTTCTGGGTTTGAAAAAGACTGAAGATCATAAATCTTGACAGACAGCATCAATTTCCGCGATGACATGCTGACTTTGCATTGAGTATATGGGATTGAAATATGTTTGAGGTACATGTACATTAATTTACTCATAACTAATTAAAATGATAGTGATAAAAAAATTAGAGCTCTTAGAAAATGAGGGGCCGAAATTCAGCAACGCCTCATTTGGGGGCAGTACCGAGACTTCTTGCACCCAGCGTGGAAGTCCCGCCACGGCCGTGAAATTGGGGTTACTGCCCCCGAGAGGAAGTGGAGCGCAATGTCGGGCACTCCACTTCCTCTCGGGAGTGGGGCCGGGTGCTAACCGTGGGAATTTACCAGCGCTGCGTTGGTGAGTAGGGTGCCTATGGAAGCAGGCCGGAACAGAAGTGGACTGTCAGGCTGCAACATGGCGGCACGGACCCAGCGAAATCAGTAACAAAAGGCTGGACTGGCAACTCGGCTGTGCAAACAAATGGCACCGCGCACCTCCCGTTTACTCTTCGCCCTGCGAGCGGAGTGCGGCCCGGTTCGCGACCCGCGAGGCTGGTGCTGACATAGCCCGCGGTGGTCTCACGGGGTGCTACGGAATTTCCGCAGCAGGATGAAAACCGGTCATTGCAACATCATCTTCGCCGGTGCAGCGGCCTGACGTGCTACTGGCAGGAACAGGACGCTGTCGGCTTGCACCTCCGCTAACACCCGCCGAATTTCGCGGGAGATAGTAGCGGCCTCCTGCCCCAGGCGAGAAATTGTTTGAGCTCCATTAGCGTTAACAGGAGGTGCAAACGATGTGAATTTCTCCCCCTATATGTTTGTTGCATTAGTGGCTTTAGTGAGGTTGAGCACCATGCAAAAACAACAAAACGGTCATTTAGATTCTGAAAATGATCTCAGAAATTGAATGGGCTTTGGGCTGTCCTGAAGACATGCTAAGGAATTATATAAATGCAAATTCCTCCTTACTGTGCGATGCTGTCAAGGTAAAATGTTGTTTCCCTTCTTATATCCTGCACTATACTCATTTTACATTAATGTCAAATTTATCACAATAACATTTGAAACATGAAAAACCAATTGGTTATTTGGAAGTCATTCATTCCAATGTCATGGTATTATTAGAATTTTTGTAAAGATGCGTGTGCTGAATTTCCATACTACGCACTTGAATTGAAGCAGTACAATTATAACTCCTGTCCTTCAAAACTTGGGTTGAGCGTGGAGAGAGATTCTTGACCTGTTTAGTACCAGAGAAAGCATTAGTGGTTACAGGTCTGTCACTGGTGGTAGCAGTGGTGCAATTTGAATTGATGAATTCAGACATCATGGTAGGTTACATGTCGACAATGTTAGTGTGCTGGCTTAAGTGCAGTTGTTCCTGAATCATACTGTTATCAATACACTAATCATCATCATCATAGGCAGTCCCTCGAAATCGAGGAAGCCTTGCTTCCACTCTAAAAGTGAGTTCTTAGGTGACTGAACAGTCCAATACAGGAATTACAGTCCCTGTCACAGGTAGGACAGACAGTGGTTGAAGGAAAGGGTGGGTGGGACTGGTTTGCCGCACACTTCTTCCGCTGCCTGCGCTTGGTTTCTGCATGCTCTCGGCGATGAGACTCAAGGTGCTCAGCGCCCTCCCGGATGCACTTCCTCCACTTTGGCCAGAGACTCCCAGGTGTCGGTGGGGATGTTGCACTTTATCAGGGAGGCTTTGAGGGTGTCCTTGAAATGTTTTCTCTGCCCATCTTGGGCTTGCTTGCCGTGTAGGAGTTCCGAGTAGAGCGCTTGCTTTGGGAGTCTCGTGTCAGGCATGCCAACAATGTGGCCCGCCCAACGGAGCTGATCGAGTGTGGTCAGTGCTTCAATGCTGGGGTGTTTGCCTGATCGCGGACGCTAACATTGGTGTGTCTGTCCTCGCAGGGGATTTCCAGGATCTTGCGGAGATATCGTTGATGGTATTTCACCCTTCAATTTATATATTTTTTGAAAAAATCCTTCTCCATTTCTGGTCACTACAAAAATTACAGACCAGAATCAAGAGCACACCCATCCCCCAATTCCTGAGTAAAAACAAAGTTCAGAAATGACCAAATAATGGGGTAGACATTGCGGTCGGGGGCTGACCTCCAGAGTACACCTCCGACTTGCGAAACAAATCTGAACCTACCTCCAGGCATACTGGCTGCGGAGAGTTCCGGTGTCGGGCTTTCAGGTGGACATCAGCGTAAAAGCCCAGGGATCCCAGGGACGCAGGCGGTTCAGAAACTTCCCTGGGATCACGTGACCTGGTCCTCGAATCACAAAGATGGATTCCATTGCAATAATTTACGAAGGGAATCCCGTAGTGGTAGATAATGGAATCCCCAAATAATTATACAATTTACACAATTCTAATAAATATAAATGTACTGAATTTCAATTTTATTCATAATTCCCTTCATTGCACCAACCTCAATAAAACTTTTGATAAATAATTTTAAACTTCTTAATCCAAACCAAGATTTGCATAAACTAATTTAAAGTATATGTGCATCATTTTTGATTTTTAAATGTTTAATTTAAGACTTATATATACCCTTACACTGATGAAAGCAGGCCTGATGCCTGCTTTTACCAGCCATAAGAATTTTGTGGGCAATTGCTGGGCAGTTGTTGGGCAAATAGTCGAACTCTGCACCAACAATACTGATTTTCTATGCGGTTTGGATGATTGAAAGATTGCAAGTTCCAGATTTCGCGCATGCTCTGAGAGTACGCTGTCAGGGACACCACCATTTCAGGGCCAATGTAGATTTATGTTAGAGAAAGAAATACTGGGAGTGAGTACTAAGCAGGCATTCTATCTCTTGTGTTCAATATATTCATAAACTACTCAAGCTTTGTTCAAGCAGTTTATCATCTGAACCAGGATTACCATGTACTGACTAGTAAATGTGCCAAGAAGTATGATGTATTCCCAGTAAGGGAGCTTGTGTAGACAAGCCTTTTAAAATGACATACTTAATTAGGGTGAGTATATTGCAGTATTTCTAAACCTCTTTTTAAAAGTAATTTTTACCTCAGTTGTCTCACCCCTCCCCTGGAGGTACTGACAGGTTCACTAGGTTGATTCTGGAGATGAAGGGGTTGACTTATGAAGATAGGTTGAGTAGGTTGGGCCTCTAAACATTGAAGTTCAGAAGAATGTGATCTTATTGAAACTTATACGATAATGAAGGAGCTCGACAAGATGGGTGCAGAGAGGATATTTCCACTCACAAGGGAAACTAAAACTAGGGGACATAGTCTTAGAATAAGGGGCCGCCCATTTAAAACTGAGATGAAGAGAAATGTCTTCTCTCAGAGAGTTGTAAATCTGTGGAATTCTGTGCCCCAGAGAGCTGTGGAGGCTGGGATCATTGAATATATTTAAGGCGGAGATAGACAGATTTTTGAGCAATAAGGGAGTAAAGGGTTATGGGGAGCGGGCAGGGAAGTGGAGCTGAGTCCATGATCGGATCAGCCATGATCATATTGAATGGCGGAGCAGGCTCGAGGGGCCAAATGGCCTACTCCTGCTCCTATTTCTTATGTTCTTATGTTCTAAGGGTCTATGCCTGCTTTTACCAGCTGTAAGGATTTTGTGGGCAATTGCTGGGCGCTTGTTGGACAGCTTAGTCAAGTGGCCATTCTTCAGATACAAACCAAGACAGTGAGTGTCGAAAGGCTATTTATTTTGAAGGAATCGCAGCCGAGGCTGATCCTGGCTGCATCCAACAACCATCCACACAAGCGCACTTTCACTGAGAGTGGGAGAGTGTCTGGTCTAATTACAGAGTCTATCTACCATTTCATAGCTAGGTTGATAAATGAAAATGTCGCTCGATATTTGGATGTAAATTTATAATCTGCAGTTGTCAACAGAGCTTGGCAGAGTTGGGGGTTAGAATCGTATCTGTACCGGTCGATAAAGAGTCACCTAACATAATCCCACCTTCCAGCACTAGGTCCGTAGCCCTGTAGGTTACGGCTCTTTTAAGTACCTTTTAAATGGTGACAAGGGTTTCTGTCTCTACCACCCTTTCAGGCAGTGAGTTCCAGACCCCCACCACCCTCTGGTGAAGAACTATTTCCTCATCTCCCTTGAATCCTTCTATCAACTACTTTAAATCTCTGCCCCCTGGTTATTGACCACTCTGCAAAGGGAAATAGGTCCTTCCTATTCACTCTATCTAGGCCCCTCATAATTTTATACACCTCAATTAAATCTCCCCTCAGCCTCCTCTGTTCCAAGGAAAACAACCCCAGCCTACCCAATCTTTCCTCATGGCTAAAGTTTTCCAGTCCTGGCAACATCCTTGGAAATCTCCTCTGCATTCTTCCTGGTGCACTCACATCCTTCCTCTAATGTGGTGACCAGAACGGCACGCAGTACTCTAGCTGTGGCCTAACCAGTGTTGTATACAGTTCTAGCATAACGTCCGTGCTCTTGTATTCTATGCCTCGGCTAATAAAGTAAAGCATTCCATAAGCCTTTTTAACTACCTTATTGATTTGTCCTGCTACCTTTAAGGATCTATGGACATATACTCCGAAGTCCCTCTGTTCCTCCACAACTCTCAGTATACTCCCATTTATTGTGTATTCCCTTGCCTTGTTGCACCTCCCCAAATGCATTAACTTGCATTACCACATTGTTGCTGACTTGTTTGTGTTGGCTGCATCGGACTAATTCTTCTGTTGTGTATGGTGTCATAGTAATATTCACTGATTTATTGTTGATAGAAAAGACTGTTAGGCCTTCCCCCTTGTTTTACTTCACCTCTCTCCTACAGTTGACAATTCCATTCTTGTCATAAACCAGAGGCAAATCCAAACGAATGGTTACTTCCACAATTAAAGTTTTAGTCACTTTCAGTCACTCAGGTGCGAGCTGGATTCATACTCAGGAATTCAAAGATCAAGGATGGTTTAGTGACTGAAACCCTAAGATTTTTAGAAAGAAAGAAATTCCATTTATACAGCTCCATTCACAATCTCAGGACATCACAAAGTGTTTCACAGACAATGAGGTACTTCTGAAATATGGTTACTGTTGTAATGTAGGGCAACACAGCAGCTAATTTGCACACAGCAAGGCCCCATAAACAGCATTCCACCTTTCTACATCCCTTTGCAGACCTGTGTCCTCCTCACAGCTTACTTTCCCACCTAACTTTGTATCGTGCCCAAACCTGGATACATTACACTCGGTCCCCTCACCTAAGTTATTGATACAGATTGTAAACAGACCCAAGCACTGATCTTTGCGGCACTCCACTAATCACACCCTGCCAACCTGAAACTGATCCATTTATTCCTACTCTGTTTTCAGCCTTTTAACCTATCCTCTATCCATGCTAATATATTATTCCCAACACCATGAGCCCTTATCTTATGTAACAAACTTTCAAGGGGCACCTTAATGAATTTAAAATTAAATAAGCCAGCACAGACACGATGGCCTCCTTCTGTGCCGTATGATTCTGTGATTCTTAAGTTCTTATTCTCTAATTTCTTACGTGCTAAACTTTAGATTGATTTTGAACACTGAAGAGATGCCTTTGGAGGGAATAGGTCCTCCCTATTTTGTAGCAAAATTGTAAATGCAAATATAAAAAATTCATTTCCACTTTTGCTCCAAATAACAAACAGAATATCTTCTGCCTTACTATATGTTTACCAGCTCTTTATCTCATTATTCAGATTGTTCTCTTTTTTCAAGAAAACCAGATGAAGGGCCAAATCTCATAGTGCACGACACAATCGAGGTTTAAAAAGATTAGAAATTATTGTTGATTATGCCATTGTAGAAATGATTCAAGCGCACTAAATTTATTGTCCACTTTCTTAATGGAAGTCTTAATGGAAGTGGCATATAAATTGGCCAGAAATAGCAGCGAACCCGGGGACTGGGAGAAATTTAGAACTCAGCAGAGGAGGACAAAGGGTTTGATTAGGGCAGGGAAAATGGAGTACGAGAGGAAGCTTGCAGGGAACATTAAGACAGATTGCAAAAGTTTCTATAGATATGTAAAGAGAAAAAGGTTAGTAAAGACAAACATAGGTCCCCTGCAGTCAGAAGCAGGGGAAATCATAACGAGCAACAAAGAAGTGGTGGACCAATTGAACAAGTACTTTGGTTCGGTATTCACGAAGGAGGACACAAACAACCTTCCGGATATAAAAGGGGTCAAAGGGTCTAGTAAGGAGGAGGAACTGAGTGAAATCCTTATTAGTCGGGAAATTGTGTTGGGGAAATTGATGGGATTGAAGGCCGATAAATCCCCAGGGCCTGATGGACTGCATCTCAGAGTACTTAAGGAGGTGGCCTTGGAAATAGCGGATGTATTGACAGTCATTTTCCAACATTCCATTGACTCTGGATCAGTTCCTATCATAGAAACATAGAAACATAGAAAATAGGTGCAGGAGCAGGCCATTCAGCCCTTCTAGCCTGCACCGCCATTCAATGAGTTCATGGCTGAACATGAAACTTCAGTACCCCCTTCCTGCTTTCTCGCCATAACCCTTGATCCCCCGAGTAGTAAGGACTTCATCTAACTCCATTTTGAATATATTTAGTGAATTGGCCTCAACTACTTTCTGTGGTAGAGAATTCCACAGGTTCACCACTCTCTGGGTGAAGAAGTTTCTCCTCATCTCGGTCCTAAATGGCTTACCCCTTATCCTCAGACTGTGACCCCTGGTTCTGGACTTCCCCAACATTGGGAACATTCTTCCTGCATCTAACCTGTCTAAACCCGTCAGAATTTTAAACGTTTCTATGAGGTCCCCTCTCATTCTTCTGAACTCCAGTGAATACAAGCCCAGTTGATCCAGTCTTTCTTGAAAGGTCAGTCCCGCCATCCCGGGAATCAGTCTGGTGAATCTTCGCTGCACTCCCTCAATAGCAAGAATGTCCTTCCTCAAGTTAGGAGACCAAAACTGTACACAATACTCCAGGTGTGGCCTCACCAAGGCCCTGTACAACTGTAGCAACACCTCCCTGCCCCTGTACTCAAATCCCCTCGCTATGAAGGCCAACATGCCATTTGCTTTCTTAACCGCCTGCTGTACCTGCATGCTAACCTTCAATGACTGATGTACCTTGACACCCAGGTCTCGTTGCACCTCCCCTTTTCCTAATCTGTCACCATTCAGATAATAGTCTGTCTCTCTGTTTTTACCACCAAAGTGGATAACCTCACATTTATCCACATTATACTTCATCTGCCATGCATTTTCCCACTCACCTAACCTATCCAAGTCACTCTGCAGCCTAATAGCATCCTCCTCGCAGCTCACACTGCCACCCAACTTAGTGTCATCCGCAAATTTGGAGATACTGCATTTAATCCCCTCGACTAAATCATTAATGTACAATGTAAACAGCTGGGGCCCCAGCACAGAACCTTGCGGCACCCCACTAGTCACTGCCTGCCATTCTGAAAAGTACCCGTTTACTCCTACTCTTTGCTTCCTGTCTGACAACCAGTTCTCAATCCACGTCAGCACACTACCCCCAATCCCATGTGCTTTAACTTTACACATTAATCTCTTGTGTGGGACCTTGTCGAAAGCCTTCTGAAAGTCCAAATATACCACATCAACTGGTTCTTCTTTGTCCACTTTACTGGAAACATCCTCAAAAAATTCCAGAAGATTTGTCAAGCATGATTTCCCTTTCACAAATCCATGCTGACTTGGACCTATCATGTCACCATTTTCCAGATGCACTGCTATGACATCCTTAATAATTGATTCCATCATTTTACCCACTACTGAGGTCTATAATTCCCTGTTTTCTCTCTCCCTCCTTTTTTAAAAAGTGGGGTTACATTGGCTACCCTCCACTCCATAGGAACTGATCCAGAGTCAATGGAATGTTGGAAAATGACTGTCAATGCATCCACTATTTCCAAGGCCACCTCCTTAAGTACTCTGGGATGCAGTCCATCAGGCCCTGGGGATTTATCGGCCTTCAATCCCATCAATTTCCCCAACACAATTTCCCGACTAATAAAGATTTCCCTCAGTTCCCCCTCCTTACTAGACCCTCTGACCCCTTTTATATCCGGAAGGTTGTTTGTATCCTCCTTAGTGAATACCGAACCAAAGTACTTGTTCAATTGGTCTGCCATTTCTTTGTTCCCCGTTATGACTTCCCCTGATTCTGACTGCAGGGGAGGGTAGCCAATGTAACCCCACTTTTTAAAAAAGGAGGGAGAGAGAAAACAGGGAATTATAGACTGGTCAGCCTGACATCGGTAGTGGGTAAAATGATGGAATCAATTATTAAGGATGTCATAGCAGTGCATTTGGAAAGAGGTGACATGATAGGTCCAAGTCAGCATGGATTTGTGAAAGGGAAATCATGCTTGACAAATCTTCTGGAATTTTTTGAGGAGGTTTCCAGTGGAGTGGACAAGGGAGAACCAATTAATGTGGTATATTTGGACTTTCAGAAGGCTTTCGACAAGGTCCCACACAAGAGATTAATGTGCAAAGTTAAAGCACATGGGATTGGGGGTAGTGTGCTGACATGGATTGAGAACTGGTTGTCAGACAGGAAGCAAAGAGTAGGATTAAATGGGGACTTTTCAGAATGGCAGGCAGTGACTAGTGGGGTATCGCAAGGTTCTGTGCTGGGGCCCCAGCTATTTACATTGTACATTAATGATTTAGACAAGGGGATTAAATGTAGTATCTCCAAATTTGCGGATGACATTAAGTTGGGTGGCAGTGTGAGCTGCGAGGAGGATGCTATGAGGCTGCAGAGCGACTTGGATAGGTTAGGTGAGTGGGCAAAGGCATGGCATATGAAGTATAATGTGGATAACTGTAAGGTTATCCACTTTGGTGGTAAAAACAGAGAGACAGACTATTATCTGAATGGTGACAGATTAGGAAAAGGGGAGGTGCAACGAGACCTGGGTGTCATGGTACATCAGTCATTGAAGGTTGGCACGCAGGTACAGCAGGCGGTTAAGAAAGCAAATGGCATGTTGGCCTTCATAGCGAGGGGATTTGAGTACAGGGGCAGGGAGGTGTTGCTACAGTTGTACAGGCCCTTGGTGAGGCCACACCTGGAGTATTGTGTACAGTTTTGGTCTCCTAACCTGAGGAAGGACATTCTTGCTATTGAGGGAGTGCAGCGAAGGTTCACCAGACTGATTCCCGGGATGGCGAGACTGATCTATCAAGAAAGACTGGATCAACTGGGCTTGTATTCACTGGAATTCAGAAGAATGAGAGGGGACCTCATAGAAACGTTTAAAATTCTGATGGGTTTAGACAGGTTAGATGCAGGAAGAATGTTCCCAATGTTGGGGAAGTCCAGAACCAGGGGTCACAGTCTGAGGATAAGGGGTAAGCCATTTAGGACCGAGATGAGGAGAAACTTCTTCACCCAGAGAGTGGTGAACCTGTGGAATTCTCTACCACAGAAAGTAGTTGAGGCCAATTCACTAAATATATTCAAAATGGAGTTAGATGAAGTCCTTACTACTAGGGGGATCAAGGGGTATGGCGAGAAAGCAGGAATGGGGTACTGAAGTTGCATGTTCAGCCATGAACTCATTTAATGGCGGTGCAGGCTAGAAGGGCCGAATGGCCTACTCCTGCACCTATTTTCGATGTTTCTATGTAACCCATTTAATTAAAAGGTTACTTGATGCATCTGTTAAAATAGTGGGGAGGAGTTTGGTTTGTTAGGTGTTTGAATCATAACAGCACCAACAATAACTTCTACCCTTAAAAGAGTAGATAAGATAAATCAAAAAGATTTTATTTGATGATGCAAAATCTAGGTGTTGAACTCCTGTTGAATGACAAAGGAAATGGACAGTTGGTGTTTAACTCTGCCCGAAGCAAACTAAGTGGCAGGGGAGTTAAAATCGAAGTGGTTCACATACCTCGCTTTTCTGTCCTCTGACTATCTTAAATCTGGGGGGCTCAGACATCCACCTGACTCAGATGGGTGCCTCATGAACTTCTGCTGATCAGGGTCCCAGATAGGAACCCACAGCCGTTTTCATGACCTACTGAGCAGTGGACACTCTGCTCATTAGAAGCTGTCAGAGGAGAAATGGAGGCCCTTCCTAATCCCGCCCCTGCCAAATGCCTTCTCTTGTTGCCCAAACCCAGCGAGCTGCTTCTGGATCCCTGTTTGGGCCGGAAGCTTGACTTCTCCACTTAAATGTGGTCTGGCCCTTAAGATGGACTGCGCCTCTGACTGCATCCCCGGTAGGTCGTTTTGTGTGTTCCTTAGTCTGACCTCCCAGGAGTTAAAATTGCCCCAAACCAGTTTAGAGATCTTGGGAAAGCATGGGTAGAAGATATATTGCATGGGTGGGATGTATATTGATTACAATGAGGATGCAAGGATGATAAAGAACATATAAATAAGATTCCTCATTTATATTAACCTTCCTGATTTAGAACAGTAATTGCAGCTTTTATAGAATGACTTCCTGTATATTCCAGCAATGATGGGCAGTATCTCGGAATGCAACTGGAGTTAAGACCTGAAGGAAAACCACTTTGCTTCCTCAAATTTCAGAAGGTGCAATTATAAAAAAGCTTTTCTTATAATGACATGTTAAAATTGCTTCATAATTGGTCAACATTTATGGTTGATCCTGAGATCTATCCTGTAAAAACATGTTTGATTGTAAATATTTTGGTTTCTGCTTTTTGATACTTTTACAGTCACAAGTGTAGAAACCCCCGCTCAAGCACAACAGCGAGTCATGATTGAGGCTGAAGCTGCTGACTTGGTGCAATATAGGATAAAATAACGAGCCCCAGCATGTTTCCTGTAATTTTACACAGCGTGATAGTAATCCGTCTTGGAGGCATTCAAGTTTGTTACATTGTTGATTTCATTTTATGACAAGTACAATGTGGAGAGGAGGACTGAATAAGATAATTCAAAGCAGGAATGGGAGTTACTCATTTGATTAATCAGCTTGAGACATTGGTCATGGTCAGTTAAAACAACTCCTCCTTGGAATACTTTTGGAAAGTCCTTTTTGCTGAATTGACCTTGCATTTTCATGCAAACTTCATCAGTGAGTCACAATCATTTGAACAGAAATGACTGTGATTAAGAGCAGGCACTTATGCCATGTGCTTATAAATTCACAGAAAACCAGTGAAGCTAGAAGTATTAGACATAGATTGAGCTTTTGGAGGGAATATTCAGGGGATCTTCCATGGAAAAGACAAGATGTAGAAGTTTCTAATAAAAATTTGGCAAACTTATTGAAAATCAGCTGTTTGCTTTGAGCTACTTTACTGAGCAAGATTCTGCAAACTTCCATCTCTCCCAAGATTTGCAAATTATCAGGACAACAACAACTTACATTGGATTGTCTGGTTCACTAATGTCCTTTACCTGGTCTGGCCTGTTTGAGACTCATAGCAATGTGATTGATTCTTAACTGCCCTCTGAAATGGACCAGCAAACCACTCAGTTGTACCAAACCTTTGACAAAGAAGTTTGCTAAGAAGAAAACCAGACGGACCACCCGCATCGACCTAGGCACCAGGCACTAGTGGGGGAACATAACAAAGGCACACCCAGCCTATTCGATCCTGCAAAGTCCTCCTCATTAACATCTGAGGACTAGTGCCAAAATTAGGAGAGATGTCTCATAGACTAACCAAGGAACAGCCTAGTCATACTCACAGAATCATACTTTTCAGCCAACATCCCAGACTCCTCCATCACCACCCCTGGTGGGACAGGATATACCCACTAGAGATGGTGTCACAATGATATACGGAAGAGAGGGAGTGGCCCTGGGAGTCCCCAACATTAACTCTGGAGTCTCATAGCATCAGGTCAAACATAGACAAGGAAACCTCCTGCTGATTACGACCTACCACCCTTCCTCAGCTGATGAAGCAATACTCCTCCATGTTGAACGCCACTTGGAGGAAGCACTGAGAGTAGCAAGGACACAGCACGTATTCTGGGTGGGTGACTTCAATGTTCATTACCAAGAGGTAGCACCTCTATTGAGCGAGCTGGCTGAGTCCTGACGGGTATAGCTTCCAGACTGGGCCTGAGGCAGGTAGTGAGAGAAACAACATGAGGGAAAAACCTACTTGACCTCATTCTCCCCAATCTAACTGCCATAGATGCATCTGTCCATGGAAATATTGGTAGGAGTGACCACGGCACAGCCCTTGTGGAGACAAAGTCCCGTCTTCACACTAAGGACACCATCCATCGTGTTGTGTGACACTACCACCGTGCTAAATGGGATAGATTCAGAACAGATCTAGCAAATCAAAACTGGGCATCCATGAGGCGCTGTGGGCCATCAGCAGCAGCAGAATTGTGTTCCACCACAATTTGTATTCTCTGACCTGGCATATCCCTCACTCCACCATTGAAGCGACGGGACCATCTCTGGTTCATTGAGGAGTGCAGAAGAGCTTACCAAGAGCAGCACCAGATGTACCTAAAAATAAAGTGCCAACCTGGCAAAGCTACAACACAGGATTACATGCATGCTAAACAACGGAAGCAGCATGCTATAGACAGAGCTAAGTGATCCTACAACCAACAGATCAGGTCAAAGCTCTGCAGTTCTGCCACATCCAGTCGTGAATGGTGGTGACCATTAAACAACTAACGGGAGGAGGGGGCTCCATGAACATCCCCATCCTCAATGATGGCAGAGCCCAGCACGTGAGTGCAAAAGACAAGGCTGAAGCGTTTGCAACCATCTTCAAACAGAAGTGCCGCATGGATGATCCATCTCGGCCTCCTCCTGAGGTCCATCATCATCACAGAAGCCAGTCTTCAGCCAATTCGATTCAATTCACGTAATATCAAGAAATAACTGAACACACTATATACAGCAAAGGCTATGGGCCCTGACAGCACCCCGGCTATTGTGCTGAAGACTTGTGCTCCAGAACAAGCCACGCCTCTAGCCAAGCTGTTCCAATACAGCTACAACACTGGCATCTACCGAACAATGTGAAAAATTTCCCAGCTATACCCTGTCCTCAAAAAGCAGCACAAATCCCAGCCAGCCAATTACTGCCCCATCAGTTTATTCTCAATCATCAGCAAAGTGATGGTGGTGTTGTCAACAGTGCTATCAAGTGGCACTTACTTACCAATAACCTGCTTACCGGTGCCCAGTTAGGGTTCTGCCAGAACCACTCGGCTCCAGGCCTCTTTATAGCCTTGGTTCAAATATGGACAAAAGAGCTGAATTACAGAGGTAAGGTGAGATGGTTGCCCTTGACATCAAGGCAGCATTTGACTGAGTGTGACATCAAGGAGCACTAGTAAAATTGAAGTAAATGGGAATTGGGGGAAAACTCTCCACTGGCTGGATTCATATCTAGCACAAACGAAGATGGAGGCCAATGATCTCCGCCCCAGCACATTGCTGCAGTGATTCCTCAGGGTAGTGACCTAGGCTCAACCATCTTCAGCTGCTTCATCACTGATCTTCCCTCCATCATTTATCCTGGTGATATTCAGTCTTGGGCTGATAAGTTGCACATAACATTCGTGCCACACAAGTGGCAGGCAATGACTGTCTCCAACAAGCGAGAGTCTAACCACCGCCCCATGACATTCAACGGCATTACCATCGCCAAATTCCCCCACCATCAACATCCTGGGGGTCACCATTGATCAGAAATTTAACTGGACCAGCCACATAAATACTGTGGCTACAAGAGCAGGTCGGAGGCTGGGTATTCTGCGGCGTGTGTCTCACCTCCTGACTCTCCAAAGCCTTTTCACCATCTACAAGGCACAAGTCAGGAGTGTGATGGAATACTGTCCGCTTGCCTGGATGGTGCAGCTCCAACAACACTCAAGAAGCTCGACACCATCCAGGACAAAGCAGCCACTTGATTGGCTCCACCTTAAACATTCAATCCCTCCGCCACCAGCGCACTGCAGCTGCTCGCCAAGGCTTCTTCGACAGCAACTCCCAAACCCACGACTTTTACCACGTAGAAGGACAAGGGCAGCAGGAGCTTGGGGAAAACCATCACCTACATGCACCCTTCCAAGTCACACACCATCCTGACTTAGAAAAAATATATCACTGTTCCTTCATGGTCGCTGGGTCAAAATCCTGGAGCTCCCTCCCTAACAGCACTGGGAGTATCTTCACCACATGGACTACAGCGGTTCTAGAAGGTGGCTCACCACCACCTTCTCGAGGGCAATTAAGGATGAGCAATAAATGCTGATCTTGCCAGTGACGCCCACATCCCATGAACGAATAAAAAAAAATCATCCTAGTAATTCATTTTTGCACCTTCTCCAGTGTCTCCATATCCTTTTTATATTGTGGAGATCATATTTTATGGGCTGATAAGTGGCAATTAAATTTGTGCCACACAAGTGCCAGACAATGACCATCTCCAACAAGAGAGAGTCTAACCATCTCCCCTTGACGTTAAACGGGATTGCCATCGTCGAATCCCCCACGTTCAAGAAGGCAGTTCACCACCGCCTTCTCAAAGGCAATTAGGGATGGGCAGTAAATGCTGACTTAGCCAGTGACATCCACATCCCATGAATGAATGAAAAAAAACTGTTCACAGTACTCCAAGCACCTTTAACATTGATAAACATTCCAAGGTGATTCACAGAAGCATGAGGAAAGTGGACTAAGTAGCTAATCAAAATGACATTTTATAAACACTTATATTCCTGTGTTTGACATCTATAATATTGCAGTTGGTTCAGAATCATTCAGATTGGTGAAGCCTGCTAGTTCTGATACTTGTTTGAGGTGTGGGATGATGGTCATGGAAATTATTGTTAATTTTTGTTCTGAATTTTTTTCTCTAAACTGTTCCCCTTCTTCCCTCAAGGGAGTAATTCATATTTGTACTATTCCATGGGGACCACCAGCCTTCTTGTACCTTACGCACATAGCTATTATTCTTCATTTATGAGCCCAGTCAATGAAGTCAGTGGGGTAGTCAGCCATGTGGCGGGGGGGTGGGCAGCATAGTCATCTCGCTGAGCTCACTGCTGTCCTAACCCAATGTCTGCACACTCGCATTCTCCAGCAAGAGTTACTACTAGGGGGATCAAGGGGTATGGCGAGAAAGCAGGAATGGGGTACTGAAGTTGCATGTTCAGCCATGAACTCATTGAATGGTGGTGCAGGCTAGAAGGGCTGAATGGCCTACTCCTGCACCTATTTTCTATGATTCTATGTTTCTAAGACTCACCAGATAGTGATTAGAAGTGGAAACACTGGCCAATTTCTTCTTTCCGTAGCCTAGAGATACGCTCTCTGGTTTCCTGACAGCATGAGAACATATGTGGGTTTTTCAGCTTTCAAATTGCCCCCCAATTTTCCCTGCAAAACATCTGCAAAAATCCTGTGGAATTCTCCAGATGACTATTTTAATAAAAAATTGAAACATTTATAAGTTTAGAAATTACCGTTGGTGAGATTGGTTTCTTGAATGTTTTACATGGCCTAATAGTAGTCATCTATCTGTCTTTAAGATAATGGACAGAGCAATATTATATAAACGGATTAAGCGATCATTCATTGATATCAGCTATAGTAATTTCTAGAATATAGAAACAAAAAAAAGTTTAATTTAGATTCTGGTGCAGAAATGGCAGTGCAGGCCTTAAAAAAGGGTTAATAGTGTTGGGAGGCCCGTTTTGCTGTACTGACACTCTTTGGTATTTGTTACTTCAGGACCAGACTTTTCTAACTGTGCCATGCCTACACTGTACCAGAGCCATACTTTTTGCTGCTCACACCTCACCCAGGCCAAGCTGTTCCCATATGAGGAAAACTTGCTCACAGAACCCATTTTACCCCAGTGACTGTGGAATGCTCCATTTTTGGCAGCTAGCCATCCTTTCCTTATAAGGGAAAGTGTGTTGAAATTCCATCTGATTTTCAAGTTAATCTGAGGTCCCTGGAGGCCTGCTTGTGGCTATCCCCGTCCAAGTGAGTCCAATGTTGCTCTTTGCCTTTTCCACTCCAGATGCTCTAGTTTTAAAGCAATTCTTAGATAATCTTAGATTAAAAGAATTTGGACAAGCGACTTCCACATTTGAGAGAATTTTACAGCACAGACATTATAATTTCTACTTTTACAACTTGGGAATGCAATACCAAAATATTTATGACAGCTCATAATGTGAACAAAAATACCACAATAAACACGACTTTGTGAGAGAAGATATCATCACTGAGAGTCTGAGGGGTGTTCATGTCAGAAGCCAGTGGTACTTTGCTGCCTTGATTAGCTCGCTGAGCCTGGCATGACATATGTTTATAATCGTGTGCAGCTGTCCAACATTATTTTCTGCCAGTTGAGAAAAGACTTGGAGTCACAATTTTCAGAATTCAATGGAATGCAGCGTTTCTGTATAAACTGCCTCCAGGATTACCTATTTGTTTTAAACATTTTGTTTCATCATAATTAGCAACACATCAAGAAATACAAAGGTTTGTTCTATGCTTTACTGACCATATTTTAGAAGAGCAGAAACGCTGAAAATCACTGCGCAAATAAAAATAAAGTTAACGTACAAATTAAAGTTATCAGTGTAAGAACTGAACAATACTTTGTTTTATTAATTTTACCTGGCAGATTTGATTACTTCTTTTATGTGTGTGTTTTTCTCTTGTAACCCACATTCCTTTTTCAATTCTATATACGTGTTATTTCCCATCATTTACTTGACCTCTGCCCCCTTTACCTTTAACTCTCATCTTGGTGTTCTAGATTATCATGTACATAAGTTAAAGAGGCAGAAGGTCCCATCTGTAAACAGGAAGCAATTTTCTGAAGACCAGTTTCACCCCACAACTCTTGTATTAATAAACCTGATAGACAACAGGCAAATCAGAAAAGTTAAAAGTTGATTATCTTTGAACATTATACAAACTTCAAATATGAGGGAAACGGCGATGAAAATCTGGGGAATATCCCCACCCTCTGCACGCACGCACACAACTTTAATTTAATGTGGGATGTGCAGGTGTAGCTGCAGTAATAGTATAAATTAGTTGCAGTATTCAGGATTGAGTTTCACTGCAAGAATCCACAAAAAGGGGACCCACGAGGTGAAGGACATTCCTTAAATTCAACCAGAAAGTAATACTTCAAAAAAAAGTAAAGAAAACAATAACAGGCCACTCGAGGTAGATGTTTCTGATACTAACTGCACAACTTTTCACTCTAACTGCATGTTTAACCAAAGATTACAGTTAATTTTATAGATACAGATTTTTAAACATCTGAGGACTCTAAGGGGGAGATCCCAGGGACACCACACAATCACCAAATTTGTGTCCTCCTGTGACCAGACAAACTGGGTTCAACTTTAACCATTGACCTGGTGGAAACAGGGTGGCAATGGCCCAAGGATACACCTACACCTACCACACCATTGCCACCTGCTGCTATTTTGCTAAGGGCCTCTGCATGGGCATCTCAGGCAACTACCTGTTTCAGGAGAGAGCCTAATTCTATTATGCAAATCTAGGTGCTTCGTTTTATGTAGGACCCTGGCGTAATTGTGAGGTACAAGGCCTTGATTGTCCTAACCAGTGGTCCTTAAAGGGGTCAAAACTAGGTAGATTTCTGTTTCTTTAAAGATTTCTGTAGGACAGAATCCTGCCCAATGGTCATCTCGGATTAAAATCTCTCCCACTGTGTGTTGCTAGTACATTGTCTCAAGAGTTGTGCATTCTACACATTTTTATATCTTGGATTTCTATTGCTATATACTATTGCTAAAAAAAAACAGTTTTGCGATCATAGCAGTGTTTTTCTTTGACAGTGCTGACATAACCTTTCGAAAGTTAAGACATGGGGTCCCCACAATTGTGCCACTATTTGCAGGAGAGTCTCCCAAAGAGAAAAACTGGAATGTGTAATGAACTGTAGTAAGTTTCTTTCCAAACCTTTCAACAATATATTGCAAATTGGAATGGATGTTTCCTCTCTTTGCAAGCTAAGGGTTCTGCTTAAAATATATTTGCACAGTCTCAGTTCAGTGTCTCGTTCCTCGTGGACATCGTCCCAATATGCAACGAGCTCTGATTCAACTATAATTTTCAATCTCAGTCAGAAAGGCTACAAGAGACAGTTGTAGCCATTTACATTAAATGCAAATGTGTACACTTTTTATTCCTTGGGTTAGCAATTTGCAATAGAACAGCTCATTTGCCTCCTGAAGAGATATGGCCAAGAGGTTTGCTGCTGCACCTGTCCTTGATTATCTTGTCACTGCTGATCCCAGACTGCAAGTGAGAATTTCTGATGTGCCAACAGATCAGGAAAGAGACCATTCATGGGGCAAAGCAGCAATGTCAGTACATCTGGGATCAGCAGAAGAGGTCTGTGAACTAGGGGATGGAGGTCAAAGGGTGTGAATGACTCTGAACAAGGGTTTTGGAGTGGGAGAGTGAAATGGAGATGGAGATTACATCTGTGAATTGCACTTTAGGAAGGATGTGAAGGCCTTAGAGAGGATGCAGAAAAGATTTACGAGAATGATTCCAAGGATGAAGTATTTCAGTTACAAAGATAGACTAGAGAAGCTGTGGTTGTTCTCCCTGGAGCAGAGAAGATTGAGAGGAGATTTGATAGAGGTAGTCAAAACCATGAGGGGTCTGGACAGAGTAGATAGAGAGAAACTGTTCCCCATTGGCGGAAGGGTTGAGAACCAGAGGACACAGATTTAAGATGATTGGCAGAAGAACCAAAGGCGACACGAGGAAAAATATTTTTACGCAGCGAGTGGTTAGGATCTGGAATGTGCTGCCTGAGAGGGCGGTGGGGGCAGACTCAATCGTGGCTTTCAAAAGGGAATTGGATAAGTGTCATGTGTTTGTAACTACAATGTAACACCACTGTATTACTGTATACACTCAACTTAGATGCACACCTTGACCACAGGGGGTGAACTTGTGGGAGACACTCCTTACCTGACCACACAGGTATATAAAGGGAGGTCCCACGCAGAGTCATCACTTCTGGAGTCCTGTTATAAAGAGTTAAGGACACAGAGTGACCTTGTCCCTGGAATGTGCCTCGTGTGGTTTCATGCTGTAGAGTAAGGACTTTACATTGGTGACGAGAAACGGGAATTCACGACCCACGAGAATGGCCACCGGTAGCACAGAGGAACGGTACTGTGTTGGGGAAGACTAAGTGATTTTGTCGAGAAGCTTCAGCAAAGCTTCATTACGAAAGACTGGCTGGGGGATGCAGCGGCCGACAAGCGAAGGGCTCATCTCCTGACCATTTGCAGACCAAAGACTTACGCGCTCATGAAGGACTTACTGGCACCCAAAAAGCCGTTGGACAAAACCTTTGACGAACTTAGCAAATTAATCGGGGAGCACCTCAAACCGGCGAGCAGCATACACATGGCTCGACACAGATTCTACACCCACTGACGTCGTGAAGGACAGAGCATACCGGACTTTGTAGCGGACCTCCGGCGTTTGGCCAGCCTCTGTAAGTTCACAGATGCCTGCAGGGGGGAGATGCTAATGGACTTCTTTATCGAGGGTATCGGTCAGGAATTTTTCGCAAGTTAATTGAGACCAAGGATTTGACCTTGGAAGCGGCCGCGTTGTTAGCTCAAACTTTCATGGCGGGGGAGGAAGAGACGAAAATGATTTACGTGCGCAATTCTACCTCTAACGCGGTGATGGATAAGGGAGTCAACGTCATCAATGCTGCTCAGAGCCCCGCAGGCAGGCTGGGGCAGTCCGACATTTACCAGGCAGCAATAGACCCCAGAGCAGGACCTCAACAGAGACAATGGCAGGCTGAACAGACATTCACGCTATCACAGTGGACAATGCGGCCCGGGATGGGGCCATTGACACCCACTAATAGGGTACTTAAGAGCAGTCAAAGGGACAGTCAGCGCGGAATTCCTGGCCATAGTCCCTTTGTCCCCAACAATGGAAACTTTAATTCATGCTGGAGGTGTGGGGGAAAACACTCAGCCAGAATCTGCAGATTCCAACGTTTGTCTGCAGAAACTGCAATCTCAGTGGCCATTTAGCTTGAATGTGCAGAAAACCTGCAACCAGACTAATATATGAGGCAGATGGACCAGAAGAGGGTTCTTTGAGGCAGGATGACTTTTGGGGCAAATCGATGGATGCTGAGGTTCAGCGGGTCCATGTGGTGAATATTCACAGTTCATACACCAAAACGCCACCAATGATGATGAGGGTTTTATTAAACAGTATCCCTGTATGCATGGAGCTGGACACTGGGGCCAGCCAGTCACTCATGGGTGTTCAGCAATTTGAGAAGCTATGGCCACTCAAAGCCAGTAGACCCAAATTAGAATGTATTGAGACACAATTACGGACTTACACCAAATAAATCATTCCGGTGCTAGGCAGTGCAATGATGGCTGTCACACACAATGGATTAGTGAACCGGCTGCCATTCTGGATTGTCCCGGGCAATGGTCCCGCACTGTTGGGGAGGAGCTGGTTAGCCGAGATGAACTGGAAATGGGGGGGATGTTCACGCAATGTCCTCGGTGGAGCGAAGTTCGTGCTCAAGTCCTACAACAATTTGAGTCACTATTCCAACCGGGCATCGGGACTTTCAAAGGCACTAAAGTAGTGATACACATCACCCCGGACGCCAGGCCAGTGCACCACAAAGCCAGAGCGGTGCCGTATGTGATGCGGGAAAAGATCGAAAGCTCGCCTGTTGAATTCAGCGACTGGGCGAGCCCCATTGTTCCCGTTCTAAAAATGGATGGCTCTGTCAGGATCTGTGGCGACGACAAGGCCACCATCAATCGGGTGTCCCTACAAGATCAATACCTGCTCCCGAGAGCGGAGGACCTGTTCGCCACGCTGGACCTCACTTCAGCCTATATGACCCAGGAACTGGCCGACGAATCTAAACTACTGACCACCATCACCACGCACAAGGGACTGTTTGCGTATAACAGGTGCCCGTTTGGCATTCGATCAGCGGCCGCGATTTTTCAATGTAACATGGAAAGCCTGCTTAAATCCATTCCGAGAACGATCGGATTCCAGGACGACATCCTCATCACGGGTCGAGACACCGAGGAGCACCTCCACAACCTGGAGGAGGTGCTACGCTGACTGGACCGGGTAGGCCTGCGACTCAAGAAGTCTAAATGCATGTTTTTAGCTCCTGAGGTTGAGTTTCTGGGCAGGATGGTTGCAGCAGATGGGATTTGGCCCACCGAATCCAAAACAGAGGCGATTCGACGAGCACCCAGGCCCTGCAATACATCGGAGTTGCGTTCATTCCTGGGACTGTTGAACTATTTCAGGAACTTTCTGCCGAACTTCAGCACGTTGTTGGAGCTGCTACACGTGTTCCTGTGTAAGGGTTGCGATTGGTTTTGGGGGGACTGTCAGGAACGGGCTTTTGATCGGGCACGAAACCTACTTTGTTCAAACAAGTTGTTGACCCTGTACGACCCCTGTAAACGTTTAGTTCTGACGTGAAGCATCGTCCTATGGGGTTGGGTGCGTGTTGCAGCAGGGCAATGCTGAGGGTCAACTACAACCTGTGGCTTATGCCTCCAGGTCGCGCTCTCAAGCAGAACGGGGATATGGGATGGTCGAGAAGGAAGAGCTTGCATGTGTCTATAGTGTAAAAAAAATGCATCAGTACCTCTTCGGTCGGAAGTTTGAATTAGAGACGGACCACAAGCCACTCACATCCCTGTTGTCAGACAGCAAGGCTGTCAATGCTAACGCATTAGCTCGCATACAGCGATGGGCTCTCACGCTGGCTGCTTATGACTACTCCATCCGGCACCGGCCCAGCACTGAAAATTGCGCTAACGCGCTCAACAGGCTCCCACTGGCCACCACTGAGGGGGCAGCTGAGCAAAGCGCCGAGATGGTGATGGCTGTCGATGCCTTTGACAGCACAGACTCCCCCATCACAGCCCACCAGATCAAAATCTGGACCAACAGAGATCCCCTCCTATCCCTGATTAAGAAATGTGTCCTGACTGGGGATTGGGCGCCCGCACACGGAGCATGCCCTGAGGAGGTCAGACCGTTCCACAGACGGATGGATGAGCTCTCCATCCAAGCCGACTGCCTACTATGGGGCAGCCGGGTAGTCATGCCCCAGAAGGGAAGGGAAGCATTCATCAGGGAACTCCACAGCGAGCACCCAGGCATTGTGCTGATGAAGGCCATTGCCCGGTCACATGTGTGGTGGCCTGAAATTGATTCAGACCTGGAACACTGGGTTCGCAGGTGCACCACCTGTGCCCAGCTGGGCAATGCCCCCAGGGAGGCCCCGCTCAGCCCGTGGTCCTGGCCCACAGGCCATGGTCACGCATTCACGTAGACTACGCGGGCCCGTTCATGAGTAAGATGTTCCTTATTGTGGTAGATGCGTACCTGAAATGGATCAAGTGCATCATCCTGAATTCATGCACGTCATCCACCACCATGGAAAGTCTACATGCGATCTTTGCAACCCATGGCTTACCGGACATCCTGGTTGGTGATAATGGCCCGTGTTTCACGAGCTATGAATTATGGGAGTTTATGTCAGGCAATGGCATCAACCACGTCAGGACTGCACCGTTCAAGCTGGCCTCCAATGGCCAGGAGGAACGGGCAGTCCAAATCATTAAGCAAGGTATGCTCAGAATTCAAGGACCCTCCCTACAATGCCGCCTATTGCGCCTCCTGCTGGCCTATAGATCCCACCCGCACTCGTTCACGGGGGTCCTGCCCGCAGAGCTACTCATGAAACAGACACTCAAAACTCGGTTGTCCCTCATCCACCCAGTCCTGACCGACATAGTTGAGGGCAAGCGCAAGTCACAAAACGAGTACCATGACCGTAACTCAAGGGGGAGATGTATAGAAATAAATGATCCTGTATTCGTCCTCAATCACGCCATGGGGCCCAAATGGCTTGAGGGTACTGTAATTGACAAAGAGGGGAATAGAGTCATCGTAAAACTCAACAATGGTCAGATATGCCGTAAGCATCTGGACCAAGTAAAAAAAATGTTCAGCATGGACACGGAGGAACCTGAAGAAGACCATGAGATGGAGCTCACCACACCGCCAGTGAACGAGCAACAAGAGCAATCAGAAGAATGCACAGTCCCTGAGGTCAGCCCGGACAGGCCGGAATCACCACAGGTGACAGACACTCACGGAGTGTCCAACAACCAGAGTCCCAACTGTGGCGCTCCACGAGGGAGCGGAGACCACCTGAAAGACTAAACCTATGATCCCAGTAAGACTTTGGGGGTGGGGGGAAGGTGATGTCATGTTTGTAACCACAATGTAACACCACTGTACTACTGTATACACTCAACTTAGATGCACACCTTGACCATAGGGGATGAACTTGTGGGAGACACTCCTTACCTGACCATAGAGGTATATAAATGGAGGTCCCACGCAGGGTCATCACTTCTGGAGTCCTGTAATAAAGAGTTAAGGTCACAGAGTGGCCTTGTCCCTGGAATGTGCCTCATGTGGTTTCATGCTGTAGAGTAAGGACTTTACAATAAGTACCTGAAGGAAAAATATTTGCAGGACTATGGGGAAAGGGTGGGGGAGTTGGACTTGCTGAAGTGCTCTTGCAGAGAGCTGGCACAGGCTTGATGGGCCGAATGGCTTCCTCCAAGCTGTAAACATTCATTCATTCAAATCTGGAGATTAGAAGGGAGGAGTGCCTCTGTGAAGGAGCTAGAAAGGAGTAAGAGTGCATAACTGTACAGGTGATGGGGAAGAATTCCTCTCTGATGGAGGGAGGAGAGTGACTCCGAAGGGGAGACTAACTCTAATTGGGGTTTTGTTCCATGGGTGCCTCCAGCCATCTGCTACCAGTGCAAATAACCATATTTCATGTGTGAACCAGGACAGTGAGTGTTCTCATGTTATTTTCTGAGCCCAATCCTGTTCCACCCAACATGCAGACATGTGCACTTTCAGCAGGGGTCACTGGATGACAGCCTGGAGTGAGAATCTGGCTGAAAGTGGAGTTGAGGCCCAGATCATATCAGCCATGATCTTGTTGAATGGCGGAGAAGGCTATAGAGGCCAAATGGCCTAATCCTGCTCCCATTTCTTATGTTTATGATTTCTTTTCCCACCGCAGGAACTTTGAGGTCAATTGTAATACAGTTACGACTTCCAAAATCCGGAGTTCCGGAATCCAGACACCGGGCCAATTCGTGGAGGGGTCGCCCGGAAACAGGAAAATGCTCCGCCCGCGTCAGCGAACCGACCTCGGCCTGCCCCGACCCGGCCCGACCTTGCCCCGGCCCGACCTCGCCCCGACCCGACCTTGCCCCGACCCGACCTCGCCCCAGCCCGAACTTGCCCCGACCTTGCCCCGACCTTGCCCCAGCCCGACCTCACCCCAATCCGACCTCACCCCAATCCGACCTCGCCCCAATCCGACCTCGCCCCAATCCGACCTCGCCCCAGACCTTGCCCCGCCCCAGACCTTGCCCTGCCCCGACCCAACCTCGACCCAACCCGACCTTGCACCGACCCGACCTCACCCCGATCCGACCTTGCCCTGCCGTGACCTCGCCCCGACCTCACCCCGACCCGACCTTGCCCTGCCCTGACCTCGCCCCGACCTCGCCCCGACCCGACCTCACCCCGACCCGACTTCGCCCCAGCCTGAACTTGCCCCGCCCCGACCTCACCCCGACCCGACCTTGGCCCGACCCGACCTCGCCCCGACCCGACCTCGCCTCGACCCGACCTCACCCCGACCTCGGCCCGACCTCGCCCCGACCCGACCTCGCCCCGACCCGACCTTGGCCCGACCCGACCTTGCCTCGCCCCGACCTCACCCCGACCCGACCTCGCCCCGACCTCACCCCGACCCGACCTTGCCCCGCCCCGACCTCACCCCGACCCGACCTTGCCCCGCCCCGACCTCGCCCCGACCCAACCTCGACCCCGACCCGACCTCACCCCGACCCGACCTCGGCCCGACCCGACCTCGCCCCGACCCGACCTCGGCCCGACCCGACCTCGCCCCGACCCGACCTCGGCCCGACCCGACCTTGCCCCGCCCCGACCTCGCCCCGACCCAACCTCGACCCCGACCCGACCTCACCCCGACCCGACCTCGGCCCGACCCGACCTCGCCCCGACCCGACCTTGACCCCGACCCGACCTCACCCCGACCCGACCTCGGCCCGACCCGACCTCGCCCCGACCCGACCTCGGCCCGACCCGACCTCGCCCCGACCCGACCTTGCCTCGCCCCGACCTCACCCCGACCCGACCTCGGCCCGACCCGACCTCGCCCCGACCCGACCTCGCCTCGACCCGACCTCACCCCGACCCCGACCCGACCTCGCCCCGACCCGACCTCACCCCGACCCGACCTCGCCCCGACCCGACCTCGGCCCGACCCGACCTCGCCCCGACCCGACCTTGCCTCGCCCCGACCTCACCCCGACCCGACCTCGGCCCGACCCGACCTCGCCCCGACCCGACCTCGCCTCGACCCGACCTCACCCCGACCCCGACCCGACCTCGCCCCGACCCGACCTCACCCCGACCCGACCTCGGCCCGACCTCGCCCCGACCCGACCTTGCCTCGCCCCGACCTCACCCCGACCCGACCTCGCCCCGCCCCGACCTGACTTTGCCCCGGCCTGACCTCGGCGAACCGACCTCGGCCTGCCCCGACTTCGCCCCAGCCCCCTTCCCTCCCTCCCCTTTCCCTCGGCTGCCTGACCCACCTACCTCGGGCCAGACAAGGAACTCCTCCATGGCGGCGGGCCCCGCCCCAACACTCGAACAACTCATCAACGAGCACCCCCTCCCCTTCTAACGATCCGAAATCCGGAAATACCTGAACCTGGGCTCGGGTGTTTCAGAATTTGTGACGTCAGAAAGACGTTCCAAAATCCGGCCAAACGCAAAATCCATAACGGCCTTGGTCCTGAGGGTTCCGGATTTTTTAAAATTTCAAAATATATACTTTATTCATATAAAAATTTGCACAATACATTGGAAGGCAGTTCAGTACATTTGGATGCTGACGGCAGTTCCGTTCAATACATTTGCTTGCTTTACATTTCAGGGTATGATTCAGCACAATCCAGAATACATTGTAATACAGTCATCAAATGACGTTACATGTGGCACTATACGGTACATGGAACGGGTGAGGGTACAGTTACATTTCTTTACAACATACATTACTGAACTTGTGTTATACATGGCACTGCATAGGTGTTTTCAGATCCTGGTGCTCTATGTATACAAAGGTTTACAAATACAGCCCGAGGGGGATTTTGTATTGATTCCAGTCCCTGGGTTTACCGTGACGGAAGGGCCTTAAACTGTAACTCTTCCCCACCGTGCCTTTGCGGCGACTGCACCAATGTTTAGTGCGTCCCTCAGCACGTACTCCTGGATCTTGGATTGCGCCAGTCTGCAACACGCAGACAGGGACATCTCCTTGCTCTGAAAGACCAGCAAATTTCAGCAAGACCAAAGTGCGTTTTTCACTGAGTTGATGGCCCTCCAGCAGCAGGTGATGTCTGTCTCGGTGTGTGTCCCTGGGAACAGCCCGTAGAGCACAGAGTCCTGTGTTACAGAGCTGCTTGGGATAAACCTCAACAGCAACCACTGCATCTCTTTCCAAACCTGCCTTGCAAAGGGGCAGTCCCAAAGGAGATGGATGACAGTCTCGTCCGGACCACATTCGAGACGCTGCTCCTGTACTTCTGTCATGAAGCCAGCTGAAATCAGCGAACTCAACATTGAGTTGGGATTGAAGCTAGTGCCTTTCTGGTCTATATGGCTGACTCAGTATTACACTAGAGAGTGTATTTACTAACTGAGCCACTGGGACAAGCTGGCTACATTTGTACAGTGATAAAATATTGCTGCAAAACCTTCTAAGACACACTAAGTTGTATGATAGTTCTAAAAAAGAGCTAATGAAAGAGGCATATGGTGTATGTAAAGAGAAAAAGGTTAGTAAAGACAAACGTAGGTCCCCTGCAGTCAGAATCAGGGGAAGTCATAGCGGGGAACAAAGAAATGGCAGATCAATTGAACAAGTACTTTGGTTCGGTATTCACTAAGAAGGATACAAACAACCTTCCGGATATAAAAGGGGTCAGAGGGTCTAGTAAGGAGGGGGAACTGAGGGAAATCTTTATTAGTCGGGAAATTGTGTTGGGGAAATTGATGGAATTGAAGGCCGATAAATCCCCAGGGCCTGATGGACTGCATCCCAGAGTACTTAAGGAGGTGGCCAAGGAAATAGCGGATACATTGACAGTCATTTTCCAACATTCCATTGACTCTGGATCAGTTCCTATGGAGTGGAGGGTAGCCAATGTAACCCCACTTTTTAAAAAAGGAGGGAGAGAGAAAACAGGGAATTATAGAACGGTCAGCCTGACCTCAGTAGTGGGTAAAATGATGGAATCAATTATTAAGGATGTCATAGCAGTGCATCTGGAAAATGGTGACATGATAGGTCCAAGTCAGCATGGATTTGTGAAAGGGAAATCATGCTTGACAAATCTTCTGGAATTTTTTGAGGATGTTTCCAGTAAAGTGGACAAAGGAGAACCAGTTGATGTGGTATATTTGGACTTTCAGAAGGCTTTCGACAAGGTCCCACACAAGAGATTAATGTGCAAAGTTAAAGCACATGGGATTGGGGGTAGTGTGCTGACGTGGATTGAGAACTGGTTGTCAGACAGGAAGCAAAGAGTAGGAGTAAACGGGTACTTTTCAGAATGGCAGGCAGTGACTAGTGGGGTGCCGCAAGGTTCTGTGCTGGGGCCCCAGCTGTTTACATTGTACATTAATGATTTAGATGAGGGAATTAAATGCAGTATCTCCAAATTTGCGGATGACACTAAGTTGGGTGGCAGTGTGAGCTGCGAGGAGGATGCTATTAGGCTGCAGAGTGACTTGGATAGGTTAGGTGAGTGGGCAAATGCATGGCAGATGAAGTATAATGTGGATAAATGTGAGGTTATCCACTTTGGTGGTAAAAACAGAAAGACAGACTATTATCTGAATGGTGACAGTTTAGGAAAAGGGAAGATGCAACGAGACCTGGGTGTCATGGTACATTGAAGGTTAGCATGCAGGTACAGCAGGCGGTTAAGAAAGCAAATGGAATGTTGGCCTTCATAGCGAGGGGATTTGAATACAGGGGCAGGGAGGTGTTGCTACAGTTGTACAGGGCCTTGGTGAGGCCACACCTGGAGTATTGTGTCCAGTTTTGGTCTCCTAACTTGAGGAAGGACATTCTTGCTATTGAGGGAGTGCAGCGAAGATTCACCAGACTGATTCCCGGGATGGCGGGACTGAACTATCAAGAAAGATTGGATCAACTGGGCTTGTATTCACTGGAGTTGAGAAGAATGAGAGGGGACCTCATGGAAACGTTTAAAATTCTGACGGGTTTAGACAGGTTAAATGCAGGAAGAATGTTCCCAATGTTGGGGAAGTCCAGAACCAGGGGTCACAGTCTGAGGATAAGGGGTAAGCCATTTAGGACCGAGATGAGGAGAAACTTCTTCACCCAGAGAGTGGTGAACCTGTGGAATTCTCTACCACAGAAAGTAGTTGAGGCCAATTCACTAAATATATTCAAAAGGGAGTTAGATGAAGTCCTTACTACTCGGGGGATCAAGGGTTATGGCGAGAAAGCAGGAAGGGGGTACTGAAGTTTCATGTTCAGCCATGAACTCATTGAATGGCGGTGCAGGCTAGAAGGGCTGAATGGCCTGCTCCTGCACCTATTTTCTATGTTTCTATGTTTCTATGTATTACCATTTGTTGCTATCCGGCTTTTGGAATATTGTTAAATCCCAACAAACACATAACAATTTGTCAAAGAGTACTTTACAGCAGGAAACATTAGCGGATAAAATTTATGCCAATATTCTAATTCCACATAAAGACTTGCATTTATATAACGCCTTTCACGATCAGCGGGTTGTCCCAAAGCGCTTTACAGTCAATTATGTACTTTTTGTTTGACGTGTAATTACTCTTGTAATGCGGGAAATGTGGCAGCCAGTTTGCACACAGCAATGTGATAATGACCAGATAATCTATTTTAGTGATGTTGATTGAGAGATAAATATTTGCCACGACACTAGCGATAACTCCCCTGCTCTTCTTCAAAATAGTGCGGTGGGATCTTTTACGTCCACTCGAGAGAGAGAGAGAGAGCAGATGGGGCCTCGGTTTAAAGTCTCATCTAAAAGACGGCACCTCCGACAGTGCAGCACTGGAGTGTCGGCCTAGATTTTTTGTGCTCAAAGCCCCTGGAGTGGGACTTTGAACCCATCACCTTCTGACTCAGAGACGAGAGTGCTACCAACTGAGCCACAGCTGACTCTCTGAGAGTCAGTACTGATGAACTGGTGGTTTTAAAGCAATCACAATTATTGGTGCTGAAAGTCTTTCAGGATTCATGACAACCTGTTTATTCGACTCAACCCAACTAGACCGTCGAAGGTACCATATACCATTCTGTACTGTTACAATTGCACAAAATCGGAGTAACATTTGGATATCAGCTAATAGTTTATTGCATTAATACGGACTTAAACATTAATAATGCATGTAGGGAGAACTTTCTCGTACTCATCTGAAAATTTGCAGTAACAGCATGACACATGTTAATCCCACAATGTGAATGCTTCAACTTGCTGATGGTTGATGTCTGCAGAGAAAGCCTGCTGCCACATCAAAATTGGCTCAATAGTGAATAAAAACCTCACATAAAATGAAAACTTTCACAGCTTATTTTACACATGGGTGCACACACATACACATACATTTATGTGTATATATATGTATATAAAAGTATCAAGGAGTGATTTCAAGGAAGAGTCTTATCTCATGGTTATACGATGCTTGAGATTTACTTTTGCTGTTTACGATACCATCTGGATCTGTTGATTAGATTAGTGCTTTGTAATTTCACTGAGGTATTCACTATTTAGTTGAATCACATGATTTGTGTGAGTTGGACTATGGTGAAATGGAAAGGAAAGCTCTGCCATGCTATTTATATGGAGCCTGTATGCATATGCTGTTAATCTAATGTTCTAACAATGGCAGATTAACGAGACCACACTCCTAGGAAGCAATATTCTAAAAAAAAGTAACATAAAAGTGTTTAAAAAAAAAACTCTCACCTAAAACAAGGAAGCAAAGAAAGAACTTGCATACCTTTCACAACCTCAAAGATGTCCCAAAGCGCTTTACAGCACATGAAGTACTTTTGAAGTGTAGTCACTGTTGTAATGTAGGAAATGTGGACCTATTTGTGTGCTTTGGCCACTGACTTGTTATATTTCACGGCACGAGGTTGAAAAGGCCATCAAACAACTGAAGAACAAGCCATCAGGGGCAGATGGAAATCCCTGCCGAAACGCGGATTCATGACCTCATCTCTCTTATCTGGAAGATGGAGATCATGCCAAGAGATCTCAGAGACGCTGTAATCGTGACCATCTTCAATAAAGGTGACAAGTCCGACGACATTAACGATAGAGGAATCTCCCTGCTGTGGACCACCGGGAAAGTCATTGCAAAAATCATCCTCAATCGCCTCCTTCCTGTGGCTGAAGAGCTCCTCCCAGAGTCGCAATGTGGATTCTGCCCACTAAGGGGCACAATGGACATGATCTTCACCGCACGGCAGATACAAGAGAAATGCAGGGAACAACACCAACCCCTGTACATGGCCTTCGACCTCACAAAGGCCTTTGACACTGTCGATTGTGAGGGATTATGGAGTGTCCTCCTCAGATTTGGCTGCCCTCAAAAGTTTGTCACATTCTCCGCCTGCTCCACGATGGATCCTGACCAACGGATCCATCACAGACCCATTCCACATTGGGACCAGGGTCAAGCAGGGCTGTGTCATCACACCAATGCTCTTCTCGATCTTCCTTGCTGCAATGCTCCATCTCACCCTCAGTAAGCTCCCCGCTGGAGTGGAGCTAAATTACAGGACAAATGGGAAACTGTTCAAACTCCGCCGCCTCCAGGCCAGATCCAAGGTCGTCCCATCCTCCGTCATCGAACTACAGTATGCAGACGACCTTGCGTCTACGCACACTCGGAGGCCGAACTCCAAGCCATCATCAACACCTTCACCAAGGCGAACGAGAGCATGTGCCTTACACTAAACATCCGTAAGACAAAGGTCCTCTACCAACCTGCCCCCGCCAAGCAGCACTACCCCCCCCCCACCCCCCCGATTATCAAAATCCATGACGAGGCCTTGGACAACGTGGACCATTTTCCATACCTCGGGAGCCTACTGTCAACAAGGGCAGACATTGACGACAAGGTCCAACACCGCCTTCAGTGTGCCAGTGCAGCCTTCGGTCGCCTGAGGATGAGAGTGTTTGAAGACCAGGACCTCAAACCCGACACCAAGCTCATGGTCTACAGTGCAGCGGGGATACCCGCACTCCTATATGGCTCAGAGACATGGACTATGTACAGCAGGCACCTCAAAACACTGGAGAAGTACCCGATCCTGCTAATCTATTGGCAGGATAGGCACATCAACATCAGTGTCCTCGCTCAGGCCAATATCCCCAGCATCGAAGCAGTGACCACGCTCGATCAGCTCTGCTGGTCCTCATGCCTGACACGAGACTCCCAAAACAAGCACTTTACTTGGAGCTCCGACACAGCAAGCGAGCCCCAGATGGGCAGAGGAAACGCTTCAAGGACACCCTCAAAGTGTCCTTGAAAAATTTAACACCCCCATTGACACCTGGGAATCCCTGGCCCAAGCCCACCCAAAATGGAGGAAAAGCATCCAGGAAGGTGCTGAACACCTTGCATCTCTTCGCCGAGAGCAAGCTGAGGCCAAGTGCAGACAGCAGAAGGAGCGCGTGGCAACCCAGGCACCGTCTGCCCCACCTGTGACAGAGATTGTAGGTCCCGCATTGGTCTCTTCAGTCACCTGAGAACTCATTCTTCGTGTGGAAGCAAGTCATCCTCGACTCCGCGGACTGCCTAAGAAGGAGAAAATGAAGAATATTTCACATTAAACTAATTGGTGAATGTGATGAATTTACAATAAATACCATGCTGTAATGCTTTCATTGTGTGTAAATCAGCCCGCCATGTTTTATTTGTTTATATAACAGGAGTGCATTATTTTGTATATTTTTAAATATGTATTTAGTCACAATTAGCATTATAGTTGAGGAGTGATATGCAAAGTGAGACATACGTTGGGATTTTAACCTGAGATCAACATTTCAAAACATATGTTAAATTGTCAGTGTTTAACAAGAAAATTCAATTCTTGTCACTGAGATTGGAAGTTGTCAAATCAACCAATTAGATCAGTTCGAATGTAGTATTGAAAGCTGTCAGAACAAATCAAGTAGACACTACTTTCTCTATTGTTGATTGCACTTGAACTTGAGGCAGAATTCTTTTTAAGACAAATTGAAGCTTTCTGAGAGTTACAGGTGTATTTATTTACGGATCTCCCCAAATGAGTTATATGTAACAAGCTGCTGAAATGCAGTTTCTAAAACTTTTTATCTTCCGCAAAGAAACTTTCTGGGCAATGTCCGTCTGCTGTCTTCTATGAAGGTTTATTTTTTTCAAGATAGGTTGCAGCTGTCTTTTTGAGATAAGAAAGATATTCTCTGGTGTGAATGTAGAAATTTGATTGATCTGCACATTTTTCTCCTGGAACTTCCAGGATTTGGAAATAAAATAATTATTGGGGTTATAGAGTGCTGATGACTTTTTAAAAAAAGACACAGAGGCTGGAATTTTCCCGTTGCCATGCGTGTGGGTTTGGAGGTTGGTCATCCATAAAAATAGTCGGAAGCCTGCCATCATCCCGTCTCCTCAGGCCTTTAACGCGGGCATGTTTGCCAGCACGTCTCGGACCCAATCGGGAGAGAAAGGGCAACCTAATTCAACTCATTAAATCCTTGTTATCAGACCGTTAACAAGGTTTTTAACTGTAGCTTCTGAATTTAACGGAATGAGCACGGGAAGCACGCAACTCGGACCCTCGTCTGTGTTGGGGAGGCGGAAGTTCAGTGGCCATTGTGCGAGGACAACAATTGACAGCTGGGAATACCACATCTCACACCTCATTAGTTGCTGACTCCATTTTGTGCACAGCTTTAGGTTTCTGGAGTTTGCAGGTCATTTCTGAAACCTGAGAAGCCACTCTCACCACACTGCTAGTCAGTATTAGAACAATGAGGGATTGGCCCTCTAATCGCTCCTTGACCTGCCATCTATGACATCAGCATGGGTGCTGCTTATGCTGCCTCACCCTGGTCCTCAGGATCGGACCAAAATGAACAGCACCAACAACACCAATCACACCAGCAGCAACCACAACAGCAGCCTTCTCTTCAATGACCTGATGCTCCACAGGAGAGAGGGGGCAGCACAGGGCTGCACCGTACTGGAGGTAATACACCCAACACAGGGTATACAGGCAGAGGATGAACTTCCTCAATATGATGGAGCAGCAGTACTTCAGGAGGCTCAGTCTATCATGCCAGGTTGTCACAGACATTTGTAGTTTGCTGGAACAAGACCTGTTGCCCAGAGGTCCTGGTGGACACTCCTTGCCAGTAGCTGTCAAACTCACCGTTGCCCTGAACTTCTTCACCTCAGGCTCCTTCCAGGGACCTGCAGCAGATATCTGTGGGATCTCCCAGTCGACTGCCCACAGAAGCATCACACAGGCCACAAGTCAAAGTTTCCATCCCTCCTTGAGAGGAGGTCTATGAGCGCCTGTCATCTGTTGTCCACACTAGCATATATTCATGTGAGTGGCACATTTGCTGCTCCCTGCAGATGGCCATCCTTTCCATGGAACAGCACACCTTCGCCATCACCTGTGACACGATGGTGCTCATGTGCGAATTGGACTCCTCCATTCTCTGAATGTTTGCAGACATCGCGGCTGCAAAAGATGCTCGAGCCTCGTGCAATTGTTGTTGTCCCTCCAGGATCATCCTCTTTCTCGATGGCCTCGGTGGCTCAGTGTCTGCACACAGCTCAGCACAGCTTGGAGCCTCCGGTAAGGACTCTCCACTGCTGTCCCTGTCAACACCACCTGCTCTTGCTCACTTGTGAATTGTGAGACACCAGGTGACAACTCTATGGTGCAAAGGACCCACCGAGGAGTGCGTATCTGCACTGGTGCTGGGTGTGCTTGGGTCTGCTGATGCAGCACCCTCAGAGGCTGGAGGTTCCTCCGAGGAGACATCTTCCTCCTGCGATTGGACAGTGGGGGGTGGGGAGAGGGGTGAGGTGTCAGTTTATGGACTTGTGGGAGAATAAAGAGATGAATTAGAAGTGTTATTATAATAAGAATGGGTAACGCCACCATTATGCACATGAAGACATTTCACTGGCTGCTGACATCAGTCACCATATGGGTGACTATTGTTTGCCACATGGCTTTATAAAATGTGATTCTGTCCCCAGGTTTCTGGGATGTCCCCCTCTCTTCGTCTCCCACCGCCAGCGTCTCCCGAGCTCCTGACATTTTCAGAGCCACCTCCTCTGCTGCTGTGAGGTGTGCAATTACTGGAGGGCCACCTCCGGTTCTTTCCCTCTCCCTGTTGTGGGCTCTCTTCTCCTACAAGGAGGCAAAGAAGAGAAGTTTGAGTGAGAGTGATGGAATTAGTGTAAGGAATGGATGGGCTACCCCTGTAGAGGGTGACTATGAGGGAGTGGGGTGCCAATACCAAATGTCCTCCCTCTGTGGTGTTACTTACTATGATTGCATTAGGAGGAGGGTGAGTGCGAGGGGTGATTAGTCACATGGGGATGTGAGTATGTACATAGAGAGAGAGGGCTGGATGGACATGCAAGGTATGTTGGTGTGAGGAATGATGTGCAGGAGTAGGCTTGGGAGGGCAGAGTGATGGGGATGGGTTGACAGGCACATCAGGATAAGGGTGTGTCTGGCAATGCACACTCACCTTTCCCTGTTTTCTTTCGCACCTTCCACTCTCCTCTGGAAACTTTCAAGTGAGTTCAGTGCAAGGCTGCTTTAAATATGGGCGCTGTAAATGAGTCATCGATGACATCATCAGACCCGCACCATTTATTACACTGGGAAACACGCATGACTCTTTCAATTGGGGCCATTAAGTGACAGTTGTTCTGAACATCGTGTTCCCGACCCGCTCGCACCCAACCCGACACAAAGGTGAAAATTCCGGCCTCTCCAGAGATTCCCATGTTTCGGATTCTGTTTCAGTGTACTACAGTCATGTGGATTGTTGATCTTTTTGTCTGAATGCAGTTGTGTTCTGTAACATTAAAAGCTGTTTATAGTTCACTTATGTACTTGTGGTGAAGGCCCATTGTTATTATGGAGAGAGTTCTCACTGTCTGTATTAGAGCAGTCAACGTACGTGAGGAAATGAGAAGTAATAATTAGTAAGACCATAATTGATTTAAATCGCAGACTGGAGGCATAAAATGTGCTCGCTGCCTGTGCCTGACAAATATGTTTTCATGCAATTTAGAGTTTTTCCCTCTAGAGTTCAATAATATGTTCTCCAGAGTGCTAAGGTAAACTCAGGAGAAGATTTTCAAACTATTGACACTGGGGAGGTACCAGTTGATGAGAAACAGCCCAATGTGCTGCCTATGTTCAAAAAGGATAACAATTGAGATACAGACAATTACACACCATGAGCCTTACTTACATCCTGTGTAAAATAATGGAATCAATTATCAGGAGTAAACTTGAGGATTATCTGCATTCTTATAACCTAGAAAATCATCATACATTCAGAAGGAAAAGATCCTGCCTGACAAATCTCCTTAACTTCTTTGAGGAATTGACATCCTATTTGGACTGCAGAAGTATGTAATGTGTTATAATTAAACTTGCAAAAGGCTATTAGTCAAGCTCAAAGCTGTGGGAATTCAGGGAAAACCCTGGGAATGGATAAGAAACTGGCTGAAGGGTAGAAAACAATTGTTACTTGTTACAGGAGTTATGTCGGGGGAGGGAACCACTGACTTGTGTGCCCCAGGGATCAGCATTGGGACCACTACTAATTTACACCAATGGCTTGCATTCTGAAATTCCATGTAACATTTGCAGATGATGCCAAACTAGGAGGGATTGTAGAACCAGTGTAGCTAGCTCAGAAATTACAGATTAAGTTGGAGAAAAGTGGTCAGAAAATGGCAGATGAAATTTAATCTAGACAAGTGCTTGGTACTGTACAAAGGAAGGAAAAATGAGTGATACCCATTCTCCATTAATGGTGTTGAAATGGGTAAGGATAAGATTGAAAGAGACCAATGATTCATAGTAGACTTGGCATTCAATGGGCCAGAATTTGCAGTTGGAGACGTACCTCCGGAGCCTCCGACCCGAAAAAAAAATACAAACCTACCAGCTGTCTCCCGGGCTTCAGAGACTACTGGTCCTGGCCTGCTTAAAGGCACAGGGACCCAGGCGGTTCGGAAACATTCCTGGGATCACGTGGGCCAGGTCCTCTGATCAGAAAGGAGGATTCCTTATATGCTTATGGGGATTCCAGAATGAAAATGAAATAAAAACACTAATAATTAATAAAACATTATCAAAAGATAAATACTGCGGATACTGGAAAATGAAATAAAAACACTAATAAGTAATAAAACTTTTTACCTACCAAAGGGCCCCAGCAGTATTGCATTCAAGTACTGCATCGAAAACCTCGTGGGAGCACTGCCGGGAAAGGTCCTATCTTTTCCCTTAATGAATTTCGCTGCCCTGGTGGTTTTCCATCGGTCTGCACGCTGTTTCCTGCTCCGCTGGAAACTTACTCTTACAGCGGCTTCACTGCGCCGTTTCCAGCGGAAGTGAACACCTCCCTGAGCTGAATATGACTCGGGGAGGGAAAAGTACCTGACTGCGGTGGCTGACTCCGCTGTAGCCCTCCCTTCGGGGACGGTGAATTTCGGGACCATAGTGTATTTGAATTTCCAGAAAGCATTCATTAAGGTGTCACATAAAATGTTACTGCACAAGATAAAAGCTCACGGGGTTGCGGGTAATATATTAACATGGATAGAGGATTGGCTAGCTAACAGAAAACAGAGAATCGGGATAAATGGGTCATTCTTGGGTTGGCAAACAGTGACTAGTGGGGTGTTGCAGGGATCAGTGCTGGGACGCTAAATATTTACAATCTATATTAACGACTTGAATGAAGGGACTGAGTGTAATGTAGCCAAATTTGCTGATGGTACAAAGATAGGTGGGAAAGCAAGTTGAGAAGAGGACACAAAGAATCTGCAAAAGGATATAGATAGGTTAAGTGAGTGGGCAAAAACTTTGCAGATGGAGTGTAATGTGGGAAAATATGAGTTTATCCACTTTGGTAGGAAAAATAAAAAAGCTAATTATTATTTAAATGGAGAGAGATTATAAAATGCTGCAGTACAGAGGGATCTGGGGGTCTTTGCACATGAAACACAAAAAGTTAGCATGCAGGTACAGCAAGTAATCAGGAAGGCAAATGGAATGTTGGCCTTTATTGCAAGAGTGATAGAGTCTAAAAGTAGGGAAGTCCTGCTACAACTGTACAGGGTATTGGTGAGGCCACACCTGGAGCACTGCGTACAGTTTTGGTCTTCGTATTTAAGGAGGGATATACTTGCATTGGAGGCTGTTCAGAGAAGGTTCACTCAGTTGATTCTTGAGATGAAGGGATGGTCTTATGAAGAGAGGTTGAACAGGTTTGGCCTATACTCATTGGAGTTTAGAAGAATGAGAGGTGATCTTATTGAAACGTATAAGATTCTGAGGGGGCTTGACAGAGTCGATGCAGTGAGGATGTTTCCCCTCATGGGGAAATCTAGAACTAGGGGGCATAGTTTCAGAATAAGGGGTCGCCCATTTAGGATGGAGATGAGGAGGAATTTCTTCTCTCAGAGAGTCGTGAAATTCTCTACCTCAGAGAGCTGTTGAGGCTGACTCATTGAATATATTTAAGGTATAAAGAGTTATGGGGAGCGGGCAGGAAACTGGAGTTGAGGGCAAGATCAGATCAGCCATGATCTTACGGATTGGCGGAGCAGGCTCGAGGGGCCAAATGGCCTACTCCAGCTCCAGTTTCTTGTGTTCTTATGTTCTATTCCATTTTCAGTAATCTCATTTTTCTATGGTAATAAGAATAGTGCTGCTTGTGCAAAGTCTTTCATAGGTTTGTGTTCACAAGTGCAGTACATAGATGGCTTTGAAGAACAAACATTCAAAAAAAGTGTCTCCCTGAACAATATTTTGATTTTCCAATGCTGGAGCCAGTCTGAGGTCAGCCATCAACCAGTTTACAGACAGCCAGCTGGGCCTCAGCCAATCTGGAGAAAATTCACCAGCAGTCAGCTCACAGCTAGTAGCCAGAATGCAAGCACCTGCCAATCTATAGACAGCAACCAGTCTGCAACCGGCAACCAGCTGTGTCGGGCTCCAGGAGTGATTGGGACCATAATCAGGCCTCCGGGATGGCCTCCGGGATGGCAGCTCCCCAGGGAGCTCCCCAGGGAGCTCTCCCTGAACAACTTTCCCGTTGGCCATCTGCTGTTACCCTTTACTCTTCTCTCCCCCAATCCCCCCCTCCGACTCCCCCCCCCCCCCCCACCCCCCGCCACCGGCCCTAATAGTTGGTGCATTTCCCCTCTAAAGTATCTCCCTTGCCTCCATAACCCATGCTGCAAGGGCAGCTACTTGGGTCCACTGCCGATCCTCCAACCATGCCTGCTCACCTTCTTCACTGAGCATCGGACTTATCTTCCAGGTTGACCTTCCACCCTCCAAGCCTTTCGCTCCCCACTGGACATGATCAACTCAGCTGCTTAAGCCGATCTCCAACGGGGTCTGGTGAGCCTCTGGCCAGCTCCGACCACAGGTTTGGGCCCTACCTTCTCTCTCCACCCCCACTTTTGGGCCTTCCTCCCTCCGGCAACGTTCGGGCCTCCATCCCTCTGGCAACGTTCGGGTCTTCCTCCCCCCAGCGACGTTTTGGCCTTCCTCCCTCCGGCAACGTTCGGACCTTCCTCCCTCCGGCAACGTTCGGATCTTCCTCCCTCCGGCAACGTTCAGGCCTTCCTCCCTCTGGCAACGTTCGGGCCTTCCTCCCTCTGGCAACGTTCGGGCCTTCCTCCCTCCGGCAACGTTCGGGCCTTCCTCCCTCCGGCAACGTTCGGGCCTTCCTCCCTCCGGCAAAGTTCGGGCCTTCCTCCCTCCGGCAACGTTCGGGCCTTCCTCCCTCCGGCAACGTTCGGGCCTTCCTCCCTCTGGCGATGTTTGGGCCTTCCTCCCTCCGGCAACGTTCGGGCCTTCCTCCCTCCGGCAACGTTCGGGCCTTCCTCCCTCCGGCAACGTTTGGACCTCCATCCCTCCGGCAACGTTCTGGCCTTCCTCCCTCCGGCAACGTTCGGGCCTCCATCCCTCTGGCGATGTTTGGGCCTTCCTCCCTCCGGCAACGTTCGGGCCTTCCTCCCTCTGGCGATGTTTGGGCCTTCCTTCCTCCGGCAACGTTCGGGCCTTCCTCCCTCCGGCAACGTTCGGGCCTTCCTCCCTCCGGCAACGTTCGGGCCTTCCTCCCTCCGGCAACGTTCGGGCCTTCCTCCCTCCGGCAACGTTCGGGCCTTCCTCCCTCCGGCAACGTTCGGGCCTTCCTCCCTCCGGCAACGTTCGGGCCTTCCTCCCTCCGGCAACGTTCGGGCCTTCCTCCCTCCGGCAACGTTCGGGCCTTCCTCCCTCTGGCGATGTTTGGGCCTTCCTCCCTCCGGCAACGTTCGGGCCTTCCTCCCTCCGGCAACGTTCGGGCCTTCCTCCCTCCGGCAACGTTCGGGCCTCCATCCCTCTGGCGATGTTTGGGCCTTCCTCCCTCCGGCAACGTTCAGGCCTTTCTCCCTCCGGCAACGTTCGGACCTTCCTCCCTCCGGCCTTCTACCGGCCGTTGGTCCCACTTAACCGCAGAGCCCCTGGTGAGCACGTGTGGTGCACAATGGCTGCAGCCACTCTGACCTCTCCTCCTTCCACTTAGTGGACCTCTGGCCAGCCCAATGCTTGCCCTCAGTAAGGAGCTAATACCTGGGAGAGGGAAGCATTACCTCAAATCTCTCACCCCCACTTTCCAACCCTCGGATCTCTCACCATCTCACCGAAGGGCGCTGCTCAGTGCCGAGTTTACGGCTTGCATCCCACCGTAGGCAACTAGGCCCATACAGTAGTGTCTGGTCTCCAGTCACCTTGGACCCCCTTGCCACTGGACCAAGACCTTGCTCTGCTAAGCCCGTGTGGTAGCCAATGTGCAACGGCCACCCCATGTTAAAAGAACTCACACACAGGCATCTTCCACCCCTTCAAAATGAAGTTCGGAACCTGGAACATCAGGATCCTCATGGACAACCCCAACAGCGAGAGACCAGAATGTCGCACTACTATCGTTGCCCGGGCACTCAGATGCTTCGACATTGACATCGCCGCCCTAAGCGAGACCCGGCGGGCAGGGTCAAGAACAAGCTGGTGGTTACACCTTCTTCTGGAAAGGCAAACCAGAAGAAGAATGCCACCTCCATGCAGTTGGCTTCGTCATCAAGAACGAGCTGGTCGGCCGCCTCAGAGACTCCCCCTGCGGGACAAGTGAACATCTCATCTCTGGTTCAATGAATCCCGGAACCAGTCTGCCACAGTCATCAGCGCGTATGCCCCAACACTCCACGCAACAAATGAGACCAAAGAGGAATTCTACTCCAGCCTCAAACAATCCCTGTCCCATGTCCATACGGATGACAAACTGATCCTCCTCGGCGACTTCAATGCCAGAGTTGGTAAGGACACAGACCTCTGGGGAGGCGTGATCGGCAGAGAGGAGGTAGGGAAAACCAACTCCAGCGGTACCCTGCTCCTGACAAACTGCCTAGAACATGACCGTGTCATCACCAACACCTTGTTCCACCAGAGAGACAAGTACAAGGCATCGTGGCAACAACCTCGCTCCAAGCACTGGCAGCTGCTCGAATATGTCATCGTCCGAGCCAGGGATCGCAAGGACGTGTGCATCACTCGCGCCATGACAGAAGCCGATGATTGCTGGACAGACCACCACTAATCCATTCCGCCATTAACATCAATATATCCCCAAAGCGGCGACGGCAACAGAAGCAATGCCGCAGAAAAATCAACTCCGGGGCACTAAGGACCCAGTTAAGAGAGCCCTATACAGCCAGCACCTCACTGCCAACCTGGTGACCCTCGATGACCCTGAAACGCAAAATGCCCACGGCGCTTGGTCTGCCCTCCAGGCCACCATAATCATCGCCTGTGAAGAGACGCTCGGTCACTCAAACAGGAAACACAGAGCATTTCTGAACTTAAAGCAGCAACCCAATTCGGGAGCTGCAAAGCAGCTCTACAGATGGCTGACGGCCGAGGTCCGACAAAAACCCACGACGTAAAGAACAGATGATGGGTGGAGAAAGCACAGGAGATCCAGCAGCTGACCGACAGCCATGACGTGCGAGGATTCTTCACCACAGTTAAGTCCACCTACGGCCCAAGCTCCCGAGGCCCCACCCTACTGCTGGCCAAGAATGGGGCGGCACTCATTAAGGACACCGAGGCAGTCAGGGCCCACTGAAAGGAGAACTTCGAAGATCTCCTTGATCGTGACTCTGCCTTTGACATGAGTGTCCTCAACTCCATCCCGCAGCATGCTACCTGTCACCATCAGGGAAGTGGAACTGAGTCCATGATCAGATCAGCCATGATATTGAATGGCAGAGCAGGCTCAAGGGGCCGAATAGCCTAATCCTGCCCCTATTTCTTATGTTCTTTTGTTCTTATGTTCTTATCTCAGCAAAACCCCAGCCCTGCAGGAGGTAGAGAAAGCCATCCGTCAGCTCAAGAACAACAAGGTATCAGGAGCAGATGGAATCCCCGCTGAAGCACTAAAGTATGGCAGAGAGGCACTATTGTCATGAATGCATGACCTCATCTCTCTTATCTGGAAGGGGGAGAGCATGCCGGGAGATCTCAGAGATGTCGTAATCGTAACCGTCTTCATGACTGACTGCGGCAACTACAGAGGAATCTCCCTGCTGTCGGGCCACTGGGAAAGTCATCGCTAGAATCCTCTTCAACTGTCTTCTCCCTGTGGCTGAAGAGCTCCTCCCAGAGTCAAAATGCGGATTCCGTTCACTAAGGGGTACAACGGACATGATCTTCACCATGCGACAACTGCAAGAGAAATGCAGGGAACAGCCCCAACCAACCCTTGTACGTGGTCTTCTTTGATCTCACAAAGGCCTTTGATACTGTCAACTGTGAGGGCCAATTGGAGCAACCTCCTCCATTTCGGCTGCCTCCAAAAGTTTGTCACCATCCTCCGCCTGCTCTCCTGCAGGCCGTGATCCTGACCAACGATTCCACCACAGACCCAATCCACGTCCGGACCAGGGTCAAGTTGGGCTGCGTCATTGCGCCATCACTCTTCTCGAGCTTCCTCGCTGTAGTGCTCCATCTCATTCTCAACAAGCTCCCCGCTGGAGTGGAACTAAACTATAGAATCAGTAGGAACCTGTTCAACCTTTGTCGCCTCCAGGTTAAATCTAAGATCTTCCCATCCTCTGTCATTGGACGACTCTTGAGTCTGCGCACATTCAGAGGCCGAACTCCAAGCGTCAACATCTTCACCAAGGCGTACGCAAGCATAGGCCTTACACTAAACATCTATAAGACAAAGGTCCTCCACCAACCTGACTCCGCCTCACAGCACTGCCTTCATCTGGTTATCAAACTCCACGGCGCGGCCTTGGACAACGTGGACCTACTATCAGCAAGGGCAGACATTGACGACGAGGTCCAACACCACCTCCAGTGTGCCAGCGCAGCCTTCGGTCGCCTGAGGAAGAGAGTGTTTGAAGACCAGGACCTCAAATCTGGCACCAAGCTCATGGTCTACAGGGCTGTAATGATACCCGCCCTCCTGTATGGCTCAGAGACGTGGACCATATACAGTAGACACTGGAGAAGCGCTGGAGAAATACCACCAGCGCTGCCTCCACAAGATCCTTCAAATCTCCTGGGAGGACAGACGCACCAACGTCAGTGTTCTCGATCAGGCCAACATCCCCAGCATCGAAGCACTGACCACACTCGACCAGCTCCGTTGGGCAGGCCACATTGTTCGCATGCCTGACACAAGACTCCCAAAGCAAGCGCCTTACTCGGAATTCCTACACGGCAAGCGAGCCCCAGGTGGGCAGAGGAAATGTTTCAAGGACACCCTCAAAGCCTCCTTGATAAAGAGCAACATCCCCACCGGCACCTGGGAATCCCTGGCCCAAGACCGCCCAAAATGGAGGAAGAGCATCCGGGAGGGCGCTGAGCACCTCGAGTCTCGTCGGTGAGAGCATGCAGAAACCAAACACAGACAGCGGAAGGAGCGTGCGGCAAACCAGACTCCCCACCCACCCTTTCCTTCAATAACTGTCTGACCCACTTGTAACAGAGACTGTAATTCCCGTATTGGACTGGTCAGTCACCTGAGAACTCATTTTTAGAGTGGAAGCAAGTCTTCCTCGATTTCGAGGGACTGCCTGTGATGATGATGAATCAGGAGTTGTGTAAGACTGCCAGAATCAGAAGCAGGAGAGGCAGCATTGCTGTTTCACTTGGCTTTAATTGTAACTTTCTATGTTAATACAGAAGAGCAAGAGAAACAGTGCAACACTTCTATATTAGCTCAGAAACTTACTGCAAAAGTGGACTTTACTGCAGTTGCTGGCTCCTGCACTCTTGATTTAGCAACAGACATTGGTCGGGACTTTTCCAACCAGTTCTATCAACTCGACATTCAGTTTTACAGGTGACCATGGGTCAATTGTGGTAGTCGAAAACCAGGTAGATAAAGTTGGATTTTCCAACGTTGGGTTGCAAAAACGATGTTTGCATGCATGACAGGGTCTGATTGCATGTGCAAAATGAGGACCAATTGTGCAAAAGTGTATGTTTAAAGTCTCCAGTTTTGTTTTGGAATTGGGCAAAGTGCGGTCACTTTACTGTTTGAGGCTATTGTAATTCTACTAGTGCCATCTGGTTGAGACCAGCTAACTTGGAAGAGACTGTGGTTTCCATTAGGGGAACAAAATCTGGTTCCTGAACCTTGTCTCAGACATCATCTCCACTGTTCAGGGCTTGGCCACAAGGAGACATGATTAGAGTAATTTATTTTACCCTGTCCCCAGGATGGAACATGTCACTCCCACACAATCACACTCCAGACATTTGGATGAGAGAGCTCACAAAATTCCACCAGGCAAGGCAAGTTAACCATAGGGAACACTGCGACTTTGAACTCTTCACCTTTTGCTGGGGAGTGAAGTACTCAATAGCTTGAGCTTCTGGATCAATTCTTTCTTAAGGACCATAGAATGATCGAACAGTACAGCAGAGAAGGAGGCTATTAGGCCCATTGAGCCTGCGACAGCCCTTTCAAAGAACAATCCAGTTAGTCCCACTCCCCCCTCTTTCTCCATAACCCTGCAATTTTTTTCTCCTTCAAATATTTATCCAATTCCCTTTTAAAGGCTGCTATTGAGTCTGTAGCCACCACCCCATCAGGCAGTGCGTTCCAAATCCTAACCACTCATTGCATAAAAAAGATTTTCCTGATGACACCTCTGGTTCTTTTGCCAGTCATCTTAACTCGGTGCCCTCTGGTTATCGCATACACAGCCATTGGAAACAGTTTATCTTTATTTACTCGATCTAAACCTTCATGATTTTAAACCCCTCTATCAAATCTTCTCATAGCCTTCTCTGCTCTAAGGAGAACAACCCCAGCTTCTCCAGTCTATCCACATGTAATGTCTGTAAGCTTGTAATGTTTGTAGCTCCACACTGTGGATGTGGACGTATTGTGTACTGCAACTGCAGAGTTAATAATAAACAGAACCAGGCAGATTCCAGAGGCTTCCGAGAGAGCTGTCTGCCATGTTAGGAGCTGTTTGTGCTGTGCTCTGTGAAGATATCACATTTGGCGATGAGATGGGATTTTTTGGATGATTTAAAGCTTAAATTTTGTTGGTGAAAGATTCAGCCAGCCGACAGAGAGACTTTGGAAGTTTCTGTCTTTGGAAAAAACTACAAATATCCGAGGTAAAATACAGCACACGGTGTGAACAGCTAGAGATTAAAATGGCAGGTTTAATCGGACATTTGAGGGTCTATAGACATGACCGGGAATGTTTTAAAGCGTATGTGGATTGGCTAGAAATGTATTTCACTGCACATAACATAATCGAAGTTCCAGACAATGCAGTCCAGAACCGGGCTGTGTTGGAACATAAGAAAACGATCTTCTTATCGGAGGCAGGTCCGGCATTGTTTGACACTCTGGTAAATCTGCTTGTGCCTGACGAGCCAAAGGACACAACGCTTAAAGAGATTTTAACGAAGCTGGAGCAGCACTATTATCCCAAACCGTTAGAAATTGCTGAAAACTATTGTTTCGGGATTCGGAATCAAAAGGCTGATGAAAAGTAACAGTGATTACATCGTAGCATTAAAAAAGCTATCGATGCACTGTAATTTTGGAAACTTTCAAAACCGAGCATTACGGGATCGTTTTGTTTGTGGGGTGAAAAATGATCCGATCAGAAGGAAGTTATTGACGACGGATGACTTGACTTTTGAGATTGCTTGTCAGACAGTGAGGTCGATGGGCATGCCCAAACAATATTCCCGAGAATTAAATAATGATTACGGTCGTCAGTCAACTGAGGTAAATCACTTGCAGGTTCAAAGTAAAAGATGGCAGGGGCCCAAAGTCTCAGAAACTGGAAATTCTAACAGAGCGTCGAAGTCATGCTATAGGTGCCTGGGACAACACATTGCTCAAAGTTGTCCATACGTGAAGGCAGAGTGTTTCTTCTGCAGAAAGACTGGGCATCTTGCAAAGGCATGCCGACTGAAGGGTAAACCAGTTTTTAAAGCTATGAGTCCAGCGTTCAAAGCTTTGAGAAGAAATCCCAAGAGACTACATAGCATGGAAAAAGCAACAACAGGACGAGGAGATGTTAGAGTTACACGTCATCGGGAGCACGAGGTTAATGGACAGCGATTCGGAAAGCATCAACATCCACATAGATGTTGCGGGATTCAAGATACCAATGGAAATTGACACGGGTTTATCCGTGAGTGTAGTACCGGAGTCACTATATCGCGACAAATTGTGTGATTTTCAACTGGAGAAATCCAAGATAGAGCTTCGAGGCTACTCGGGAGAGAAAATTTCTGTAGTAGGTCGTATCACCGTACCAGTGAAATATAAAGATCAATTTCAGAACTTGCCTCTAATAGTAGTGAAAGGAGACAAGTCTGCCTTACTAGGAAGAAATTGGTTGAGCTCAATGAAGCTGGATTGGAGTAAGATTTTCTGTGTGAAAGCGAGATTTTCATTAACAGATGAGGTTATCAAGAAGTATCCAAAGATGTTCTGCGAAACGGGCAGTCCGATCCAAGGCTTCAAGGCGAGTGTCAGGGTACAGAAGGACGCTAGATCGGTTTACTACAAGTCATGTTCCGTACCATATGCACTCAAGGAGAAAGTTGAGCAAGAACTCAAAAGACTAAAGACTGAGAACATTATTTGTAAGATAGATCGATGTAATTGGGCTACACCCATTGTTGTTGTACCTAAGTCCAATGGTAAGGTAAGATTATGTGATGATTATAAAGTAACCGTAAACCAGGTTCTAGAGGGTAATGTCCCCAATACATTGCCGAATATAGAAGATTTGTTCACAACACTGACAGGTGGTCAGATCTTCTCAAAACTGGATCTTACGAATGCCTACTTACAGCTTGAATTAGATGAGGAGTCCAAGTCATGCTTGACTATAAATACCCATCTAGACCTATATCAATTTAATAGGCTACCGTTTGGAGTGTCTTCTGCCCCTGCCATATTCCAAGGGGTGATGAACCAGATTTTGCAAGGTATTGAAGAGGTAGTATGCTATTTGGATGACATACTAATTTCAGCACCAAATAGGCAAATTCATAATAACATATTGAATGAAGTCCTCAAACGGCTAGAGAAGCACAGAATACGAGTGTCTACTCGTAAATGTGAGTTATTTAAAAACTCAGTGGAGTACTTAGGGTACAGAGTAGATAAAGATGGTTTACATCCAACCATGGAAAAATTGGATGCAATTATAAATGCACCCACTCCCATGGTTAGCACTGAACTTAGTTCATTCTTGGGTCTTTTGAACTATTATGGGAAGTTCCTACCAAATTTGGCTACAGTATTACATCCACTGAATGAACTATTGAAAAAACAGATCCATTGGAAGTGGTCAAAAGAATGTGATACAGCATTCAAGGAATGTAAAAGCAAATTGGTAGAGAGCACCATGTTAGTTCACTATGACATATCTAAGGAGATTAAGCTAGCATGTGATGCCTCACCATATGGAGTTGGGGCAGTGATCTCACATGTATCACGTAATGGGGAGGAGAGACCAATTCCTTTTGCTTCACGCACTCTCAGTGCCAGTGAGAGTAATTATGCACAAATTGAAAGGGAAGCTTTGGCATTAATTTTGGGGTCAAGAAGTTTCACAAATACTTGTATGGTCGTAAGTTTACCATCGTTACGGACCATAAGCCCCTAACTGCAATCCTCCATCCAAAGTCCCCAGTTCCAACATTAGCTGCAGCCCGAATGGGTTTTGATTTTGTCAACATATACATATGATATTGAATACAGATGATCAGCTGATTACAGTAATGCTGATGCAATGTCTAGAATGCCTTCCCCATCACAATAGGGGAAGGCAATCTAGACAATAATTACACCCAATAGGGAAGAAGTGTTTTATTTTTCATACATTGATGAATTGCCAGTCACAGCTGAAGAGATTGGTAGAGCAACCAAACGTGACCCAGTGATGTCAAAGGTGTATGAGTATATTGCAAATGGATGGCCAAACCAGATAACAGATAAAGATACACATCCATTCTTCATTCATAGGAATGAATTATCAGTCGATAAAGATTGTATCATGTGGGGTGCAAGAGTGGTTATACCAAATAAATTCAGGTCCAAATTATTAGGAGACCTCCATGACCAGCACCTGGGAATGTGCTTGACCAAGAGTTTTGCACGCAGTTATTTATGGTGGCCAGGTCTTGATAAAGATATAGAGTACATCGTGATTCAGTGTATGACATGTCAATCGGTAAGCAAGCAACCACCACCAGTACCATTACAGCCATGGAAATGGCCTCCCAGGGTGTGGCAAAGGCTACATATTGATTTTGCTGAGTTAGAAGGACAATTGTTGATTGATAGCCATTCGAAGTGGGTTGAGGTGTTTCCAATGTGGAAAATAACAACAAGTAAAACATTGGATATTTTGCGAAAATTATTTTCTTCATTTGACCTTCCTGATGAAATAGTTTCGGATAATGGACCACAATTTTGTTCAGAAGAATTTGCACAATTCACGAGCAAAAATGGTGTGAAACATACCAAGGTTCCACCATACCATCCTGCTTCGAATGGTGCAGCAGAGCGCACTGTACAAATTGTAAAACGTGCCCTCATAAAACAAATGTTAGATCCAAATCCAAGGAAATGACAGTTGTCATTGGGTCACAAATTGGCTAGTTTTTTGATTACATATCGAAATACTCCTCATTCAACTACTGATAGAACACCAGCAGAGTTGTTTCTCAAACGACAGCCACAAACCAGATTCTCGTTGTTAAAACCAAATTAGGCACAAACTGTAGAAGAGACGCAATTAAGACAGAAAGAGAATCATGATAGAGGTAGAGTAAAAGAGAGAAGTGTGAAATTAAACCAGAAGGTGAGAGTGAAGAACCATCACCATAAATGGTTAAAGTGGTTACCAGGAAGAGTGGTGAAGATATGTGGTCCTCACACATATTTGGTGAAGATGTTTGATAATGGACAGGTTAGGTTTGTTCATATTGATCATATTTTACCTACAGACATGGAAGGAGTTGAAGGTGGGAATGATTCAATTATTTCTGACTCATCAGATAGTTTTGATACACCAGTAGCAAATCCTAAATCCAATGTACTGGAAACAATTCCAGGAGCGAATCAGAATGAAAGTCTGAGTCCGAGTCAGAAAAACAAAGAGCCTGAAGTTAGAGTGAGTTCAAATGAAAATCAAGGAAATTCCGTGGAGGAAAATGTTCCTCAGGATGAGCCTCGAATGAGTTTAGATTCGACACCATGTTTGGAAGGTTCGGTTCGAGAGCGAAGGTATCCTCTTCGAAACAGAAAACAAGTGGTAAAGTTAAATTTGTAAATATGGAAAAAAAAATAAGTTTATATCCTGTGTTATGTATAAACATGAAAGTTATGTCTGATGTTTGTTATAATAATTTCTTCATTAAAGAGGGAGAAGTGTAATGTCTGTAAGCTTGCAATGTTTGTAGCTCCACACTGTGGATGTAGATGTATTGTGTACTGCAACTGCATAGTTAATAATAAACAGAACCAGACAGATTCCGGAGGCTTCCGAGAGAGCTGCCTGCCATGTTTGGAGCTGTGCATGCTGTGTTCTGTGAATATATCACACCACGTAACTGTAATCTCTCATCCATGGAACCATTCTAGTAAAACCAGTCTAGGTTCTCTAAAGGTGGGGTAAATATTCATTTTTAAAACAGAATACACTGTAGAACATTCCACCAATGGTTTTGCATTAACAAAGTTAAAAACATTGCTCTCTGGTTAATGTCTTCAAGCCAGCTATGTTCTTTTAAAATAAATTCTCAAGGTTAAATTTACATGTTATGATTTGTACAAATGATTCCTTCAAAATTTATGGGCTAAACACTGGAAAAACTGTCTGAAAGTGAGAGGAAATTCCCTTCTTCTCACTTGAGTGTGGATGGATGTACTGGCTGGACGTTTCCAGGAAATAGCTGACAGAAGGAATGCAGTCTCCGCTGTATTGGTGTCCATTTGGATTCACAAACAGCCCGCATATTATTGCACAGTAATTCAGATCAACCATGCTTTTAAAATATTTGACAATTTCATTACTACTGGGCAAAGGTTTTTTTGTGTTAGAATTTTTCTCCTTGTGAGGGCAGTGAAGTAAATTATAACCGTGTTTGCTTGGTCATTTACAAGCTTTCCAGGGGACTGTGGCTTGTGTGACCTCATCCAATATTGATTTGTCTCCACCAACTCCTGTTTGGCTGGGATGGAAGGCCGAGGCGGGGGTAGGTGGGGGGCGGGAGAGTAGGGGGAGGTGTTGTACAGGAAATAGAAACAAAAAGAAACAATATTCCTGTTACATTCTGAGAGGAAAAAATAGCATTTATCACAAACATTGTGACTGACCACTTACCACAAATGCTGCGTGGCTTTAAATGGAGTTACTGGCTGTCAGACTTGTACATGGCAGAATATAAGAAAAATAAATCTTTACTCTTATCTTGTTCTTTTTGGCAGCCTGCATCAATACCTGTGTGCTGCTTCTGATTTGAATTATGTTGTTTTATTCCTTAATAAATAATTCTGAGGATTAAAGGATGCTGCAAGGGGATATTGATTAGATGATGGAATGGGTGGCAGGTGGAATTCAATGTCAGTAAGTGCAGGAGGGTACATTTTGGTCAAAAATAAATAAAAGCAATAATTATACTTTGAATGGGGAAGGTTGGGTGATGCGGAAGAGCAGTGCGATTTGGGGGTTCAGGTTCACAAGACATTAAAAGCAGCACCTTCGGTGGATAAGGCCATAAAAAAGCTAATGGAATTCTGGGTTTTACAGAAAGCAGTATAGAATATAAAAGTCAAGAAGTAATGGTGAATCTATAGAAAACCTTAGTAAGACCACAGTTGGAGTACTGTGTTCAGTTTTGACCGGTATCCTGTAAGAAGGACAATGAGGCAAATGAGAGGGTATATTGCAGATTCACTTGGAGGTTGCCTGTAAGAAGACATACAGATACAAGGGAAAACTTGAAAAATTTAGGCTGTTTTCAAATGTCATCAGAACTGAGGTGATTATAGGGGGATTTGATAGAGGTGTTTAAAAGTACTCGGGGATAGGACAGATTAGTAGAAACTAACTGTTTTCAGTGGCTAAGGGATCTCGAATGAGGGGACTGGGGTACAAGATTAAATGTAAAGAAATTTAGACTAGAGATTTTTTTTTTTTACACAGTGGATAGTGAGGTTGTAAAAAGCACTAATAGAGTTAGTGATTAAATGAAACATTGTGGCTGGAATTTTCCAGGGTGTCTGCGGGCGGGATTGGTGGCAGGTTGGGTTGGAAAGTGTTTTTTTGGTCAGAAAACCGCTGTCAACCTGCCACAATGTGCCTTTCCTAATGTCGGATCTGTCTGCGCTGAGCAGACCCGACAGGCAGCGGTGGGCGACCCAATTAAACTCATTATAATGGACTTAACAGACCCTTTACACGCTTTTTAACTTTAACTTCATGGCCACAGGAACCATACTGTTTGGGGACCATGTTGTCAACCTGAGGCGGAAGTTCAGTGGCCATTGCTCCAGTTGATTATTGACAGCTTCAAATGTACAGTAAAAGCTCCCACCTGACAGATCATCACTTTCCTCAATCACAAGCTGTTTCTCAGTCCATTTCCAGCACATATTCTGCAGGCTTTCCACTTTCCACTCTCCATCCAGTGTCATCTCATTGGAAGAACTCTCACCATTGACAGAATGCTTCTGTCATCTCTACTTCACCTGCCATCTATTCCATCAACATAGGTGCCCTTTATACTGTCTAACCATGGTCCTCAGAATCCAACCACAATCAGCCCCAACACCAGTATCACCAGCAGTACCAACAACAATACCAACCTTCTCCGCAATCACCTGATGTCGCACAGGACAGAGGTCATCAGCACCCGAGCACATTGCTGCCCGGGAGGCCAGGGATGGCCTCACCATGGCCAGATTTATTTCACTTGATGCTGTACACCCTGGCTGCCACATGATCTGCCAAGTTGGCACCATCCCACACCAACACCATAAAGCATCCCTACAATGCCCAATTCCTTTCACACTCACCACCATTGCGGGGGTTACGTTATGTCTCACCATTCACTGCAACTCACTAAGCCTCTTCATGCCAAACATTTAGAGTGTTCAAAACAAAGATTTTTTTAAATCTTTGACAGCACATTAACAGAAACTTTACATGGACATTGGATACCCTTTTTGTCTTGCTAGTTGGTATGATTGCACTAGGATGAGGGTGAGTGCGAACAGGTTGAGCTGATGTGGAGAATAAATACCAACATGATTGGTTGAGCCAAACAGTGCATTTCTATGTTGACATTTTGATGTAATTTGAGAAATCTGGCCCTGGTATTCGTCCTGCTCCCTGAAGCCTTCATGTTGAAATCAAGATTATTGCATTGTCTCCTACTCTAGCACATTCTTTCCCAGGAACTCAAAACTGTGGAGTTTCTCTCTCCCTCAGTTTCCTTTCCTCCTGTAATCTATGGCCTTTTAAAATACAAACATGCCATCAGATAATCAAATAAATCATTGCTTCAGTTATCTGGCCTCCTAGCTTGTTTAACCATCAGTAGTGCTCCACACCTTGGGCCCTGCCATTTCATTCTGATTCTCGACTAAAAGAAAAATCCAAACCACTCCTTGTTTTGGTAAAGCTATATTTCAATGAACTATTTGCTATTGTGCTACTTATAGCCTGAGTACATAGAAATCTTTGGTGGGCTTAGTTTTCCAAATTGACAAGGTGATTATTGGAAAAGGCCATTTCAGTTTAAGGACTTGGCTGTAATGTGCAAGCTTAGACTCATTAAGTGGAACTGAAAAAAAATGTAAAAGTCATACTGAATCCACATAAAACATTATTGCTCCACACAGTGCCAAACTATCACTATTACATATAAGTCAAAGTATGCACTACAAATAATTGCTACAAGAACGCTGGGGCCTGAGAGGAACTTTCTTGGCATTCTTCTTTCACTCTGTGATTTAAAAACTACAGCAGTTCACTTTCCCTTAGTGACTTGGTATTTTTATTAACTGCTCTCTGAATACCATGTTTGATAGTATGTGCATAAAGCTAAAACGATTTTCTAATGAATTAACTGATCGAGAGCCTTTGTACAAACATTTATGTTTTGCTGTAAACCCTCTTTAAATTCAGTTAGCATTGCTTTTTATTTTCCAATCAATCCATACTCTTAAGTGTCCATAGTTCAACCCTTTGACATCTGGTAGACTGCAGCTAAGTAGCATTTAAATGGACTTAAAAGGTAGGAATGACAATTTGCATCCTGATTATATTATTGCTTATCTGGAGCAAAGAAAATTAGAATTCAAACCTGTAAGTGGAAACAGATATTTAGCATAGTTAAAACAACAAACATGGCACAGGGTAAGAACTATAATTTCACCTCTGCAACTTGCATTTCAATCCATCCCAGTTGGATGATTGAAAGTTGTCTCAAGTCAATTCTTGGTCCACAGCACAAAACTATTCATAATGAGAGATTAATCTGGCACTCACACCCAGATTCCAAGTGTGGCTAATGCCAGAAATGAAACTGGCACAGTGGTACACTAAGCAACTAGCACATTGTTGGGGATAGATGGAACTTTATTCTGCGTGTGCTCATGTTAGCTGCCCAAACTTATTTCACACAAGATCCATTTGGCCAGCAGGGAAAATAATCTTTCATTTCATCAGACTTGATTAGATTTGAACCTAGCTCCAGAGTGCTACCACTCTGCATCACTCAGTCCCCTATACAGGCCTCTGACTTAATACGAGCCAGAGCCACTAACTGGAACGACTACTGTAAGTCAGGGGGATATGTTTTTTCCTGAACCTCTCAATGAATACCAGAAATAATATAGACAGAACTGGTAACTACTGTAGAAAGACTAAACAAACTTTGGAACTTTGGGACTCACAATTTCACTCCACCGTTTTGATGTTGTAGCCTAGCTTTCTTCCTCGAGTCTGTCTCCACTTTCCTTCTCAGCTCCATCAGTGCCGTGCTTCTGTAGGTCACCGTTAGCTGTTAATACTTCTCCATATAAAAACCAAAAGGCCTATTCGACCAGTCCATCGGGGGATTAAACAATACATTACTGGAGCTACGTAGGATTAGCACACTGGCATTTCAACCTTGGAAGCTGTCTTCAATCCAACATACACAGGTAGAACAAAAGTCTCCCTTATCTATTGAATCTAAAGTTGGTGTGTAAAATGAGCTTATGCCCACTGAAAAAAACTGAGACTAAACTAGCAATCTTACTCAGAGAGGTTACAAGGTGGCTGGCTTGGGGACTGTAAAATGTCACAAATTTGCAGTAGACAATGCTGTTCTTAAATTGGGCCTAAGATACATTGTTAGGGCAGAGTATTGGGACCTTGATGCTAAATACTAACATCCTTGAATATGATGAGCACAGAAATTCAACAAATACAATAATATTGGAATACATAGATATTAATGGCATGGTTATTAAAAATTCTGGATGATCCAAGAGTTTGGGTACCACATTCTGCATTCTTCTTAACCGTTATTTATCTTAACATGTTTAGTCTCAAAAGTGGTGACATGGCATGCAGTGTAGCCTTTTTAATTAATGATATAGTCAATTTATACACTAAGCTATTTCATGTTCCAAACTAAACTAGACTGTATTGATCAGTATAGAGTTTAGCCCAAATTTTAAATGTCAGAATGCATCCAATTTAATATTAGAGCTGCTTGGACAGGAATTCCTCAACAACCTACCTTGATAAAACATACCCATGTAATTTAACATGTTCAGCCTGTGTCAAGCACGATTACTGATGTGAATAGCAGATATCCAATTATATCATCATGTGAACAGAGTTTTAATCCTTAATTACAGGCCTTAATCCTATATATTGAGCAATAAATCCCTGTAATTACATCAACTTTGATCTTTCACAGTATCATTTTAATCCTTTATTTCTTTTTAAAATTCATAAAACAAATTAATTATAATGTTTGAATTCTGGCAGCAAAGATAAACATTCCCATGTGTAATTTCTTGAATCAACTTTATTGTGCAGGAGCTAATTGTAAAATTGCTGCTTCCGCCGAAATTTAGCTATCCTTTGTGACCTTAAATAAATACATTTACAATTAAATTAGGTGAGTAACGAGTAATCACCAGTGAGTCAACTGAGAAACTTTGTGGGCCAATATTGGCATCTTGCATTTTTGGTTAAAAGGTTCGGTGTAGGGCAGTATGATGGGTATATTGAAGCTACATAGGCTGTGGGTTGGGGGGTTTGAGATGGGGGTGGGGGTGGGGGTGGGGGTGCATGGGTGGGAGGGGGCGGAGTGCGGTGATGCAGGTTTAATTCAACCGATTAATTCTTGATCTTAGCTGGAGAAAGGTCAGGTCATGGAAATTCGGTCATGCCTCTGTGGCGGCGTTAACTTGGGTAAATTTTGCGCCAGGAAATGGTTTGCGTCTCCAACCACAAAATTTACCAGCTGGGCCCTGAGTGCAGAGCGGAGGGCTAAGGGAGGCATTCCATACCTCTTTTAGGGCGCTAGGCTGACTAGTCAAATGAAAATCCCAAGGTAAATAGTCTACCTCCGAGCACCCTAAGAGAGGCTTCCGTGAAAAAAAAACCTGGACAAAAACACTAAAATATTCCCAATACTTTCCTGACGCCACATCCACATGACTCACAAAAATAAAAAGCAGTCAGACTTACCTTAGGTACACATTCCTTCCCTCACTGTGGCCGCTACAGCTGGAACCGCCAGGCGGTCCCACTAGGGCACTACAGGACTCCACGGATTGGGCAAGTTCCAAACTTCGAGCCGGTGTCGCAACCAGGGCTGTTGTACAGCACCTTGCCTGTCCCGGGCGGTACAGCTCTGTGCTCCCACATACCCGCCATCGAATGTCTCTGCGGTACAGCTCTGTGCTCCCACATACCCGCCATCGAATGCCTCTGCGGTACAGCTCTGTGCCCCCACATACCCGCCATCGAATGCCTCTGCGGTACAGCTCTGTGCCCCCACATACCCGCCATCGAATGTCTCTGCGGTACAGCTCTGTGCCCCCACATACCCGCCATCGAATGTCTCTGCGGGGTGCTGGAAGTTGGTTACTTGCCCAGAAATGCTTTCCGCGGCCATCACCTCCCCTCTGGGGCGAAAACAGAGGCGGCAACGGGCTGAAAATCCAGCCCTAGGTGTTTCCTCACAGTGACGGATGGAAGATTAGAAGGAGGCTCACTGGAGCCACTCTTCATGCATCTCCTACACTGATTACAGAGTGGGGGCACAAAAGCAAAATACTGCGGGTGCTGGAATCTGGACTAAAAACAGAAAATGCTGGAAATCTCAGCGGATCAGGCAGCATCGCTGGAGAGAAAACAGAGTTAACGTTTCGGGTCGATGACCCTTCGAGAGGGGGCAGTTTGCTTGCATCCCTATCTGCCAGCAGTGTGTGGAATGGGCAGATGGGAGTGGGGGCTGCGTAGGGGGGAAATAATAAAATAACTTTGAACAAAAAGGAAGTTCAGAGAGATCAGAATATTGTGAATTACAAGCACAGTGCTCCCATCCCGACGACAAGCCCCCTGTGAGGATAGACGCACCAACATTAGCGTCCTCGACCAGGCCAACATCCCCAGCATTGAAGCACTGATCACACTCAATCAGCTCCGCTGGGCAGGCCACATTGTCCGCATGCCAGACACAAGACTCCCAAAGCAAGCGCTCTACTCAGAACTCCTTCACGGCAAACGAGCCAAAGGTGGGCAGAGGAAACGTTACAGGGACACCCTCAAAGCCTCCTTGATAAAGTGCAACATCCCCACTGACACCTGGGAGTCCCTGGCCAAAGACCGCCCTAAGTGGAGGAAGTGTATCCGGGAGGATGCTGAGCACCTCGAGTCTCGTCGCCGAGAGCATGCAGAAATCAAGCGCAGGCAGCGGAAGGAACGTGCAGCAAACCAGTCCCACCCACCCTTCCCTCAACCACTGTCTGTCCCACCTGTGACAGGGACTGTGGCTCTCGTATTGGACTGTTCAGCCACTTAAGGATTCATTTTAAGAGTGGAAGCAAGACTTCCTCGATTCCAAGGGACTGCCTATGATGATGATGCTCCCATCCCCCAATAAAAGAGAGCAGTGGGCTAATTTTTAGAAAAATAAATAAGAAAATAGCCAGTGTATTTGTGACCATCAGAGTGCCAATCCTTAGATAACAGCCCATTATTGATCCTCCTGAGTTAGGCACAATCTTGGAATAAGTCAATCTGTGTGTAAACTTATCTGCTGCCGAAACCCTCATTCATGCCTTTAACACATCTAGAACTGACTATTTCAACGCACTCCTGGCCAGCCTCCCGAGTTCTACCCTCCATAAACTCGAGGTCACCCAAAACTCTGCTGCATATGTCCTAACTCGCACCAAGTCCCATTCACCCATCAACCCTGTGCTCGCTGACCTCCCAATTAAGCAATGCCTTGATTTTAAAATTCTCATCCTTGTTTTCAAATCCCTCCGTGGCCTTGCCGCTCCTTATATCTGAAATCGCCTCCAGCCTTTAGACCTCTGCGTCCACCTTTTCCAGCCTTTTGAAACTCCCTGATTTTACATGCTCTGCCATAGGCGGTCATGCTTTCAGCTGGAATTCCCTCCCTAAATCTCTCCGCCTCGCCGTTTCTTTTTAATCCTTTAAGACGCTCCTTTAAACCTACCTCTTTGACCAAGCTTTTGGTCATCTGCCCTAACATCTCCTTATGTCCATTTTGGGGGCAAAAACAGGAAGGCAGAATATTATCTGGATGGTGGCAGATTAGGAAAAGGGGAGGTGCAACGAGACCTGGGTGTCATGGTTCATCAGTCATTGAAAGTTGGCATGCAGGTATAGCAGGTGGTGAAGAAGGCAAATGGTATGTTGGCCTTCATAGCTAGGGGATTTGAGTATAGGAGCAGGGAGGTCTTACTGCAGTTGTACAGGGCCTTAGTGAGGCCTCACCTAGAATAATGTGTTCAGTTTTGGTCTCCTAATCTGAGGAAGGATGTTCTTGCTATTGAGGGAGTGCAGCGAAGGTTCACCTAACTGATTCCAGGGATGGCAGGACTGACTTATGAGGAGAGACTGGATCAACTGGGCCTTTATTCACTGGAGTTTAGAAGGATGAGAGGGGATCTCATAGAAACACATAAGATTCTGACGGGACAGGAGAGGTTAGATGCGGGAAGAATGTTCCCGATGTTGGGGAAGTCCAGAACCAGGGGACATAATCTTAGGATAATGGGTAGGCCATTCAGGACTGAGATGAGGAGAAACTTCTTCACTCAGAGAGTTGTTAACCTGTGGAATTCCCTGCCGCAGAGAGTTGTTGATGCCAGTTCATTGGATATATTCAAGAGGGAGTTAGATGTGGCCCTTACGGCTAAAGGGATCAAGGGGTATGGAGAGAAAGCAGGAAAGGGGTACTGAGGGAATGATCAGCATGGTCTTATTGAATGGTGGTGCAGGCTCGAAGGGCCGAATGGCCTACTGCACCTATTTTCTATGTTTCTATGTCGCTTGGTGTTAAATTATTTTTTTTGATAACACTCCTGTGAAGGACCTTGGAACTTTTTATTACATTAAAGGCACTATATAAATATAAGTTGTTGTTGTTGAAAATCAGAGATAGCGGCCCCGAATTTGGTGGAAGCTAAGTTCCACCCAAGGGGTGCCCAAAGGACCGCTGAGATCCTGACGCACTTTGGGCAGAAATTTCATGAAAAATCCTGGAAAGACCACTTGGTGACAAAAATGCAACTTACGTCCTGAATCTGGGTGGCAGCGAGCAGGAGCTCCCATTCTCGGCGGCCAATGCAATCCTCGGCAAAGTATCGCCAAGGGTTGAGTCGGGCCCGGGTGGGAGGTGATTAAATTTTAAAATTTCAAAAAATTAAAAAAAAACATTAGAATCCTTCAGGGGACCCCATCCACTTGAATCGCTGCAATAAAAATAAAGAAAAGAATTGTACTAACCTTTTTTTGCAGGTCTTCATACTTACCGCTGAGGTTAGACCTGCCTCCGCACGCCAGTCTGTTCCCCTGCTGCAGCGGAGGACGGCCCGAACCAAACTGGCAGCTCGGCCGGCGGGCGGGATGACACTTATGCGCGTTGCACGCCAGCGGATGTCAGCGGGCGGTCCCCAGCGGTCTTCTCTCCCCACCGGAAGGATGTCTCCACCAAACTCGCTCGGAGGGGAGACCGCCCAGTAATCTCGGCCGCGGGCGACGGTATGTCCACCATTTTCGGCTGCAGAGACTCAACAAAATTAACGTAACCAAAATAACAGTAATGTAGAAAATAATGGCACTAAAGAGTGACAAATCTCCAGGGCCAGATGGTTTACAACCCAGAGTTTTAAAGGAAGTAGGTGAGCACATTGCAGACGTCCGAACTATAATCTTCCAAAGGTCTCTCGATCCAAGAACTGTTCCTTTAGATTGGAAAATTATGCATGTCACTCTGCTATTTCAGAATGGTGAGAGACGGAAACCAGGGAATTATAGACTAATTAGTCTAACATCTATTGTCGGAAAATTACTAGAGTATCTAATTAACTAACTGAACACCTTGAAAATGTTCAACTGATCAGAGTGGATTTGTGCAGCGAAGGTTCACCAGACTGTTTCCCGGGATGGCTGGACTGATATATGAGGAGAGACTGGATCGACTGAGCCTTTATTCACTGGAGTTTAGAAGGATGAGAGGGGATCTCATAGAAACATATTAAATTCTGACGGGACTGAACAGGTTAGATGCGGGTAGAATGCTCCCGATGTTGGGGAAGTCCAAAACCAGGGGACACAGTCTAAGGATAAGGGGTAAACCATTTAGGACTGAGATGAGGAGAAAATTCTTCACTCAGAGAGTTGTTAACCTGTGGAATTCCCTATCGCAGAGAGTTGTTAATGCCAGTTCATTGGATATATTCAAAAGGGAGTTAGATATGGCCCTTACAGCTAAAGGGATCAAGGGGTATGGAGTGAAAGCAGGAAAGTGGTACTGAGGTGAATGATCAGCCATGATCTTATTGAATGGTGGTGCAGGCACAAAGAGCCAAATGGTCTACTCCTGCACCTATTTTCTATGTTTCTATGTATGGATTTGTAAAATCCATGGATTTGTAGGTCATGCCTGATGAACCTGATTGAATTTTTTGAAGAGGTGACTAAAGTAGTGGACAGGGAAATATCTATGGATATTATTTATATGGTCTTCCAAAAGGCATTTGATAAAGTCCCTCTTAAGAGACTGTTAAACATAGAAACATAGAAATTAGGTGCAGGAGCAGGCTATTCGTCCCTTTGAGCCTGCACCACCATTCAATATGATCATGGCTGATCATTCAACCTCAGTACCCCTTTCCTGCTTTCTCTCCATACCCCTTGATCCCTTTGGCCATAAGGGCCATATCTAACTCCATTTCGAATATATCCAACGAACTGGACTCAACAACTTTCTGTGATAGAGAATTCCACAGGTTAACCACTCTCTGGGTGAAGAAGTTTCTCCTCAACTTGGTCCTAAATGGCTTACTCCTTATCCTTAGACTGTGCCCCTGGTTCTGGAATTCCCCAGCAACGGGAACATTCTTCCTGCATCTAACCTGTCCAATCCCATCTGAATTTTTTAATGTTTCTATGAGATCCCCTCTTATTCTTCTAAACTCCAGTGGATACAAGCCCAATTGATCCAGTCTCTCCTCATATGTCAGTCTTGTCATCCTGGGAATCAATCTGGTGAATCTTCACTGTACTCCCTCAATAACATGAATGTCTTTCCTCAGATTAGGGAACCAAAACTGAACACAATATTCTAGGTGTGGCCTCACCAAGGCCCTGTACAACTGCAGTAAGACCTCCCTGCTCCTATACTCAAATCCCCTAGCTATGAAGGCCAACATGCCATTTGCCTTCTTGACCGCCTGCTGTACCTGCATGCCAAACTTCAATGACTGATGTACCATGACACCCAGGTCTCGTTGCACCTCCCCTTTTCCTAATCTGTCAACATTCAAATAATATTCTGTTCCTGTTTTTGCCTCCAAAGTGGATAACCTCACGTTTATCCACATTATACTGCATCTGCCATGCATTTGCCCACTCATCTAATCTATCCAAGTCACCCAGCAGTCTTTTAGCATCCTCCTCACAGCTCACACCGCCACAGCTTAGTGTCATCTGTAAACTTGGAGATGTTACATTCAATTCCTTCATCTAAATCATTGATGTATATTGTAAATAGCGGGAGTCCCAGCACTGAACCCTGCGGCACCCCACTAGTCACTGCCTACCATTCTGAAAAGGACCCGTTTATTCCAACTCTTTGCTTCCTCTCTGCCAACCAGTTCTCTATCCACGTCAATACATTACTCCCAATACCATGTGCTTTAATTTTGCACACTAATCTCTTGTGTGGGACCTTGTCAAAAGCATTTTGAAAGTCCAAAAACACCACATCCACTGGTTCTCCCTTGTCCACTCTACTGGTTACATCCTCAAAAAATTCTAGAAGATTTGTCAAGCATGATTTCCCTTTCATAATTCCATGCTGACTTGGACTGATTCTGTCACTGCTTTCCAAATGCACTGCTATTTCATCTTTAATAATTGATTCCAACATTTTCCCCACAACCGATGTCAGGCTAACCGGTCTATAATTCCCAGTTTTCTCTCGCCCGCCTTTTTTAAAAAAGTGGGGTTACATTAGCTGCCCTTCAGTCCATAGGAACCGATCCAGAGTCAATAGAATGTTGGAAAATGATCACCAATGCATCCACTATTTCTAGGGCCACTTCCTTAAGTACTCTGGGATGCAGCCTATCAGGCCCTGGGGATTTATCGGCCTTCAATCCCATCTAAGGTAGCAGCCCATGGAATTGAAGGCAAATTATTGACCTGGCTCAGAAATTGGCTGAGTGGCAGGAGACAGAGAGTAGGGATAATGGGCAGGTACTCTAATTGGTAGGATGTGACTCGTGGTGTCCGCAGGGATCTATCTGTGTTGGGGCCTAAACTATTCACTGTTTTATTAACAATTTAGATGATGGGATAGAAAGCCATATATCCAAATTTACCAATGATACAAAGATAGGCGGCATTATAGGCAGTGTAGATGAGAGCATAAAATTTAAAAAGACATTATTAGATTAAATGATTGGGCAAAACTGTGACAAATGGATTTCAATTTAGGCAAATATGAGGTCATCCACTTTGGATGTAAAAAGGATAGAACAGGGTGCTTTCTAAATGGTGAAAAGCTGAAAACAGAGAGTCCAAAGAGAGTTGGGGTCCAGGTACATAGATCATTAAAATGTCATGAACATACTCAAAAAGGCTAATGGAATGCTGGCCTTTATAATCCAGAAGACGAAAATCAAAGTGGGTAAAAGTTATGCTGCAGCTATACAAAACCCAGGTTAGACCACACTTGGAGTACTGTGGGCATCACACCTTAGGAAGGATATATTGGCCTTGGAGGGAGTGCAGCGTAGATTTACCAGAATGATACCCGGACTCCAAGGATTAAATTACAAGGGTTGTATTCCATGGAATTTAGACAGTTAAAGAGTGATCTGATTGAAGTTTTCTCGATATTAAGGGGAACAGATAGGGTAGATAGAGAGAACCTATTTCCGCTGGCTGGGAAGTCTTGGACTTGGGGGCATTAGCCTAAAAATTAGAGCCAGCCATTTAGGAAAGTTAGGAAACACTTCTAAATGCAAAGGATGGTAGAAGTTTGGAACTCTCTTCTGCAAATGGCAATTGATGCCAGGTCAATTGTTAATATTAAATCTGAGATTGATAGATTTTTGTTAACCGAGGTATTAAATGATATGGGCCAAAGGCAGGTATATGAAGTTAGATCGCAGATCAGCCATGATCTCACTGAATGGCAGAATAGGCTCGAGAGGCTAAGTGGCCTACTGCAGTTCCTGTGTTCCTATTTTCCTCTGAACCTAGTGAGTGATATGCACTGAATAAGTCAGGTAGTTAGTGAACTTCCTGACTGATGCACATTCTCTGAAGAAGTTTGTTGGTGAGCCTGAGCAACTCCATTAGTGAGCCTTCCTTCTGTCACACTCCAAAGAAATGTTCTCGTTAAATAAACTATTCTCACATTAAACCACCTCAAACCTCATACATTCCTTCTCATAAAACGCACCGCTTCTGGCCTCTCTCTTGCTCTGCATCTGTCGCTCATTTTTCTAATTACTGATTCCCTTTTCTGTATTTTTGGCAACACTTCTAAGTACATGTGACCTGATTTCATAATTTACTCATGTATTTTTTGATGTAATGGCTCCTACCAGATTGTGAAACATCAAAAACTAAAATACCTTAATAAACAAGATACAAACACAAATATGCCAAAATCTGACCTAATCACATCAGTCCTAATACCTTGGCTTTCTAACATTTTTGCAGCCATTGCTGGCAACATTTAAATGCTATTAAATTTAACGACTGGTCTACAAACTCATGTATATATGCGAGCCTAATAATTTTGGAACCGAGCCTCTATTACACAAGATTTGATGAAAAATTACGAAAGAAATTACACCTAAAACTCTTGATTCGCAGTTTTATCTAATTGGACCCAGGTTTTCACTTATCATGTTCAACCAATCAGTTTTATTCTTTGATTATAGCCTTGTTGCTAAGCGGTTCTTATTCTTGCAACCCACTGAATGTATCCTGGTGAATTGGTCTTGACAGTAAATGAGTTGCACTAAATAAAGAGCAACTCAGCTTTGAAGGATTTTGTTTGCACAATCTAATCACAAAGAGTTACCATCCTCTGCTTGGAGATTATTTCTGCCACAGCTGTTTAGAACTCAGAGTCCATTATAGGAAGAAAGGAAATGAGAATAAGGGTAAAGGAAGCCAGATCTGTAGAAAAACAAAAAGTAACTATAAAAAAAACAAACAGAAAAAGGAAAGAAGGGGGAAAATATATAATAAAATAACAAATAAAATATTTGTGGTTGTTAAGTGACATCAAGTGACAGTTTAATAACAGGCCAGTTGTACTACAGATTTTACATTGATGCGACACAGTTTTGACTTTGTATAGATGCAAATGCTATATTGCAATTTAGGGTGAAGTCAGCTGAATTACATTTAGGCAGTGGATTGAGTCCAGTTACAGCAGGTAATCTGAGACTGGGGCTAACTTTAATTTTGTGCGAAAGTACATAATGGCGATAGTGAATCGGCAGCCTGTTTTATATCTCTATTGAATCGGGAGAGACGTAAAACGGGCTGGACTGGTGATTTGCTAGCACCCATTTTACACAATCACACAAAGTCAAAATCCACCTCTTTGGCTGTTGAACTAACTGCAACTGTTTAAATGTAACATTTAAAAAAGCTCCAAGCTGTACCAGGCAGAATTTGTTTTTAAACTTCATTTTTACTCTTTCAACAATTTTTCATGCATTTCTAAATGGAACCTTAATTTGAATATACAGAGCTCCATGTTCCCTGGCTGGAGAGTGACGAGGAGACAGCAGTCAATCTAAGCAGCTATCAATCTCAGGCTGCTGGTACCTGTGCTACAATATGCATGCAAAATACACAAGTAGCACTGTGGCTATTATTGATGTCGAAAATGTTTGAGAAAACCTTCAAAAGTTCTGTTGGTTGAAGTTATGCTGTGTGATATTAGTAACACATGCATTGATACATTTGTATGAAATTCTTTTGCCCACTATTTTAAATGAAGTACCACCTCTGTTAAAATAAGGGACAGATGAATTTCACGTGAGTGTGTCTGTGCATTCATTACTAATATTGTGTGGTATGAGTTCAACCCCAGTAGGTTCTTTGAAATGATCACATATATGGAATTCTCCAAAAATAAACAACAGATTTATAATGCCCGTATTGGAGATCAACCAAAAATGAAGGGTGATGCTGTTGTCCCAGTTTTCTGTGTTGAGATCGTTGCCAAATGATTCATTTCAGCCACATAGATCTTGCACTAATTGTTTCACATTCCAATAAAAGGGGGAGATATTCAGTTGATTGTGGCGAATGAGTAAAACTAAAGTAAAGTTGAGGAATAAGATGTGCTTTGAAAATTTTGAAAATATATAAACAGTCTCTGTAATTTGTGTTTTGATTGCAATCAGACCAAGTTACCAAAAGAATTTGTTTGTGTTATGATTCTCATGACCTAATTATACACTGGGAAGGGCTTTCATAATATTTACACTCAACATTCTGAACATGAAACCATACAGTTACAATGAAGTCTGCAAATGGAATCTATTTAATGACAACATATTCAACTGCTTTTGGGATTTGGCCATTCCATATCCATGGGAAAAAGTAATCATTCTTTTATCTCTGAAGGGGCTGCTAGTTATGGCGTTAACACTGGATATATGTTTTACAAGATTCTGAGTCACAGATGTTCCAAGGTAACTGTTCCAACAAGTCTGCCTGGTAGATCAAAGTTTCACTGAAAGAGGCAAATAATTAACTTTATATCACAGTTTCTTGTCATGGTTTGTCCCAAGTACCGTGCTGAATCTGTGTTTTATTCCATAATTTTGCCTAACTTGGGTAAGAATTTATATTAAATGTAGTTTCCTACATTACAACAGCAACTAAACTTCAACTGGCTGTAAAATGCTTTGAGACATCCTGAGGCCATGAAAGGTGTTACAGAAAGACAAGACTTACTTTTTATACAATTAAAAAATCCAATGGATGTTTCTTTAGAAACTTATGCAGCGCAACTATGACTATACATCGGTCCACAATTGAAATGATTGAAACCTTAGATTCCCTATCTGAAGGCCATGATCGTGAATGCCAGCATGCATCTCATTTGTTCACAATTGGTCCACTAGATGGAGTGTTGTACAGAAACATAGAAAATAGGTGCAGGAGTAGGCCATTCGGTCCTTCGAGCCTGCACCGTCATTCAATAAGATCATGGCTGATCATTCCCTCAGTACCCCTTTCCTGCTTTCTCTCCATACCACTTGATCCCCTTTGCATTAAGGGCCATATATAACTCCCTCTTGAATATAAGAACATAAGAACATAAGAATTAGGAACAGGAGTAGGCCATCTAGCCCCTCGAGCCTGCTCCGCCATTCAATAAGATCATGGCTGATCTGGCCGTGGACTCAGCTCCACTTACCCGCCCTTTCCCCGTAACCCTTAATTCCCTTATTGGTTAAAAATCTATCTATCTGTGACTTGAATACATTCAATGAGCTAGCCTCAACTGCTTCCTTGGGCAGAGAATTCCACAGATTCACAACCCTCTGGGAGAAGAAATTCCTTCTCAACTCGGTTTTAAATTGGCTCCCCCGTATTTTGAGGCTGTGCCCCCTAGTTCTAGTCTCCCCGACCAGTGGAAACAACCTCTCTGCCTCTATCTTGTCTATCCCTTTCATGATTTTAAATGTTTCTATAAGATCAACCCTCATCCTTCTGAACTCCAACGAGTAAAGACCCAGTCTACTCAATCTATCATCATAAGGTAACCCCCTCATCTCCGGAATCAGCCTAGTGAATCGTCTCTGTACCCTCTCCAAAGCCAGTATATCCTTCCTTAAGTAAGGTGACCAAAACTGCACGCAGTACTCCAGGTGCGGCCTCACCAATACCCTATACAGTTGCAGCAGGACCTCCCTGCTTTTGTACTCCATCCCTCTCGCAATGAAGGCCAACATTCCATTCGCCTTCCTGATTACCTGCTGCACCTGCAAACTAACTTTTTGGGATTCATGCACAAGAGTTTTATGCACAAGGACCCCCAGGTCCCTCTGCACCGCAGCATGTTGTAATTTCTCCTCATTCAAATAATATTTCCTTTTACTGTTTTTTTTCCCAAGGTGCATGACCTCACACTTTCCGACGTTGTATTCCATCTGCCAAACCTTAGCACATTCGCTTAACCTATCCAAATCTCTTTGCAGCCTCTCTGTGTCCTCTACACAACCCGCTTTCCCACTAATCTTAGTGTCATCTGCAAATTTTGTTACACTACACTCTGTCCCCTCTTCCAGATCATCAATGTATATTGTAAACAGATGTGGTCCCAGCACCGATCCCTGTGGCACACCACTAACCACCGATTTCCAACCCGAAAAGGACCCATTTATCCCGACTCTCTGCTTTCTGTTCGCCAGCCAATTCTCTATCCATGCTAATACATTTCCTCTGACTCCGTGTATCTCTATCTTCTGCAGTAACCTTTTGTGTGGCACCTTATCGAATGCCTTTTGGAAATCTAAATACACCACATCCATCGGTACACCTCATATATCCAATGAACTGGTATCAACAATTCTCTGCAGCAGGGTATTCCACAGGTTAACAACTCTCTGGGTGAAGAAGTTTCTCCTCATCTCAGTCCTAAATGGCCTACCCCTTATCCTAAGACTATATCCCCGGTTCTGGACTTTCCCAACATCGGGAACATTCTTCCTGCATCCAACCTGTCCAGTCCTGTCAGATACGTTTCTATGAGAGCCCCTCTCATCCTTCTAAACTTCAGTGAATAAAGGCCCAGTTGATCCAGTCTCTCCTCATATGACAGTCCAGCCATCCCTGGAACTAGTCTGGTGAACCTTTGCTGCATTCCCTCAATAGCAAGAACGTCCTTCCTCAGATTAGGGGACCAAAACTGAACACAATATTCCAGGTGAGGCCTCACTAAGGCCCTGTACAACTGCAGTAAGACCTCCCTGCTCCTATACTCAAATCCCCTTGCTATGAAGGCCAACATACCATTTGCCTTCTTCACTGCCTGCTGTACCTGCATGCCAACCTTCAATGACTGATGTACCATGACACCCAGGTCTCGTTGCATCTCCTTTTCTTAATCTGCCGCCATTCAGATAATATTCTGCCTTTGTGTTTTTGCCCCCAAAATGGATAACCTGACATTTATCCACATTATACTGCATCTGCCATGCATTTTCCCACTCACCTAACCTGTCCTAGTACATTCGGAAGGTTATTTGTGTCTTCCTTCGTGAAGACAGAACCAAAGTATTTGTTCAATTGATCTGCCATTTCTTTGTTCCCCATTATAAATTCCCCTGAGTCCGACTGCAAGGGACCTACATTTGTCTTCACTAATCTTTTTCTCTTCACATATTTATAGAAGCTTTTGCAATCAGTTTTTATGTTCACTGCAAACTTCCTCTCGTACTCTATTTCCCTCCCTTAATTAAACCCTTAGTCCTCCTCTGTTGTATTCTAAATTTCTCCCAGTCCTCAGGTTTGTTACTTTTTCTAGCCAATTTGTATGCCTCTTCCTTGGTTTTAACACTATCCTTAATTTCCCTTGTTAGCCATGGTTGAGCCACCTTCCCCGTTTTATTTTTACTCCAGTATGGTAGTTGTTGTACTGGAATCATGATAAACTGATGGCATCTGATCCAATCTCTTCTTTCATCCAATCACAGCATAGCATTGAGAAAGGGTTGATTTCGCTGATCAGATCAGTGTACTCTCCTAGCTGAGCCAATGTCTTACTTTTATCTCAATTAGTGCTAATGTTTCTCAGCAGTTTGTTATTCCTTTCGTCAGACTGCTCTGTAAGCAGTTATACAGGTAATTACTGCTGTCATGAGATTTTTTTGTCCTAAAATTAAAAATTAAAAATGTAATGAATGAAGCTGAGAAACATTCACAGTAATTGAAAGGGAAATGGAGATATACAAGTAAAGGAAAAAATTGGAGGGCTATGAGAAGTGAAATGAGGTGAAGTGGGGTGAATTGGATAGTTCTTTCAAAGAGTTTGCACAGGCATGCCGGGCCGAACGGCCTCCTCTGTGCTGTAAGAATGGATTGAGAAGGGGTGCTGTATTGCAGATATCTTTTTAAAAGTAGTTGATTTGAGGAACAGCGTTGCAGGGTATACTTGTTTGGGATTGAGGTTTGACTCGAGTCTAGACTAATAGAATGAAAGTCTCCTCTCCGTGGTAGATGGAAGAGTTTTAGGAGAAAGGTGTTTGACCAGTCTCAATCCAGATCACCATGCACAAGAGACCACAGCACTAAGGAATACATATTAAACACAAAATGCTGGAAATACTCAGCAGGTCAGGCAGCATCTGTGGAGAGAGAAACTGAGTTAACGTTTCAGGTCAATGACCCATCGTCAGAACTGGCACCTGGTACTTCTTGCAATTTAGTATACTGTAGTTGCTGCTCACGATGAGTCTACATTGGGGAGACCAAACGCAGATTGGGTGACCGCTTTGCAGAACACCTCTATTCAGTCCATAAGCGTGACTCCGAGCTTCCAGTCACCTGTCACTTTCATTCCCCGCTTCACTCCCACTCTGAGCTCTCTGCCCTCGGCCTCCTGCACTGTTCCAACAAAGCTCAATGCAAGCTCGAGGAACAGCATCTTTTGATTAGGCACTTTATCGCCTTCTTGACTCAACATCGAGTTTAACAATTTCAGATCATAACCTCTGCCCCTATTTTTTCACATGGCAGCTGTTGATGATTCTGCCATCCCCATTTACATCTCTTTTCGCGCCCAATTTTGGCCATGACTTGCTCCAATTTTTTTGGAGTAAGTTGTTTTTTCAGGCGTATGTTAAAAAACACCATTTTCCCCAATAAACTTGCTCCAGAGTAACTCAGTTAGGTACGATTTTTTTTAGTTGAGTTTTTTTTTCAAAAGGGGGCATTCCCAGCCACTTACGCCAGTGGCGAGCGCCTGTGATCCCGCTGCTGGGAGGCTGAGGCTGCAGGATTGCTTGAGATCAGGCGTTCTGGGCTGCTGTAGCCTGTGCCGATCGGGTATCTGCACTAAGACCAGTATCCACATGGTGGTCCTCGGTTAACCTGGGATTACCAGTTCCGATGAAGAGGGGTGAACCGGCCCAGGTTGGAAATGGGGCAGGTCACAGCCCCCGTGCTGTTCAGTAGTTGGGTCACACCTGTGAATAGATGATGCAGTATAGCCTGGCCAATACAGTGAGACACAAATCTGAGGAAGGACATTCTTGCGATTGAGGGAGTATAGTGAAGGTTCACCAGACTGATTCCCGGGATGGCGGGACTGACATATGAAGCAAGACTGGATCAACTGGGCCTGTATTCACTGAAATTTAGAAGAATGAGAGGGGATCTCATAGAAACATATAAAATTCTGACGGGATTGGACAGGTTAGATGCAGGAATAATGTTCCCGATGTTGGGGAAGTCCAGAACCAGGGGTCACAGTCTAAAGATAAGGGGTAAGCCATTTCGGACCGAGATGAGGAGAAACTTCTTCACTCAGAGAATTGTGAACCTGTGGAATTCTCTACCACAGAAAGTTGTTGAGGCCAGTTCGTTAGATATATTCAAAAGGAAGTTAGATGTGGCCCTTACAGCTAAAGGGATCAAGGGGTATGGAGAGAAAGCAGGAATGGGGTACTGAAGTTGCATAATCAGCCATGATCATATTGAATGGTGGTGCAGGCTCGAAGGGCTGAATGGCCTACTCCTGCACCTATTTTCTATGTTTTGGCCATTTATGCCACTTTGGCCAGCTAAAACTTATTCCAAATCGACAGGTCAGCGTCTGTGGCCAGGTCTGAAAAACATTGCGGGGAGTTAAGAAATCGGCGCAGGTTAGTACATTTAAAGCACCAAGACTTACAAAGCACTAAACAAAGCACAAAAAGTAATAAGCAATCAATCAATAACAAATAAAAAGTAGAAGTCCTATCTTTATGCCAGAAACAAGTTTTTTTCTTCAAGTCCCCCCATCCCACCATCAAAACTCTCCTCCTCCCCACCCCCAATCAAAACTCTCCTCACTAAACAAAGCACAACCATCAATAAATTAAAAACTCAAATCCTACCTCGGCCCGGGAAGTCAGTGGGTGGGCCGGCTGGTGCGGGAGTCTCCTCGGCCGGGGATAGGGGCTGCGAGCATCGGGTCCTGCTCACAGCCTGCAGGACACGCTGGGAGGGTGAGGAGCATGCGCGCAGACTCCACTGCGCATGCGTACAGCTGTCGGCACTGTTTTCTGCGCTGGGCTGTTGCTCCGCCCCCGACTGCACTATGTACGCTGGAACACCGGAGACTCGGCAGAACGGGCAGGATGGGGCCGTTTCCAGCACGCAAAGTCAGCGCATTTCGGATAAGTGCGCCAAAAAAAGGGTTGGGGAAAATTGGATCCCTGGACTCATCGTTTGTTTCTTTACTTGTCCTGTTACAATCTCCTCTTGCCTTGCACCATTCAGCCCTAAAAAATTATTTTTTAAGCCAATTCTGATGAAGGGTCATCGACCTGAAACATTACCTCTGTTTCTCTCTCCACAGTTGCAGCCTGACCTACTGAGTATTTCCAGTATTTTCTGTCTTTATTTTAGATTTCCAGCATCTGCAATATTTTGCTTTTGTTTATACTTAACTGGGCAAATTTATTCAGGCTGCTGTACAATATCAAATATGAATTGCTGTTTTAGAATAAAAATATATGGTAAAATATGCTTGGGGTTTTCACTGAAGTATGTAGTTGGTGCAGTATAAGTGACTGTTACCATGCACTTATCTCACGGTGCAAAGTAATCATTCCATGGTCATCATTCCACCTGACTAGAATCATAGAAATTTACGGCACAGAAGGAGGCCATTCGGCCCATCATGTGCGTGTTGACTGACGAAGAGCTACCCAGCCTAATACCAATTTCTAGCTCTTGGTCCGTAGCCCTGTAGGTTACAGCACTTCAAGTGCACATCCAAGTACTTTTTAAATGTGATGAGGGTTTCTGCCTCTACTACCCTTTCAGGCCGTGAGTTCCAGACCCCCACCACCCTCTGGGTGAAACATTTTCTCCTCAACTCCCTTCTAATCCTTTTACCAATTATTTTAAATCTATGTCCACGGTTATTGACCTCGCTGCTAAGGGAAATAGGTCCTTCCTATCCACTCTATCAAGGCCCCTCCTAATTTTATACATCTCAGTTAAGTCTCCCTCAGCCTCCACTTTTCCAAAGAAAATAACCCCACCCTATCCAATCTTTCCTCATAACTAAAATTCCCCATTCCTGGCAACATCCTCGTAAATCTCCTCTGTATCCTCTCTTGCGCAATCACATCTTTCCTGTAATGTGGTGACCAGAACTGCACGCAGTACTCTAGCTGTGGTCTAACCAGTGGTTTTTTTACAGTTCTAGCACAACCTCCCTGCTCATATATTCTGTGCCTCTGCTAATACAGAAAAGTATCCCGTATGCCTTCTTAACCATCTTATCTACCTGTCCTGCTACCTTCAGGGATCTGTGGGAATGCACTCCAAGGTCTCTCTGTTCCTCTACACTTCTCAGTATCATGCCTTTTATTGCATATTCCTCTGCCTTGTTAGCCCTCCCCAAATGCATTACATTTGCCATTTTCCTGCCAACCTGACCAGTCCATTGATACCTTCCTGCAGTTTACAGCTTTCTTCCTCACTATCAACCTCACAGCCAATTTTTGTATCATCTGCAAACTTCTTAGAACTAGTGTAAAATTCAGTTAGCAAACAAAGACAGTGAGTAAACTGCAGGGCTATGGAGATGTAGGTATGGCCACTTCACAGTGGTCCAAGGTCTCACTTCTGATGAGAATGTTCTTTACCAAAGAGAGGATGCAATGTTAAATCTGCCAACGTGTTCCAGTCTCCACAACCAAAACAAAAATATAATGTTATGTCTTTGGCACCAAAAGGAACCATTTGCTCTCCAGAAAAGGCCATTCATGCCCTCTGTGATCGGTGACCTTGTTCTACTCAAGGTTTTGGGGCCTTCAGAGAGATTTACGCCAGTTCTCAGCTACTGTGAGTTCCGCTGAGGCGTTCAAGGATGCAAAGGGAAGAGTTACCCAGGGAAGCCCAGGAACTCCCCCTGACACCCTGCTTTGACTTGAGGGTAGGCAGACAGAAAATCCATGAACAGCCTCCGACTGGAATTTAAAGGCTCAATCCTGAAATACAGGGTCCCACCTCACATTTCGGGACCTCCCAGGCAGAAAGTGGGCTTTCCACCCTCTCCAGTCCTAGGTGGTCTGGGGCCAAAGACTCGAATGAGCTGTTACATCCAGATAAGTGGCCCCCAGACTGTAAGGCTGTAAGGAGAGGACCCGAATGCGAGAGGGGAGAATTAGACTGGGGCGGTAGGCAGTACTGTTCTAAGGCACATGGCTAAAATAATATGAGGCAGCTATTTGCTGTTTCAGCCATGTAGTCATTACTGGCCTGCTCTTGACTTATGTTGTCACTGTGTGGGGAAAAAATGGAAAATATTCCAGTTGCCAGGATGGTCCTCCCCGCTTCCCCACCTGAATATATTAAACACAGAAAAAGAATTGCATGTGTAATGATAGATCATTTTAGGGTACACCACTTTTTAAATCATTTTTTGACAATATGGGAAGCATGTCTCTTAAAATGTATTATAAAAATATTTAGAATATGCTGTATTCTGTTGACCTTTCTAACTCACAGGACAGTTCAGCATCACTGGGGAGTTCCCAGACAAGCTGTGTTCCTGGAATAGGCTGCAATAGCATGACTGAAATATTTCACTTGAAGTCTGAAATATTGGCACAACAACATATGCAATGCCTGTTGTAACTTGAGCATTTACAATTTTCATTTTTTTTGGTTTAACTTAAAAATAAGTTGGACAAACACATGTTTTCAAGATATTAAAGGGAGCAGATAGGGAAGATAGAGAGAAACTATTTCTGCTGATTGGCGATTCTAGGACTAGGGGGCCTCTAATAATTAGAGTCAGACCTTTCAGGAGTGAAATTAGGAAACACTTCTACACACAAAGAGTGGTAGAAGTTTGGAACTCTCTTCTGCAAACAAAAATCGATGCCAGATCAATTGTCCATTTTAAACCTGAGATTGGTAGATTTTTGTTAACCAAAGGTATTAAGAGTTATGGGCCAAAGGTGGGTATATGGAGCCAGGTCACAGATCAGCCATGATCTAATTGAATAGCGAAACCGGCTGGAGGGGCTAAATGACCTAATCCTGTTTCATAAGTTCCTAACTGGTAATAGAGCGGGGTACGTTCCCTGTCCCAGCACCTGGGTGTATTGGATTACCTCACGTGGAACGACAGACTTTCCTCCACCATGTCCTTCACATTCCCAAACTAGTCTACACTTTCCTCCCTTTTATTGAAATGCGAGTCTCTAGACACTAGGAGGCCGAAATTGCCCCTGTCCGCCTGAAAGCAGCAGCCACAGGTTGGTGTGGAATGGCCGGAGAGTCTCCGCGGAGGGGCCGCCATTAAAAAAATTGCCCTTCCTCAGGTTTGGAGGAGTGTAGGGGACCGCTCCATCCATTTTCACGAGGCGTACAAGCGCCAACCCCTTAGCGACTGGCAGGAACCCCTTCCCGAAATTGCCTCTTTCCCAGAATTGCTACACGGGCGCGGTCCTACCGCCAGTCGCTGCCACTGACCGCTTTTGCTGTCGGTACACTCTCTGTGGCTTGGTGGCCTGTGCCCTTAAAGGGGAGGTGGCACTGCCAGCGACGCAATGTTATTTTTTTTTGTCGGCCGACTGCCAGGTTGGGCCGATAATTATGGCCGTCAGTTCGGCTATTGGCAGCCTGGCACCCGCTCTTGGGTACCAAGCCGCTGGCCCGGCTGAAACCCTCCCTGGTGGCCCAGTTTATGCTACTAAAGTGGCTGCAGAGTTCGCAGCGGCCCTCCCCTTTAACTGATGGGGAGGGACGTTGTGACGCGCCAGCGCCATGATGTCATCAGCGCGGCGTTGGTGACTTTGAGCGTCGGCTACTCCACCCCGCCCCTGCTTCCACCCCGCCCCCGCTTCCACCCCGCCCCCCACCCCGCCCCCACCCCCACCCCACCCGCCCCCGCTTCCACCCCGCCCCCACCCCCACCCCACCCGCCCCCGCTTCCGCCCCGCCCCCGCTTCCGCCCCGCCCCGCCCCCGCCCCCACCCCGCCCCCCACCCCGCCCCCACCCTCACCCCGCCCCTTCCACCCCGCCCCCACCATTACCCCGCCCTCCCCCGCTTCCACCCTGCCCCCGCTTCCACCCCGCCCCCACCCCGACCGCCCCCGCTTCCACCCCGCCCCCACCCCCACCCCGCCCCCATTTCCACCCCACCCCCACTGGCGCCCCGCCCCCACTGGCACCCCGCCCCCACTTCCACCCCGCCCCCACTTCCACCCTGCCCCCACTGGCGCCCCGCCCCCACTTCCACCCCGCCCCCACTGGCGCCCCCCCCCCCACTTGCGCCCCGCCCCCACTGGCGCCCCCCCCCCCCCACTTGCGCCCCGCCCCCACTGGCGCCCTGCCCCCACTGCACCCCTCCCCCACTTGCGCCCTGATGCTGAGGCCTCACTCCAAAGAAAACCCGGAAGTGCTGACTTTCTACAGCTTGGCTGCCCCATGCACTGGGGAGCCGGAACACGTCAAGGGCTAGACTTTCCCTAAATCTCCTCACCGCTCGATTGCCGCCCAGAAACATCACTAACATTCTGCAACTAACGCTGATGAAAATTTCCATAATAAAGTTAAAAAGTATCGCCGGGCGAGAAAATGCATCTTGCACCAAGCTTCTCGGCGGCTTCTCGGCAGTTAAAGGCAAAACTAGGTAAAACGGGCAGTTCTTACCTGAATGGATGGTAAGTATTTAAAATTTAGTCCAAGGCTGCGGTTGGGCCCTGGGAGGGGAAAAAACTCAAAAAATATTTTTTCAATTAAACAAAAAATAAAAAGTTATAAGACATTCTCAAGACACTTTTTAACGTAATTGCTGTAATAGAATTTTTAAAATAATTATAAAAAACCTTTAATTTACCTTTCTTTGCAGGGTACTCACCGACCACCCTGTTTCCGGCAGCTTTTCGTGGCCGTTTTTTTGATCTTACGTATGGGTCCCTGTTGAGGCAAAACTTAGATTGTGGCGGTTTCCTCGACGGTGTGCGCGGGCAGTTTGCTCCCAGGCGGTATTTTCAAAATGTGGGCAGAACTCTCGCCAGGAGGTTTTTCACCGAAAAACAGCTGTACCGACGAGAAAAACCGCCGAAAATGGCGGCGATAGTCTAGCCCCAAGAGCAGTAGGTGTGACTCGTTTCGGGCGGTGGACAATTTTGTCCCCTAAACATTTGCAGCAAGAGGTGAGTGGCACACGAAGATCCCTTCCACCACGGCAGGAGACTGGCATTCAAGCTTACGTCTTCCATTTGGGGCAGTTCAGCAGAATGTAGCTTTTAGGCAATGAAGTATTACATTTTTTAACTGCGTGGGTCATTTGTGGGGCAATAGCTGAGAAAAAATGGCTTGGTGCCATCGTTAAATTAGCATTGAATGTTATTTGAATCTAAGACACCATGGGAGGTGCTAACAGGCCTTTTGGAAAGGGGCATTTTCAGCAACCAACAGTTTTAACTGACCAAATATTACTGGTATGACTTGTTGATGTGTATTGAACATCCACAAATTATACAAATGAAAGAAAACCGTCAGTTGCCCTCACTCTGAATATGTATGTGATCCATCAACTCATTTGTGGGTTTAATGTCACCTGGTACACCTCGGTTTGTGTAAAGTTTCATTGCATGATATTTTAACACAGTTGTTGCCCTTGTAAAATAAATGGGTTAATGACTATACTACAATAGCACACAAGGGAGCTTAATGCAAACCTGCTACACAGTGCACTCCCAGAGCACATTGAAGCCCATGCTTAGAATTTCATGAGTGAGAGAAAGTGGATCACGTAAGCACTTTATGTAGCCTTCAAACTCCTAACAGTGATACTATTGAACTGTAACCTGAAGCATTGAAAAGAAATCTGCATTTCAGCACTGCAGTGTTTTACACAGCAGCAACATACTGCATTATGTATGACCCAGGAATAATCAATGGCTGCAGTGATGGATGCTGAAAATGTTTTGGGGAGTTTTTGAGCTTCAGAGATCTCCGAAACTCTATGCTGATGTAATATTGAGTGCTGTAAGATAACGGAAAATGCACTGTTCAGTTAAAAGGTATTGGCAAAGCTTCAGGATCTGGTGAAAGGAAAGTTGAAGAAAAGCAAAATGTTACCTGAAATGACAAATAAACCCCAGAGAAGCCAGGTCTGACATCCAGTTCTGTCAAGAGGAGGTTATGGGACATATCACAATATGCACACTATTACACAAACAGGGAACTGACATTCCTCAACAAAATACTTCAAAATGATGTTATCAAATGAGAGCTGCTTCTTTATTAGTGTAACACAAAGGCCCAGTAAATGTGGTGTTTGTGACCCTCAAATATATTGCCATGAAAAGGGTGCTGCAAATGTTGTCTCTTGTGAGTATTGTGCCTATCACTTACTTGATACATGGATGCAATGCCCAGACTACCTGATGTGGCACATGCACCTGAGGTGGCTTGGAACAATCTGGGAACATCAAAACTTAATGTTGTAGCAATCCTAACTTTGAAAGGAAGATCAACCCCTGTTCCAGATGTTGTTTACAGGTCATCCTGCAGAAGTGGAGGTGGCAAAGACAGGCCTCCAACATGTGCAGGTATACGCACAGGGGTTTATAAACGTGGGTCCCCGGGTAGTGATGGACATCATCGTCATGGGTAGTCCCTCGAAGCGAGGATGACTTGCTTCCACTCCAAAAAGGGACGAGTTCACAGGTGTTTCAATGAAGGACCTAATATTCCAGATCCCGAACTACATTGTGAAGGGTGGAAGATGCCTGTGCGTGGATTTTTTTAACGTGTGGTGGCCGTTGCACACCAGCCACCACACGGGCTTGACAGAGCTAGGTCTTGGTCCAGTGGCAAGGATTACCCAAGACTAACTGGAGACTTGCTCTGCTGCACGGACCTAGTGCGCACATATCGCAGTGTGGGCTGGCCCGTGCTGTCCCTGGGCCCTCGCCTCTTCTGGGCCCCAGATTCACGCCTCTCCTGGGCCCCGGTCACTTACCTCCATGGACTCTTGCCGCTCCTTCACCCCTCCTGCTATGCCTGCCCGCACTGTAATCAGCGACCTGGCTTCATAGCCATCGCCCTCCTGCAGCAGCACGCGCTGCTCCCTGCAGTGGTATACCGCCGCACGCTGCTCCCTGTATTGGGCCCGGCCTGCTGATGGACATAGACTGGACATGGTTCGGTATTCACTAAGGAGGACACAAACAACCTTCCGGATATAAAAGGGGTCAGAGGGTCTAGTAAGAAGGAGGAACTGAGGGAAATCTTTATTAGTCGGGAAATTGTGTTGGGGAAATTGATGGGATTGAAGGCCGATAAATCCCCAGGGCCTGATGGACTGCATCCCAGAGTACTTAAAGAGGTGGCCTTGGAAATAGCGGATGCATTGACAGTCACTTTCCAACATTCCATTGACTCTGGATCAGTTCCTATGGAGTGGAGGGTAGCCAATGTAACCCCACTTTTTAAAAAAGGAGGGAGAGAGAAAACAGGGAATTATAGACCGGTCAGCCTGACATCGGAATCAATTATTAAGGATGTCATAGCAGCGCATTTGGAAAGAGGTGACATGATAGGTCCAAGTCAGCATGGATTTGTGAAAGGGAAATCATGCTTGACAAATCTTCTGGAATTTTTTGAGGATGTTTCCAGTAGAGTGGACAAGGGAGAACCAGTTGATGTGGTATATTTGGACTTTCAGAAGGCTTTCGACAAGGTCCCACACAAGCGATTAAAGCACATGGGATTGGGGGTAGTGTGCTGACGTGGATTGAGAACTGGTTGGCAGACAGAAAGAAAAGAGTAGGAGTAAATGGGTACTTTTCAGAATGGCAGGCAGTGACTAGTGGGGTACCGCAAGGTTCTGTGCTGGGTCCCCAGCTGTTTACACTGTACATTAATGATTTAGACGAGGGGATTAAATGTGGTATCTCCAAATTTGCGGATGACACTAAGTTGGGTGGCAGTGTGAGCTGCGAGGTTGATGCTAGGAGGCTGCAGAGTGACTTGGATAGGTTAGGTGAGTGGGCAAATGCATGACAAATGAAGTATAATGTGGATAAATGTGAGGTTATCCACTTTGGTGGTAAAAAAAGAGAGACAGACTATTATCTGAATGGTGACAGATTAGGAAAAGGGGAGGTGCAACGAGACCTGGGTGTCATGGTACATCAGTCATTGAAGGTTGGCATACAGGTACAACAGGCGGTTAAGAAAGAAAATGGCATGTTGGCCTTCATAGCGAGGGGATTTGAGTACAGGGGCAGGGAGGTGTTACTACAGTTGTACAGGCCTTGGTGAGGCCACACCTGGAGTATTGTGTACAGTTTTGGTCTCCTAACTTGAGGAAGGACATTCTTGCTATTGAGGGAGTGCAGCGAAGGTTCACCAGACTGATTCCCGGGATAGCGGGACTGACATATCAAGAAAGACTGGATCAACTGGGCTTGTATTCACTGGAGTTCAGAAGAATGAGAGGGGATCTCATAGAAACGTTTAAAATTCTGACGGGTTTAGACAGGTTAGATGCAGGAAGAATGTTCCCAATGTTGGAGAAGTCCAGAACCAGGGGTCACAGTCTAAGGATAAGGGGTAAGCCATTTAGGACCGAGATGAGGAGAAACTTCTTCACCCAGAGAGTGGTGAACCTGTGGAATTCTCTACCACAGAAAGTTGTTGAGGCCAATTCACTAAATATATTCAAAAATGAGTTAGATGTAGTCCTTTCTACTAGGGGGATCAAGGGGTATGGTGAGAAAGCAGGAATGGGGTACTGAGGTTGCATGTTCAGCCATGAACTCATTGAATGGTGGTGCAGGCTCGAAGGGCCGAATGGCCTGCTCCCATTTTCTATGTTTCTATCTATGTTTGTATGACTTAATACGTCAGGTGTCATTGCACCTGAATTTGGTGGCCCCTCATGATCTCCTCTTGCTTATTTCAAGTACGTTTGAAATTGAGCAAGGAATGTCCATGCTCACCATCTTCTCCTTTGACAGAGAAATGGCCAGCAGCCAAGAATACTGAAAGAAAACATTCGGTGAAAAAAAACCAAAATGCATAAATAGCAGCATTCTCAGCAAAACAATTAATGATTGGGGTAAAATGTAGCAAAATTGTCCCAGAAATTATGCAACGAGTTATTATGATCAGGAATGCACTGCCTAAATGGTGGTGGAAGCAGATTCAATAATAACTTCCAAAAGGGAATTGCATAAATACTTAAAGGGGAAAATTTGCAGGGCTACGGGGAAAGAGCAGGGAGTGGAACTAATTGGATAGCTCTTTCAAAGAGCCAGCACAGGTATGATGGCCTCCTTCTGTGCTGTAGCATTCTATGATACTATGATAAGTGAAAAACACAGTACTCGCACTGCTAAGATACGTACCTACGTCTTTTAAAAAACAAATGCAATAAACTGCTCAATCCATGTACTTGCCATTCATGATATCAAACAGCATTGAGACACAGTCCCGGCCACTGCGCGCTAAAAAAACTCCAAAAAAGAGCAGACACATTAGTACATCAGGATTACTCATTGTTGATTTTCGATTGTGTGTTACTGTTTCATCAGGCTGGATTGTCAAGCTCATCTTTATCACTGTACTGTCATACTAGTGATGAGTGCAATGGCTTCGGAATCCAGAATTACTTTCAGATAACCTGTCACTTCAATCAATGATATTGTAACAGTAATGTTTTCAATATTTTTCAACTTTGTGACAATAGATCAGGTGTATCTTAAACTTGTGCAAGGAATAACTGATTGTAAAATGTTGTAAAAGTTATAATTAATTTACTGATTGATTTGTTCCAAAATTACTTCATCATTCAAATAGATTTGAAAATAGATACCAGCTGAGATTTAACTATATTTATATAATTGAAGATGGGGTAGATTTTCATTTTCAGAAGAAGGATCTTTGATCTTGTGATTTGTTTATGTTTTCCCAGTTGCTCTTCACCCCTCCGCCCCCACAGCCCCCTTCCCAGTTTCTCATTGTTTTGGTTAATGTGATTGAGACTTGGTGAAGGAACAAGGAGGTCAAACAAATTCAGATAAAATATTACGCAAGTGCTATTTAGCTTTGTGCTGAATTATCAATATTCATGGATTCGGGACGATCTTAAAAATGCTGTGGCCTGCCCGCACCTGTACTCTGTGTGGGGCTTTTAAGCGGTTTTCAGTGAAAATCCCACACCATGCTTATATTAAAAAATGTATCAAAAATATAACCTCCTCCTCTTTCCAAATGCTATGCGCCTCCAGGAGACCAGCTGTTTGGCAGTGAAACGCCTCTGTGTGACGGCCCTTGGACATGAAGCCATGCCCACAGAAATAGAATCCATTTTCTGAACAGCTAGTTTACAGTGGATGCACGTATAGACTTCCACCAGCTGAACTGGATTTAACTGGGGCGTTGTATCCACCTGGGGAGTATTTAGAGCTAGCTTAATTCATAAAATAGCCAAGAACCGTTGCAGCAACACCTCCACGATGATAGCCACTTAGAGCTGTTTGTGTTTTTATAAAGCCCTTTAACAAAATAGGACATATATTTTAGGATGCTTTCTTAAGATTCTGCTGGTCGCCTGAAGAATGATACAAGAAAATTGCCATGTACTGATGCTGTAGCGTAAACTCTCTTAATAAATTTGAGAGAGTGTCAAGGGGCATTGTGTTGGTGTTTCAACACAAAGTGACACGGTAATGGATTATGGCTTCAGGCCGACAACTTCCACACAAAGTTCTCATTTTACTCGCGGAGGTGAATTGAGTCCAAGCAGACCCCACAGGGAATGGAGGAAAGCCAATGGGAGAATCATTCCAGACCATTCATTCCACACTGTGTGAGTCACATACAGTCAGAGACATGCAAATACGTTTCTTGGTCAGGGAATGGCACTGGAGCAAGTTAAGGGTGAGGAATTTAAAAAAAAACAATTCAATAGCATCATTTATGTTGCTTCTGTGTATGATGCAATTGATTCAATGTTGCATTGAACTTCTGAGTTTCTGCACGTGCTTCACGGCTAGAGTTGCAACATCCTGTCCATATCAGCCTGGGAGGTCCTTTATAAAGTGTAAAACTGAGCTTACCAAGTGCACTTGCCACTTAGCAATGGCAGGGTGGTTACACAGAGAAAATAGTTAATGGGCCAGGAATGAAACCTTTCCAGCATTTTACTTTACAAATATATCCATTGTGGCATGGTGTCAAATTGTGTCTGATTATACTCCTGTGAAGCGCCTTGGGATGTTTTACTACATTAAAGGTGCTATATAAATGCAAGTTGTTATTACCGTTTTGTTTGAAACAATAATGCAGTTAACAGCAATTCTTGTGTACCTGCTGTTATTCGGTACATTTAAATCCAAGCTTATGGTTTCTACTTGATGGAAGATGATTTGTCAAATGTAACAATTTTATCTCCATCACAATGAACCGCTTTCAGCGCTGTGTCTGGTGATGGTGATGGTCCATTACTGTCCACTGAGTTTAGGTTGAAAAGCAGATCCAAGTAACTGACATGTCACTTCCCTCTGCAGGTGACCAGGGACACTGAGGGGATAGGTAAAGATGACTGCCAACAAGAATGCCAGTGCCAATCATACAGCTGGAGCAACTAAAGCAGCTCATGACACAAGCACCAGGTGAGCGACATGTTCCGCACTGTTACCTCAGCTTCTTAAATTTCTATACTTCGAGCATTTTATTCAATCCCCTTGGGCATAGTTCCGCAAAGCTTCTCACTGCGCCAGCAAAGTAATTTAGTGAACTGCCAGAATATGAGCCTGACTTTACAGCCTATGCTATACCTCCTTGACTAGTTGTTTTCCATAGCATAGTATTTACACAGCCCACACTGCGATATGTGTGCGCACTAGGTCCGTGCAGCAGAGCAGGTCTCCAGTCGTCCTGGTTAACCCTTGCCACTGGATAAGGCCTAGCTCTGTCAAGCCCGTGTGGTGGCTGATGTGCAATGGTCACCACACATTAAAAAAATCCACGCACAGGCATCTTCCACCCCCTCAATTGGAGTTCAGGACTGGAACATCGGGTCCTTCATCAAAACATCTGTGAACTCGTGGAAGCAAGTCATCCTGGTTCCAGGGACCGCCTGTGACAATGATGATGATTTACACAGTCCCAACAGCTCAGGATTGGACTTTGCACAATTTGATCTAATGGTCCCCAACAAAAGCCAACTTGCACATTTTCTGAAAACAGTACAAGGATAGAAACTGAGCTGTAATCACCATCTGAATAAATACAGACACAAAATACAAACACAGGCAGGCAAGGCCCGAAACGACAGGAGCAGCCAGTACTATGAAAACAGCAAATTCTAGAATAGCCACAACAAAATAAAATACAATGGGACAAAGAGATAATTGGGGGAGAATTATCAGAGCTTTTCCCGAGATGCAGAAAATGAGAAAGATAGTATACAACAGGAGTGCCCTCACCGTACAGTGCCCATACAAATCAAACACACACAGAGCCTGGCCACATAACAGCAAGTTTTTTGATACAAATCAGAAAGATAAATGATTGACAACGCGAGGCAGAATTCCTTCCACATATAGGCCCCAAGTTTCCACATGCGGCAATACAGGCGCCTCTCTGAGCTGGGCGCCCATTTTTCACGCCGAAAACGGCGCCTGAAAAAAAAAACGCTATTCTCGAGCGCTTTGCAGCTCGATGTCAGCTTGGCGCGGCGCCCAGGGGGCGGAGCCTACCACTCGCGCTGATTTTGTAAGTAGGAGGGGGCGGGTACCATTTAAATGAGTTTTTTTCCTACCGGCAATCCTGCGCGTGCGCGTTGGAGCGTTCACGCACGCGCAGTGTGAAGGAAACATTGGCACTCGGCCATTTTTGTCGTTCTTTGTAGCTGTTCACTTTTTAACATTTTTTAATAAAACCACATTGCCCTTCCATGATCAGCACTGAGGCTTCTTGCAGCAGTGAGAAGGTGCAGGAAGCCTCAGAAGTTGAGGCAGCCGTTTCCCGAGGGGCCCGACCGACGGCAGGGGGCCTCTCCCCCCTCCTCCCCACCCCCCCCGCCGTCGGGAACGGCTGCCTCCCTCCCCTGCCGTCGGGAACGGCTGCCTCAACTTGTGAAGCTTCCTGCAGCCGTCTCCCTGCCTGAAGCACTTTCACACAGGTAGGAACATGGTTTATTTAATCTTTTCTTTGCTTATAAATTTTTATTCAGGTTGGAATTATTTGTATAATATTTGTAGAAGTATAACTAAGGATTTATTGTAGAATGTAATGACTTCCCCCCCCCCCTCCCCACCTCGTTCCCGACGCCTAATTTGTAACCTGCGCCTGATTTTTTAATGTGTAGACAAGATTTTTTCAGGCCGACAAAAATCTTCACTTGCTCCATTCTAAGTTAGTTTGGAGTACGTTTTCACTGTGGAAACTTTCAAATCAGGCGTCAGTGGCCGGACACGCCCCCTTTTGAAAAAAAAATTCTGTTCAAAAGTGAAACTGTTCTAACTGACTAGAACTGCATAAAAACTTAAATGTGGAGAATTGCGATTTCTAAGATACTCCGTTCTCCACCAGTTGCTCCTAAAAATCAGGAGCAAATCATGTGGAAACTTGGGGCCATAGGGTTGCCACCCACCTGGATTTTAAGTGGGTTGCATGTAAATTTCTAAAATATGTATCATACATAAAGTCTTATTTTTAAAGCAGAATTATATTTTTTGGCCCTTGCTTCTCTGTTTTAGATTTTAACAAATTTTCACCAGCAGCGAAGTAAACGGCAGAACAAAAGCCATGACTCCCACCCCCACTCCCTCCCCCACTGTCTATGTTTTATATGACAGCTTTACATCCTTTAAAAAGGATGTAGTTAGCTTGGAATATGGTACAAGCTACTGAAATTGTAAAACATTAATAACAGCTAGATGAACACATAGAGGGAACCACAAACAACTGAGAAAATAAACCAACAGATACAGCTGATGACATATCAGAGATGTCGTTTGTGAACACATTTTTTGGATCACAGTTAAGTTAAAATCTGGAATTAGGGAAATAAAGGAAAGTCGCAGAACGTCATGAAGTGGGGACAACTGGCACTAAAGATAAAGAACCAAGGACACGGGTATGTGAAATACTCAACCCGAAATATGAAATAGCAGAGTGTAGCTATCGCGAGTGGTCAGAGCAAAATATTTTAAAGCGCTGTGATTATTTGCACGAACACCTTTGTGGCCTACTGCACATGTGCACTGTATACTGGAGACGCGCATGTGCGCTGTATACCAGAGCCGAACATGCCCGCTGTATACTGGAGATGCACATGTGCGCTGTATACCGGAGCCGAACATGTGCGCTGTATACCGGAGCCGAACATGTGCACTGTATACCGGAGCCGAACATGTGCACTGTATACCGGAGCCGAACATGCACACTGTATACTGGAGACGCACATGCACACTGTATACCGGAGACGCACATGCACGCTGTATACCGGAGACGCACATGCACACTGTATACTGGAGACGCACATGCACACTGTATACTGGAGACGCACATGCACACTGTATACTGGAGACGCACATGCACACTGTATACTGGAGACGCACATGCACACTGTATACTGGAGACGCACATGCACACTGTATACTGGAGCCGAACATGCACGCTGTATACCGGAGCCGAACATGCACACTGTATACTGGAGCCGAACATGCACACTGTATACTGGAGCCGAACATGCACGCTGTATACCGGAGCCGAACATGCACACTGTATACTGGAGCCGAACATGCACGCTGTATACCGGAGCCGAACATGCACACTGTATACTGGAGCCGAACATGCACACTGTATACTGGAGCCGAACATGCACACTGTATACTGGAGCCGAACATGTGCGCTGTATACTGGAGCCGAACATGCACACTGTATACTGGAGCCGAACATGCACGCTGTATACTGGAGCCGAACATGCACACTGTATACTGGAGCCGAACATGCACGCTGTATACCGGAGCCGAACATGTGCGCTGTATACCGGAGCCGAACATGCACACTGTATACTGGAGACGCACATGCACACTGTATACTGGAGCCGAACATGCACGCTGTATACTGGAGCCGAACATGCACACTGTATACTGGAGACGCACATGCACACTGTATACTGGAGCCGAACATGCACACTGTATACTGGAGCCGAACATGCACGCTGTATACCGGAGCAGAACATGTGCGCTGTATACCGGAGCCGAACATGCACACTGTATACTGGAGACGCACATGCACACTGTATACTGGAGCCGAACATGTGCGCTGTATACCGGAGCCGAACATGTGCGCTGTATACCGGAGCCGAACATGCACACTGTATACTGGAGACGCACATGCACACTGTATACTGGAGCCGAACATGCACACTGTATACTGGAGCCGAACATGCACGCTGTATACCGGAGCCGAACATGTGCGCTGTATACCGGAGCCGAACATGCACACTGTATACTGGAGACGCACATGCACACTGTATACTGGAGCCGAACATGTGCGCTGTATACCGGAGCCGAACATGTGCGCTGTATACCGGAGCCGAACATGCACACTGTATACTGGAGACGCACATGCACACTGTATACTGGAGCCGAACATGCACGCTGTATACTGGAGCCGAACATGCACACTGTATACTGGAGCCGAACATGCACGCTGTATACCGGAGCCGAACATGCACACTGTATACTGGAGCCGAACATGCACGCTGTATACCGGAGCCGAACATGCACACTGTATACTGGAGACGCACATGCACACTGTATACTGGAGCCGAACATGCACACTGTATACTGGAGACGCACATGCACACTGTATACTGGAGCCGAACATGTGCGCTGTATACCGGAGCCGAACATGTGCACTGTATACCGGAGCCGAACATGTTCGCTGTATACTGGAGACGCACATGCGCTGTACACAATCATTGTGACCTGCAAGGTGGAATTTCCTCCACTCCGTGTGGAGGTCAGGGGATCTGTTGGTGGCTGGGGTGGGGAAGAGAGTGGATTGAAAAGGGGGAGGAAAGAGGAGGGCTCGGAGAGAGAGGGAGAGAGGAGATCGGAGGGGGGAGAGAGGAAATCAGAGAGAGAGAGGAGATTGGAAGGGAGAGCGAAGTGATCGGAGAGAGAGAGGAGATGGGGGGTCAAGGGTTATGGGGAACAGGCAGGAAAGTGGAGTTCACTCTCTTTTGTATTGTTCAAATCACATCTTTGCAATGGGTATATCTTAAGGTCATTCGATATATTGCCCGTTTCTTTTTAAACAGGGTGTAGGTCAAATACAGGTCACTGCATGGGAATTCGGCATGTTGACTGAACTCAGAATGACAATTCCATTTATTTCTAAAAGAGGAACTAACTTTAAATATCTGTGTTGTCAGGAATGCCTACTCAAGGAAGAAATTGTCCTTGACAAACATCCAGGATGTAAGGTCACGGCTGCTTACAGAAAAACATGTTAAGTGACAACCTTCTTGGTAGAGTAGGCTGACCATACGTTCCTGCTTTTCAGGGACAGATGAAATATTGTGTCCTCGGGCAAACAAAATCCCCGGAAGAATCCCCATTTGTTAAATTTAATTCAGCAAGGCCAGCATTTATTGCCCATCCCTAATTGGTGGCGGGAGGTGGGGTGGGTGCGGGGGAGAGAGTGGATTGAAAGATGAGAGAGAGGGGGGATTGGAGAGAGAGAGGGAGGGAGGAGATCGGAGGGGAAAGAGAGGAAATCGGAGAGAGAGAGGAGTTCGGAAGAGAGAGTGAAGAGATCGGAGAGAGAGAGGAGATAGGAGAGACAAGCGTTATGGGGAACAGGCAGGAAAGTGGAGCTGAGGCCAAGATCAGACCAACCATGATCTTATTGAATACCGGAGCAGGCTCGAAGGGTCATCTGGCTTACTCTTGGTCGTATTTCTTATGTTCATATGTTCCTATCAGATCAGAGAGAGGGAGAGAAGAGTGATAGGGGAGAGCGAGCACATAGGAGGGAGAGAGAGCGAAAGGGGGGAGAGAGAGAGCAGAGGGGGGAAAAGAGAGGATCAGGTGAAGAGAGAGGTTCGGCAGGGGAGAGAGGAGCTCGGAGAGGGGGTCAGGAGTAAAGAGCACGGAGAGCATTGTGGGGATGGGGGAAGAAAGTGATCGGGTCAAATAAGGGGGGTGAATGAGAGTGAGAACATGATCCAGATGGGAAGATGGATCACTTTCTTCCAACTCTAACCTTCGCCTTTACACCTGCACTACATTCTCTATCTCCTCCCCCGAGACCTGATTGATTCCTCGGAAAGCTCAGTGCATAGATACGGAAGTCATGACATTGTCACTACTCACTTCATATCCATTAAACCTGTTAACAATCTGTGACCAGGGGGCAGGGGGGGGGGAGATGTGGAAGGTCAGGAACCCGGGGGGGAGCGGGGGTAAGGTCAGGAACTCGTGGGGGAGCGGGGGGAAGGTCAGGAACTCGTGGGGGAGCGGGGGCAAGGTCAGGAACTCGTGGGGGAGCGGGGGCAAGGTCAGGAACCCGGTGGGGGGGGGTGAAGGTCAGGAACCCGGGGGGGGGGGGGGAGCGCGGGGAAGGTCAGTATCTTGTTGGGGAAGGAAAAGGTCAGATATTCAGGGGGTGGGAAGAAGGTTAGGAACTTGTTGAGGGGGCAGGAATTTGATGGGGGGGGAGGGGGTGCAGGAGAAGGGTGAGCCCTATCTGTTCTCTGTGAGTTCTGTCTGGAGCCTGGCCGTCAGAATGAATGGCTCGAATTACACATTGCAATGTACTTGATTACTTCGGCAGGCAGGATCCAGGTAAACTGCTAAGTATGTCTTGTACTCCAAGGGGACCAATCACAAATCTGGTGTTGCAAACAGACGCGACTGATAGAAGGGTGAAAGAAATGTTTAAACTCCACAGAAAACCGTCATAGTGACTAGCAGGATAAAAAATTGACATAAACTTATCAATTTATGTAGGAAGAAGCAGACATACCAAGATGGTAGTAACATGGAGAATAATGGATTCCTGCTGCAATTACAAGACATCAAAGGATGTGGATGATGTCACAAAACATAACAGCAAAACTCGAGCAATTAATAATTATCATGTGCACCCTGAGATGAGATTAAAATTGAGATCAGTCTTGCATGTCTTCTTAGAATGAGGTCCAGGGGGCTGGTCTTACTTTATTTGCATTGTACTTTCTGAACAGCTGCAGCCATGCTTGTAGATGCCAATGGCAGTGCGTAATATGTAGTTGACACGTGATGGTTAGCACAACGCAATTATTGCAGCAAGTGATTTGTTAACGTACATCTGCTCAGAAACTGGGGTTTTCACGGCCTCTGGGACTTTCTGTATGAAATTGTGGTATTCAGGCAGAAAATTGCGTTACACACAATTAAATGTAGAAATTTGCAGGTTTTGGTGCTGTACCAAATCACTCGCCCTAGTGATAATTTCCACACGGAGAGATTAACAACACAGCACTGTTGCTGCAAGTTTAATGAGTGATAATAACTGATGGTCACCATAAAAGATACAAGCCGTGTAAAATAATAAACTGTTAGTCTATATGACAGTGATAACATGAATACGGCATGAAGATGGACAAATTCCTTTTAAACAATAGATCACAAAATGGAAAGGTAATTGTGAGCAAGTTAACAAACATTTAACAGGAAACTTCATAACATTCCTCCAAACGACACCAGTCTCACCTTTGCTGAACACTTGCTCACAGAACACCATGGGCTGGATTTTGGGGTCGTTTGTGCTTCGGGTTTTGCCAGTTTTTGACCCTCTACGGCGAAAAATGGTGCGCTGAGTTCTTTTGTGCCGGATCGCGATCCTCTGGCAGGGAAAACACAGCGGGCCAGCCCTGCTGGCGGTGGTGAGGTGGATAAATTGCATAAAAGGTACGTTCCAGTGTTTATTCTTTTATTTTTTTGTAGCAATTTGTGTTGTGCTGTGGGCAATGATTTTGGAATGTTTTTTGTAATTTTTTTCCCCTCCCAAGGCCTCTCTCGGAGCGTTCCCGGCCCCGCACTTTAGTTGGCGAGGTTCCCATTTTGGCGCGGCGAAAGTTGTACAACGTTCCCTTTGTGTTGCCCCTGGCGCAGGGCCCAGATGGCAAAAATTTCTCCACACAGCGCAAACGTTACCTGGGTGATAACTTTCCCGCCCTGCCTCTGTTTTGGCCCCGTAAACGGCAAGGCCGAAAATCCAGCCCTATGATCTGCAGAGGATCTTAAGGCGGTTTTTATTATTGAAAAAAGGAAGAATTTGCCTATTATAGAGGCCTTTACATCAGCAGGATGTACCAAAGTGCATCACAGACAATTAATTACTTTTGAAGTTGTTAGTCGGCAACTGCAGCAGCCAATTTGCATTTCGCAAGGTCCCAAAAACAGCAAGGGAGGTACATGACGAGGTAATTTGTTTTGCTGACATTGATTAAGGGATGAATGTCGATCATGATTTCAGAAGAACTGCCCTGTTCGTTTTCAAAAGAGATCTTTTATATCCAGTTGAGCAGATGGGTGAACATGAGGATTTAACATCTCTGAGAAAACAGCACTTCCTCAGTATTGAACAGAAGTGTTCAAATCCTGGGGTGGAGCTTGAACCCATGACCCTCCAACTCAAGAGGTGAGAGTGCTACCATTGAGCCAAGCTGACATCGAAACCCAATTGAAAGGTCACGGCCCATAGTGGAAGACACCACCAAGGTTGAAAAGAATAGGAAACATTAAAGTTAAGAAGTCTAGTGTGTCTTCTTAGAATACATACAGTGAGATTCAGAGGACTGGTCTTACTCTATTTGAAGACTTTGGCTGAAATCTTTCACTAAAAACGTAAGAAGAAAAGTAGACTTTTACAAATAAGTGTATAATATCTTAATTAATTTTAAATATTTCTTAAATGGCTTGAAAGGAAGCTGTGAGTAACCAGTATGTGATGGGTCCCTGATGGTATAGTTTCAGTGTCCCATTCCCGGTGACCTTTTGGCTGAATGTGTGTTTAACATTCCATTAATATTAGTGAGAGATTAGGTGGTGCAATGGTTAGTGTATGTCTGTTTAAATCTGTGAACCGAGTTTAAATTCAAGGCAGATTGATAGGACAATCGTCTCCTCTTTCTGTTGGCTGTTAAGATCTGATGTAATATTCTCCATAATTGGCAATCATAATTAGAAGCCCCAAGGTGTGGCCAGTGTGTTATATTGGGAAAGGTGTGTTTTTTTGAGACTGGGATTAAGGCAAATTGGTGGTGTAGAATAAAGAGGGGTTTTTTTCACTTGAAATGGGTGTGATTGACAATTAAGTTTTTTAAAAATCCATTCTACAGAGTTGCAGAATTAGCAACCCACACCTTAATGGGCACAAACTGTCATTAAAAAAGATTATGGGGATCAATTCTTGGCTGTCTAGTGATCTTTGCAACTCAGATCCTCAACAGTCAAATGTGGGTACATGTGCTGCAATTCAGAATAATTTATTTCCACGCTCACTGTTTTGGAAGTCATCCATTATCACTGAACCAGAGCTTGATTCACTCTCTTTTGTATTGTTCAAATCACATCTTTGCAACGGGTATATCTTAAGGTCATTCGATATATTGCCCGTTTCTTTTTAAACAGGGTGTAGGTCAAATACAGGTCACTGCATGGGAATTCGGCATGTTGACTGAACTCAGAATGGCAATTCCATTTATTTCTAAAAGAGGAACTAACTTTAAATATCTGTGTTGTCAGGAATGCCTACTCAAGAAAGAAATTGTCCTTGACAAACATCCAGGATGTAAGGTCACAGCTGCTTACAGAAAGGCATGTTAAGTGACAACCTTCATGGTAGAGTAGGCTGACCATATGTTCCTGTTTTTCGGGAACAGTGCCCAGATGAAATATTGTGTCCCCGGGCAAACAAAGTTCCTGGAAGAATCCCCGTGTTTTTTCATTTGTTCCAGCAAGGCCAGCATTTATTGCCCATCCCTAATTGCCCTTGAGAAGGTGGTGGTGAGCTGCCTTCTTGAACCGCTGCAGTCCGTGTGGTGAAAGTACTCCCATAATGCTGTTAGTGAAGGAGTTCTAGGATTTTGACCCAGCGACTGTGAAGGAACGGCGATATATTTCCAAGTCGAGATGGTGTGTAACTTGGAGGGGAACTTGCAGGTGATGGTGTTCCATTGCGCCTGCTGCCCTTGTCCTTCCAAGTGGTAGAGGTTGCAGGTTTGTGAGGTGCTGCTGAAGAAGCCTTGGCGAATTGCTGCAGTGCATCTTGTAGATGGTACACACTGCAGCCACGGTGCGCCGGTGGTGGAGGGAGTGAGTGTTGAAGGTGGTGGATGGGGTGCCGATCAAGTGGGCTGCTTTGTCCTGGATGGTGTCTAGCTTCTTGAATGTTGTTGGAGCTGCACATATCCAGGCAAGTGGAGAGTATTCCATCACACTCCTGACTTGTACCTTGTAGATGGTGGAAAGGCTTTGGGGAGTCAGGAGGTGAGACACTCGCCGCAGAATACCCAGCCTCTGACCTGCTCTTGTTGCCACAGTATTTATGTGGCTGGTCCAGTTAAATTTCTAGTCAATGATGACGCCCAGGATGTTGATGGTGGGGGATTCAGCGATGATAATGCCGTTAAATGTCAAGGGCCAGTGGTTGGACTCTCGCTTGTTGGAGATAGTCATTGCCTGGCACTTGTGTGGTGTGAATGTTACTTGCCACATATCAGCCCGAGCCTGAATGTTGTCCAGGTCTTGCTGCATGCGGGCATGGACTGTCCATTATCTGAGGGAGTTACGAATGGCACTGAACACTGCAGCCATCAGTGAACATCCCCACTTCTGACCTTATGATGGAGGTAAGGTCATTGATGAAGCAACTGAAGATGATTGTGCCTAGGACGCTACCCTGAGCAACTCTTGCAGTGATGTCCTGGGGCCAAGATGATTGACCTCCAACCACCACAACCATCTTCTTTTATGCTAGTTATGTCTCCAGCCCGTGGGGAGTTTTCCCCCTGTTTGCCATTGACTTCAGTTTTACTAGGGATCCTTGATGCCACACTCGGTCAAATGCTGCCTTGATGTCAAGGACAGTCACTCTCACCTCACCTCTGGAATTCAGTTCTTTTGTCCATGTCTGGATCAAGACTGTAATGAGGTCTGGAGCCGAGTGGTCCTGGCTGAACCCAAACTGGACATCAGTGAGCAGGTTATTGGTGAGTAAGTGCCGCTTGATAGCACTGTTGATGACACCTTCCATCACTTTGCTGATGATTGAGAGTAGACTGATGGGGCAGTAATTGGCCGGATTGGATTTGTCCTACACTTTGTGGACAGGACATACCTGGGCAGTTTTCCACATTGTCCACATTGTCTGGTAGATGCCAGTGTCGTAGCTATACTGGAACAGCTTGGCTAGAGGCGCGTCTAGTTCTACAGCACGACATTTGGGATGTTGTTGGAGCCCATAGCCTTTGCTGTATCCAGTGCACTCAGCCAATTCGACTGGCGTCTGTGATGGTGGGGACCTCAGAAGGAGGCCGATATGCATCATCCACTTGGTACCTCTGGTTGAAGATGGTTGTAAATGCTTCAGCCTTGTCTTTTATACTTACATGCTGGGCTCTGCCATTATGGGAATATTCATGGAGCCTCCTCCTCCCATTAGTTGTTTCATGGCCCACCACCATTCATGACTAGATGTAACAGAACTGCAAAGCCTTGATCTGATCCGTTGATTGTAAGATCACCTAGTCCTGTCTATAGCATGCTGATTCCATTGTTTAGCATGCATGTAGTCCTGTATTGCAGCCTCCCCAGGTTGGTACCTCATTTTTAGCAATTGAAGGACTTTTTACAGCGAATGAAGTACTTTTGGAGTGTGGTCATTGTTGTAATGTGGGAAATGTGTCAACCAACTTGCGCACAGCAAACTCCCACAAACAGCAATGTGATAATGACCAGAAAATCTGTTTTTGTTATGTTGATTGAGGGATAAATATTGGCCCCAGGGCACCAGGGTAACTCCCCAGCTCTTCTTCGAAATAGTGCCATGGGATCTCTTGCATCCACCTGAGAGGGCAGGTTTAATGTTTCTTCCGAAAGATGGCACCTTGGACAGTGCAGCACTCCCTCAGCACTGCACTGGAGTGCCAGCCTGGGCAATGAGAGTATCCCCCTGGGCTGTCAGTTTGTTTTAGCTCGAAGGCTAAATTAAAACAACAACTAGTACTATGGCCAGAGTGACTCATGGCACATGCTGACTGGATGGTCTTTCCACTCATGTGCCAGTTGAATTTTCAGCTGATGATCTGCTGCTGGATTTTTGGCGCCGGAAGTGCTTGAAGGAGAGGCCACAGGAGAGGGCCCGCTCACAATCTCTGGGGTGCTGGGAGGGGGGTGCTAATCCTAGATACTGTGTGGGGGGTGAGGTTGGGTGTGATCTCAGTCACTGGTGGTGGGGGGCAGGGGGGGGAATCACCGTGGTCTGAATGTGCTTCTGTGGTGTGACGTCACATCCACAGTAATTAGATGCACATTTGTATTGCATTTGTAGTGTATCTGTGCAACTGATAAAATATCGGCTGCTAAAATATATTCCCTCGCTATGCTTCGCAACCTACAATTTCTGTCTTGGTTGCTGTCCTGTGCTCCCACCCTGTGTGTCCCCAGATTCGATTTAGGAAATAGGATCACCCTATGCTAGAATCTGCCATATTCTTATCTTAAAATCATTATAGTTGGTTTTAGCAATGGGAATTGAAAGAATTCTGTGCTATTAAAGACGTTCACAACATTGTTTACTGTAAAATGGAGATGAACTCAAGTTGCCTGGCCGCAGCATTGTGATTGCTACAGGCAGCCAAATCTTGGATTCTGAATGCTTGGCATGGCTCTCGGAGGTCCATGAGAGCTTCCCGTTGTCTGACCTTTATTGGCTAAGTGGATCCTTGTCTTGTGTTTCCCCAGCAACCTGTTGTATTGACAAAACTTGAAACTCCACAGTTTAGTTCCTCTTTTATTTGCCAGTATTTTTTGTGCACATTTAACCGTTACAGATTTTTATCTAAAGATACAGCCCTGAATAAAGACATTGCTTCCTGTGTCAATTCATTTTCCACTGACATAAAGTACATTTGCATCATTATCTGGCATGAATTAAAATGTTGTTCAGGCACAGAAATAAAACAAAATCTATAGCAGATATTAGGAACCCTGAATGATAAGATGGTAATTCAATTGAGGGGTTAGGACACTATCATAAGGTCTGAGATTACAACCTGAGAGGCCAGGCATGTTGCTCATTCTTCCCCCCGCCCCCCCCCCACCCATCCACGACTCCTCTTGCACCAGCATTTTAAGCAGCGAAAATTTGAACTTTTCCTCCAAACTGGTTTTCTTATTTTTACGTTATGGTATTCATAGTTGACTCAGATATTGACGATAGGATGTGTGTTGTACTTTGGATCTGTCTTCACTAAGGAAGACACAAATAACCTTCCGGAAATACTAGAGGTTCGAGAGTCCAGCGAAAAGAAGGAACTGAAGGAAATCCTTATTAGGCAGGAAATTGTGTTAGGGAAATTGATGGGATTGAAGGCCGATAAATCCCCAGGGCCTGATAATCTGCATCCCAGAGTACTTAAGGAAGTGGCCCTAGAAATAGTGGATGCATTGGTGATCATTTTCCAACAGTCTATTGACTCTGGATCAGTTCCTATGGACTGAAGGGTAGCTAATGTAACACCACTTTTTAAAAAGGAGGGAGAGAGAAAACAGGTAATTATAGACCAGTTAGCCTGACATCGGTTGTGGGGAAAATGTTGGAATTAATTATTAAAGATGAAATAGCAGTGCATTTTGAAAGCAGTGACAGAATCGGTCCAAGTGAACATGGATTTATGAAAGGGAAATCATGCTTGAAAAATCTTCTAGAATTTTTTGAGAATGTAACTAGTAGAGTGGACAAGGGAGAACCAGTGGATGTGGTGTATTTGGACTTTCAAAATGCTTTTGACAAGGTCCAACACAAGAGATTAGTGTGCAGAATTAAAGCACATAGTATTGGGGGTAATGTATTGATGTGGACAGAGAACTGGTTGGCAGACAGGAAGCAAAGAGTCGGAATAAACGGGTCCTTTTCAGAATGGCAGGCAGTGACCAGTGGGGTGCCGCAGGGTTCAGTGCTGGGACCCCAGCTATTTACAATATACATCAATGATTTAGATGAAGGAATTGAATGTAATAACTCCAAGTTTGCAGATGACACTAAGCTGGGTGGCGGTGTGAGCTGTGAGGAGGATGCTAAGAGACTGCAGGGTGACTTGGACAGGTTAGGTGAGTGGGCAAATGCATGGCAGATGCAGTATAATGTGGATAAATGTGAGGTTATCCACTTTGGTGGCAAAAACAGGAAGACAGAATATTATCTGAATGGTGACAGATTAGGAAAAGGGGAGGTGCAACGAGACCTGGGTGTCATGGTACATCAGTCATTGAAGTTTGGCATGCAGGTACAGCAGGCGGCAAAGAAGGCAAATGGCATGTTGGCCTTCATAGCTAGAGGATTTGAGTATAGGAGCAAGGAGGTGTTACTACAGTTGTACAGGACCTTAGTGAGGCCACACCTGGAATATTGTGTTCAGTTTTGGTCCCCTAATCTGAGGAAGGGTGTTCTTGCTATTGAGGGAGTACAGCGAAGGTTCACCAGATTGATTCCCGGAAAGGCAGGACTGACATATGAGGAGAAACTGGATCAACTGGGCTTGTATCCACTGGAGTTTAGAAGGATGAGAGGGGATCTCATAGAAACATATAAAATTCTGACGGGATTGAACAGGTTAGAGGCAGGAAGAATGTTCCCGTTGCTGGGGGGTTCCAGAACCAGGGGACATAATCTTAGGATAAGGGGTAAGCCATTTAGGACCGAGATGAGGAGACACGCTCCCTAGAAAACTATTGAGCTTTTACATTTAAAATGAGCCATTCTGAATAATTTTAACCACTTTTGCACTTACAATTGATCAATTTTTAATCTAAATCAATTAAAATAACCCTCGGATGTGGAGCACTTCCCCACTACAGGCACCCAGTCTTAGCATCAGAGAGTCCCAGGTTAAGTACGGCATAGACAGATGCAGAGTAAAGCTCCCTGCACTCTGCCTCCAACAACGGCCCAAAATTTGCGGTCGGAGACTTCATGGGTCGCATGCCTCCAACCTGCAAAAAATCTACGCATTTTCCTGGTGGACCAGCAGGCTCGTAGATTTGTGCCCCTCGGCCTCTCTGGGTTCCTGCGGGTAGAGACCCATGTATCCCAGGGGCACACGCGGTTTGCAAACACCCCTGGGGTCACGTGGGCCAGTCCAACCAATAAAAGAAGGGAATCATTATTCCTATTTATGGGGCTTCCACTGGTATGGAACTCCCATAAGTATGAATGGGGATCATTTAAAAAATACATGAAATAAATGTAAAAAAAACATTACATATTTAAAATTAATTAAAATGCCATTTAATTCAATATTTTAAACTAAAATTCAATATTTGAAAACGAAATGTAAATGTATTAACAGAGCTAAAAATTAAACGTGTCTTATTGGACTGGGTTTTTAATGTATAAATGAGTGATAAGATTTTATTTTTCTATTTTTTTAAAAACTCTTATGCAGGGGTAAGAATTTCAAGTGCTTTCGGTGGGCTGAAGTTGAGAAAATAGCCCAACTCTCTACCCGCGGAGGTCCTTCTCCTGGGAATGCGTGGCATCTGCCAAGAGGATTCTTGACCGATCGCAAGTTCCAGGTTTCAGAGCATGTGCAGTGCATACCTAAACCCGGAACTTGTGGGGCCCCAAGGGTGCGTGCACACCTCTTACGCACCCATAGGGGTCTCAAATTCAGCCCCAACATGTCTGAGCCCTAACTTTAGAGCAGTGCTTCGTAGGAGTAGGAGTAAATGGGTACTTTTCAGAATGGCAGGCAGTGACTAGTGGGGTACCGCAAGGTTCTGTGCTGGGGCCCCAGCTGTTTACACTGTACATTAATGATTTAGATGAGGGGATTAAATGTAGTATCTCCAAATTTGCGGATGACACTAAGTTGGGTGGCAGTGTGAGCTGCGAGGAGGATGCTGTGAGGCTGCAGAGCGACTTGGATAGGTTAGGTGAGTGGGCAAATGCATGGCAGATGAAGTATAATGTGGATAAATGTGAGGTTATCCACTTTGGTGGTAAAAACAGAGAGACAGACTATTATCTGAATGGTGACAGATTAGGAAAAGGGGAGGTGCAAAGAGACCTGGGTGTCATGGTACATCAGTCATTGAAGGTTGGCATGCAGGTGCAGCAGGCGGTTAAGAAAGCAAATGGCATGTTGGCCTTCATAGCAAGGGGATTTGAGTACAGGGGCAGGGAGGTGTTGCTACAGTTGTACAGGGCATTGGTGAGGCCACACCTGGAGTATTGTGTACAGTTTTGGTCTCCTAACCTGAGGAAGGACATTCTTGCTATTGAGGGAGTGCAGCGAAGGTTCACCAGACTGATTCCCGGGATGGCGGGACTGACCTATCAAGAAAGACTGGATCAACTGGGCTTATATTCACTGGAGTTCAGAAGAATGAGAGGGGACCTCATAGAAACATTTAAAATTATTGATCCAGTCTTTCTTGATAGGTCAGTCCCGCCATCCCGGGAATCAGTCTGGTGAACCTTCGCTGCACTCCCTCAATAGCAAGAATGTCCTTCCTCAGGTTAGGAGACCAAAACTGTACACAATACTCCAGGTGTGGCCTCACCAATGCCCTGTACAACTGTAGCAACACCTCCCTGCCCCTGTACTCAAATCCCCTTGCTATGAAGGCCAACATGCCATTTGCTTTCTTAACCGCCTGCTGCACCTGCATGCCAACCTTCAATGACTGATGTACCATGACACCCAGGTCTCTTTGCCAACCTTCAATGACTGATGTACCATGACACCCAGGTCTCTTTGCACCTCCCCTTTTCCTAATCTGTCACCATTCAGATAATAGTCTGTCTCTCTGTTTTTACCACCAAAGTGGATAACCTCACATTTATCCACATTATACTTCATCTGCCATGCATTTGCCCACTCACCTAACCTATCCAAGTCGCTCTGCAGCCTCACAGCATCCTCCTCGCAGCTCACAGTGCCACCCAACTTAGTGTCATCCGCAAATTTGGAGATACTACATTTAATCCCCTCATCTAAATCATTAATGTACAGTGTAAACAGCTGGGGCCCCAGCACAGAACCTTGCGGTACCCCAATAGTCACTGCCTGCCATTCTGAAAAGTACCCATTTACTCCTACTCTTTGCTTCCTGTCTGACAACCAGTTCTCAATCCATGTCAGTACACTACCCCCAATCCCATGTGCTCTAACTTTGCACATCAATCTCTTGTGTGGGACCTTGTCGAACGCCTTCTGAAAGTCCAAATATACCACATCAACTGGTTCTCCCTTATCCACTCTACTGGAAACATCCTCAAAAAATTCCAGAAGATTTGTCAAGCATGATTTCCCTTTCACAAATCCATGCTGACTTGGACCTATCATGTCACCTCTTTCCAAATGCACTGCTATGACATCCTTAATAATTGATTCCATCATTTTACCCACTACCGATGTCAGGCTGACCGGTCTATAATTCCCTGTTTTCTCTCTCCCTCCTTTTTTAAAAAGTGGGGTTACATTGGCTACCCTCCACTCCATAGGAACTGATCCAGAGTCAATGGAATGTTGGAAAATGACTGTCAACGCATCCACTATTTCCAAGGCCACCTCCTTAAGTACTCTGGGATGCAGTCCATCAGGCCCTGGGGATTTATCGGCCTTCAATCCCATCAATTTCCCCAACACAATTTCCCGGCTAATAAGGATTTCCCTCAGTTCCTCCTCCTTACTAGACCCCCCGACCCCTTTTATAACCGGAAGGTTGTTCGTGTCCTCCTTCGTGAATACCGAACCAAAGTACTTGTTCAATTGGTCCGCCATTTCTTTGTTCCCCGTTATGACTTCCCCTGATTCTAACTGCAGGGGACCTACGTTTGTCTTTACTAACCTTTTTCTCTTTACATATCTATAGAAACTTTTGCAATCCGTCTTAATGTTCCCTGCAAGCTTCTTCTCATACTCCATTTTCCCTGCCCTAATCAAACCCTTTGTCCTCCTCTGCTGAGTTCTAAATTTCTCCCAGTCCCCAGGTTCGCTGCTATTTCTGGCCAATTTGTATGCCACTTCCTTGGCTTTAATACTATCCCTGATTTCCCTTGATAGCCACGGTTGAGCCACCTTCCCTTTTTTATTTCTATGCCAGACAGGAATGTACAATTGTTGTAGTTCATCCATGCGGTCTCTAAATGTCTGCCATTGCCCATCCACAGTCAACCCCTTAAGTATCATTCGCCAATCCATCTCAGCCAATTCACGCCTCATACCTTCAAAGTTAGCCTTCTTTAAGTTCTGGACCATGGTCTCTGAATTAACTGTTTCATTCTCCATCCTAATGCAGAATTCCACCATATTATGGTCACTCTTCCCCAAGGGGCCTCGCACAACGAGATTGCTAATTAATCCTTTCTCATTACATAACACCCAGTCTAAGATGGCCTCCCCCCTAGTTGGTTCCTCGACATATTGGTCTAAAAAACCATCCCTTATGCACTCCAGAAAATCCTCCTCCACCGTATTGCTTCCAGTTTGGTTAGCCCAATCTATGTGCATATTAAAGTCACCCATTATAACTGCTGCACCTTTATTGCACGCACCCCTAATTTCCTGTTTGATGCCCTCCCCAACATCACTACTACTGTTTGGAGGTCTGTACACAACTCCCACTAACGTTTTTTGCCCTTTGGTGTTCTGCAGCTCTACCCATATAGATTCCACATCATCCAAGCTAATGTCCTTCCTAACTATTGCCTTAATCTCCTCCTTAACCAGCAATGCCACCCCACCTCCTTTTCCTTTTATTCTATCCTTCCTGAGTGTTGAATACCCCTGGATGTTGAGTTCCCAGCCCTGCTCATCCTGGAGCCACGTCTCCGTAATCCCAATCACATCATATTTGTTAACATCTATTTGCACAGTTAATTCATCCACCTTATTGCGGATACTCCTTGCATTAAGACACAAAGCCTTTAGGCTTGTTTTTTTAACACCCTCTGTCCTTTTAGAATTTTGCTGTACAATGGCCCTTTTTGTTCTTTGCCTTGGGTTTCTCTGCCCTCCACTTTTCCTCATCTCCTTTCTGTCTTTTGTTTTTGCCTCCTTTTTGTTTCCCTCTATCTCCCTGCATTGGTTCCCATCCCCCTGCCATATTAGTTTAACTCCTCCCCAACAGCACTAGCAAACACTCCCCCGAGGACATTGGTTCCGATTCTGCCCAGGTGCAGACCGTCCGGATTGTACTGGTCCCACCTCCCCCAGAACCGGTTCCAATGCCCCAGGAATTTGAATCCCTCCCTGCTGCACCATTGCTCAAGCCACGTATTCATCTGAGCTATCCTGCGATTCCTACTCTGACTAGCACGTGGCACTGGTAGCAATCCCGAGATTACTACTTTTGAGGTCCTACTTTTTAATTTAGCTCCTAGCTCCTTAAATTCATTTCGTAGGAACTCATCCCTTTTTTTACCTATGTCATTGGTACCAACGTGCACCACGACAACTGGCTGTTCTCCCTCCCTTTTTAGAATGTCCTGCACCCGCTCCGAGACATCCTTGACCCTTGCACCAGGGAGGCAACATACCATCCTGGAGTCTCGGTTGCGGCCGCAGAAACACCTATCTATTCCCCTTACAATTGAATCCCCTATCACTATCGCTCGCCCACTCTTTTTCCTGCCCTCCTGTGCAACAGAGCCAGCCACGGTGCCATGAACTTGGCTGCTGCTGCCCACTCCTGATGAGTCATCCCCCTCAACAGCACTCAAAGCAGTGTATCTGTTTTGCAGTGGGATGACCACAGGGGAACCCTGCACTACCTTCCTTGCACTACTCTTCCTGCTGGTCTTCCATTCCCTCGCTGGCTGTGGACCCTTCTCCTGCGGTAAGACCAACTCGCTACACGTGATACTCACGTCATTCTCAGCCAACTCAAACTATAGGAAGCAGAGTGCTTATACTTTAACATAAATTTATAGTGTCCTTGCTTACATCAGCAATGCTATAGTCACAGAATAAAATAAACAACATGGCTACTATCTAGTCTTTCAACAAAAATGATTGGTTTATTTTAGTCTCCTCTTCTGAGAGTATTGCTCTCTTAACTCGAGACCTAATTGTACAATAGTGATAAACTCGGTCATTATCATACTGTAATTAAAATATAATTTCCCTTTCAGATGAGGGCTCATATGAAGATTTTACTCAGAACATCACTGCTATTCAGATGTTTGAATGTCCAAACCAGTTAGTGATAACTTCGGTAGAACCCATATTCTGCAACACATTTCTTAAATGACAGGTACAAGCTTTCAATAGATAGGCTCAGATGAAGGTGACTCTTTGCATCATTTGCTCTCACCCTTCCAGAAATCTGTTCTCTCTCCCCACTATAACATTTTTCATTAAATGAGTCCACTGCCTTGGTCTCAACCATAATTACTAGCAAGCCATTCCATCTGTTGGTCAGCTTGTGTGAGAACATTTGAATAAAATGCAGTGAAGAATTAGTGAGGAGATTACTAATCATCCACTATTCATTACTCATGCACCATCAATAGAATACTACTAGAATGGAATAGAATTGTAAAATTTGCAATTCGTAATTCTTGCACCAAATCATTTTGGACAATTTTAGCAATATGCCCACCATCATGGTTGAATTGTGTCATGTTGCACAAATAGAAAGAAACAAAGACTTGCATTTATATAGCACCTTAATAAGAGAGGCAAAGAGACAGTACAAGAATAGATTGGCGGCTAATATAAAAGAGAATCTAAAGGTCTTCTATAGGCATATTAACAGTATGCCTATAGAAGATCTCCTAACTGGAGATCTATTAGTGGAGGCAGAATAAGGTACTGAATAAGTTCTCTATATTGGTGTTTACCAAGAAAGAGGACTTTGCCAAAGCTACGGTAAATGAGGAGGTTGTCGGGATACTGGATGCGATAAAAATAGATAAAGAGGAAGTACTAGAAAGACTGGCAGTAATTAAAGTGGATAAATCACCTGGTCCGGATGGAATGCATCCAAGGTCGCTGAGGGAAGTAAGGATAGAAATTGTGACTAAGCCCCGGGGTCGGAGATTGGCCTCTTCTCTGGGTTTCCCGCATGACTGGAAGCCAGCCTGTCAATCAGGCTGACTTCTGGTTGGGAAGCTGGACCCTGATGTCACCGCCCACCCTTCCCCTCCCCCGCATCGTGCGGGTGGGACCTGGGAAAATCCAGCCTTGAATTTTTGATCAGGTAACAGAGAATGGATGAGGGCAGTGCAGTTAATGTCGTGTATATGGTCTTTCAAAAGGCATTTAATAAAGTACCACATAATAGACTTGTTTAGCAAAATTGAAGCCCATGTGATAAAAGTGGCAGTAGCAGCATGGATACAAAATTGGATAAAGGAATGAAAACAGAGAATGGCTCTGAAGGTATACAGTGGTGTTCCCCAGTGTTCAGTACCAGGACCACTGCTGTTTTTGATATACATTAATAACTTGGAGTTGGGAATAGAGGGAATATTTTTGAAATTTGCAGATGACACGTAACTTGGAAGTGTAGTAAACACTGAGGAAGATAGTAATAGACTTCAAGAGGCCACAGTCAGGCTGGTGGAATGGGTGGACACTTGGCAGCTGAATTTCAATGCAGAAAAATATGATGTGATATATATTTTGGTAGGAAGAATGAGGAGAGACAGTGCATGCTAAATGGTAACATTTCAAAGGGGGTACAAGAGCAGAGAGACTTTGGAGGTCTTTGTGCACAACTGTTAATAAAGCATATGGGATCCTGGGCTTCATAAATAGAGGTATAGGGTGTAATTGTAACCTCCTAAAATGGATAGATTTGGGTCAGGTGAGATGTTAAAATTTAAAAATCTCAAACCTAACCCCAACCCGTCTACTTCCATTTTTAATGGAGGCAGGACGGGAGATGGGCAACCAACCCGCTCCCAGGAGGCGGATTGGACATTTAAATATTATAACGAGGCTGTGTGCCTCATACTTAACCAATCTTCCAAGTTATATATGAGGCTGGCTGGGTCTCCTGGGCCTCAGGAAACCTGGCAGCTAAATGGAGGCGGTGACTGCTTCCTTTTACAGCATTTCTTGTGAGCTAGGAGGAGCAGGAATGGGATCAGGCCAACCAGTACCCCCACCCCCCGATTATATCCCCCCGCGATTGGATCACCCCCTCCGAGATCGGACCCTCCACCGCCCACTCGCCCCATATCAGCAACCACCCCCACAGCCCGGGATTGGACCCCGCAGGGATCGGCGACCACCCCCCAAAATCCAGACCCCGCCCCCATGCTCCCACAATTCCAGCTGCAGGCTCCCTACCTGCTCCTGGTCTGCTATTTTCCCCGCCCGACAGGGAGCCAAGCCTGTCAATCAGACTGGCTTCCAGGTGGGAAATGTGCTTGAAAAAAAAGAAATACACTATGAAGTTTATACTCCGCAACCTTGAATAAAACTCCTCACTCCCCACTCACAAAACCCGCCCCAGTAAATATCGAGGTCAAAGTTGCCAAAAGAAGTTATGCTAAACCTATGTAAACACTAGTTCAGCCGCAGCGGGAGTATTGTGTCCAATTCTGGGTACCACACTTTTGGAAGGACGTGAAGGCTTCGGAGAGGGTACAGAAGGGATTTCCCACCATCAACATCCTGGGGGTCTCCATTAACGTATCTGGACCAGCCAGATAAATACTGTGGCTACAAGAGCAGGTCAGAGGCTGGGTATTCTGCAGTGATTGTCTCACCTCCTGGACTTCCCAAAGCCTTTCCACCATCTACAAGGCACAGGTCAGGAGTGTGATGGAATACTCTCCACTTGCCTGGATGAGTGCAGCTCCAACAGCACTCTAGAAGCTCGACACCATCCAGAACAAAGCAGCTGCTTGATTGGCAGCCAAACCACCCCCTTCAACGTTCACTCCCTCCACTACCGGCGCACCGTTGCTGCAGTGTGTACCATCTACAAGATGCACTGCAGCAACTCGCCAAGGCTTCTTCGACAGCACCTCCCAAACCCGCGACTTTTACCACCTAGAAGGACAAGGCAGCAGGTCCATGGGATCACCATCACCTTCACATTCTCCTCCAAGTCACACGCCATCCTGACTTGGAAATATATCACCGTTCCTTCATCGTCACTGGGTCAAAATCCTGGAACTCCCTCCCTAACAGCACTGTGGGAGCACCTTCACCACACGGACTGCAGTGGTTCAAGAAGGCGGCTCACCACCACCTTTTCACAGGGCAATTAGGGATGGGCAATAAATGCCGGCCTTGCCAGTGATAGCCACACTCCATGAATGAATTAAAAAAAAAATTACAATAATTTTTTCAGGGATGAGGGATTACAGTTACATGGATTAACTTGAGAAGCTTGGTCTGTTTTCTTTAGAGCAGAGAAGGCTCAGAGATGATTTGAGAGAGGTATTTAAATCATGAAGGGTTTAGATAAAGTAAAGAAAGAGAAATTGTTTCCAATGGCTGTCGAGTCGATAACTAGAGGACACAGATTTAAAGCGATTGGGATAAGAACCAGAGGCAAATGAGGAAAACCATTTTATGCAAATAGTGGTTAGATATGTAAAGAGAAAAAGGTTAGTAAAGACAAACATAGGTCCCCTGCAGTCAGAATCAGGGGAAGTCATAACGGGGAACAAAGAAATGGCGGACCAATTGAACAAGTACTTTGGTTCGGTATTCACTGAGGAGGACACAAACAACCTTCCGGATATAAAAGGGGTCGGAGGGTCCAGTAAGGAGGAGGAACTGAGGGAAATCCTTATTAGTCGGGAAATTGTGTTGGGGAAATTGATGGGATTGAAGGCCGATAAATCCCCAGGGCCTGCTGGACTGCATCCCAGAGTACTTAAGGAGGTGGCCTTGGAAATAGTGGATGCATTGACAGTCATTTTCCAACATTCCATTGACTCTGGATCAGTTCCTATGGAGTGGAGGGTAGCCAATGTAACCCCACTTTTTAAAAAAGGAGGGAGAGAGATAACAGGGAATTATAGACCGGTCAGCCTGACATCGGTAGTGGGTAAAATGATGGAATCAATTATTAAGGATGTCATAGCAGTGCATTTGGAAAGAGGTGATATGATAGGTCCAAGTCAGCATGGATTTGTGAAAGGGAAATCATGCTTGACAAATCTTCTGGAATTTTTTGAGGATGTTTCCAGCAGAGTTGTCAAGGGAGAACCAGTTGATGTGGTATATTTGGACTTTCAGAAGGCTTTCGACAAGGTCCCACACAAGAGATTAATGTGCAAAGTTAAAGCACATGGGATTGGGGGTAGTGTGCTGACATGGATTGAGAACTGGTTGTCAGACAGGAAGCAAAAAGTAGGAGTAAATGGGGACTTTTCAGAATGGCAGGCAGTGACTAGTGGGGTACCGCAAGGTTCTGTGCTGGGGCCCCAGCTGTTTACACTGTACATTAATGATTTAGACGAGGGGATTAAATGTAGTATCTCCAAATTTGTGGATGACACTAAGTTGGGTGGCAGTGTGAGCTGCGAGGAGGATGCTATGAGGCTGCAGAGCGACTTGGATAGGTTAGGTGAGTGGGCAAATGCATGGCAGATGAAGTATAATGTGGATAAATGTGAGGTTATCCACTTTGGTGGTAAAAACAGAGAGACAGACTATTATCTGAATGGTGACAGATTAGGAAAAGGGGAGGTGCAAAAAGACCTGGGTGTCATGGTACATCAGTCATTGAAGGTTGGCATGCAGGTACAGCAGGCGGTTAAGAAAGCAAATGGCATGTTGGCCTTCATAGCGAGGGGATTTGAGTACAGGGGCAAGGAGGTGTTGCTACAGTTGTACAGGGCCTTGGTGAGGCCACACCTGGAGTATTGTGTACAGTTTTGGTCTCCTAACCTGAGGAAGGACATTCTTGCTATTGAGGGAGTGCAGCCAAGGTTCACCAGACTGATTCCTGGGATGGCGGGACTGACCTATCAAGAAAGACTGGATCAACTGGGCTTGTATTCACTGGAGTTCAGAAGAATGAGAGGGGACCTCATAGAAACATTTAAAATTCTGACGGGGTTAGACAGGTTAGATGCAGGAAGAATGTTCCCAATGTTGGGGAAGTCCAGAACCAGGGGACACAGTCTAAGGATAAGGGGGAAGCCATTTAGGACCGAGATGAGGAGGAATTTATTCACCCAGAGAGTGGTGAACCTGTGGAATTCTCTACCACAGAAAGTTGTTGAGGCCAATTCACTAAATATATTCAAAAAGGAGTTAGATGAAGTCCTTACTACTAGGGGAATCAAGGGGTATGGTGAGAAAGCAGGAATCGGGTACTGAAGTTGCATGTTCAGCCATGAACTCATTGAATGGCAGTGCAGGCTAGAAGGGCCGAATGGCCTACTCCTGCACCTATTTTCTATGTTTCTATGTTTCTATGATTTGGGATGCACTGCCTGACAGGGGGATGGAAACAGATTCAATAGTAGCTTGCAAAAGGATGAATATATTAAGGAGAAAAAATGATAAGGATATGGGGAAAGAGCTGGGGTGTGGGACTAAATGGATTGGTCACCAAAAGATCCGGCGCAAACTCGATGGGCCGTTCTCTGATTCTTTGATTCACGACCCCAGGACATCTAAAAACGCTTAACAGCCAATGAAGTCGTTTTGAAGTTTTCTTAAGAGCTTTGGGATGTCCTACGGATGTGAAAGGCATCCTGGAGTGTCCTAGGGTTATTTCAATGTAGGGAAACACAGCAGCCAATTTGAGCACAGCAAGGTCACACAAACAGAAATTAGATAAATGACCAGATAATCTGTTTTTTAGTGATGCTGGTTGAGGGATAAATATTGGCCAGTATATCGGGGAGAACTCGCCTGCTCTTCTTCAAAATAGTGTCATGGGATCTTTTGCATCCATCTAAAAGGGACATCAGTTTAATATCTCCTCTGAAAGGTGACACCTCTGACAGTTCTGCACTGGAATGTCAACCTGGATTATGTGGTCAAGTCTCTTGAATGGAACTTGAACCCACAACATTCTGACTTCGAGGCAAGTGTGTTACTCACTGAGCCACAGCTGACAACACAAATTGTCATGCAATTGTTATGGGCCAGAATGCTCACATTTTTCTCTTTGATTTTTAATTTAAAATATTTCTTTTGTGTGACGTTTTTGCACTCATGTAGGCCAAGGGATGTTAACCTTCACCAATGCAATATTTTCCCATTTCAGAACTGGACCCCCAAACATAGAAAACATTTTGGGGAATTTCTTTCAATGGGTATCATTGAAATATCTTTCCACGGATAGTCATGGCAACCACTTCCTCAGCTCCCTCAGCACTGCATACCAGAATTTCTAACTTTCACAGTCACCTAATGGCGTGGGCAAACGCTGGCATTATTTAAATGAGGTCACCTCTTCCAACCCATACTTTGGTGTTCACAGGCATGTACATCCTAGCACTTATCCTGGGATCTCTGTGTTGTAGGAGGTAGGCACCTTTAGAATATACCAGAACACTAGGCATTAGGCACTTGCTAGATATATCTCACCGCATATAAGTTTAAAGTGGCCACACATAAAATGGCTGCCCAGGCATGTACATCCTAGCACTTATCCTGGGATCTCTGGCCCATTGACTTTTGAGGCAACAAACAATGGATTTATGAAAACATATCAATTCAGTAATTCAAGACTTCTAACATCATACACCTGTTTATAATGAAGGCATTGAATGATGAAAGGAGTGCATTCCCTATTGTGAAAAAAGTGAAATGCAGTGACAAGTACTGACACTTTAATGAACTGAGGTATGTAACCTGTGCTGATCTACACAGAGCAGCCATTCGCCTTTAGTGTGAATTAAGAGGCAGCTTTGTGCTTTGAGCCCACGCTCATTAGGAAATTGTTTGAGACTGCCCAAATACATTTAACAGAGAAGCTTTACAACTAGGAAAAATGTTGCTTTCCCGTCATTCTAAGATAGTTGCAGAGGTAAAAGGGGTAGTGTGCTAAATCCATGTGCCAACATCACACTATTTCTTATCAGAACTGTCCAGTTACAATCATTATTGAGAATTGATTTACATCATTCACAGATCCATTCTTTTGCCTTTGGGGTCCTGGAACCCAGACACTGTTTCCAGAATCTCCTAACATGATAACTTAATGCTGAGACAATCCCAACGCATGCTACATAGAGCAATATACTCCCACTTCCTGTTAGAATGGAAAAAGAATCTAAAATATCTTTCATGCAATTGATAATCAGCCAAGATCGTGCAATTCCCACCCTGCTGTCCCCATGAGACCTCAAGTATTCATTAACCCCTTGAAGATAGCGCAAACTCTCAGTTTCCCAGGTCAAATTCCATAAACAAGTTTTAATAATGTTCTTTAGTACTTAAATTCACCAATCACATCCTCTCAGGGGAAGGAGGACCTGTGCTCAAAGGGGAGCGGGTTGGAGATACAGGGTTCAATTTTCTCCAATGCCATTTTTTGTCGTTTTTGAAGAGTTCCGCCAGTTTTTTTTGGGCCCGACTACGCCAAAAAAAAGTTGAAGGTTTCCCCGTTTTAACTTGTGAATGTGGCCCGGTGCACATTGTCCTTAAGCTCTGTGGGTGTGCCTAAGATGTGCGCCAGAAAGATCGGGTTGCCAGGGTAATGAGGGACACACTGCGGGCTGGGGCAGGAAAGTGAAACATACAAAACTTTCTGGCCTGCTCACAGCAACCTGCACAAGCATCTTGCACATCGCAGCTATTGAAGGCAGCAGCTTACCAACATGGAAATATTAAAGAGTCTTTGTGCCAAAAGTCTATCCTGTAAACTGTATGAATTGGAAAGGCACCCCCCACTGCCGCCCCCACCCCCCCACTGCCGCCATCCCCCCCCGACACACCCCCCCACCCGACTGCTAGTGCCCAGTGCCACTCCTAGCCCAGGCCAAAAGGCCCCCCTCCCACCCGACTGCTAGTGCCCAGTGCCACTCCTAGACCAGGCCGAAAGGCTTCCCTCCCCCCCCGGAACCGATGCTGCTCCTAGCCTTGACTGAATGCCCCCCGCCCCGCCTCTCTCCCTCTCTGTCGCTGCTGTCCCAGCTGTGGAACTGGACCTTCTGAGCTGATTCTCCTACCTGTGCTGATTTTGTTAACTGCCCAGAAGGTTTTTCAAAGCGGTCACATATGCTGTCTTAAAAAAAATCGTAGTTGGTCAAACTTGCTTAAATGGCCAGAATTGACGCGGGTGGCAGGTTACGCCCCCAATGAGGTCAAAAAATAGTAGCCTAAAAAAATCGTACCTAAGTACACTGACGCAGAAACTTTGGGGAAACTTGGAGATTATAATTTACTCCAAAAAAAAGTGTATGCCAAAAAAACGGTGCAGATAATTGGGGAAAATTGAGCCTAATTGTTACAATGCTTTAGTGCTGATTCACCGATCTGCATTCCCTTCTAATGTGGTTCCTTGTTGGGAGTGCATGATCGGCAAATTTACCCTTATGTTTTTACTCCTGATTTTTGTCCAACAAAATAGGAATTTTTTCTCCTTTTCAATATTCACCTATCTGGTTAAAGTTGAATGAGATATCCGCTTTAAGTGGGCTTAAGCATGCAAGACTCCATGATTTTCTACTTTTGCTATTACCTTAGGAGGACATTCTGTTGTAAAATGACGAGACTGCAAACAACTCAACAATTATCATAATTTAGCTATTCCATCCCTCTTTAGGTTACCTCATGTCACACACCTGATCAATGTGACATGCAGATGATCAGCTCTAAGGCCTGTAGCCAAAGCTGCTTTGTAATTGACCAACTCAAAGTGAGTGAGAATGGTTTGGATGACGCTGTAGAATTTTCCTCCCTTCTCAGTGGGAGGAAACCAGCTCGACACCAACCTCTCATGTCCCGGATGAGACCAGATACACACCATGTGGGAATGTATATGTAAGCCCATACTGCATCAATCTGTGGCACAACAAATTAGTACATCTCAGTTACAAGGCTAAATAATCTTTATAAATGTTGGGGTAATCAGCAATCTAAATCAAATGTAATATTGGCATAACACAGATTGATAACATGGGTATTTATCTCTCACTCTCTTTATAGCTGAGGGTAACTAAGTATATACTAAATATATTTAGAAATGTTTAAGAATTGTCTGTGTATTAATTCTTACTCATAGCTCAGATGGTTAAGAAATTATCCAAAGCATCAACCAATCAATTGTTTGTCATTCCCGTGCTGCAGCACAGCATAACCCATAATCCATTCATCACAGTCTAATGGTGGTGAACACAAACGTTTCTCGCAGAGAAAGGAAGAGATAGAGCGCTAGAGAGATAGAGAGGGAAAGTGGATGCCTCATAAGGCAGGTCTGTTTATAAATTGATTGAATGAAACTTGTCTAAAATATGTTGACAGCAACGATTGATGTGAACATCACATCTAATGAAAGGAGAGGTTGGTGGAATGACACTTCATAGATTAAAGAATTCACGTTGTAAAAAGCCTTATAGAAAAATATCTTAAGTGACATGACATTTAGAAGATCCGTTAACTGACTTTCACTAAGAGTAATACTCCACAATTTGCATCCACACAAAGGGGTTTCAGCCTCCCATAAACATAATGGCCCCCAAAATCCACAGGCCATGGATTTTAGTGCTGTGATGTTCCCACCCTGACCCTCCCAAATTCATGATGTGCCTTTATTTTTCTACCATTGGTGGGTGCATGTGTTACTTGGGATGTATCTGGGGTAGCCAGCAAACAAAGTATAGTTGCTCACAGTGACTCCCTTACAAAGGGGGCTATTAAAAATATTATAAAAAAAAACAATTATGTGTAATCTTTGGAGACCCAGGCTGTGATCCCAGCCAGGAGCCTCAAGTGGTCCTCACATCTGCTGCTGGGCCCTCAGGAAAATCCAAGTCACAGGGATCCCTCGTCCCTTCCTTATATTAATGCCGATGTTTGGGGAGAAGCTCTGCCCCAAACAGGCCATTCTGAGGGCTTTCGCATTGGACCACTCTGAGTGCTAGCCTAGTTTCTGGAATAGTTACCAGTGGAGTACACAGCTTGTCGAGGCCAAACTATGTAATAAATTTCAGGAGTGAATTCTGGCTAGAAGTTAAAACCACATCATAAATGTAAGTCTCACATGACTTTGACTATCTGCAGTTTAATTGCAATTGGTGTGAAACAAACTTTAATATGTTCCTACAAGTCAGCTAGAAACTGCCCAAGAAGTTTTTAAACTCCATTTTTAAATAATTTCCAGTTAGTAGGAGCATGGGAACAGGCCTGTGGTGGGCAATTCAGGCTCTCAAGTCTCTGCTGTCATTTTTTTAGATCATGGCTGATCTGTACCTCAACTCCATTCACCCATCCTTCCTCGATATTCCTTGATACCCATACCGAGCAAAACTCTATTGATCTCAGTCTTGAAAATGTAAATGGACCCAGCATCCACAGCCTTATGGGGGAGAGTTCCACATTTCCACTATCCTTTGTGTGAAAAAGTGCTCCCTGATTTCACTCAATGGCCTGGCTCTTAATTTTCAGATTGCGCCCCTCGTTCTGGTCTCCCTCACCAGAAGAAATAGTTTCTCAGGGCCCAAGTTTCCACATGATTCGCGCCTGATTTTTAGGAGCAACTGGTGGAGAACGGACTATTTTAGAAATCGCAATTCTCCACATTTTTTTTTCTGCAGTTCTAGTCAGGTAGAACAGTTCTAGTTTAGAACAGAATTTTTTCTTCAAACGGGGGCGTGTCCGGCCACTGACGCCTGATTTGAAAGTTTCCACAGTGAAAATGTACTCCAAACGAAAGTAGAATGGAGCCAGTGAAGATTTTTGTAGAACTGAAAAAACCTGTTCGACACATTAAAAAATCAGGCGCAGGTTACAAATTAGGCGTCCAGAACGAGGTGGGGGGGAGGGGGGGAGGGAACTCATTAAATTCGACAATAAATCCTTATTTATACTTATACAAATATTATACAAATAAATCCAACCTGAATAAACATTTATAAGCCAAGAAAAGATTAAATAAACCATCTTCCTACCTGTGTGAAAGTGCTTCAGCCAGGGAGAATTCTGCAGCCGTTCGTGCCGCTGAGCAGGAGGGGGAGAGAGAGAGAGAGTGGGGGGAGGGAGAGAGAGAGAGGGAGAGGGAGGGAGAGAGAGAGAGAGAGAGAGGGGGGGGAAGAGGGAGAGGGGGGGGGAGGAGGGGGAGAGAGAGAGGGAGAGAGAGGGGGGAGAGAGAGAGGGAGGGAGGGAGAGAGAGAGGGGGGGGAGGGAGAGAGAGGGGGGGAGAGAGAGAGAGAGAGAGGGGGGGGAGGGAGAGGGGGAGAGAGAGAGGGAGGGAGAGGGGGGAGGGAGAGGGGGAGGGAGAGAGAGAGAGGGGGAGAGGGAGAGAGAGAGGGGGAGAGGGGGAGAGAGAGAGAGGGAGGGAGAGAGAGAGAAAGAGAGGGAGAGAGAGGGAGGGAGGGAGAGGGAGGGAGAGGGAGAGAGAGAGAGAGAGCGGGGGGGGGTCGGGTCGGGAACAGGAGCGCAGGTCGGGTCGGGTCAGTCGGGGGGGGGGGGGCAGGTCTCGGGTTGGGTCGGGGCGGGGGGGGGAGCGGGTGTCGGGTCTCGGGTCGGAGGGGAGGGAGCGGGTCTCGGGTCGGAGGGGGCGGGGGGGTGGGGGCTCGGGTCGGGTCGGGGCGGGGGGGGAGCGGGTCTCGGGTCGGAGGGGGGGAGCGGGTCTCGGGTCGGGGTGGGGCGGGGGGGTGGGGGGTCGGGTCGGGTCGGGGAGGTGTTTGGTCTCGGGTCGGGTCAGTCGGGGGGGGGGGGCGGGTCTCGGGTCGGGTCGGGGAGGGGGGAGCAGGCCTCGGGTCGGGTCGGGGCGGGGGGGGAGCGGGTGTCGGGTCTCGGGTCGGAGGGGGGGGAGCGGGTCTCGGGTCGGGGTGGGGCGGGGGGGTGGGGGCTCGGGTCGGGTCGGGGAGGTGTTGGGTCTCGGGTCGGGTCAGGGCGGGGGGGGGGAGCGGGTGTCGGGTCTCGGGTCAGGGGGGGGAGCGGGTGTCGGGTCGGGTCGGGGGGGGGGAGCGAGTGTCGGGTCTGGTCGGGGGGGGGGGAGCAGGAGCTGGCCGTGGGAGGAGCCTTCTTCACGCAGCCCCAGTGAGGCCATTCAGCCAGGGCTAGGGGCTGCGGGCTTCGGGCCCCTCCCACACAGTTCGGCGCCTGGAGCTACTGCACTTGCGTGCTGACTGTAGCGCGAATGTGCAGAGGTCCCGGCACTGTTTTCAGCGCAGGGACCTGGCTCCGGCCCCCCCCACAGCTCGTGCCGGCTGCGCCGAGGGCCAGAGGACCTGCAAGTAGGTGGAGAATACCGAGGATTTTTTTAGGCGCCGTTTTAGGCGCGAAAAACGGGCGTCCAGCTCGGAGGGGCGCCCGTTTTTTTTCTTGTGGAAACTTGGGCCCTCAGTATCTACGCGAGCAAATCCCTGTATTTAAGCATCTCGATTAGATCACCTTTCCATTTTCTAAACTCAAGGGAATACAAACCAAGTTTATGGAAACTATCCTCGTAATTTAACACTTTCAGTCATGTATCAGAGTGATGAATCTGTACCTTCTCCAAGACCAATATATCCTTCCTGAGTTGCAGTAACCCAAATGGGATCTGACCAAGGCTCTGAACACTTCCTCACTTTTGTATTCCAACCCCACTTCGCCATTTTTGTATTACGTTTTGGATCTATGCACGAGTTTTCAATTATTTTTTTGTACTCGGACACCGAGTTCCCTTTATTCCTCCACAGCTCCTAATCTCTCACTATGAAGAAAATATTTGGATTTGACTTTCTCGGATCCAAAGTGGATGACCTCACACTTCCCCACATTGAACTCCATCTGCCATAGTTTTACCAACTCATTGTGCTCCATTGTCATTTATTGCTCCCATTTACACAATTAATTGTGCCTCCTTTCCTGGTGTCATCTGCAAACTTGGATATACAACTCTTTATTCCTCCATCCAAAAGCCCCGGCCCCAGTACAGATCCCTGAGGAACTGACAGGTCTGTAATTAACTGGTTAATCGCCCCCCCCTTCTTAAATAATGGAGTGATATTTGCAATTGTCCAATCCACAGGCACAATTCGTGAATCTAGAGACTGTCCCTGCGAACTCTTTGCTATTTTTAAAATGTAATTGGAGCTCTACATGTACATGCACCAATGCATACATGGAGCTTTGCTTTGTCCAATCAGAGAGAGACCCTACAACATTTGTCCAAACCAGTGCCCATCACAAATTCCTGGTTGAAAAGGAAAACTTGCTCACATACCTCTGAGATGAACTGTTCTTTTGAGTTTAGTTTCATCTCGCAGCAATAATTTCATCACACCTCATTCAGATTGGCCCGGCCAAGGTCTGAAACTCACCATGTGAGGAATTCCAGGAGTCCGCCCATCAAATACCATTCATGGGCCGACTACATTTCTCTGTGACACACCCTCCCACCCCTGCCTCGGTTATGAATAGGGTGCTCCAATGGGTCATTTGGGCTAGATATTCGGTTGTTTAGTGCCACCATTAGCACCAGAGAGGGGTGTTATGGGGCCGCTAAACACCTACTGCCCAAGCACCGCGCTGTCAGTTCCTGCTGCGAACTACAGTGCAGGTTTAGCGGCGGCGCTGATAGTTTGTGCTGCGCTCGCTGGCACCACCCACTCGGTGATGTCACCGAGTGTGCAATGCCTCCGTAGTCCCGCGATTGCCTGCGGTAGTGCCTGGCTGACATCGGCAGGGAAAAGCAGTCGGTCCAGTGTCGATCCCGGAGTGATATCGTCGCAACGTAAGTGATGAAATTTCAGTTTTTCAACTTCTATTTATTTGTTGCAGTAGTGGGGAAGTACAGGTGAAGTTTATTGACGTTTTCACAAGGATTTTTTTTTCAGCTTCTGGCGCTAGGATGCCAGCATCCTAACGGCAAAAGATTGAGTAGGCCTCCTGCGTTATCGCTCCGTTAGCACCCTAAGAGGATTGTGCAACGCTTCCCTTAGTGCTCCACTCTCCTCTTGGGGCGATACAACTGAATATCGCACTTTGAGGCGGTAGACATTGCCCGGCACTAAAGGTAGTGCCCGGCGCCATCGCTGCCTCAAAGCGGGCGATACCGAATTTCCAGCCCAATAACTTGAATAAAGACAGATGTGCGTTAGACTAAAAATCATACGAGTAATATTTGCCTTCATAGCGAGGGGATTCGAGTACAGGGGCAGGGAGGTGTTGCTACAGTTGTACACGGCCTTGGTGAGGTCACACCTGGTGTATTGTGTACAGTTTTGGTCTCCTAACTTGAGGAAGGACATTCTTGCTATTGAGGGAGTGCAGCGAAGGTTCACCAGACTGATTCCCGGGATGGAGGGACTGACCGATCAAGAAAGATTGGATCAACTGGGCTTGTATTCACTGGAGTTCAGAAGAATGAGAGAGGATCTCATAGAAACGTTTAAAATTCTGACGGGTTTAGACAGGTTAGATGCAGGAAGAATGTTCCCAATGTTGGGGAAGTCCAGAACCAGGCGTCACAGTCTAAGGATAAGGAGTAAACCATTTAGGACCGAGAGGAGGAGAAACTTCTTCACCCAGAGAGTGGTGAACCTGTGGAATTCTCTACCACAGAAAGTTGTTGAGGCCAATTCACTAAATATATTCAAAAAGGAGTTAGATATAGTCTTTACTATTAGGGGGATCAAGGGGTATGGCGAGAAAGCAGGAATGGGGTACTGAAGTTGCATGTTCAGCCATGAACTCATTGAATGGTGGTGCAGGCTCGAAGGGCCGAATGGCCTACTCCTGCACCTATTTTCTATGTTTCTATGTTTCTATGTCTATGTTTGCCTCTAAACTTTTTACTGCAGTGCTTGTATCTTTGTTTTCGGGTACACTTCAATTTCTAATTCACTGGGTTTGAGTGATTCTGCCTTAGTTATATGTGAAACAATAAACACTACCAGAAACAAGGGTGCATTAAACAGGCCACTGGGATTTCTGATTTAGGCCAGCTTTGTTTTTTTTAATTTAACACAATTTCTGGTCAACTCAATAGTTAACTACGTTCAGAGATTATGATGATTAAAAAGGCCAACATCAAGGGTGTATTGTTGGTATCTTAATTGGAGATATCTTTGATGTTCGTGACTTGCTTCTTTCCCTTCAGCTTTGGTATCAGCCATTGAAACTGGAAATAGCTGAGTGTCAACATACCCATAAGCCCTTCAATATAGGCTTTGATTGCACACAGTATTCTATGGAGATCACTGGGATGGCAGCCGGGACTGAAGTATTGACAGCCACACTTGTCTGGCACATTGTGCAGTTTGTTATTTCTGGCTCCACGTTCAAAGTAGAGTAGAGCTTTGACCTGCTTTTCTGCAGTGGTGGCTGCACAATCCAATCTGAATGACATGACAGGTTACTAAAACAGGTTATGTACAATTTACTGAAAAAAAATAGCATGATTGAAGGAAGCCACGGGGCTGATTCAGGCCTGAGGACTATTGTTACATGGAGAAAGTTTACAAAAAAGGTCTTCTAGGTTAGTACAAATAAATGAAGATCAACTGCATCAGGTAACACCATCTTGATGATATTAAAAATCATTACACTCAAACAGGAAGTTGTCAGAGAACTTTAAAAAAATACAGACCTATGATGTCTGTCAGCAACTGTACCGATTCATCATTTGACCATTAGTGCTTAATGTACAGTCCCTATGTGACCACTTCAAATATTCAAGAGCCCATTTAAATACTGCGGTAGCTTAAATAGTCTTAATTAGTTCAGTTTCAACTTGGCCCCGATTTTAACTGTGGGCCAGTTTTGGGTAGGTGAGCAGCGACACTGTTGCTCAAAAATGAGACCCAGGGTATTTTACCAGTTCTGGATGGGAAGTCAGCGGAAAGTGGCGGTAAATCCTGCAGCCTGGGAAGCAGCACCCGGCATCAGGTAAATGGTGGGATGGGCAGCCAGGCCTGCTCCTGCTGCTCCTGCTTCTTGGGCCACCTCTGGCTCCCATCTACTTCCCCAATGGGTTGTCGTTAGCGGGAAACTCACTGCTGCTTCCCGCTCAGGCCGCCTCGTAAAAATTGCAGTCGGTTTTCGATTGGACCCTAACATGCATATGTTAAAAAGGACCCTGCTGGCTTTGGGCGTGTGTCTTTGTCCTGAGTATAAGTCTATACTCAAGTGGACACAAGTACTTACATTGTAAGTGGTGATATCGGCTTGTAACTTAAGCTGTAGATATTATCCAACATTGCTTCATCTGTACTGGAGAAAACAAAAACATAAGTGCATGATAACCTATAGAGGGATACAAGTGTTGAAAGGACAAATTCTATGGGGTCAGGGGGCATGGTTCCCTTGAAAACTTAAAATTATGACATTAAAATATGACATAATCTGAAAAAAAGAAGAAACAAAATGACATTTGCATTTTTAACAAATCAACTAGAGCACCATTTCCCGAGGAGCTACCTCAATTATCACTCTCCCACTTTCACTCACTCACTCACTCACAGACACAGGCGTAGATCTTGATTCTGTGAGATAGTGTAAAGTGGGTAACAGCGTTTACAATCCCTCCTGATTTTTATTTCCATTGCCCTGGGTTAAACATGTTGAAGGGGTTCAGTACAGCCCCTGGGTTAAACGTGTTGAAGGGGTTCAGTACAGCCCCTGGGTTAAACGTGTTGAAGGGGTTCAGTACAGCCCCTGGGTTAAACATGTTGAAGGGGTTCAGTACAGCCCCTGGGTTAAACGTGTTGAAGGGGTTCAGTACAGCCCCTGGGTTAAACGTGTTGAAGGGGTTCAGTACAGCCCCTGGGTTAAACGTGTTGAAGGGGTTCAGTACAGCCCCTGGGTTAAATGAGTTGAACATGTGCAGAACAGGCCTCTTTGGGCACCTTCTCTGGTTAAGCAGAAGGTGCTTCAGACCTTGGAATGAACAGGACAGTTAAACAGAACAATATATAGAATTTGAAATTTTCAACATTCTTTTATAGAAAGGTTAATGAAAAGAAAACAATTTGAAACTTACAGTACTTTTGAATAATTGTAAAAATGGTACCATGATAAGAAACTTCAGTTTTGCCAAAGAGAAATAAAATGGACTCAATGATCACATCATGCACCGATGAACCAATGTTCCAAAAATCCATGGTCCTGCTAATGTACTCCTGCCATAACGTCGGTGAGTCCTGGCCTAACATGGGAGTTTCCGATTGGCTTTGTGTGGGCAGCCTCCATTCACCCCAACCAAGGTCATCATCCTAAGTGAAGCTGGGCTAAGGACGCTGTATATCAGAGAGTTCCCTCAACTTACCCACTAATCCCAGTTTACCTGCTTCCACCTCCCCCCTATGTCCCCCCGACCCCCCCGAGCCACTCCGCTGAGCCACTATTTCCCACCTCCCCCCGTATTCCCGATTCTTCCTTCCCAATTCTCTGCTCCCTGTCTGCAGCCTGTTGCCGAAGCCTCCGGCTGGTTGTGGCCAGGAAATAGTGATGGAAAATGTAAATCAGGTTCTGCCGTTAAATTCAACAGGATCTGAGGTAAACCTGTTCTTCTGGGTTTCCCGACCACAAAATAGTCCCCCCCTCCCCCTCCCCTGCTCCCTCTCCGGCTCTCAGCTAATATCGGGGCCATATAGTGTGTAAATATTATCCGAGGACAAAGGGAAAGAAAATCTTTTAAGTAGTGAGAGATAATAACGTAGAAGGGGCAGAGGATATAAAAAATGAGAAAACCAGGAAAAAAAAATAAAGGTCAACATCCCCCAAAAATTGAGTCAATATTGAGTGTATAATAATCATAACAGAGATGTGGCTTAGGTTAGTCAGGACTGGGCACTTAATATTCCTGTTTATAACATTTTCAGAAGAGCTGGGGTTGAAAGAAGAGTGGAATGAAGTGGTATTAGTATAGGATTCTATCACTGTGCTATATGTCGGAAGTCCCATGGGGTTGCATGAAGGCCATATGGAGAGAGTTAAGAAGAAGGGAAATAGTAAAATGTGTGTGTTAGAAAAAAGAAGAAGAATTACTTCATTTAGTTATGGGAAAATGAAGCAGGGTAAATAACAAATGTAAGGGTAGGAGAATCATTGGGAAAAAGCAGTCACAACAAGTTCAATGTATGAATAGAAAAGGATGATGAAAAGTCAAAGATAAAGGTGTGGACTGGAAAAAGGCAAAGTTCAACAAGATAAGATGAGTCTGACCCAAATTAGCTTGGCAAAAAAGTGAGCAAATAGGTCGGCAGACAAACAGTGTGAAATTTCCAAATAGGATATGGACAAAATAAATGTCTCCCTTTAAGGTAAAAAGAAGGTGTGTCAAAGAAATTAGTTCCAGGAATAAATAGAAAGATTAAAACTTACTGAAGCTTAAAAGGGAGACATGATAAAGTTAGGGCTAACAATACTAGAGATAATTATGAGGAATATAGAACGTGTAGTTGGGAAATGGAAAGGAAGATTAGAATGGCTAAAGGAGAGTATGAAAAAAGGCTAGCAGATAATATAAAATGAAATAGCAATCACAAATATGGGACTAATAAAAGAGAGGGTAGGACCATTCAGGGATGACGGAGGGAGGATGAAGGATTTTTATAGAGTGAATAGTTAAAGATTATTTCCTCTAGTTGGGAGTCGGTGATGAGAGATCATCAATTCAAAACTGCTACTAAGGAGAGAGATTAGGAGAAATATATTCCTGCAAGGGTTGTGGAGCATGGAATGCTCTCCCACAGGGAGTGGTTAAGCCAGAGATCATTGCATCTTTTAAAAGAAAATTGGATAAATATTTGCAGCAGCGGAAAATACAGGGCAATGGTTAGAGAACAGTACAGTGGGATTAGTTACAGCCAGCACAGACACAAGGAGCTGAACGGCCTCCTTCTCTGCTACAAACCCATTTCCTGTGGATTCTGGCCATTGCTGGAATGAGAAGCTTTGACTACAAAGAAAAAAATGCAAGGCATTTTGTTAACGTGACTTTACAATATGTCTCAAACACTTGAATTGTTCTTGGAATGGGTGGATGGTCTGACAGTTTGTGTTGTAGGATGCTCGTTTCCCAACTAGAGGGCCACAATTCAAATCATTTAGGCTTAACTGATATTTAAACTAGTCACTCAGCAAGACTGTTAGAGGGGATTTGTAGGATCTTGCGAGGGTCACCTAAGAACTCATGCTAAGAGTGGAAGCAAGTCTTCCTCGATTCCGAGGGACTGCCTATGATGATGGTGATGATAGATGGAAACATAGAAACATAGAAAATAGGTGCAGGAGTAGGCCATTCGGCCCTTCTAGCCTGCACCGCCATTCAATGAGTACATGGCTGAACATGCAACTTCAGTACCCCATTCCTGCTTTCTCACCATACCCTTGATTACCCTAATAGTAAGGACTTCATCTAACTCCTTTTTGAATATATTTAGTGAATTGGCCTCAACAACTTTCTGTGGTAGAGAATTCCACAGGTTCACCACTCTCTGGGTGAAGAAATTCCTCCTCATCTCGGTCCTAAATGGCTTCCCCCTTATCCTTAGACTGTGTCCCCTGGTTCTGGACTTCCCCAACATTGGGAACATTCTTCCTGCATCTAACCTGTCTAACCCCGTCAGAATTTTAAACGTTTCTATGAGGTCCCCTCTCATTCTTCTGAACTCCAGTGAATATAAGCCCAGTTGATCCAGTCTTTCTTGATAGGTCAGTCCCGCCATCCCGGGAATCAGTCTGGTGAACCTTCGCTGCACTCCCTCAATAGCAAGAATGTCATTCCTCAGGTTAGGAGACCAAAACTGTACACAATACTCCAGGTGTGGCCTCACCAAGGCCCTGTACAATTGTAGCAACACCTCCCTGCCCTTGTTCTCAAATCCCCTTGCTATGAAGGCCAACATGCCATTTGCTTTCTTAACCGCCTGCTGTACCTGCATGCCAACCTTCAATGACTGATGTACCATGACACCCAGGTCTCTTTGCACCTGCCCTTTTCCTAATCTGTCACCATTCAGATAATAGTCTGTCTCTCTGTTTTTACCACCAAAGTGGATAACCTCACATTTATCCACATTATACTTCATCTGCCATGCATTTGCCCACTCACCTAACCTATCCAAGTCGCTCTGCAGCCTCATAGCATCCTCCTCGTAGCTCACACTGCCACCCAACTTAGTGTCATCCGCAAATTTGGAGATACTACATTTAATCCCCTCATCTAAATCATTAATGTACAGTGTAAACAGCTGGGGCCCCAGCACAGAACCTTGCGGTACCCCACTAGTCACTGCCTGCCATTCTGAAAAGTCCCCATTTACTCCTACTCTTTGCTTCCTGTCTGACAACCAGTTCTCAATCCATGTCAGCACACTACCCCCAATCCCATGTGCTTTAACTTTGCACATTAATCTCTTGTGTGGGACCTTGTCGAAAGCCTTCTGAAAATCCAAATATACCACATCAACTGGTTCTCCCTTGTCCACTCTACTGGAAACATCCTCAAAAAATTCCAGAAGATTTGTCAAGCATGATTTCCCTTTCACAAATCCATGCTGACTTGGACCTATCATAATACCTCTTTCCAAATGCACTGCTATGACATCCTTAATAATTGATTCCATCATTTTACCCACTACCGATGTCAGGCTGACCGGTCTGTAATTCCCTGTTTTCTCTCTCCCTCCTTTTTTAAAAAGTGGGGTTACATTGGCTACCCTCCACTCCATAGGAACTGATCCAGAGTCAATGGAATGTTGGAAAATGACTGTCAATGCATCCACTATTTCCAAGGCCACCTCCTTAAGTACTCTGGGATGCAGTCCATCAGGCCCTGGGGATTTATCGGCCTTCAATCCCATCAATTTCCCCAACACAATTTCCCGACTAATAAGGATTTCCCTCAGTTCCTCCTCCTTACTAGACCCTCCGACCCCTTTTATATCCGGAAGGTTGTTTATGTCCTCCTCAGTGAATACCGAACCAAAGTACTTGTTCAATTGGTCCGCCATTTCTTTGTTCCCCGTTATGACTTCCCCTGATTCTGACTGCAGGGGACCTACGTTTGTCTTTACTAACCTTTTTCTCTTTACATATCTATAGAAACTTTTGCAATCCGTCTTAATGTTCCCTGCAAGCTTCTTCTCGTACTCCATTTTCCCTGCCCTAATCAAACCATTTGTCCTCCTCTGCTGAGTTCTAAATTTCTCCCAGTCCCCAGGTTCGCTGCTATTTCTGGCCAATTTGTATGCCACTTCCTTGGCTTTAATACTATCCCTGATTTCCCTTGATAGCCACGGTTGAGCCACCTTCCCTTTTTTATTTTTACATCAGACAGGGATGTACAATTGTTGTAGTTCATCCATGCGGTCTCTAAATGTCTGCCATTGCCCATCCACAGTCAACCCCTTCAGTATCATTCGCCAATCTATCCCAGCCAATTCACGCCTCATACCTTCAAAGTTAGCCTTCTTTAAGTTCTGGACCATGGTCTCTGAATTAACTGTTTCATTCTCCATCCTAATGCAGAATTCCACCATATTATGGTCACTCTTCCCCAAGGGGCCTCGCACAACGAGATTGCTAATTAATCCTCTCTCATTGCACAACACCCAGTCTAAGATGGCCTCCCCCCTAGTTGGTTCCTCGACATATTGGTCTAGAAAACCATCCCTTATGCACTCCAGGAAATCCTCCTCCACCGTATTGCTTCCAGTTTGGTTAACCCAATCTATGTGCATATTAAAGTCACCCATTATAACTGCTGCACCTTTATTGCACGCACCCCTAATTTCATGTTTGATGCCCTCCCCAACATCACTACTACTGTTTGGAGGTCTGTACACAACTCCCACTAACGTTTTTTGCCCTTTGGTATTCTGCAGCTCTACCCATATAGATTCCACATCATCCAAGCTAATGTCCTTCCGAACTATTGCCTTAATTTGCTCCTTAACCTGCAATGCTACCCCACCTCCTTTTCCTTTTATTCTATCTTTCCTGAATGTTGAATACCCCTGGATGTTGAGTTCCCAGCCCTGATCATCCTGGAGCCACGTCTCCGTAATCCCAATCACATCATATTTTTTAACATCTATTTGCACAGTTAATTCATCCACCTTATTGCGGATACTCCTTGCATTAAGACACAAAGCCTTCAGGCTTGTTTTTTTAACACCCTTTGTCCTTTTAGAATTTTGCTGTACAGTGGCCCTTTTTGTTCTTTGCCTTGGGTTTCTCTGCCCTCCACTTTTCCTCATCTCCTTTCTGTCTTTTGCTTTTGCCTCCTTTTTGTTTCCCTCTGTCTCCCTGCATTGGTTCCCATCCCCCTGCCATATTAGTTTAAATCCTCCCCAACAGCACTAGCAAACACTCCCCCTAGGATATTGGTTCCGGTCCTGCCCAGGTGCAGACCGTCCGGTTTGTACTGGTCCCACCTCCCCCAGAACCGGTTCCAATGCCCCAGGAATTTGAATCCCTCCCTGCTGCACCACTGCTGAAGCCATGTATTCATCTGCGCTATCCTGCGATTCCTACTCTGACTATCACGTGGCACTGGTAGCAATCCCGAGATTACTACTTTTGAGGTCCTACTTTTTAATTTAGCTCCTAGCTCCTTAAATTCGTTTCGTAGGACCTCATCCCTTTTTTTACCTATGTCGTTGGTACCAATGTGCACCACGACAACTGGCTGTTCTCCCTCCCTTTTTAGAATGTCCTGCACCCGCTCCGAGACATCCTTGACCCTTGCACCAGGGAGGCAACATACCATCCTGGAGTCTCAGTTGCGGCCGCAGAAACGCCTATCTATTCCCCTCACCATTGAATCCCCAATCACTATTGCTCTCCCACTCTTTTTCCTGCCCTCCTGTGCAGCAGAGCCAGCCATGGTGCCATGAACTTGGCTGCTGCTGCCCTCCCCTGATGAGTCATCCCCCTCAACAGTACCCAAAGCAGTGTATCTGTTGGGAGAGAGAGACTAAAGAGAATTTGAGGAACTAACACCACCACAGAGAGGCGCCATTTGTTGTGGCTGAACACAGAATAGTATTGTCTATGGCCAAGCAGTGGTCCATAGCCCAAATTATTCCACGCTCAGCTGAGAGCAAGAGGGGTGACCTCAAAGGGCAAAATCTGAATGAAATAAATACATTATACTTGTAATGAAAGTAATGCTCACTCAATGTGCACAAAATGTTGCATTACATTGTTTCCCTAACTGATCTGGAATTCTGTCCCTAAGTCTTTCTACCTCACTACTCCGCTCTCCTCTTTTAAGACGCTCCTTAAAACCTACTTCTTTGACCAGATCTTTGGTCACCTGTCCTAATTTCTTCTTTTGTGGCTCAGTATTTGATAATGACCCTGTGAAGCACCTTGGGACATTTTACTACATTAAAGACGCTGTATAAATGCAAGTTATTGTCATTGTTGATGCAACTCTCAACTTGCGATACATCCATGTTAGCAGCAATGCAAGTTTCCTTATTGAAATTACTCTGACCCATCTGGTGAGTTGCACTACTTTTACACCAGTGGAAAATGAGTTATGCCCACTGATTGCCTGGAGAAATATTTAATCAGATTTTCCTGGCTGGGGTCATTTGCATTTTTTTTATTCGTTCTGGGCTGTGGGCGTCATTGGTGAGGCAAGCATTTATTGTCCTTCCCTAATTGTCCTTGAGGAGGTGGTAGTGAGCTGCCTTCTTGAATCGCTGCAGTCCCGTGTGGTGAAGGTACTCCTGTGTTACCAGTGTTTGCCCACAGGGAATACGTCACCTGTTCCTGAGACTGTAGGTGGGAGTTGGGGGTTGAAGATCTCCCGGTGATCTGACATTGTCGGAAGCAGTGAGAAGCACGTCTCGGTCTGTGTAGGCAGAACGCCAAAAAAACAAAAAAGCTGCAAAAATCATTCTCTGCTGCAGAAATTGCCACTGAAACTCGCCACATCAGGCTCAGAAATTCCTCACTTACTCTTGTCTCAGCTGATCTTGGCAACAGCTGCATTTTATAATTCTCATTCTAACTGACCCCGATGGCTTTGCGAGTATAAAAGTAGGAAACTTAGAGTTGGAGCGCTACTCACTCATAAGAATATTTATAAATGAGCTCATTTAGTGGGGGGATTGCAAGAAGGGCCAAAAAGCACGAGGGAATTCAGGATGAATGATTTTGGGGCGGAAAATGAGTGCAAACAGCTTCTGCTCCATTTTACTGCCCAATCATAAGCTGTAATTGTACTGGAAATAGCATGAAAATCCCAAGCCCTTGTTTACAAGTGGAGGGGTCTCACAAAGCTGACGGACCCCTGATCAGTAAGTGCAAGACATGACAGTTTATGTCCAATGAACCAAGGTGACACTCTGCCTTCTTCTTGCTTCTTAAGGATAGATCAAACCATCTAAAGGACTGTATGTACTTTCAGACCCCGCAAGATCTAATTTCGTTTGGGTCAGAATGATCTAAACTGAATGCAGTTCCCTCAGGACTTTGTAGCAACCTACCTCAAGTTCATTCTTGTGTGAGAAGGTAGTAAATGACTTGCCTGATGCATTCTAAATAATAGCTGAAATCAACCAGAGATCGATATCGAGCGGTTATGTCAGCCTGATGCAGCAGTAGATAATTCCAAGGTCAAGTGGTGGGAATTTTTACTCTGGCATCTGAACAAAGTAAACAGCTCTTCATCACTTATATTTAACCAGTTGTAGCATTTCTGCTGAGAATTCACAGCTAAAGAAGCATTGACAACACAAATATTCTCTATCACAGAAGGCTGTGGAGGCCAAGTCACTGAATGTATTTAAGAAAGAGATAGATAGATTTCTAGACACAAAAAGCATCAAGGGATATGGGGAGAAAGCGGGAATATGGTGTTGTGATAGAGGATCAGCCATGATCATATTGAATGGCGGTGCAGACTCGAAGGGCCGAATGGCCTACTACTGCTCCTATGCTCTAAGTTTCTATGTTTCTATAAAGCGTGAGTGGGGCATTGATTATGTGACTATTGAATCCATTTCTATTTCTACTTTGATAGAGAACTTGCCTTTGAAAGGAATGAAAGTATTTTGTTGTATAACCAATGAATATTCATGGATCCATCCTATTCTGCCATTTGAATGACAGCCTAATGATAATGGTTCTTTAAACTAGGCTCTGTTGTATAACCTGATGGTACTGGATTAGTATCCCTGACCTGCGAGGGAATACCAGCTGCAGATTGGGGATAAGAGGAGCTAGCCTCTGCAGGGAGCAGCGCGAGCTGTCCCAGGAGGGCGACGGATCTGAGTTGGGCGACTGGATTGACGTCATCAAAATCCAGGTCGCTGATTGGAGTGTGGGCAGGACCACCGGCGGGGCCCAGGTACAGCAGAGGAGCAGGGAGGTCGGGGCGGAGGAGTGGCGAGAGATCGTGGCGGAGGAGTGGCTAGAGATTGTGGCGGAGGAGTGGCGAGAGATTGGGGCGGAGGAGTGGCGAGGGATCGTGGCGGAGGAGTGGCGAGGGATCGTGGCGGAGGAGCGGCGAGAGATTGTGGCGGAGGAGCGGCGAGGGATTGTGGCGGAGGAGCGGCGAGAGATTGTGGCGGAGGAGTGGCGAGAGATTGTGGCGGAGGAGCGGCGAGAGATCGGGGCGGAGGAGCGGCGAGAGATCGGGGCGGAGGAGTGGCGAGAGATTGTGGCGGAGGAGTGGCGAGGGATCGTGGCGGAGGAGCGGCGAGAGATTGGGGCGGAGGAGCGGCGAGAGATTGTGGCGGAGGAGCGGCGAGGGATCGTGGCGGAGGAGTGGCGAGAGATTGGGGCGGAGGAGCGGCGAGAGATTGTGGCGGAGGAGCGGCGAGGGATCGTGGCGGAGGAGCGGCGAGAGATTGTGGCGGAGGAGCGGCGAGGGATCGGGGCGGAGGAGCGGCGAGGGATCGTGGCGGAGGAGCGGCGAGAGATTGTGGCGGAGGAGCGGCGAGAGATTGTGGCGGAGGAGCGGCGAGAGATCGGGGCGGAGGAGCGGCGAGAGATCGGGGCGGAGGAGCAGGGAGGTCGGGGCGGAGGAGCAGGGAGGTCGGGGCGGAGGAGCGGCGAGAGATTGTGGCGGAGGAGCGGCGAGAGGTTGTGGCGGAGGAGCGGCGAGAGATCGGGGCGGAGGAGCGGCGAGAGATCGGGGCGGAGGAGCAGGGAGGTCGGGGCGGAGGAGCGGCGAGGGATCGGGGCGGAGGAGCAGGGAGGTCGGGGCGGAGGAGCGGCGAGAGATCGGGGCGGAGGAGCGGCGAGAGATCGGGGCGGAGGAGCAGGGAGATCAGGGCCCAGGAGTGTGGTGGTCGGGGCCCAGAAGAGGCGAGGGCCCAACGGCAGCATGTGCTTGGAAACACTGCTAGAAAACTGGTAAATCTTGTTGCATTCTGTGCATTTAGGAGCTTTTATGTTTATATTCATTTAGGATTATTCCATTATCACACTATAACCTGGCCTGTTTTTTGTGCCAATAAAGCCCTATGGTGTTTTTTTCCCACTATTAATTAATTTCATCCTCTAATAAGGCTTTTAGCTAATATTGATGAACAGAAGAAAATATACTCCATAAAAGCAATTACACTGCTGGCGAATGGGCATGCCAATTGCCGATGCTATCATCTGATCAGTATCTCAACCCATGTATCAACTTGTCAGTATTTCACAAGAAAAATCAACTTTTTTTCCCACTGGGATTGGAGGTTATTGGTATGAACCAATGAGGTTATTGGTACGAACCAGAGGCTCAAAGAACCAATCAGACCTCAGTTTCCCCACTGGTTCGGAACACAGCTAAGTTCCAGCTGTGGTGATTTTAACTCTCCAGACTCCAGTCTTAAGGGTAAATTTTAACTACTGGTTGGCCAGTCCGTGCGCTCGCAGGGCCGGGAGAGCCTGTGTCTCCAGCAGCACGCATTATTCTTGTGGAGCCCGGAGGAGCACACCTGCTGCTCCTGGGCCTGCAAAGATAATTTGAACACTTGGCTTATCAGGCCTGTTCCTCTTGCCCACTGGGGTTTACTGAGTGGAGCGATAGGCGCCTGGGCCACAAAGCGGAAGGCCGCAGGAGAAATGGTGGCAGAGTGGGAATGGATCTGCAAATCCATCATCCTGATTTTAACTCCATTGCTGTCCCATTTCCTCCAGGCAAATGGAGTTAAAATCTTCACTTTAGTCTCTCTAATATCAAATGTTAGAACTTGATGAACCATCCCAGTCCCTCCTTTCTACCACCAGAGGCCACTCTTTTAGTTGCTCTGCCTCTGTCATTCGGAAGCTTCTTCAAGAACCATTTTGACTTGCTCAAAAGTCTCTTTAAAAGCTATCTCTTCAACTGCGCTTTCAGCAACCCTCTCCAGTCCCCCCGCCTTCCAACCTCGCCTCCAAAACAAAGTGCTCTAAGACATATTGTTATGTGAGGCGCATTACATAAAGTTGTTGTTGACATCTGCAGCTTGCTGAAGTAGGTCATACATTGCCCCTGGGTTAATAATCACATAATAGATCATGTGAAGTTATCAGATACGCATACACAATTAAGCTTTCATGCAATAGCAGTTTATGCATCAATAGCTCTTTGGAAACACTAACTTATGTGACCCATTGCAGGAATTTGTAGCCTAGAGCTTTTAAAATATTAGTTGGACTGGAAAGCTTCAAATATTAGAGGCTCAGGTGATGAAGGTTTTCCCACTCTGTACAGGATGTTGAGAAAGTGGGTGTCTGTCGCAATCTCCACGTGGTTGAACTTGTACTGAAATATGTAATGCGCTTGCTATGTGGAGACTGAACTGAACTTTTTCAATAACAGTAATTATTAGAATGATGAAACCAAGATTTCCAGCTTCTATGCCTGTTATCAGGCTGAGCAGGACGTGTTGCGAGGGTAGGTTTTAACCATCAGGCAGCCGGCCGGCAGACTGGTTGTGTTGGCTTCCCTTCCCGCAAGTGGGAGGGCTCCGTCCATTTCATTACTGTAGGTACGGCAAGCTGACCACTCTGAAGGGGCAACCTTCTGCAGTTTGCTCTCCGGGTCAGCCCAGGTGCCAACCCAGCTGGCAGAAAGGAAGGTCCGGTTGTGTGAAGTGGGGAGTTGGGGTGGGAGGGGATGGACATGGGGCAGCAGCGGCCCACAATACTCCTGCTCCTCCTGGCCCCAGAAAAATAAGTTTAACGCTTGCCTCTTCGGGCCTGTTCCTCGTGCCAGCTAGGTTTCACTGAGCAAACTGTGCATGCTCCTTCCAATAGGCTTTTAAAATTGCTTTGGGGTTTTGTTTACATCATAGGACCCCGACTTTCACAACTTAATAAAGCTCCCACCTGAATCAGACAGGCATCTGAGCCAATGGATGGCCCCAGGAAAAATGGTGGCAGAGCAGGAATGGGGGAATAAGGGGGATTAAGTCGGCCACCTCAATTTTAACCCCACTACAATCCTGTTTCTGCCAGGCAGAGGGAGTTAAGGTCTCCTGTTTCCAGCTTGACTGTGTTCTGAAGGTGTGTGAGTTGCTTGTCTGGTACCCAATAAGCCACTTTGTTGCCTGTGAAAACCTGACTTAATTGATGAGTTCTTCACTGAAAAAGTGTTTCACAGTGGGTTAGCTTTGATTAATTGTGAATGATTCTGTCTTTCTTCCTTTGCACTAACATGGGTCAAACGAAAGGAAGAAATATAACTGGGGGTGAAATCTTTGATTGTCAGTTCCCTTCTTGCTATACCTTTTATATGGGCTGGAGGCTATCGAAGAACTAACTGTGTGGCATTTTTTATCACGTACGAAAATGTCATTAAAGTTTGTAGTCAATTTGAAAAAGTAGAGCAAAGACTACTAAAGAGTCCGGTGAGTTTTTTGTTTTTGGGAGACACACTGTGCGTATTATAATCTAGCCAATTTTACTGTTTTTAATCTTCCTTCTGTTAATTTTATTTCTTAATAAATTTTATGCATAGTTGTCTTATTGTCTGTTGTTGTGGTATTTTCTGACAATTGTAGGGATCAGGACTTGTATAGTGGAATCCAGTACTATTTGTAGTCTGTACCTCATTGGCTAAAGTGTTCATTGTGTTCCCTGTGGCTCACTATCTAAGATACTTTCATGTATAACATCATGGGCCAGATTTTGCTGTAGAAGTAACGGTAATACCAACAGCACTCAACATTATTAAAGTGTAAATCAAACAGCAACTTCCAGCGACTGCCCATACGCAGTTAAACATGGAAATCAGGAAGTTTCTGTCCGAGTTGCCTTATTCCTCTAGAAGCTTCACTATAACAGTATCTCGTTGAGAGACTCAGCATTGAAATATATGGAACGGCGTGAAGTTGCTGTACTTACATGAGTCTTTCTTTCTTAGGCAGTCCCTCGTATCGAGGATGACTTGCTCCCACGCCAAAAAGAGATGAGGTCACAGGTGTTTCAATGAAGGACCTAATATTCCAGGTTCTGAACTACATTGTGAAGGGTGGAAGATGCCTGTGCGTGGATGTTTTTAACGTGGAGTGGCCGTTGCACACCAGCCACCACACGGGCTTGACAGAGCTAAGTCTTGGTCCAGTGGCAAGGGTTACCCAAGACTAACTGGAGACTTGCTCTGCTGCACGGACCTAGTGCACACATATCGCAGTGTGGGCTGGGCCCGTGCTGCCCCTGGGCCCTCGCCTCTTCTGTGATATACACCCACTAAACATGCCACAAAAAGCTAGGGCTTGTCCATTCAAGTGTAAGTGAATTTTTAACGGTGTGATAAGTCTTAATTACTGCCAAGCAACCTCTCGGTATTGAAAATTAACTTTTACAAATGTGGAGTCTTAATCCTTCCGCTTTTAATTATTGTTGGAGATTTAAAAAAAATGTAAATAATTTTATTTTTACTTTTTCTTTGTCATTTTTCTCTCTCTTAATCCCCTTGCTTTATTTCACTCTCTCTGTATGACTTGACATTGAATTCATTATTCTAACTGACACTTCCTGGTTCAGAATGCACTTTTCATTAATGATTCTTCAATCTGATTAGTTAAGAACAGTTGCTTGTCCTATTCATACAGGTCCTAGATCATCTGTGGAGGGCACTACGCTGAAATGGCTTTCTAATTACAATAAATTCCAGTGCAAAATCCCATTTAAAGACTGTGGGCAAGTGCAAGTGTAATTAATAGCTCGCGCCATTTGTTCGTCACCGAGAGCAAAATCGGCCCCATATTTTGCTTCGTAGGGTCGAGGACTTGCCAAACAAGACAAATCTATCTGTGGTGAGCCTGAATCAGAACAACTCCCATTTGGCTATATATGGCTAAAATAATAAAGATTATTATCGGCTTCAAAGATGGAAAGAATTTAGAGTTTGACAGCAAACATTTTTTGTGCACTATTCCTTAGGAGGAGTAGGTCTTAAATCATGTTTCCGACTGTCAATGAAGATGTGTTCGAACATCTCACCCAGAGTGGAAATTGTTTTTTTAATATAAAGGCTCCAATTATCTCCTGGGTTATTCATGAGAAACACAATTTCACATCGCAGAGCTGTGGTTTATACCTGTATTAGCTTTAAGTCTACTCTCTGAAATAATATAGAAGATTGGAAGCATGTAACGATTACAGCTGTCATACTCTCTGCCTCTTTAAATATACTTTTTACCTGCATTAATAGTACAGTGCTTACTGACCACGTCAACAAAAATCTGATTGTTAATTTCTATCACCTCTTAATGCTTAAAGCATAAATTAATGTTGTGATTTCAATATTCAGAAAGTGATCCTATGTTTGGGTTATTCTTTATCAAAAAAATTATGCTCCATTATCAGGTCAATGCAGACTGATCAGAGTCAGCATATTAAATGTTGCAATTAACTTTCTGAACGGAATTATTATTATTATATCCCACTTAAGATCTGCCATAGTTCAGGCCCTCCCTACTTAAACATTACTAGAGACAGACAATGGCCAAGCAGTAGATGTACTCAATTTCAAGCCTGAAAGTTTCAGATTCATGTTGCCACTTACTTACATGACTTGGATGTGTTTAATTTTCTTTTGGTCTCACTAGACTTTGCTCGGGAAGGTGAGAATACAGACGGACTGATCGAGCTAGTCCCAGAAAGCTCATGATGGTAATCATAGAGGAATCCATGATTGGGTTGAGCTTTTAAGAACACTTTAGGTCCAGTGGGACCAGAATTCAGATCTCTAAATCTCTAAATAAAAAGACCATAATGAGAGCAAGTAGATATCCTTCCATAAATTTCTAGTGGTCCAATGGATGGATGCTTATAATAAAACACAAAATGCTGGAAATACACAGCAAGTCTATGAGCAGAAAGGGCTGTATTGAGTAGAGAACTTTCTGAGAAAAGATCTCTACAACACCCCAAAATGTTACCTCCCTTTTCTGTTTTCAGCTATTGATGGGTCTGCTGTGTATTTCAAGCATTTTCTTATTTTATTTCAAATTTTTGGCATTTGCAGCTTTAAAAACATCTTATAGTTGGCACTCACCTGCCAGTGGATAGCTGCCTTCACTCTCATTATTAGGCTCTGTTATGTATGTGAACCTCACCTGTGTGTAAGACTTGCCACTAGGGGGCACACCTGTGGGAGACCTATGGGTCACCTGTGTACCCTGGAGCAAGCAGGTATAAAAGGCAGTCCACCACGCTGCTGCCTCACTTTGGAGTTATATTAAAAAGACCAAGCTCACAATGGTTTGAGCTTACAACACAGTCTCGTGGAGTTATTCTGAATTTAACAGGCTCCATGAATTGAAATGAAATGCACTCTCCTCCCCAAGTGACCTGAAATAATCAAATTGCAATTCCCAATAGATTAACGTGGAAAAAATGAACACTCTTGGCTCTCAACACCAGCTATCAAACTGTCTAGGATATCGGATGTATAAAGTACTAAGGGGGTGAAATTCCGCAGTGCCCCGATTGGGGGCGGTAACTGACTCAGGGCGGGAAGTCCCGCCCCGGCCTCGAAATGACAGTTACTGGCCCTCACAGGAGGTGGAGCACAATCTCGTGTAGAGGCAGGTTCCTGGGAGCTACTCCACGTAGCGCTGATACGTTTCAATTTCCCTCCCCTTCGGTTAAAGGGGAGGGCCATTGCGCACTCTGCCGGCCCTCAGATGGCCTTCACTGAGCTACCAGGGTGGCATGGTGCTGAGACCAGAGCCAGCACCCAAAGTGCAATGCCGGCCTGCACGATCGTGGCCCAGACCACGCAAGGAAGGCAGAAGTCGGGCCAACTGGTGAGTCGGCCAAACCGGCAGGATAGCGGCAGGGGGCGCTACCCACCTCCCCTTTAACTTCCGCCCCGCGAGCAGAGGTTGGCCCGGTTCTTGACCCGTAAGGCTGGCACTGACACCGCTCATGACAGCCTCGCCGCAGGCGAAAAAGGGTTGGTGCACGGTGCTGAGGGGCCGGTTGTGTGGTGGTCTGGGGTGCTACTGTGGCAGTGCCTCCCGAACTCACGTGCAATTTTGCGGGAGTTGGTGCTGCCACCCACACCCTCCCCTGACCCCCACCCCGCTGGTCAAAAACTGTTTTGAGTCCCCTAGCGCCCCCTGGAGGCACTAACGGGTGTCATAAAACAGGGCAATTTGGACTCCTAAATCTTCACCTTTAAAGTACCAAACTTTTGCCGCTAGTTAGTACCATGTAGACATCAGGCCATGTGTGTGACTGTTTATTTAAAGAGGCAACTGCGTCTGAATTGGGCCACACTTGGATGTTTACAAATATCTTAATTTTGATCATTCATAAATAATTCAAGATTATCACCAAAAGAACAAAAGTAAAGGTTAGGAATTTTTTTAATTGAGAATGTTGTTAGGAAGTGGAATGTCCGATCAGAAAACGTAGCGGAAGGAGAATCCATAATAGCTTTTTGAAGAAAAGTGGATAAATATTTTAAAAAGAATAAGTAAGAATGGATATGGAGGGGGTATAGGGTTAAGTGGACAGCTGTTTCACTGAGCAGCACAAGCAATCTGGGCTGAATGACCTTTTTCTGTGTTTTAAAATTTGGGGGAGAAATTCGGGAGCGTCCCGTTTGGGGCGCTAACATTTAAAAGTTTGAAAAATTAGTGGCAGGCGCTAATGTTTTCAAACTTTGAAAAAATTTGGTGTTGCGCTCCAGGAAGGAAGTAGAGTGCTAAATCAAGTGATCCAATTCTTTCCTGGAACACAAGAGGATGCAGGCAGGGTGGTAGGTGTGCAGCACTGCCGCGTTGGAAGGCTGCTTCCCTCCCTTAAAGGGAAGGGCCATCGCTGCAGGCTCTGCAAAAGAAGACTTGCCTTCTCCTCAATGGCAGCCGCAATCCAGCCCAATCAGCCTGACGCACTGTCGCCAGAGTGGCGGGCTGATCGATCGCGGGCAGGAAACAAGATAAAAAATTAGAAAGCGAGATTAGAAATGTTTTTGTACTTACTTCGGCCATCTCACCTTTAAGCATCACCCTGGAAGGCCCGGCCTCCCGATGGATGCCTCCTGCAGCTGCCGTTTTTCTTCGCCTGCCGATGCTGCAGGGGGTGGAACGCAAGTTCGAGTCCGGGCCGCTACTGCCACCACAAAACTCCCGCCGACTTTAGCGGGAGTCACTGATCTCGTCCCGCTCAGTTGCAAACTCATTTGCAACCCATTATCGCCCCCCAGAGGTGCTAACGGGAGGCGCAGAGGAGCCCAATTTCTCCCTCAATGATTCTAGATTCAAATTCAGACTAATTGAAAGTTAGACTTTGAGCAGAAGAAAATATAAATGTTTTAGAAAAGCCAAATCATTCTTTCAGATTTTGTATACTGTAAATATTTAATCAGTTATTTTAATATCCAAAATAAAGCTCACAGGACATTCAAATTGGAAGTGTCGTAAACAGTAAGGAAGATAGCAATAGATTTCAAGAAGACATAGACAGGCTGGTGAAATGCGCGGACACATGGCAGATGAAATTCAACACAGAAAAGTGTGAGGTAATACATTTTGGTAGGAAGAATGAGGAGGGACCACACACAATAATTTGTATCATTTTGAAGAGGGTGCAAGAACAGAGATCTGGGGATGCTCGAGCACAAATCTTTGCAGGTGGCAGGACAGAACAAAGCTGATAATAAAGCACATGGGATCCTGGGCTTTAGAAATAGAGGCATACACAAAAACCAGAAAGTTATGCTAAACCTATATAAAACCCGAGTTCGGCCCCAGCTGGAGTATTGTGTCCAATTCTGGGCACCACACTTTAGGAAGGACGTGGAGAGGGTGCAGAATAGATTTACTAGAACGAGGGATTACAGTTATGTGGATAGACTGGAGAAGCTGGGGTTGTAATCATTGGAGCAGAGAAGGCTGAGAGGAGATTTGATAGAGGGGTTTAAAATCATGAAGGGATTAACTAGAGTAAATAAAGAAAAACTGTTTCCAATGGCTGAAGGGTCGATAATGAGAGGGTACAGATTTAAAGTGATTAGCAAAAGAACCAGAGGAGATATGAGGAAAAACGTTTTTACACATTGAGTGGTTAGAATTTGGAATACAATGCCTGATAGGGTGTGAATACAGATTCAATAGTAGGGAATTGGATAAATACTTGAAGGAGAAAAAATTGTAGGGCTATGAATAAAAAACAGGGGAGTGGGACTATCTGGATTGTTCTTTGAACGAGCCGGTGCAGACTCGATGGGCCGAATGGCCTCCCTCTGTCCTGTATTATTCCATGATTCTATGATTCAGATTTACTTATCTCAACTACTTCATAAACCTTAAGATGTTTTATATGTTTTATGAATATTGGTAACCATTTTTTGATGTAGTTCCACTTGAAGAAAAACTCAATCTTTCACTGGATTACACGCGAACAGAAACCTCAGCAGAAACCTTCCGAATTGTGCAGAGCTAGGGTGTGGAGAAATCCCGTGTCAGAAGTCTGCACTCATGCAGCATATGGGTGGTCATTCGGATTTCTTTCCACCATCTATAAACTTCACTGTGAGGGGTTTTCCAATAAAAGGTGGCCTCAGGTGGGAGCTGTTATTTGAAGTGCGTAAAGTACTCAGTTACAGGAAGGACTGCAGACTTTCGTATCAGCTGAATGCAAGCTGAATAGGGGAACAATATAAACTGAGACCACCAAATGCAATGAATAACATTACAAGACAATATTCCAAATGTGGAGTGCAGATGACTTCAAAAACCATGTAATTACAGCGCTCGAGTGAGTCATAACACTTGAGGTTTCTTTAATTCACCTGACAGCGGTCTATTGTTGTTATAATATTGAAGGAGTACCAAGGTTGCATTTTTAACCTCATTTTTAAGAGAGTCTATAGATAAATAATTCCCCTTTCTCTATTTTATCCCACTTTGTTCACCCAATTGGTATAATGCTTTTAGTCAAGAAGGCAAGACACACACTAACCACTGAAAATGACTCCATTGGATAGCTGCCAGGAGGCACCACAGGACTTCTAGCTGTGATTCTCTCCTATTTCCTTACCTTCTTGCTGGGAGTTGCTTTAGTTTCCATTTGATACTTCTTAGCTCTGTGCAGCACAGATAAGGAAATAAGTGTAGTGGAACTCAAGCTTACATTTGTCTTCAGCAAAATTTTTATAGCGTAAGAAAGAAATATCATGCATTTATATCATGTTTCAAAGCCATTCCCAAGGTCTTTGCATCCAATGAATTACATTTGAAGTGTAGATACTATTGTTACATAGTTATACATAGCAGCAAATTTACACACAGCAAGATCCCATAAACAGCAAATGAGAGAATGACCAGTCATTCTGTTTTTGGTAATGTGATTGATGAAGGAATCTGGGCTAGGATATGAGAAGAACTTCCTGTTCTTCCTCGAAGAGTTCCACAAACCTTTTATGTTCACCTGAACAGATGAGGGGCCCATAGTTTAATGTCTCACCTCTGATAATGCAGCACACCCTCAGTACTACACTGAAGTACCGGCCAAAATTATGCGCTGATGTATTGGAATTGAGCCAACAATTTCTGACTCAGAGGTAAGGTGTACCACCAACTGAAGCAAGTTAACAAGCCTAAGGTTCAGAAACTTACTAATAATTGCTGTTAACAATAGTCAGTATGTTAGCTGTTGCAAGTAGCTTCACTAAATTCATTAAACACTTAAGGTTGTTCACTTAAACAAGATTCGGTTGTATCTCTAGCATGGTGGACTTCTGTCTACTACAAAAATGTGCCCTTGAATCCACCTGATCTTCTGGCTGTGGAGTTATTGGCCTTCTTTCCTTGGGCTCCCAGGCCTTTCCAGAGTGAGGACAGAGGCTTCAGAGGCTCACTGCAGCGTAGCATTGTCAAAAGCCTCTGAGCAGCCGCTGAAACACAAAGATATATAAAACAAAATTGAAATCTGTTGACCTAGCTTATTTAATGAATTTCTCTGCAATAATTTGCACAGCCATTTTGGATTTTGAAAATGTAAAGCCCTCTCCGCTACCACCATTCACTGGTGATCAACAGGTGTCCATCAGGTGCAACATTTTAGAATAAAAAGGGACAAAAATTAACATTTACAGCAACGAGTAGCGACAAAGCTAAAGTAGCAATGAAATGTGCAAATGATGGAGAAAATAAGGTGATTAATACATCAACATCGAAATGAAAAGGAACAAGCAGACTATAAATATGAAAAAAATCTAAAATAACTCAAAACCTAAAATAACTAAAAGATGTTGGGATGGATTTTCTGCTTGTTGCCGCCTCTGTTTTCACCCCAGAGGGGCAGCAACGGAACGGTAAGCCCATCCGGGTGAACTTCCAGCGCCCCGCTGGGGTATTCGGGGCCAGATTCGACGGGGCGCGGAGCATCACCACCCAGAAGAGGCGAGACGATGTGCAACGCCCACGGTTGCGACACTGGCTCGATTTTTGGCTCCAGCCCGATCCGTGGAGCGTTGTGTTGGGACCGCCTGTGAAAACAAGCAGTCCGGCCTGTCGTGGTCACAGTGAGGTAAGTATTGTCGACCTCAGGGAAGTGGGACTGTTTTATTTTTATCTTTTTGCGAGTTATGTTCTGGTGGCATGAGATACTTATTGAGAATGGTTCTGGTGTTTTTGTTCAGGTTTTCTTTTTTCTCCCCAGGCCTCTCTTGGAGCGCTCGGAGGCCGGCTGTTTAGCTCGGGATTTTCGCATGCTCAGCCGGCCTAGCGCCCTGAGAGAGGTGTGCAACGCCTCCCTTAACGTTCCGCCCCACACAGGGTCCAGCTGCCCAATTTTGCTGACTGAGACGCAAACCTTTTCCAGACAGTATCAGGACCGCCTCACCATCATTACTGCCCCGAAATCTCAAAAGCCGAAAATCCAGGCCCTTACTCTAAAATGAGAGAATCACTCATATAAAAACATTGGGTGTAATTTTAACTGAACCCATCAGATGGGAAACCCATGGGATTGGGTGGATTTTACTGTCTGTTCACTTCAATTGAGAGTGAAATCGGGTGGGTGTCAAACCAGGGTTGCACCTGAACCTGTCAGTTTCCCAATAGATGGATTCGATTAAAATTGCACCCATAATGTTAATTTGTCACAAAAGTAAATGAAATATTATGCTGAAAAAAATTATTCGTTCCTTCCTTTCTTCCTTCCGTATTGTATCTCAGTGTAATGGTAGATCCTGTTTATGTTGATGACACTAAAGAGCAGGGAAGGACTATAAAGTCTGTTGTGAAGTCAAAACAAACCTGAACTGTGGTAGAGGCAAACATCTAAAATTTGTCTCATTTTCTGAGTTCTCTGACATGTTAGTAAAACGTATGGGGCTGAAGAGGAGGCCCTCTAAGATAAGTTAGAAACTTACCTTGGTGGAGTCAGGAGGAGCAGGAGTGGTCTTTTGGCCATGTCAGCTTGTCAGCTGGCTGGTGGGATGCAAATGGGGCTCAGAATTTAAAATAGCCCAGGCCTGAAACTCATGACGTCCGGCAGGTTTGATGCTCACCCCACCTGAAACCTGTTCCCAGTTAAAAACTCTCCCATTTTCCAGGATTCCTTTCCAATGAAAGATTTTAGGTAGAATGAAAAGAAACCTCATGTATCCTGTAACAAAGTTGTTTCATGGATGTATATCAAAACTACTTAACAACTCTCCACCAGATGCGTTTTATCAATTGTAGGGTCATGATGGGTAATAATGGTTTTGGGAAGTGTAGTGGTAATGTTGGGATCAAGCATGGCTATGACATCAGAATGGTTAATGGATGGTGATGGTTGGAAGTCACTCTGAAGCAATTGCTACATCGCTCCACTGACTGCTACTCATCCAGCTTCATGATTGCCTGGCAGGAGGTGCATCAACAGAGTGATCCACATGATGTTTGGTTCCCCTGCCTCAAGAACTACTATACTGCATACCACCCACCAATTTGGCTTAGAAATTAGTCAGCTGTGGTTCAGTGGGTAGCACACTCGCCTGAGTCAGAAAGTTGTGGGTTCAAGACCCACTCCAGGGACTTGAGCACAAAAAATTCTAGGCTGACACCCCAGTGCAGTGCTGAGGGAGTCCTGCACTATTGGAAGTGCCCTCTTTCGGATGGGACGTTAAACCGAGGCCTGCGCCTGCTCTCTCATGTGGACAAAGCAGCCAGCATCTGATATTCTGTTTGAGGGCTGGTGAAGTGAAGACAGTACCTCATGAGGCCATAGTGAGGATGGTGACCATGTTTGCCACTCCAAAGCATCCTCCTCATAGGATGGCATTGTTTGCCTGGAAACGGTTGGAGACAGATTTGAGGATGTAGTTGATCATTACTGCTACTTGCTTTGCCAGGCCTGTAGTGCACTGACATTATGAGTGATCTTGCAGCAATTGGCACCACCCTGCATTTGGCCCTCTGTTGACAAGAAGATTGTAATGACAGTTCCCATAGGTGTTACCAGCTACATGTGCCAGGTCCTACTGATATGATTGTTGGCATCTTGGAAGGTGCAGTAAATAATGCTTGCTGGCACTTGATCTCCCTGGCATGCCTATTTTCATTTAGTTCCACTTCAAGTATGAAACACTGTAGTTGGGATGCTTCTGGAAAAATATCTAACATCAACATGAGCGAAGCCTTCGCATATAGCATTTATGCCATCAGGTATACTGTCACAGCCTCCACACACACACTAATCCAATGACAAAGTGAGGCAGGTGTACTTCTGTCTGTAGATGCAGGCATCAGATACTGGCAGATGGGCTTCGAGTGCCTCTGGTGTGCCTGCCTGGTATCCTCTATTGGTTCTTCTTCACCAGAAAAGCACAGGTATAGGAGAGTTCCCATGGGAAAACTCAATGCACCACAATTACTGGCATAAAAAGGTGGTGCCAATACATTTGTTAAAGTAGCACCTAGCTATCTAAATAAAACTGCTGAAAAAAGAAACAAAGACACAAATAAAATTTCAGAAATGGTTCGAAAATGTGCCGACAAATCTTCAGGTAGGCCTGTGAAGTCAACCTTCATACACACCTCTGTGCCAAGTAGTCTTCGAAGCCAACTTTCAGTGGAAGAAATGTGAATCAGCGCTGTACACACAGGAACACCGGACTATAGCATACGCATCTGCATCAGGACTTCAGCGTAGTAAAATCAAGCTCCCGTCTGTTTTGGCACGTGCTTCCTATGCCTCTGAAAACCAGAATTGGAAACACACACGATGGACTAAATGTATGGAGAAGCCACATTCTGGACCAGCAACCCCTTTTTCTAATTGGTTATGCCCACTTTATGCCTGAAAATATAAGCTAATTATTCTGGGGTGAATTTTCTTATGGTTTCAGCAGGTTAGCGGTTCGCAAACAACGCAGGAATGTTCTTCAGAGACGAATAGTGGGCAGAAAATGCTTCTACCCAATTTCCACCAGTAAAACTCTTCCTAAGTTCCCTCATGCTTTCTGTATCTTTGCATGATCTGCCCCAGAGTCCCAACGGATCTCAATATGCGGGAATGAGGGCCAGTCGTACAGCAACTGCAAGTTTCCTGGTTTTACACTCCTAATGTACTCTGAGTCACTTAGATTGAGATATTTGAGCAGTACTGGATTAAGGCTGTGAAGTGCATAAGGCTAATAGGAGGGGAGGGCCTATATATGAACTATATATTGCACACAATTCATAAAATCATCAACCAAATACAATTATATATTTTTCCAAATTTACAAATAACAAAAATCTGAGCTATATACATTAAAAAACAGCATGCAATTCAAACAGAGAATGTTTCTTCCTTGCTTTAACTGCGATATCAATCAAAAAATTCTCTGAATACGTCTCTTCAAACAAAGACATGTTGAATGTTTATTACACAAGGCCCATCGTCTGAAAAACAATTTCAGAAACAGCTGAACCATTTGAGCCAATTATAAAAATGAGTGTAAATCTTACATACATATCGACAATAATAAACTATAAAATATAATGACATATAAAAAAACTATTAAAAAGGGTTTGTTTGGCACATAGATATGAATAACCTAACAGTAAATAATGTGTTGTCATTCTGATGACGTTATGAGGACAAATACTGACAAGTTGATAAAACGAGGGGATGGCAAAGTTAATCCTTACTGCAAAATTTAAAATTTAGAAAGACAGAAAGTATTTCAGTGCTTCAGTTTACCTCAAAGAAAACAGTATTGAGATGACTATCTTGACTCAGAAACTACTTGACTTGAGAACACAGGTCAGAATAACATAAGAATATAGGAAGAAGAGAGCAGCTAAGGGTCACAAGGGCTTATTGAAGCTGCTCGCCCCTCAAAAAACAAATGCAATATAATTTTTCAGACTTAATTTGGAATATTCCTGTTTAGCCTTAGTAGTTTCCAGTAGGATATCTAGGGGTATCTATGAAGGCTATCTAAGGGTATCTATGAGGGCTATCTAGGGGTACTAAAGTAAATGTTGGTCCCTTAGAAGATGAGAAGGGGGATTTAATAATGGGAAATGTGGAAATGGCTGAGACCTTAAACAATTATTTTGCTTCGGTCTTCACAGCGGAAGACACAAAAACCATGCCAAAAATTGCTGGTCACAGGAATGTGGGAAGGGTGGACCTTGAGACAATCACTATCACTAGGGGGGTAGTGCTGGACAGGCTAATGGGACTCAAGGTAGACAAGTCCCCTGGTCCTAATGAAATGCATCCCAGGGTATTAAAAGAGATGGCGGAAGTTATAGCAGATGCATTCGTTCTAATCTACCAAAATTCTCTGGACTCTGGGGAGATACCAGCGGATTGGAAAGCAGCTAATGTAACGCCTCTGTTTAAAAAAGGGGACAGACAAAAGGCAGGTAACTATAGGCCAGTTAGTTTAACATCTGTAGTGGGGAAAATGCTTGAAACTATCATTAAGGAAGAAATAGCGGGACATCTAGATAGGAATAGTGCAATCAAGCAGATGCAGCATGGATTCATGAAGGGGAAATCATGTTTAACTAATTTACTGGAATTCTTTGAGGATATAACAAGCATGGTGGATAGAGGTGTACCGATGGATGTGGTGTATTTAGATTTCCAAAAGGCATTCGATAAGGTGCCACACAAAAGGTTACTGCAGAAGATAGAGGTACGTGGAGTCAGAGGAAATGTATTAGCATGGATAGAGAATTGGCTGGCGAACAGAAAGCAGAGAGTCGGGATAAATGGGTCCTTTTCGGGTTCGAAATCGGTGGTTGGTGGTGTGCCACAGGGATCGGTGCTGGGACCATAATATACATAGATGACCTGGAAGAGGGGACAGAGTGTAGTGTAACAAAATTTGCAGATGACACAAAGATTAGTGGGAAAGTGGGTTGTGTAGAGGACACAGAGAGGCTGCAAAGAGATTTAGATAGGTTAAGCGAATGGGCTAAGGTTTGGCAGATGGAATACAATGTCGGAAAGTGTGAAGTCATCCACCTTGGGGAAAAAAAACAGTAAAAGGGAATATTATTTGAATGGGGAGAAATTACAACATGCTGCGGTGCAGAGGGACCTGGGGGTCCTTGTGCATGAATCCCAAAAAGTTAGTTTGCAGGTGCAGCAGATAATCAGGAAGGCGAATGCAATGCTGGCCTTCATTGCGAGAGGGATGGAGTACAAAAGCAGGGAGGTCCTGCTGCAACTGTACAGGGTATTGGTGAGGCCGCACCTGGAATACTGCGTGCAGTTTTGGTCACCTTACTTAAGGAAGGATATACTCGCTTTGGAGGGGGTACAGAGACGATTCATGAGGCTGATTCCAGAGATGAGGGGGTTACCTTATGATGATAGATTGAGTAGACGGGGTCTTTACTCGTTGGAGTTCAGAAGGATGAGGGGTGATCTTATAGAAACAATTAAAATAATGAAAGGGATAGACAAGATAGAGGCAGAGAGGTTGTTTCCACTGGTCGGGGAGACGAGAACTAGGGGGCACAACCTCAAAATACGGGGGAGCCAATTTAAAACCGAGTTGAGAAGGAATTTCTTCTCCCAGAGGGTTGTGAATCTGTGGAATTCTCTGCCCAAGGAAGCAGTTGAGGCTAGCTCATTGAATGTATTCAAGTCACAGATAGATAGATTTTTAACCAATAAGGGAATTAAGGGTTACGGGGAGCGGGCGGGTAAGTGGAGCTGAGTCCACGACCAGATCAGCCATGATCTTGTTGAATGGCGGAGCATGCTCGAGGGGCTAGATGGCCTACTCCTGTTCCTAATTCTTATGTTCTTATGTACCTATGAGGGATATCTAGGGGTATCTATGAGGGATATCTAGGGGTACCTATGAGGGATAACTAGGAGTATCTATGAGGGATATAGAAACATAGAAACATAGAAAATAGGTGCAGGAGCAGGCCATTCACCCTTCTAGCCTGCACCGCCATTCAATGAGTTCATGGCTGAACATGAAACTTCAGTACCCCCTTCCTGCTTTCTCGCCATACCCCTTGATCCCCCGAGTAGTAAGGCCTTCATCTAACTCCCTTTTGAATATATTTAGTGAATTGGCCCCAACCACTTTCTGTGGCAGAGAATTCCACAGGTTCACCACTCTCTGGGTGAAGAAGTCTCTCCTCATCTCGGTCCTAAATGGCTTACCCCTTATCCTTAGACTGTGACCCCTGGTTCTGGACTTCCCCAACATTGGGAACATTCTTCCTGCATCTAACCCGTCTAAACCCATCAGGATTTTAAACGTTTCTATGAGGTCCCCTCTCATTCTTCTGAACTCCAGTGAATACAAGCCCAGTTGATCCTGTCTTTCTTGATAGGTCAGTCCCACCGTCCCGGGAATCAGTCTGGTGAATCTTCGCTGCACTCCCTCAATAGCAAGAATGTCCTTCCTCAAGTTAGGAGACCAAAATTGTACACAATACTCCAGGTGTGGCCTCACCAAGGCCCTGTACAACTGTAGCAACACCTCCCTGCCCCTGTACTCAAATCCCCTCGCTATGAAGGCCAACATGCCATTTGCTTTCTTAACCGCCTGCTGTACCTGCATGCCAACCTTCAATGACTGATGTACCATTACACCCAGGTCTCGTTGCACCTTCCCTTTTCCTAATCTGTCACCATTCAGATAATAGTCTGTCTCTCTGTTTTTACCACCAAAGTGGATAACCTCACATTTATCCACATTATACTTCATCTGCCATGCATTTGCCCACTCACCTAACCTATCCAAGTCACTCTGCAGCCTCATAGCATCCTCCTCGCAGCTCACACTGCCACCCAACTTAGTGTCATCCGCAAATTTGCAGATACTACATTTAATCCCCTCGTCTAAATCATTAATGTACAATGTAAACAGCTGGGGCCCCAGCACAGAACCTTGCGGTACCCCACTAGTCACTGCCTGCCATTCTGAAAAGTACCCATTTACTCCTACTCTTTGCTTCCTGTCTGACAACCAGTTCTCAATCCATGTCAGCACACTACCCCCAATCCCATGTGCTTTAACTTTGCACATGAATCTCTTGTGTGGGACCTTGTCGAAAGCCTTCTGAAAGTCCAAATATACCACATCAACTGGTTCTCGTTTGTTCACTTTACTGGAAACATCCTCAAAAAATTCCAGAAGATTTGTCAAACATGATTTCCCCTTCACAAATCCATGCTGACTTGGACCTATCATGTCACCATTTTCCAAATGCGCTGCTATGACATCCTTAATAATTGATTCCATCATTTTACCCACTACTGAGGTCAGGCTGACCGGTCTATAATTCCCTGTTTTCTCTCTCCCTCCTTTTTTAAAAAGTGGGGTTACATTGGCTACCCTCCACTCGATAGGAACTGATCCAGAGTCTATGGAATGTTGGAAAATGACTGTCAATGCATCCGCTATTTCCAAGGCCACCTCCTTAAGTACTCTGGGATGTAGTCCATCAGGCCCTGGGGATTTATCGGCCTTCAATCCCATCAATTTCCCCAACACAATTTCTCGACTAATAAAGATTTCCCTCAGTTCCTCCTCCCTACTAGACCCTCTGACCCCTTTTATATCCGGAAGGTTGTTGGTGTCCTCCTTAGTGAATACTGAACCAAAGTACTTGTTCAATTGGTCTGCCATTTCTTTGTTCCCCGTTATGACTTCCCCTGATTCTGACTGCAGGGGACCTACGTTTGTCTTTACTAACCTTTTTCTCTTTACACACCTATAGAAACTTTTGCAATCCGCCTTAATGTTCCCTGCAAGCTTCTTCTCGTACTCCATTTTCCCTGCCCTAATCAAACCCTTTGTCCTCCTCTGCTGAGTTCTAAATTTCTCCCAGTCCCCAGGTTCGCTGCTATTTCTGGCCAATTTGTATGCCACTTCCTTGGCTTTAATACTATCCCTGATTTCCCTTGATAGCCACGGTTGAGCCACCTTCCCTTTTTTATTTTTACGCCAGACAGGAATGTACAATTGTTGTAATTCATCCATGCGGTCTCTAAATGTCTGCCATTGCCCATCCACAGTCAACCCCTTAAGTATCATTCGCCAATCTATCCTAGCCAATTCACGCCTCATACCTTCAAAGTTACCCTTCTTTAAGTTCTGGACCATGGTCTCTGAATTAACTGTTTCATTCTCCATCCTAATGCAGAATTCCACCATATTATGGTCACTCTTCCCCAAGGGGCCTCGCACAATGAGATTGCTAATTAGTCCTCTCTCATTACACAACACCCAGTCTAAGATGGCCTCCCCCCTAGTTGGTTCCTCAACATATTGGTCTGGAAAACCATCCCTTCTGCACTCCAGGAAATCCTCCTCCACCGTATTGCTTCCAGTTTGGCTAGCCCAATCTATGTGCATATTAAAGTCACCCATTATAACTGCTGCACCTTTATTGCATGCACCCCTAATTTCCTGTTTGATGCCCTCCCCAACATCACTACTACTGTTTGGAGGTCTGTACACAACTCCCACTAACGTTTTTTGCCCTTTGGTGTTCTGCAGCTCTACCCATATAGATTCCACATCATCCAAGCTAATGTCTTTCCTAACTATTGCATTAATCTCCTCTTTAACCAGCAATGCTACCCCACCTCCTTTTCCTTTTATTCTATCCTTCCTGAATGTTGAATACCCCTGGATGTTGAGTTCCAAGCCCTGATCATCCTGGAGCCACGTCTCCGTAATCCCAATCACATCATATTTGTTAACATCTATTTGCACAGTTAATTCATCCACCTTATTGCGGATACTCATTGCATTAAGACACAAAGCCTTCAGGCTTGTTTTTTAACACTCTTTGTCCTTTTAGAATTCTACCGCACAGTGGCCCTTCTAGGGGTATCAATGAGGGATATCTAGGGGTATCTATGAGGGATATCTAGGGGTACCTATGAGGAAATACATACTCTACTAAATACTTTTGACATTTGACTTTGACATCTATATTTCCACTTTCAAAAGATAAATGAAAATTCTTCATCCTTTCATAAGCATTCACAATTATCAAACCTGATATTATTTATACATTTATCCTATGAACAGCATACATAACTCTCCGGGTGAATTTTTTTTGTCTATTTATACATGTTTCAAAATTGTCACGGAATTTTATACACACTTTGAGCCAAAAGGACACAATGTTTGCACCTCTGAAGATATAATTATTAAGTTATAGATGATATTGTTTAACCAACCTTGTGACAAAGAGTTAGGGTTAATCATATAAAAATTAGGGCCTAAAGTTGAGAGCTGCAGCCATACTAGCCTGTGGGTTAATCTGGCCCTGCATATGAGGCATAGCAGCTGGCAGGATCAGCTAATACAGGGAGTTTCTGAGCCTGAGTCTGGAGAGTTTAATCGTGATTTTTGCGATTGTTCTGCCATTGTGTCGAGAATGGGTGAGCATCACCCTCTTAGGATTAAGGAGACGGAGAACGAGGTGAAAGGTTGTGGTTGTGTGATGGATGCCAGGGTGATAGAGTAAGTGTTTAGTCACAAACCTAGTGTCGGCAATATCCCGCCAAGCTCGCCATCTCCCACCGCAAGAGTGAGTGCTTCCCCGTGAGGTGAATCACCTTCTCCTCATAATGGCCCCAAGTTTCCACATGATTTGCTCCTGATTTTTAGGAGCAACTGGTGTAGAACGGAGTATCTTAGAAATCGGAATTCTCGCCATTTAGTTTGCTCCAGTTCTAGTCAGTTAGAACAGTTTCACTTTGGAACAGAATTTTTTTTTCAAAAGGGGGCGTGTCCGGCCACTTAGTCCTGTTTTCAAAGTTTCGTCAGTGAAAACTTACTCCAAACTAACTTAGAATGGAGTAAGTGAAGATTTTTGTACGCTCGAAAAAACCTTGTCTACACTTTAGAAAATCAGGCGTAGGTTACAAATCAGGCGTAGGGAATGGGGGGGGGGGGTTTAAAGGGAAGTTTACAAACATTAAACACTTCAGTTTTACAAATAAAGAGCCATCATCAATAATAAATGATAAATACATCAATAAATCATCCAATAAATCAATCAAAAAAAATAAATAAGAAATAATTTTTTTTTAAAATCAATAAATAAAACATTTTCTACTTACCGACTGCAGCACCGGGAGGCCTCCAACAGCGTGCTGGGATGCCCCCCCCCCCCCCCAGTGTGTCTCTGTCAGTGTCTCTATCTCTCTGTCTGTCTGTGTGTCTCTCATTCTCTGTCTGTCAGTGTCTGTGTTTCTGACAGCGAGGGGAGGGGGAGGAGGGGGGTAGAGGGAGAGAGGGGGGGAGCAGAGGGAGGGATGGGGGAGAAGGGGGAGGGGGAGAAGGGGGAGGGGGGAGAAGGGGATAAAGGGGAGAAGGGGGAGAATGGAGATGGGGGGGGAGAGATGGGGGGGGGGAAGGAAAAGAGAAGGGGGAGGGAGGCTGAACGGGCCGGGCCCGAGACTTCGAGCAGGGCCCGTCCCCAGCACCAGATTTACAGGTAGGTGGCGTTGGGTCGGGTCGGGGCGTGGTGGGAGGGGAGAGGGAGGGAGAGGGAGGTCACGTTGGGGGGAGGGAGGTCAGGTCGGATCCAGTCCGTGGGGGGGGTGGGGGGGGGAAGCGGGAGTCGGGCCGGGTCCAGTCCGGGGGCGGGAAGCGGGAGTCGAGTCGGGTCGGGTCAGGAGGAAGCAGGAGCTGGCCGTGGGAGGAGCCTTATTCACGCAGCCCCAGTGAGGCCATTCAGCCAGGGCTAGGGGCTGCGTGCTTTGGGCCCCTCCCACACAGTTTTGGGTGCCTGGAGCTACTGAACATGCGCGCCCACTGTAGCGCGCATGTGCAGAGGTCCCGGCACTGTTTTCAGCGCAGGGACCTGGCTCCGCCCCCTACAGCTCGTGCTGGCTGCACCGAGGGCCAGAGGACCTGCAGGGAGGTGGAGAATCTGGAGGGTTTTTTTTAGGCGCACTTTGTGGCGCGAAAAATGGGCGTCCAGGTCGGGACTGCGCCGTTCTCGGTGCGGCTCGAAACTTGGGCCCAACATGTGAGGGGTTTAAAGACAGGGATGCATCCGCTGATGGCCTGCTTCTCTTGGGCATTGTGAACCATTTTCTCCTGCAAGAAAATGGAGTAAATTATGGAAAACTAGCAGTTAAGTAGTGTGTGCCAAGTGGTTTAGGAGTGCTGAAGTAAGAGATGTAGGAATATCACCCCGTTAAAGTGGAGGAAGGGGTTCCAAGGTTGTAAGTGTTTGCTGTTAGGGAGCTGTGTAGCCATAGTGCAAGATACCAAGTTCGAGCCTCCACTTAGACAGAGTGCATTGCGAAGGATTAGTTTTACATGTTGCTTTAAGAGGGTGTTGGTGTCCAGGATGAGTAATGAAGAAAAGGAACGGTGTCTGGTGTTACTTTTCCTGCTCTGATGAGATTATTGAACTTCTTACGGCATTGGTCTACAGTTCTGGGGTGAGAGAGTTGGCACTTAGTACAAGTGTCACTTCCCTCCACGTTGCACGTGACATTCCTGGCAGACAGATACCCAGGACTCTGTGCTACCTTCATTTATTTTCCTCAATGAGGGCCTTGTGCATTTGGGTCAGAAACATTTTGTGTTCTTCACCTGTAAGTAACAAATTATATGCAGAATATTGAAAAATTGAAAGGTAAGAACTGCAGATTGGAAAACTTATCTACTTACAACATTTACATGCTAAATAATATTGTAAACTTAAGTTATTTATGTCAATGACTAAAATTGGTCAGAAACAAATAAAAAAAGATAATTAAGCTTATTGTATGGTTACAGTAATTTAATTTAACAGTGGCTCACTGACAGGTTACAGAAATGTGGAAGCATTGTGCTTTGATTACTTGTAAACTGAGTTTGCCAGATGATATATTAGTATGAGCTTAATTTGCATATTTGTTGAATATTGTTTTGAAGCAAGCTGAGTAACTGAATTAATTGTCATGACGGCCACCGCGAGCACATCACTAATAAAATAATTTCTATAGCAACCAACTTCGACATGTTGAAAATGGAATTGTGATTTAGTTTCTCAAACACTGAGTGTAAAATATTGCTTGGAGAAAGCACGGAAACTGGGTGGGGAGAGTCGCACATCCATAATTCAACCTGCCCAATTTTCCTTCAGGCAGCACAGATGAATATCTGCCGTACGTTAACCATAAGTACAAGAGGAATTTATTTCCCTCTTATTGCCAATTCTCAAGCCAATTAAATAATTGACTCATGGGCAGGATTCTGGCTAACTCGTGGGAAAAATAAGATCAAGCCTTCAAATTCTGTTCCATTTGGAACGGCCGCACCTGGAGAGTTCAATATTTTAACCAGAGTAGCTGCTTGGATGGCTGATTCTGCAGATTTTGTGCCACACCAATTGTCCAAAATGGGCTGTATCTTTTATGTGTTTGTGTTTGTGTTGCTTTTGAAAAGGAGAGATCACCCATTGGAGATGCTGCATAGAGACTCTTTAACTAATGTAATATGCCTTATCTTTATATAATAGCAGTGTGTTGATTTCAAAATCTCTTCATGCTTTCCTCATCTTACCTTAGTGGTCTGTTGCCTTACATCCCCATGTATACCTGTTGCTCCTCTACCACCACACATTTTGGCCTTCCCTTACTTAACTCCAACATCAGTGGACACATATTCAGCCATTACACGTACGACATGTGGATTTCTGCACGCAGATCACTCCACCTTGCTAACTCACTCCCTACTTTCAAAAACCTCCCCAAAATCTTTTGACTGTGCCTGTGATTCCCCAGCCTAGCTTCTCTATTCCCTTCCCATTTACTTATCTTTGCTATCCACCAGATCTCTTTATTTTTTATTGCCCTGAGATGATTTCCTGCACATGAGGGGTGTTATATAAGAGCAAAAGTTATTAGCAGGAGGCATAAACTAAACAATGACTAATAAACCTGACATACACTATGGTGTGCAATTTTTCTGTCTCTCACATTTTTAATGACATTTTCTTTCTTTACAGGCGTCATTCAGTGTCCCCAAACACTCTTTTATTGCCAGTGAGAAGTCCAACATACCCATTAAGTGACAGTGAAGACTCCTATAGGTTTAATAGGTATACTCAGGTTTCAACTCCTAGACTGAGTCTGAGGGATTGTGGGTCAGGAGGAGCAACACCAAGAAGCAGTTTTCTACATTCATGCAGTATTGACTCACAAAGTCCTTTACTGAAAACTGTGAGTATTGGATGCTTAGACAAAGACCTGCCAGGCACCACAGTTGAAGGAAGCAGAGTCCAGAAACAACCACAGGAAGAATGCCAAGAAGGCCCAGGTGAAGGGATAGGCACCCACCAACTTAACCCGAGTACGCTGACTTTGGGAACTGCTGCTACCCTCCGGAACCTTTCCCTCAGCAGGGCCAGCATCCGCTCTCAGACCGTTGACATTAGGCAGAAGATTTCAGAATGGGAATGCAGAAAGGAAATGTCCCCCAGACGGAATCTGATGCTGGAAAAGAGAAAAGTCGGAGATAGGGCGAGTAGTGAGGGGTGCCCCAGTATGCTGCCTTCACCATGCAGCGAGAAGACCTTCGATCTGACAGCATTTAAAAGAATGAGTCGGTCATTTTCAGAGTGCTCATACCCTGAGACTGAAGATGAAGCATCTGATAAAGAGTCATTTGCCAGACATGAAAGATTGTTTGGTAAGAACCAGTCGTCCAATACTTGCAGCAAAGAACATGTGAGGAAACAGACATCTGCTGTGTTAAGCAGGATTCAGAAAATTGAGCAAGCTCTCAAGGAGAGCCCCAATAAGGACCTTCCCCAGTTACCCAGCAGCTGCTATGGGAGGGAAAGACTAAGGAAAAAATCTTTCACACTAAGTGTGTCAGAGGATGTTAAGGAGACTGGGAGTACAATGAAGAGAGGGAGCGTTAGCTCTGTGGTAACAGAGCCAGAGTCTGACCCTGTGATTGAGAAAACGACATTACAGTGGCAGTTTAGTCAGAATTGTGACAGCTCGTGCCACCAGCCTGAACCATCAGGTGAGAGTCCGCCCAGCATCGTGGTGAATCCTTTGCCAAAACCAAAACGCACCTTTGAGTACGAAGCAGATAAAAACCATAGGAGTACTCCTAGCAACAGTCTACCTCCATCGTCTACTCTTACTTCTCCCCCTCCTCTCCCATCAACACCTGCACCTCCCGTCACCCGCAGGCAGAAAAAAGATTCAAACCTTCACAGGAAAATCCATAACAGGTAAACTGGCAATTTTTCTATAATACTTATGTGTTATGTATAAACGTTATAACCATCTGCCAGTAAAATATAGTAAAAGTGAAGTTGTTTACAGTGAATTACACAGTGAATTACACTAGGACCTATCATGTATAATACAGCTTTAAAGTAACGTACAGGCACTCTGGAAAAATAAGACATTGAATGAAAATAAAGAGGTAGGATTGCATCAGCGTGTAAATACACCATATAGTGTGATACTGAACCAGACAGCCTAGGAAGGCCCCAGGTATGATTTGTAATCTGTGCTGAGTCATCGTTGGGGCACTAAAATTAGCCTTAGTGTCTCCAGCCTAAGGATTAGAAGAAACCAGTCAGGATTCTTACTTCTGATCACTATCAGAAGACTATATGTGTACAGGTGTGGACAGATCAGGTTCAATTATGATACCATAGCTTAATGGCCACTACTAGTCACATATGAAGAATCTCTCCGTGGACAAAATATTGTAGGTCTGCAGGCATCCAACACACCTTAGCCCAACAGGACTCAACACCTTGAGTAAGGAAGGGAAAAAGAGAGCAAAATTGGAAAAAAAGAAATAAATAAAGGGCTAAATTTCATCTCTGATTCTTGTATTGATACGGCCATCCTCCTAGAAACAATTTTTATATGCCAAGAGTAAACATAAATCGACTATAATTGGCAGCACAGTGTACAATTTTGAGCTATAGAATCAATATTTATGACTTTATTTTAATTTGCTGCTCATGCACCAGACATACATCTTTGCAGAAAGGAACAAATAACCCAGTACAATGCTTGAACTTTAAAATGGACATATCCTCTTTGGTTGCAAAACTGGAAAATCACTCAGTCCTAACACTGAGGATTAACTCAAATCTTTTGAAAGGGAATCCTACCCTTATACCCTCGCAATCACTCAACTCACTAGTCAGAACATTACAGAGTTTTGGCATCAGTGTCCCTCACAGGTTAATTGTGCAGTGCATCAAAAAATATTGAATGCCATTGATATTGCTGGTACAGATTGAACCTCCCTTATCCAGAACTCCCTTATCCAGAACCACCCCTCATCCAGAACCATTCCCGTCCACCGCGTATGCACAGAACTCCGACATGAACAGATTGAACAAATTGATGTCCTTCCTCGATGCCGACTCCCGCAATCGCTGGCCTGACCCCGCGATCCCCACACCCCCCCCACCCCCATGATCTCTCTGCCACACTCCCAGCCCCAAGCCCAGCCAGCCCTGATATCCCCTTGCTCAGTACCTGTACCATCCAATTTAACGTGATCACAGGCCAGGTCCCGAGGGTTACAAATAAGGGAGATTCAACCTGTATTAGGATTATTGAATACCTCTCCGCAATGCAGACCCGATCCTTACACCTTTGCACCACAAGAGAATGCAACATTTAATAGAACCCATGATACATTCAATGTGCACTTCTGTCCAAATTATAATACTTTTGGTCCTGATTTGAGATCATGACAATTTTGAAAGCGCTTTCAGTCCCAATTTCGCAAGCCCTTAAGAACACACCTGGCTAGTGCCAATTAAGGAAAGTGTTATTTGGCCTGTGCTGATACTTCCTCCTCAGTGATGATGATAACACAGTTCTCAACACCCTTTGGAATAGTTTCAACCCAATACAATGAAACTGTTATTACACTCACTAGCACAGCCTTCTCAGAATGACTCAAGTACTAAGAGAACTGCTGAGATGTACAAAAGCATTGAGACTGCATCGGGCTTGGTTTTAATTACATTTACTGTTAACACAAAGTTGCTTTCTGCCTGCTGTGCTTTCTGCCTGGTGTGGTTTTATTTCATTTTAATTGTGTTGTTTTGGCTGCTGAACTGAAGTTTAGCACTAGAATTTTCCTGGTGCGCTTTTTCATTTGATATTTATAATCATCCTAAATTTGTACGGCCTTAGTTTGTCATTCAGAATTGGGTTCGAATTTGTAATATTCTCCCCTCCCCTGACAAATTGTACTTTGAGCTTCTGCTATATAACTATACTTCCAAGAAACGTCCATGATACAGTTAAGTTTGTGTGTAGTTTAGTTTCCTTAAAGGGGATGGAAAATACTCTGCCGTTCGATTGAAGTAAATGTTCGACTCACCGCAAATTGCTTTTAAAAAATCTTTAGGTTTATCACTGACATGATGCCCTTCGAGCAGAAACTCTCTCCTTCACTGTGAGCTGCTCAGGTGACATCAATTACAGAGAGATTCTTCATACAAATCTCCCAGCTTGCGGCATGGTTTTCGATGTGTGACCAGCTCTTGGGCAGGTCACTCTGTGTCATTATGTTGACCATGTCATTTTTATCAACATCTCAGAGCCGATTATTCATGTCTGCATTGCCAGCAGAGAGCTTCACCTTCCAGCCGTGTGTATCTGGAAATAACTGCCACACAGCCCATTATTTTCCATCCATTTACCAGTATATCTGTCTTGCAGAAAAGTAACTCTACCAATAGTGGAAACTCACAAAATGTAATCCTTACCTTTTTACCAAAGTTACTGTTTGCCTCTTCACCTATCTTTCCTTCTTTAAGACACTCCTTGAAACATATTTCTTTTACTAAGCCTTTAATTACCCAAATATCTTCATTTTTGGCTTGGTGTCCATTTTGGTTTGATCACACCTCCGTGAAAGACATTAGGACATTTTTTGACATTAAATATACGATATAAATGTATGCTGTTATTTCTAAATTTCTGCTTTTCTTCCTCCCCTAAGCATATGACAGAGTCCTTTGTGAATATATACATGCAATCCACCATTCATAAATCCTGATCAGACAGGTGCAATTCCTTGTCGCTCCAGTAACTCTGAGGCTCTTTGTTGGAATTTTGGCGCCCTTCATATTTTCTCACCGCTCTGATTCTTTTTGGAAACAATCTTGTTGGAAGCCAGCCTTGTGGCTGACCACATATCTAAATACAGTGGCCCCAAAAGTCATCTGGCCACGATCGCAGCAGTTATGTTAGAATGACTAAGAAAGCAATAAAGTAAGGAAAGATAGATTACGAAGGTAAACTTGCGCAAAACATAAAAACAGATAGTAAAACCTTTTACAGATATATAAAACGGAAAAGAGTAACTAAAGTAAATGTTGGTCCCTTAGAAGATGAGAAGAGGGATTTAATAATGGGAAATGTGGAAATGGCTGAGACCTTAAACAATTATTTTGCTTCGGTCTTCACAGTGGAAGACACAAAAACCATGCCAAAAATTGCTGGTCACAGAAATGTGGGAAGGGAGGACCTTGAGACAATCATTATCACTAGGGGGGTAGTGCTGGACAGGCTAATGGGACTCAAGGTAGACAAGTCCCCTGGTCCTGATGAAATGCATCCCAGGGTATTAAAAGAGATGGCGGAAGTTATAGCAGATGCATTCGTTATAATCTACCAAAATTCTCTGAACTCTGGGGAGGTACCAGCGGATTGGAAAGCAGCTAATGTAACGCCTCTGTTTAAAAAAGGGGACAGACAAAAGGCAGGTAACTATAGGCCGGTTAGTTTAACATCTGTAGTGAGGAAAATGCTTGAAACTATCATTAAGGAAGAAATAGTGGGACACCTAGATAGGAATAGTGCAATCAAGCAGACGCAGCATGGATTCAAGAAGGGGAAATCATGTTTAACTAATTTACTGGAATTCTTTGAGGATATAACGAGCATGGTGGATAGAGGTGTACCGATGGATGTGGTGTATTTAGATTTTCAAAAGGCATTCGATAAGGTGCCACACAAAAGGTTACTGCAGAAGATAAAGGTACGCAGAGTCAGAGGAAATGTATTAGCATGGATAGAGAATTGGCTGGCTAACAGAAAGCAGAGAGTCGGGATAAATGGGTCCTTTCGGGTTGGCGATCGGTGGTTAGTGGTGTGCCACAGGGATCGGTGCTGGGACCACAACTGTTTACAATATACATAGATGACCTGGAAGAGGGGACAGAGTGTAGTGTAACAAAATTTGCAGATGACACAAAGATTAGTGGGAAAGCGGGTTGTGTAGAAGACACAGAGAGGCTGTAACGAGATTTGGATAGGTTAAGCGAATGGGCTAAGGTTTGGCAGATGGAATACAATGTCAGAAAGTGTGAGGTCACCCACCTTGGGAAAAAAAACAGTAAAAGGGAATATTATTTGAATGGGGAGAAATTACAACATGCTGCAGTGCAGAGGGACCTGGGGGTCCTTGTGCATGAATCCCAAAAAGTTAGTTTGCAGGTGCAGCAGGTAATCAGGAAGGCGAATGGAATGTTGGCCTTCATTGCGAGAGGGATGGAGTACAAAAGCAGGGAGGTCCTTCTGCAACTGTATAGGATATTGGTGAGGCCGCACCTGGAGTACTGCGTGCAGTTTTGGTCACCTTACTTAAGGAAGGATATACTAGCTTTGGAGGGGGTACGGAGACGATTCACTAGGCTGATTCCGGAGATGAGGGGGTTACCTTATGATGATAGATTGAGTAGACTGGGTCTTTACTCGTTGGAGTTCAGAAGGATGAGGGTGATCTTATAAAAACATTTAAAATAATAAAAGGGATAGACAAGGTAGAGGCAGAGAGGTTGTTTCCACTGGTCGGGAAGACTAGAACTAGGGGGCACAGCCTCAAAATACAGGGGAGCCAATTTAAAACCGAGTTGAGAAGGAATTTCTTCTCCCAGAGGGTTGTGAATCTGTGGAATTCTCTGCCCAAGGAAGCAGTTGAGGCTAGCTCATTGAATGTATTCAAGTCACAGATAGATAGATTTTTGACCAATAAGGGAATTAAGGGTTACGGGGAGCGGGCGGGTAAGTGGAGCTGAGTCCACGGCCAGATCAGCCATGATCTTATTGAATGGCGGAGCAGGCTCGAGGGGCTAGATGGCCTACTCCTGTTCCTAATTCTTATGTTCTTATGTTCTTATGTTAGGGTTGCATCCTCCAGTCCTCTCCAGGGCTGACACATTCCGGGGTTTCGGGATCAGTGGGAGGGGATGTTTGAATGTGACAGTGGTACCTGTGATTCCTGTGTTACTACAGGTGTACTCCTGATGACTGCTTGCCCCCTGTTGCCAGAAAATACAACATCTGACTTCCATCAGAGGGCCTATGGGGTGTCCAGGCTCATTCGCGGTCTCCAGGAAACCCCATGGAGTTCTCTCCTTGGCACGCAATGTAAGGAGGCTGATTCAGACCGTTTTTTTATAAAAAAGAAAAATGATTTCCTTATCTCCACAACCTTCTTCTGGAAGCTGGTATCTCTCAATATATACTGACCTTCAGTTTTATTCTCGGTCCCTCTGAGTCAGAGAACCTCCCCCTAACTCTACCCCCTTGACATGATTGATTTTGCAAAAGTAGGTGGAGGGTCTGTCCTTTAGGCTGACCGAGAACTCCCAGAGTTGGAATTATGGCAGGAACCTGTAGATTTCTCAAGGAAATTGAGGGTCAATCCATCTTCATATAATTATTTGTCACCACAATAACAAAAATACTTTATTGGACTTACACTAAATGTGTAATTTCCTTTAACAGATTCTTGGCTCCTGTCAGAAGCATTAAAGGGAATTATTTCTGCTGTTCATAATTTATAGCTAAATTCTAAACATGTGTATGAAAAGCACATTTGAAATATCTGCCCATGGCTCCCCAGCAGCATTTACCAGCACCTTTCTACAGGGTGTGATCCTCGCTGAACTGGGCCACACCATATTTTTTAGCACCACCCACAGCTGTTACACTAGAGAAGCACCCATGGCCAAAGATTATTTTCAGGGCCTGAATGTCCAATAGACTGGCGGGCAGCAGATGCTACAAGATTTGCAAATATATATTTTTAGACGTAACTATTTTATTGCAAATAGAACCAAAACACCATTTAACTTTGTTGCTGTCCTCAGACATACATAACTGGGGGGAGAAATTCTCATTGCTTGAGCCTCCCGTTAGAACGGGACGCAAACGATTTCTCGCCCGGGATACGGGGTTGCTACCGCCTCCCATGAAATTCCGCGAGAGTTGGCGGAGGCACATGCCCTGGTAGTGCCCTAGGCCGCTGCGCCGATGATGACGTCTTCGCCGTGCGCAGTGACCCATTTTCGCCCTGGAGTGGAAATTGGGTAGCCCGTGAGGCCAGCGCTGGCGATGTTGGCACCAGCCTCGTGGGCTGTGAACCGGGCCGCACTCCACTCATGTAGCAAAAAATAAAGGGGAGGTGCATGCCGCCATTTCTTAAAAATTGTCGACTAACCGGTCCGGCCTATTGTTGAAGATTTTGCGGGGTCCGTGCCGCGAAGCAGCAGCATGGCACCCTGCACCCCGGTGGCGTAGTGGAGGCAACCCTCGCCCCACTGCAGAGCTCGCAGTGTGCCCTCCCCTTTAATGGAAGGGGAGGGACCTGTGCTCGCTCACTGCTACACAGCAAGCCACATAACATTGGAAACCTCACGCACTTACCACTCCGGTCCCGCCCTGAGACTCCACTTCCTCTCGGGGGTGTAACCCCAATTTTGCGGCCTGGGTGGGTCTTTCATGCCGGGCACAGGAAGTCCTGCCTCGCCTCAGTTACCGCCCCCAAACAGGGCATTAACAAATTTCTGCCGCCGATATCTTGGTGGGGAAGCTTTGAAGAAGCAATAATCATATGCACACAAAGACAATGCATCCTTCCAGCCATCCAAACTATCATTGCCTCAAATTTGGTCAAATTCATTTTGACTTTTTAATCAGATGTGCTTTTTAATCTCTTGCAAAGAGTCATAAAGATATGAGCCAGGAGGAAGACAGTCCATCTAGTTGGCTCCATTACAGGCTTCACAAAAATTCATATCCAAGTTCTAACTTGACATAATTGTCACGTAATTAGTTTGTCTGAGACTGGTGTCCAAGGGAGGGGATAAATAATTCAATTCAATTACAGACTTGTTCAAATGAATTCATTGCAGCTTTAAAAAAAATAATGAACAACTAATTAAATCTGCATTGTCCTGCTCATTTTTGAAGGTATTTAGCAACCTGCCTAATTCAAGTCAGGGGGGGAAAATTCTGTTGTGCCCCGTGGGGGTGCTAACATCTGGGAAGCCGGAACATTTTGCACCAGGCGTGGAAGTCCCGTCCCGCTCGCTAACTTTGGCTTACTGCCCCCTAAAGGAGATGGAGCACAAAATAAGGCGCTCCACTTCCTTTCTGGGGTGCTAGCAGGGTGGTCACCTCGGGAACGGGCTGCAGCGCTACGCACTGGGCCGCGTAGCACTGCTGCGTAGGAGGGGCTGCTCCCTTAATTAAAGGGAAGGGCCCAAGCTGCAAACTCTGCAGTATAAAAATTGACCTCCCTAGACCAGCGGGGAGCGGGACTGCCGTGGCAACAGCCCGTATTTTATAGTCTCTTGAACACTCTTGAACACTCTTAGTTCAACTTAAATCTATTTATTTGAGAGACCAGTTGGAGCTTAAGATGGCATTCCTTCACTGACCCTCTCCCTCTCTATACAACTCTCTCTACCTCTGAGCTAGAGGGCGCTATACATTATATCTATACCTCCTAGCTAGAGGGCGCTATACATTATCTCATTACACCTTTCCTTTCGTAAGAAACCAAAATTAATTAAATTTAGCTTCAATATGAACGGGTAGTTAACTTCTTATGAATACATGTATTAAACAACTACAAGTTTAACAAACAACAACAAAACTTTGTCTTATTGATTCTTTCTCCAAGTGTTGCATGTTTCACACTTTAAAACATAGTCTTTTATGTCACTGTTCAGTTCTGACCAGTAAAAGGATTCTCTGGCACGTCGAAGAGTGTTCTCGACACCAGTGTGAGCAGCGTGAAGTCACTGGCGAATGTCAGATCTCAGGGATTTTCGTACGACACAGTGATAGCCTTTGAAAACTATGCCATCCTGTGTTGTGAGTTCGTCACGAACTTTGAAGTATGTGTTTCAGACGGGCATTCATGTGTCGTTTCTGGCCATCTGGTTGTGATTTGTTGTATGACCAGTTGTAGTGTGGAGTCACTTGCAGTTACGCATTGTGTGGTAGTCAGTCCTTGTTTGGAGAGTGGGAGAAAGTCCACCATGTGGATGCATTCCACTCCAATTTCTGGCGGTGATCTCTCCATGTTTTTGAGGTATGAGCATGAGAGGGTGTCTGCTAGGTACATTTCTTATTTCTGGTGGATACTTTATTTCGACGTCATATTGGTTGAGCCGAATGAGCAGATGATGTAGTCGCATGGTGCTGCAGATAACGGCTTGCGTCGTATAGCAACCAAATGTCTGGTCATAGTGTGATCTTGCGACCGTATACATATTGATGGTTTCGTTCCATTCCGAAGACTTGAGCAAGCAGCTCCTTTTCGAATTGCGAATATTGCATTTCTGCTGGAGTGAGCACTCGGTTCATGTATGCAATTGGTTGTCCCTGTTGCAGAAGGACAAACCCAAGACCATTGCTCGAAGCATCTCCTTGACCTGCAAATTTGTAGTCAAAGTACCTGAGCACTGGAGAATCTGTCACGGGTTGTTTGATAGCTTCAAACGCTTTGTCTTGTTCTTCAGACCGTGTTTTAAGAGTAAACTGTTGCAAAAGCTCACTGAGGTCTGAAAGATCTGGCAAGAATTTTGCAAGGTACTTTGTCATGCCGACAACTTGTTGTACACCTGCGACATCCTGTGGTTTCTGCATTTCGTTGATTGCGATCACTTTGCTTGGGTTGGCTTTGTGTCCATCACTGGAAAGTATGTGTCCAATGTATTTCACTTGGGAGCTCTTGTATTCGAGCTTATCGAAGTTTAGTTTGATGTTTCACTCTCTGCATCTCTGCATGAATTTGCGTAAGTTTGTGTCATGATCGTGCTTGGCCTCTTTAAGTGTCTCACCACGTTCAGTGATCAAGATATCATCTACAATCTTGTAAACTCCATCTAGACCCTCAAGGTTCTGGTCTAGCTTCTGCTGGAAAATTTCCGGGACAGGACTGATGCCAAATGGCATTCTATTATATCAATATCATCCCCATGGAGTCTGAAAGGTCGTGAGGTAGGAGGACTCTGTGTCTAGTTCACATTGCAGGAAACCCTCCTTGCTGTCTGCTTTAGTGAAGACCTTTACATTTGACATCTGTGGCAAGATGTCATCGATCAGGAAGTGGCTAGTGTCCACATTTCAGAACATTGCTCAGATGTAGTTCAACTTAACTATTTATTTGGGAGATCTCAGACAGCCATGTGGAGCTTAAGATGGCGTTCCTTCACCGACCCTCTCTCTCAAATACAACTCCCTATCCCTCCTAGCTGGAGGGCGCTATACATTATATTGATACCTGCTAGCTAGAGAGCGCTATACATTATCTCAATACAGGCATGAACCCCGCGTTCAAAGCAGCAACGGGTCCTTGGATAAATCAGCAGATATTTTCCAATGGCTGACACCTCCCCTTTAACTATCGCCCCGTGAGTGGCCTGCGTCCGATTCATGTTCCCTGAAGCTGTCGCTGTCATCGCCCAGCGCAGCTTCAGTGGGCCATACCCAATTTAGGGTCCGGGGCGATAACGGGACGCTGCACGCGGTCATCCCACAGAATTTAACGGGAGTCGTTAGCGGCACCACGCCCAGGCAAAATGTCGTTTCCAGCCCATTAGCCCTGGGGGGCGCTAACGTGAGTCACAAACAACCCAAATTTCTATACCAGAGATTCTGTCTCAAGCCTTCAAAGAGCAATAATCAGGTTCTGTACATGGTGAGAAAAAGAATGAAACTACTACATAACATAAGAACATAAGAATTAGGAACAGGAGTAGGCCATCTAGTCCCTCGAGCCTGCTCCGCCATTCAACAAGATCATGGCTGATCTGGCCGTGGACTCAGCTCCACTTACCCGCCCGCTCCCCATAACCCTTAATTCCCTTATTGGTTAAAAATCTGTGACTTGAATACATTCAATGAGCTAGCCTCAACTGCTTCCTTGGGCAGAGAATTCCACAGATTCACAACCCTCTGGGAGAAGAAATTCCTTCTCAACTCGGTTTTAAATGGGCTTCCCCCATATTTTGAGGCTGTGCCCCCTAATTCTAGTCTCCCCGACCAGTGGAAACAACCTCTCTGCCTCTATCTTGTCTATCCCTTTCATTATTTTAAATGTTTCTATAAGATCACCCCTCATCCTTCTGAACTCCAACGAGTAAAGACCTAGTCTACTCAATCTATCATCATTAGGTAACCCCCTCATCTCCGGAATCAGCCTAGTGAATCGTCTCTGTACCCCCTCCAAAGCTAGTATATCCTTCCTTAAGTAAGGTATTAATAATATTGATTTAATCATAGTTCAGTGCAGCAGTCACAAATTATTATTTTCTTCTACTCAAGAGCTAGCTAAGCTTAATAACTACTGTAAAAAGTGTGTTATTATGACTGTTGTCCAGCTTTAGTTACTGCCTGTTCCTTTAAATCCAGTCACTGCATAGGTTGTTTTAAAAAACAACGTAAGTCCAGATCTCAGTGTCAAGCCTGTTTCGATTTAATATTGTAAATTTTATTGGTTACAGGTGGGAGAGAGAAGTAATTCAAAGTTAAACAATGATGTGTGATTGCTTCCATTTGTACATGACTAACAATTCCTTTTTAAGTGGATTGAGAACTGGTTGTCAGACAGGAAGCAAAGAGTAGGAGTAAATGGGTACTTTTCAGAATGGCAGGCGGTGACTAGTGGGGTACCGCAAGGTTCTGTGCTGGGGCCCCAGCTGTTTACATTGTACATTAATGATTTAGACGAGGGGATTAAATGTAGTATCTCCAAATTTGCGGATGACACTAAGTTGGGTGGCAGTGTGAGCTGCGAGGAGGATGCTATGAGGCTGCAGAGTGACTTGGACAGGTTAGGTGAGTGGGCAAATGCATGGCAGATGAAGTATAATGTGGATAAATGTGAGGTTATCCACTTTGGTGGTAAAAACAGAGAGACAGACTATTATCTGAATGGTGACAGATTAGGAAAAGGGGAGGTGCAACGAGACCTGGGTGTCATGGTACATCAGTCATTGAAGGTTGGCATGCAGGTACAGCAGGCGGTTAAGAAAGCAAATGGCATGTTGGCCTTCATAGCGAGGGGATTTGAGTACAGGGGCAGGGAGGTGTTGCTACAGTTGTACAGGGCCTTGGTGAGGCCACACCTGGAGTATTGTGTACAGTTTTGGTCTCCTAACTTGAGGAAGGACATTCTTGCTATTGAGGGAGTGCAGACTGATTCCCGGGATGGCGGGACTGACATATCAAGAAAGACTGGATAAACTGGGCTTATATTCACTGGAGTTCAGAAGATTGAGAGGGGATCTCATAGAAAAGTTTAAAATTCTGACGGGTTTAGACAGGTTAGATGCAGGAAGAATGTTCCCAATGTTGGGGAAGTCCAGAACCAGGGGTCACAGTCTAAGGATAAGAGGTAAGCCATTTAGGACCGAGAGGAGGAGAAACTTCTTCACCCAGAGAGTGGTGAACTTGTGGAATTCTCTACCACAGCAAGTTGTTGAGGCCAATTCACTAAATATATTCAAAAAGGAGTTAGATGCAGTCCTTACTACTAGGGGGATCAAGGGGTATGGCGAGAAAGCAGGAATGGGGTACTGAAGTTGCATGTTCAGCCATGAACTCATTGAATGGCGGTGCAGGCTCGAAGGGCCGAATGGCCTACTCCTGCACCTATTTCCTATGTTTTCTATGTTTCTATGTAAATCTGAGTGATGGGATATTCAAAATCCAGCAAATGCTGGTAACTCTATTCTATTTAAAGTCACAGGGGTAAATTTTTGTCTCCAACACTGGAGGAGCAGATCGCCTCCCGTTCCAAAACATGCCTGATTTTAACTGTATTAAAATCAATGGAATGAAAATCACAGTGGGTGAGCCACTCCTTCAGATGACTGCTCAGGCAATACTGACAAAAATTTACCCCATAAAAGTCAATTTGAGGCTTCAATTTGAAAAGAACCAGTTTGAAATTCCTGAAAAAAATCTATTTGAATCTTCAAGAAATAGTGTTGATTAACTAGCATTCTACAGTGGTACATTAATTAGCATTCTACAGTGGTACATTAACTAGCATTCTACAGTGGTACATTAACTAGCATTCTACGAAATTCAAGGGAAAGAAACACTATTGTTTAAAGCTTAATTGTAAAAAGTTCGTTTAGATTTTAGAGTTGCAATCTTTGTATTATTTTATTCATTTAAGGAGTTAAGTGGAAAACTATCCACTGTTACTATAGAACTATAAAATATGAATTGCTTATCTGCTTACGAATCTTTTGCAAAGTATATTTGTTTGATATTTTAAACTTAAAAATTAGGTCCGTGTAAAGCACATCACTTTTGTAAGCTGGAGTGAGACCTTATGGAGGCATAAGATAAATTATCAGCTAAAAGCGATTACCAGACAGGATTTTCTACTATATAATGCTTGCCTCATTATTAAAAGTATACCAGGATCTCAAGGAAGTATAAACACTCCTCAAGGAACCGGAGTTGGGGTTCACACACAAAAGTGATTTCCCACTTACAGTTTTGAAAGCCAAGGATAAACATGAACGATGTTCGGGGAGATGTAGCGGATCGTGCAGTACGTTAAACTGGGTGCTAGAGTTCTGGGCTTAGGGTAGTGCAGTACGTTAACTGGGTGCTAGAGTTCTGGGCTTAGGGTAGTGCAGTACGTTAACTGGGTGCTAGAGTTCTGGGCTTAGGGTAGTGCAGTACGTTAACTGGGTGCTAGAGTTCTGGGCTTAGGGTAGTGCAGTACGTTAAACTGGGTGCTAGAGTTCTGGGCTTAGGGTAGTGCAGTACGTTAACTGGGTGCTAGAGTTCTGGGCTTAGGGTAGTGCAGTACGTTAACTGGGTGCTAGAGTTCTGGGCTTAGGGTAGTGCAGTACGTTAACTGGGTGCTAGAGCTCTGGGCTTAGGGTAGTGCAGTACATTAACTGGGTGCTAGAGTTCTGGGCTTAGGGTAGTGCAGTACGTTAACTGGGTGCTAGAGCTCTGGGCTTAGGGTAGTGCAGTACGTTTACTGGGTGCTAGAGCTCTGGGCTAAGGGTAGTGCAGTACGTTAACTGGGTGCTAGAGTTCTGGGCTTAGGGTAGTGCAGTACGTTAACTGGGTGCTAGAGCTCTGGGCTTAGGGTGCACTACTGCCCCATTTTCCGATGGGTTCCTCACAGCAGTGCCCAGTAGATCAATTCTCAATTCCAGGACACTCCCAGCCAATCCAGCTAAAACAGGGAAGGTGGCTCAACCGTGGCTAACGAGGGAAATTAAGGATAGTGTTAAATCCAAGGAAGAGGCATATAAATTGGTCAGAAAAAGCAGCAAACCTGAGGACTGGGAGGAATTTAGAATTCAGCAGAGGAGGACAAAGGGTTTAATTAGGAGGGGGAAAATAGAGGAAGCTTGCTGGGAACATAAAAACTGACTGCAAAAGCTTCTATAGATACGTGAAGAGAAAAAGATTAGTGAAGACAAACGTAGGTCCCTTGCAGTCAGAATGAGGTGAATTTATAATGGGGAACAAAGAAATGGCAGACCAATTGAACAAATACTTTGGTTCTGTCTTCACGAAGGAAGATACAAGTAACCTTCCGGAAATACTAAGGGACCGAGGGTCTAGTGAGAAGGAGGAACTGAAGGAAATCCGCATTAGGTGGGAAATTGTGTTAGAGAAATTGATCGGGTTGAAGGCCTAATAGTCTGCATCCCAGAGTACTTGAGGAAATGGCCCTAGAAATTGTGGATGCATTGGTGATCATTTTCCAACAGTCTATCGACTATGGACTGAAGGGTAGCTAATGTAAACCCACTTTTTAAAAAAGGAGGGAGAGAGAAAACGGGTAATTATAGACCGGTTAGCCTGACATCAGTAGTGGGGAAAATGTTGGAATCAATTATTAAAGATGAAATAGCAGCGCATTTGGAAAGCAGTGACAGGATCGGTCCAAGTCAGCAAGGATTTATGAAGGGAAAATTATACTTGACAAATCTTCTAGAATTTTTTGAGGATGTAACTAATAGAGTAGACAAGGGAGAACCAGTGGATGTGGTGTATTTGGACTTTCAAAGGGCTTTTGACAAGGTCCCACACAAGAGATTGTTGTGCAAAATTACAGCACATGGTGTTGGGGGTAATGTACTGACGTGGATAGAGAACTGGTTGGCAGACAGAAAGCAGAGAGTCGGGATAAATGAGTCCTTTTCAGAATGGCAGGCAGTGACTAGTGGGGTGCCACAGGGCTCAGTGCTGGGACCCCAGCTATTTACAATATACATCAATGATTTAGATGAAGGAATTGAGTGTAATATCTCCAAGTTTGCAGATGACACTAAACTGGGTGGTGGTGTGAGCTGTGAGGGGGATGCTAAGAGGCTGCAGGGTGACTTGGACAGGTTCGGTGAGTGGGCAAATGCATGGAAGATGTAGTATAATGTGGATAAATGTGAGGTTATCCACTTTGGTGGCAAAAACATGAAGGCAGAATATTATCTGAATGGCGGTAGATTAGGAAAAGGGGAGGTGCAACGAGACCTGGGTGTCATGGTACATCAGTCACTGAAAGTTGGCATGCAGGTACAGCAGGCGGTGAAGAAGGCAAATGGTATATTGGCCTTCATAGCTAGGGGATTTGAGGAAAGGAGCAGGAAGGTCTTATTGCAGTTGTTCAGGGCCTTGGTGAGGCCTCACCTGGAATATTGTGTTCAGTTTTGGTCTCCTAATCTGAGGAAGGACATTCTTGCTATTGAGGGAGTGCAGCGAAGGTTCACCAGACTGATTCCTTGGATGGCTGGACTGACATATGAGGAAAGACTGGATCGACTGGGCCTTTATTCGGTGGAGTTTAGAAGGATGAGAGGGGATCTCATTGAAACATATAAAATTCTGACGGGACTGGACAGGTTAGATGCAGGAAGAATGTTCCCGATGCTGTGGAAGTCCAGAACCAGGGGACACAGTCTAAGGATAAGGGGTAAGCCATTTAGGACCGAGATGAGGAGAAACTTCTTCACTCAGAGAGTTGTTAACCTGTGGAATTCTCTACCACAGAGAGTTGTTGATGCCAGTTCATTGGATATATTCAAGAGGGAGTTAGATATGGTCCTTACGGCTAAAGGGATCAAGGGGTATGGAGAGAAAGCAGGAAAGGGGAACTGAGGTGAATGATCAGCCATGATCTTATTGAATGGTGGTGCAGGCTCGAAGGGCCGAATGGCCTTCTCCTGCACCTATTTTCTATGTTTCTTTGTGGGAAACCCTGAGCATGACAGACAAAAATGGTAACAGGAAATGGCTATAGGATGTGTTACATTTAAAGGTATCATTCAACATACACAATACTTTTAATATATTAATGCAGATCCTCTGTGGTATTGCTCGTGGTAAGTCAGAGAATACTCTGTTTTATGACAATAGGTGCATTATGTCATGTAGTGTACAATGTATTGTCAGGGGCCCTGATGTGCAGTGACTGAGTGGTCCGGGTTTTGAGGAACTCCCCATAGGCAGCAATCAATGATATCAGTTGAACTGATGAAAACGTAATCTCTTCCAATCTAATCCATGCTAAACATCCCATTAAAAGTTAAGCCTTGTTGGAATAGGTGTAGTTGGGGTTATAACAGCGTATTGGCCTCTAAACAATCGTTCTGGCCCTGAAAAATGAATTTTATATTTGTGGAATGTCAAATTTCTTCATTTTGATAGAAAATTACTAAATACTTTAAATAATAAAAAAATATATTTTTATATTTTTGTTTAAAGTTTGTTTATGATATTTCAGCTTCTACCTTAACCCCAAGTGTATGTCCCAATCTTTATCTCGCATTCTGTAAAATTGTTAAAAAGTCAACTGAATCAGTGTTTTTTATTCCTGGTTTTCTGTCTGTGAGAATTCTTCAGTGTGATTGGTTGCTTAGACAACTTATGACATCACTGCTGCTCTGTACTGGGGATACCCTTTTGACAGCGCAACACTCAGTTTAACATAGAGAAACCTAAAGTTTTCAACACAGAGATCGTGAGATCTTTGTGGGCAGCCTTGTTCTCCTCTTCCTCGTACTCCTGCTTCTCAGCTTCTCACCTGATAGCTGGCAGTAAGAACTGGTCCCTCATGATGGCAAGGTTGTGCAGCATGCAGCAGACTACCACAAATCTTGAGACCCGCTCCGCTGAGTACTACAGGTCTCCTCCAGAGTGGTCCAGGTAGCAGAAGTGTAGCATCAGCACACCAGTGGTCTGCTCAATCACATTTCTTGTGGCAGCATGGCTCTCATTATCTGCTGCGCACATGTGCATGCATTGTGGACTGAGTTCATAATCCAGGTCATGAGCGGATAACCGTTCTCGGCAAGTAGCCAGCCATGGTGGCTGAAATAGAGATGGCACAGCGGACATCCACAGAATGAAGGCATCAGGATTGCTGCCAGGATACTGTCATTGACCTGTATGATGCGCTGCCTATGGTCACACACCAGCTGGATATTGAGGGAGTGGAATCCCTTTCAGTTACGGTAAAAGGCAGAGTTGACATGCAGCGCCCGCAAAGCAATGTGCGTGCAGTCAATGGCACCCTGCACCACGGGGAAACCTAAAAACCTTTCAGACCTTCGTGCTCACTCTGTCTGCTTCTCTTTGGCAAGACGGAATGGAATGAAGCTATCTCTCACCTTGGCAGGACGGGAACCAATGTCTTAGGGGGAATGTTTGCTATTGCTGTTGGGGACGGTTTAACCTAATATGGCAGAGGGATGGGAATCTATGCAGGGAGACCGAGGGAAGTAAATTGGGGGCAGAAGCAAAAGGTAGAAAGGAAATAAGTAAAAGTGGAGGGCACAGAAATCAAAGGCAAAAGTCAAGAAGGGCCACATTAAAACATCATTCTAAAAGGACAAAGAGTGTTAAAAAAACAAGCCTGAAGGCTCTGTGTCTCAATGCGAGGAGCATTCATAATAAGGTGGATGAATTAACTGCGCAGACAGCTGTTAATGGATATGATGTAATTGGGATTACGGAGACATGGCTCAGGGTGACCAAGGCTGGGAACTCAACATCCAGGGGTATTCAATATTCAGGAAGGATAGACAGAAAGGAAGAGGAGGTGGGATAGCGTTGCTGGTTAATAAGGAGATTAACGCAATAGTAAGGAAGGACATTAGCTTGGATGATGTGGAATCTGTATGGTTAGAACTGCAGAACACCAAAGGGCAGAAAACGCTAGTGGGAGTTGTGTACAGACCACCAAACAGTAGTATTGAGGTTGTGGATGGCATCAAACAGGAAATTAGGGATGCGTGCAATAAAGGTACAGCAGTTATCGTGGATGACTTTAATCTACATACAGATTGGGCTAACCAAACTGGTAGCAATACAGTGGAGGAGGATTTCCTGGAGTGTATTAGGGATGGTTTTCTAGACCAATATGTCGAGGAACCAACTAGAGAGCAGGCCATTCCAGACTGGGTCTTGTGTAATGAGAGAGGATTAATTAGCAATCTTGTTGTGCGAGGCTCCTTAGGGAAGAGTGACCATAATATGGTAGAATTCTTCATTAAGATGAAGAGTGACACAGTTAATTAAGAGACTAGGGTCCTGAACTTAAAGAAAGGTAACTTCAAAGATATGAGGCGTGAATTGGCTAGGATAGACTGGCGAATGATACTTAAAGGGTTCACGGTGGATAGGCAATGGCAGACATTTAAAGATCACATGGATGAACTTCAACAATTGTACATCTCTGTCTGGCGTAAAAATAAAATGGGGAAAATGTCTCAAACGTGGCTAACAAAGAACATTAGGGATAGTGTTAAATCCAAGGAAGAGGCATATAAATTGGCCAGAAAAAACAGCAAACCTGAGGACTGGGAGACATTTAGAATTCAACAGAGGAAGAGAAAGGGTTTAATTAGGAGGGGGAAAATAGAGTATGAGAGTAAGCTTGCAGGGAACATAAAAATTGACTGCAAAAGCTTCTATAGATATGTGAAGAGAAAAAGATTAGTGAAGACAAATGTAGGTCCCTTGCAGTCAGAATCTGGTGAATTTATAATGGGGAACAAAGAAATGGCAGACCAATTGAACAAATACTTTGATTCTGCCTTCACTAAAGAAGACACAAATAACCTTCCGGAAATACTAGCGGACCGAGGATCTAGCGAAAAGGAGGAACTGAAGGAAATCCTTATTAGTCAGGAAATTGTGTTCGGGAAATTGATGGGATTGAAGGCCGATAAATCCCCAGGGCCTGATAGTCTGCACCCTGAGTACTTAAGGAAGTGGCCCTAGAAATAGTGGACGCATTGGTGATCATTTTCCAACATTCTATAGATTTTGGATCAGTTCCTATCGATTGGAGGGCAGCTAATGTAACCCCACTTTTTAAAGGCTCGCTCTAAGGCGACATTAGGGCCAAATGTTAGTAAGGAGCCCCCAGTAGTCCACTCCCCTCCCCTTTCAGCACCTGTAAGGTATCTGCTGCTGTCTCTGAAACCCCTTTCGCTTCCTTCGCTCTGTCGTTGAGTTGAGGTGGCTGTGATGCAGATACAGGTTTCCTTTCCGAAAGGATTAATGGGATTTTCTTGTAGCTTTCACACATCATTGCATAGTCTTTCACTATACCTTGTAGCAGTTATGTTTCTGGACTAGTAATCTAGAGAATGTGTGTTCAAATTTCACCATGGCAATTTTAGAATGTAAATTCTTTTCTAAAATCTGGTCATATAAATCTGGTATTAGTAACAGCGATAATGAAGTTGTCGGATTAGATATACAGTAAAGCTCCGTCTACACTGCCCTAACTAGCCCTAATATCGCCTTAGAACGAGCCAATAGAAACAGAAATCGTTGCGGTCCCGGCCTGAAAGACCATCAGCAGGCCGGGACCATGAGAGGGAGCAGCGTGCAGCAGTATGCCACTGAGGGAGCAGCACGTGCTGCTACAGGAGGGCAATGGCTGACTGCAGAGCGGGCAGGTACAGCAGGAGCGGCGAGGTCGGGACGAAGGAGCGGCGAGAGTTCGTAGAGGGATGTGATCGGGGCCCAGGAGAGGCAATAGTTTGGGGCCCAGAAGAGGCGAGGGCCCAGGGGTAGCATTCTGCGATATGTGTGCGCACTAGCAGAGCAGGTCTCTAGTCGTCTTGATTAATCCTTGCCACTGGACCAAGACCTGGCTCTGTCAAGCCCGTGTGGTGGCTGGTGTGCAATGGCCACCACACATTAAAAAAATCCACCCACAGGCATCTTCCGCCCTTCAGGATGTAGTTTGGGATCCGGAATATCATTGAAACACCTGTGAACTCATCCATTTTCTGCATGGAAGCAAGTCATTCTCGTTTCGAGGGATTGCCTGTGATGACTTTTTAAAAAAGGAGGGAGAGAGAAAATGGGTAATTATAGACCGGTCAGCCTGACATCGGTAGTGGGGAAAAGGTTGGAGTCAATCATTAAAGTCGTAATAGCATTTGGAAAGCAGTGACAGGATCGGTCCAAGTCAGCATGGATTTATGAAAGGGAAATCATGCTTGACAAATCTTCTGGAATTTTTTGAGGATGTAACTAGTAGAGTGGACAAGGGAGAACCAGTGGATGTGGTGTATTTGGACTTTCAAAAGGCTTTTGACAAGGTCCCACACAAGAGATTAGTGTGCAAAATTAAAGCACATGGTATTGGGAGTAATGTATTGACGTGGATAGAGATCTGGTTGGCAGACAGGAAGCAAGGTGTAGGAATAAACGGGTCCTTTGCAGAATGGCAGGCAGTGACTAGTGGGGTACCGCAAGGTTCAGTGTTGGGACCCCAGCTATTTACAATATACATTAATGATTTAGATGAAGGGATTGAATGTAATATCTCCAAGTTTGCAGATGACACTAAGCTGGGTGGCGGTGTGAGCTGTGAGGAGGATGCTAAGAGGCTGCAGGATGAGTTGGACAGATTAGGTGAGTGGGCAAATGTATGGCAGATGCAGTATAATGTAGATAAATGTAAGGTTATCCACTTTGGTGTCAAAAACAGGGAGGTCTTTGAATGGTGACAGATTAGGAAAAGGGGAGATGCAACGAGACCAGGGTGTCATGGTACATCAGTCATTGAAAGTTGGCATGCAGGTACAGCAGGTGGTGAAGAAGGCAAATGACATGTTGGCCTTCATAGCAAGAGGATTTGAATATAGGAGCAGGGAGGTCTTACTGCAGTTGTACAGGGCCTTGGTGAGGCCAAACCTTGACTATTGTGTACAGTTTTAGTCTCCTAATCTGAGGAAGGACATTCTTGCTATTGAGGGAGTGCAGCGAAGGTTCACCAGACTGATTCCCGGGATTGCAGGACTGACATATGAAGAAAGACTGGATCGACTAGGCTTATATTCACTCGAATTTAGAAGAATGAGAGGGGACCTCATAGAAACATATAAAATTCTGATGGGTTTAGACAGGTTAGATGCAGGAAGAATGTTCCCGATGTTGGGGAAGTCCAGAACCAGGGGTCGCAGTCTAAGGATAAGGGGTAAGCCATTTAGGACCGAGATGAGGAGAAACTTCTTCACTCAGAGAGTTGTGAGCATGTGGAATTCTCTCCCACAGAAAGTTGTTGAGCCCAGTTCATTAGGTATAATCTAAAGGGAGTTAGATATGGCCCTTACAGCTAAAGGTATCAAGGGATATGGGGAGAAAGCAGGAATAGGGTGCTGAAGTTGCATGATCAGCCATGATCATATTGAATGGTGGTGCAGGCTCGAAGGGCCGAATGGCCTACTCAGCACCTATTTTCTATGTTTCTATGAATAGTCAATCAATCATAGGCAGTCCCTTGGAATCGAGGAAGACTTGTTTCCACTCCTGAAGTGAGTTTTTTGGTGGCTGAAAAGTCCAATACGAGAGCCACAGACTCTGTCAGGATCTGCAGATAGTCATTGAGGGAAGGGCTGGGTGGGACTGGTTTGCTACATGCTCTTTCGCTGCCTGCGCTTGATTTCTGCATGCTCTCGGCGATGAGACTCGAGATGCTTAGTGCCCTCCCGGATGCACTTCCTCCATTTAGGGAGGGTCTTTGGCCAGAGACTCCCAGGTGTCAGTGGGGATGTCGCACTTTGTCATGGAGGCTTTGAGGGTGTCCTTGTAATGTTTTCGCTGCCCACCTTTGGCTCGTTTGCCGTGAAGGAGCTCCGAGTAGAGCACTTGCTTTGGGAGTCTCGTGTCTGGTATGCGAACTGTGTGGCCTGCCCAGCGGAGCTGATCGAGTGTGGTCAGTGCTTCAATGCTGGGGATGGTAGCCTGATGAGGACACTGATGTTGGTGCATCTGTCCTCCCAGGGGACTTGTAGGATCTTGCGGAGACATCGCTGGTGATATTTTTCCAGCGACTTGAGGTGTCTGCTGTACATGGTCCATGTCTCTGAGCCATACAGGAGGGCGGGTATTACTGCATCCCTGTAGACCATAAGCTTGGTGGCAGTTTTGACGGCATGGTCTGCAAACACTCTTTTCCTCAGGCGGCCGAAGGCTGCACTGGAGGCAGTGTTGGATCTCGTCGTCGCTGCCTGCTCTTGTTGATAGGAGGCTCCCAAGATTTGGGAAGTGGTCCATGTTGTCCAGGGCCGCACCGTGGATCTTGATGACTGGGGGGCAGTGCTGTGCGGCGAGGACAGGCTGGTGGAGGACCTTTGTCTTACGGATGTTTAGCATAAGGCCTATGCTCTCGTACGCCTCAGTAAATACATCGACTATGTCCTGGAGTTCAGCCTCTGTATGTGCGCAGACGCAGGCGTCGTCCACGTACTGTAGCTCGACGACAGAGGTTGGGGTCACTGAGGCTCTCTTTGAGTAGAGATCCTTAGTGACCTCCCTTCTGTAACAATGGACTGCACACTGCAAGATGTTGCTGACATCTCAACCACCAGCCTGGAAGGAGCCAGACGTATAAAAGTTTACAGCCACAGTCACCTCACAGCCACTGGTAGTGTGGTCCTTTCCCTGCTCTGGGGATTCAGTTGTGGCTGCAGCAGTTACCAGATTTCAATGATGATCTCCTTTGTTATGTCTGTAATGCACTTATGAATGCCTCCATGCAGCAACGTGTTGTACTCAAACTGTAGCGACCTTGGTCCTTTATTCATAACTCCAGAGTGAGACACAAGCATGGTGGGCAGTCTTTTATACTGGGCCCTGCACACCTATGCAGGTGACCCTCAGGTATCCCACCGCAGTGCCCTCTAGTGGACAGCCTCTGCCACCAGGGCAGGAAATCCCGGTCTCCACCAGTTGCACTCTCTAGTGGTGCCAGCATAGTATATACACAGTGTAAACCTTATTGATAGTGCATCAGGTAACAAGTCTCCATCTTATGCAACTATACAGTGACTACACAGAGAGTATCTCTATATCTGCCTATATAACATCCTTAGTGAAGCGCAGACGTCTCAAACATTGGTCGTCGCTGAGCTTCAGGTAGGAAAATTGTTCCATGAAAACCCCTGGTGGATATGGCCTCCTGCTGAGAGTCTTTCTTCCCCTCCATCTTCTCCTCCTTCTAGCAGCTTGTGCTGGCGTCTGCTCATTCTCCGAGTGATGCTTGATTCCTACTCGTGCACCCATGCCTGCGAGCAACTAGGTTGTACAGAAGCCTTGCCGTCAGCACCTGCCACAGCACTCCCTGTAGACTTTTGAAACTTGAAATAACTATGAAAAGCACCAAAAGCTTGTTGAATTGTAGCAACAGCCAGAAGAAATCAACCAGCAATTAAACTGCAAGTAGTTGATGATCCCTTTATATAGTGCTGGTGGGGCGTCCTTCAGGAAACTTAAGTGTATTCAGCTATGCAGTGTAAAGCGAGAGAGTTGGCTGGAGTGTGGAGCTCCACATGGCAGTGCTGGTGTGGAATCAGTGTTGCACACTTATTGATGTCATGATCCGCCAGCTCTGCATACTTCTGGCGGGTGTTAAGTTTGCGCGCACAAACCCCGTTATCAAGATGACACCGGCGTACTTCACATCAGAAGTGTGGGCGCACACCATGGACACGCCATTTTGGAACTCAAGAATACTCGTAGCACCCAAAAAAACTGCTGCTACCCAGCCCAATTTCGCCCCCCTGGTGTTCAGCAGTCTTGGAGAGATGGTCTGGATTTAGCAGCACAGGGGTGAAGGCTGTGTCAGTTTGCAGTAGCAGTAAGGTGGGACTGCTGAGTTTGGCAGCATGGGGGAGGGGGTGTCTTGTGGTTAGTCACATTTGATGTCTCTATTTCTGTTTCTCATACACACACAATAACCTATAATTTCTCATCAAGAAATGAGATCAAATCCCCAAATTTTGCCACAATCTTTTGTATCACATGTGATGGAATGTTGGGTACAACTACAATGTAAGTGATGACAAACACTACTCCACTGATCTCTCAGTGTAATTACAGGGTTGATTCTGTGATCTCATGTTCTCATCAGGGGAGCCATACACATGGCAATATGGGTTGGAGATTAGGCTACAACATTGTAGCCCTGATGCTCTAACCTGTAGCACTATAAGCCTGCACCTCACTGATCGAGTATTGTGGAACCATCCCTTATATATCACAGGCCTTTATCCATGGCTATTTTTGAGTTGTCAGATTTTTTTGAAGCTGTTGAGCAGCTTTTGGCAGTTTCCCCAGATTGATGTTTGCAGAAATGATGATTGCTGGAGAGATACCACTAAATTGCAAATAATCTAACTTGAGGAAGGACATTCTTGCTATTGAGGGAGTGCAGCGAAGGTTCACCAGACTGATTCCCGGGATGGCGGGACTGACCTATCAAGAAAGACTGGATCAACTGGGCTTGTATTCACTGGAGTTCAGAAGAATGAGAGGGGACCTCATAGAAACGTTTAAAATTCTGACGGGGTTAGACAGGTTAGATGCAGGAAGAATGTTCCCAATGTTGGGGAAGTCCAGAACCAGGGGTCACAGTCTAAGGATAAGGGGTAAGCCATTTAGGACCGAGATGAGGAGAAACTTCTTCACCCAGAGAGTGGTGAACCTGTGGAATTCTCTACCACAGAAAGTTGTTGAGGCCAATTCACTAAATATATTCAAAAAGGATTTAGATGAAGTCCTTACTACTCGGGGGGTCAAGGGGTATGGCGAGAAAGCAGGAATGGGGTACTGAAGTTGCATGGTCAGCCATGAACTCATTGAATGGCAGTGCAGGCTAGAAGGGCCTGCACCTATTTTCTATGTTTCTATGTTTCTATGGTACTTGTTTACAAAGCAAATGACAAAAGAGACCCATTAGTCTGACATCAGTAACAGAAAAACACAGCTTTAGTACAATTTACTTTGGGTAAAGCAATCTCATAAGAGCGGCACATTTAAAAAGATACCTAATTACTAGTCTACTAGCTACTGACTCATTTCTGTGTGTTTTTCTAGGAAATCCTTTGAATTTGAAGATGCTGTCAGTCTTCAGTCATCCCACTCTCCCTCTCCTACTGAAAATGGTACATCCACCTCTCCTCTGGAGGTACACAGCAGATTCAGTTCAAAAAGCACTTTAACAGAAGAGAATGCATATGAAGACATCATAGGTAAGAGCCCGAAGAAAACCATTGTGTGAGGACTCACATTTCTACGTCAATACATTACAATCATGTTGGTCATTCACAAAAATATCAATTTAAAGAAACGATCTTCAGTTTATTATATTTCAGTTATGCTAATTTATTTAGTGATTATTGGCCTGGAATTTTTTTTATTCGTTCCTGGGATGTGGCCGTCACTGGCAAGGCGAGCATTTATTGCCCATACCTGATTGCCCTAGAGAAGGTGGTGGTGAGCCACTGCAGTCCTGTGTGGTGAAGGAACGTGTGCTGTTAGGTAGGGAGTTCCAGGATTCTGACCCAGCGTCCATGAAGGAACGGAAATATATTTCCAAGTCAGGATGGTGTGTGACTGGGAGGGGAACGTGGAGGTGGTGGTGTTCCCATGTGCTTGCTGCCCTTGTCTTTCTAGGTGGTAGAGATCGCGGGTTTGGGAGGTGCTGCCGAAGAAGCCTTGGCGAGTTGTTGCAGTGCATCTTGTAGATGGTGCACACTGCAGCCACGGTATACCGGTAGTGGAGGGAGTGAATGTTTAAGGTGGTGGATGGGATGCCGATCAAACAGGCTGCTTTGTCCTGGATGGCGTCGAGTTTCTTGAGTGTTGATGGAGCTGCACATATCCAGACAAGTGGACAGTATTCCATCACACTCCTGACTTGTGCCTTGTAGATGGTGGAAAGGCTTTGGGGAGTGAGACTCTCGCCACAGAATACCCAACCTCCGACCTGCACTTGTTACCACAGTATTTATGTGGCTGGTTCAGTTAAATTTCTAGTCAATGGTGACCCCCAGGATGTTGATGGTGGGGGGATTTGGTGATGGTAATGCCGTTGAATGTCAAGGGGCAGTGGTTAGACGCTCGCTTGTTGGAGATGGTCATTGCCTGGCACTTGTGTGGCGCAAATGTTACTTGCCACTTATCAGCCCGAGCCTGAATGTCGACCAGGTCTTGCTGCATGTGGGCATGGACTGTCCATTATCTGAGGAGTTATGAATGAAACTGAACACTGTGCAGTCATCAGTGAACATCCCCACTTCTGACCTTATGATGGAAGGAAAGTCATTGATGAAGCTGCTGAAAATGGTTGGGCCTAGGACACTGCCCTGAAGAACTCCTGTAGTGATGTCCGAGGGTTGTGATGATTAACCTCCAACCACCACAACCATCTTACTTTGTGCTAGGTATGACTCGAGCCAGTGGGGAGTTTTCCCCCTGATTCCCATTGACTTCAGGTTTACTAGTGCACTTTAGTGCCACACTTGGTCAAATGCTGCCTTGATGCCAAGGGCAGTCACTCTCACCTCACCTCTGGAATTCAGCTCTTTTGTCTATGTTTGGACCGAGGCTGTAATGAGGTCTGTAGCCGAGTCGTTCTGGTGGAACACAAACTGGGCATCGGTGAGTAGGTTGGTGAGTAATTGTCGCTTGATAGCACTGTTGATGACACCTTCCAGCATTTTACTGATGATTGAGAGTAGACTGATGGGGTGGTAATTGGCCGGATTGGATTTGTCCTCTGTTTGTGGACAGGACATACCTGGGCAGTTTTCCACATTGTCGGATAGATGCCAGTGTTGTCGCTAACTGGAACAGCTTGGCTAGAGACGCGACTAGTTCTGGAGCACAAGTTTTCAGCACGCCAGCCGGGATGTTGTCGGGGGCCATAGCCTTTTCTGTATCCAGTGCGCTCAGCCATTTCTTGATATTACTTGGAGTGAATCGAAATAGCTGAAGACTGGCTTCTGTGATGGTGGGGACCACAGGAGGTAGCCGATATGAATCATCCACTCGGCACCTCTGGCTGAAGATAGTGGCTTAGTATTTTGCACTTACGTGCTGGGCTCCGCCATCATTGAGGATGGGGATATTCATGGAGCCTCCTCCTCCCATTAGTTATTTAATTGTCCACCACCATTCATGACTGGATGTGGCAGGACTACAGAGCTTTGATCTGATCTGTTGATTGTGGGATCGCTCAGTCCTGTCCACAGCAAGCTGCATCTGCTGTTTAGCATGCATTTAGGCCCGTGTTGTAGCTTCCCCAGGTTGTTACCTCATTTTTAGGTACACCAGGTGCTGCTCCTGGCATGCTCTTCTGCACTCCTCATTGAACCAGGGTTGGTTCCCTGGCTTGCTGGTAATGGTAGAATGAGGGATATGCCGAGCCATGAGGTTACAGATTGTGGTGGAATACAATTCTGTTGCTGCTGATGGCCCACAGTGCCTCATGGATCCCCAGTTTTGAGCTGCTCGATCTGTTCTGAATCTATCCCATTTAGCACGGTGGTAGTGCCACACAATACGATGGAGGGTGTCCTCAGTGTGAAGACGGGTCTTTGTCTCCACAAGTACTGTGTGGTGGTCACTCCTACCAATACTGCCATGGACAGATGCATCTGCGACAGGTAGATTGATGAGGATGAGGTCAAGTAGGTTTTTCCCTCGTGTTGGTTCTCTCACCATCTGCCGCAGGTCCAGTCTTGCAGCAGTGTCCTTCAGGACATCGCCAGCTCGGTCAGTAGTGGTGCTACTGAGCCACTCTTGGTGATGGATATTGAAGTCTCCCACCCAAAGTACATTCTGTGCCCTTGCTACTCTTAGTGCTTCTTCCAAGTGGTGTTCAACATGGAGGAGAACTGATTCATCAGCTGAGGGAGGGCGGTAGGTGGTAATCAGCAGGAGGTTTCCTTGCCCATGCTTGGCCTGAAGCCATGAGACTTCATGGGATCCAGAGTCAATGTTGAGAACTGCCAGGGCCACTCCCTCCCGTCTACACCACTGTGCCACCACCCCGGTGGCTCCATCCTGCCGGTGGAACAGAACATACCCAGGGATGGTGATGGAGCAGTTTTGGACATTGGCTGAAAGCTTTCATTCTGTGGGTCTGACTATGTCAGGCTGTTGCTTGACTAGTCTGTGGGACAGCTCTCCCAATGTTGGGATAAGTCCCCAGATGTTGGAGAGAAGGACTTTGCAGGGTCGACTGGGCTGGGTGTGCCATTGTCATGTCCGTAGCCAGTGCCGAGGTCGATGCCGGCTGGTCCGTCCGGTTTTATTATTAATGTTTTTCGTAGCGGTTTTTTACAACTGAGTGCCTTGCTCAGCCATTTCAGAGGCAGTTGTCGGAAAAATGCTCGAGGGTCCGAATGGCCTACTCCTGCTCCTAATTCTTATGTTCACCGCTGACCGCAAAATGCGGGCCAATATGAATAAATATGTTTACAGATTTTTTTTGTGGCAAGAGTAACAATTGCAACACAGGAATCAATAGTAAAAGAAGTTGTTATCCAAATAGTGTGTTAGGGGCCGAAATTACCCTCTGACCAAAACGGGGCGCACTCACCGATTTCTTTGTGGATTTACTGCCCCAATTATTGGGGTGGTGTTTCGAGGGATTTTGCTGTGTTTTTTAGTTTTTATCCGGCGGGGTGGTGAAGTGCAGCTACGGCAGGGCGGAAGTCGGAGGCGAGCGGAGTGGAAGACGGGCGGACTATTGAGCGCCCCACTGACCATGTCGGCGCGCGCTTCTGATGTCAGCACGACACAGACGTGCCACGTCACGCTGACACGTCACAACATCCCTCCCCTTCAATTAAAGGGAAGGGCCGCTGTGAGCTCTGAAGCTACTATAGTGACGCCCACTGGGCCACCAGGGAGGGTTTTGGACGGGCCAGTGGCCCGGTACCAAAGAGGGGGTGCCAGGCGGCCTGGCCGCCATTGTTGGGCCGACTTCGGAGTTGGCCGACAATTAAAATAAAACGGCAGCCGCGGCAGTGTGCCCTCCCCTTTAAGGGCAGGCACATCGCCCAACCACGAGTGCTTCCTGCCGGGGAAAGCTGTCGGAGGCACCGACCAGCGGTGGCTCAGCTCCCACGGGGCAATTTCCTTTGTGGGGCAGAAAGGGGGCTGCTGCCAGTCGGTAAGGGGCCGGTGCGCGGCCAGCGGAGTGGGAACACGGACGGAGCATGAACGTCCACTGCCACAAAAATAAAGGAGGGCAATTTCACAAATGTCAGCACCTCTACCCCGACTGAGCGGTAGGTGCTGACCGACCCGTTACTGCCTCGGTAACTGCTCTTAAAAAAAGGGGCAATTTCGGCTCCTTAATGTTTAAGAGTAATAAGTTTAAATAAAACTAGTCTTTATCTAGTCAGTGCACATTAATATTAATATTGATTGTAGGTAAAGGTTTCAGTACCACAGTGCAAAAACCAATCTACTGTCGGTAATAATATGAAATGGCTTTTCGCACTGAATTGATATTCATGTCGAAATCTGAATATATCTTCACAGTTGTACTTTCAATGGTCATCCCTATTCCCTGACTGAAGTTTTCAAAATTGTTAAAAATATCTTTAAAATACTCATTTATGTATTTTATTTCAATGCAAAATTCTCACATGCCCATTATTACTGTGGATTGAAAACTATCTCTAGATGATATCGTGTATTCGGCAAGAATCTTGTGCAAAACCTTAATTTCCTCCCTCATACCTCAAGATTGTAATCTTATGCTAGGAACATGTTGCTAATTCCTAGTACACTTCTTTTTTCCTATATCTCCAATAGTTTTAATGCAGTGTTTTCACTCGTGTGAAAGCCCTTCCTTCATAGTTCTCTCTTCTTTTCAATCAGCATTTGCAATCAGGCAAGCAGGCAGCAAAAGGAAAAAAAGGAGAGGAAACTCTTGGCTACTTCTTAGTGATTGGTTTCAGACAAGTAAGGCCTCAGAAGCGAGGCTCCCACCTGGCAGAGAATGTAATGAGGCTGGGAAACACAAATAAGGCAAGGTGTAAAAAATGATGTGCCTAGAAGACATCTTTGTAAATCATCAAGAGGAAATTTTAACAGAGAACTTAATTTAGATCTCCCTGTGCCATCCCCAAGTTGTTAGGCAGGCAGATTACCTGAAGAAGAACCTTACCTATATATGAAAGAGAATGTGTTGACTTCCCAACCCCACCCCCACACATCTGGGGAAGTTCTTGGCCAATACTCTGCATCACTTGGACCAACTGCATGCTCAAACCCAGTTCCTTGTATTAATAAAGCACTACTGTACCCTCTTGATTAATATTTTACAAAGACAGGTTGAACAAACTACCCAGTTTCCTTTTTGAGTTTCACAACCAAAGCATTTTTCTTCATATTGTAATTGAGCATAATTCACGTGTGTTTATAATATAGGAAATGTTTGGAGAAAATGACAGTTGAAGGGAAGAGAAGAAAGCACTGAAAAATCTTTCTCTATTTTAACCAAAGCTAGAAATATTTGGGTCAGCTAGAAAAAGGTCCAGAAATAGGTCAAGCATGTGATATAAATTTGAACCAAGACATCCAAGTAAGTAAGTCTGAATAAAACCCACATGCGGTTTCTGGCACCAGAGGACTCACACTACATGAACTCGACTTCACATTAAAATGCAATCAAGGAATTTGCTCCTCAGTTAACTCATAGCCTTCCATCCCCCAAAAAGATAATCAAGCCTTTGAATACTGAGGAGAAACTAACAGCAAAAACAGCAACAAATATACAACCAGATTATTCGAAGTGATCATGATATGATAAGCATTCAGTTCCATCATTTTATATTAAGGGTCCATCTGATCTGTCAGAGTAGTGGGCTGCATGACTTAGCCACTATTCGCATAGTATCGAGTCTTCTTCAGAATCCTGACAATTATGTGTGTGGCTTTAAATGGTGCATGATGCCGCTACACCAGGAAACTCACCATGTCACACTATCTATATTCACTGGTACTATCCTACCACAGTGTGAAAAGTAATGGAGGCACAGCATCTTATGAAGTTGTGTCCCTGGACTTCCAGAAGGTTTTTGACAGAATTCCTCACAGAAGGCGGCTCAAAGCAGCAGGAGTTCAAGGTCAAACTTGAAAGTGGTTAAGAAGCTGGCTGAAAGAAAGGAAGCAATGGGTACTTGTTGGGGAGGGAAGTCAGAATGAGTCAGGGGGTGGGATAGTGGACTCGGTGCTGGAACATTACTGTTTCTAATTTACACTTATGCCTTGGACTCAGAAGCTCATTGTTAAAGTTATCAAGTTAGTAGGTGATACAAATGAAGGGGGGGATGTCAATGTGGGGGAAACAAAAGGAGTTAGATAAATCCTGTAAATGGGCGGATGAAAATTAATACAGATGTGTGTACAATACTGCATATTCGAAGAAAAATAGGCAACAGACATTCTCCATGGATGGTGTAGAAATAGCGAACAGTGAGGTTAAATGAGAAATCTGGGAGTGTTAGTAGGCTCAGTATGTCAAGGCACTGTGGAGCAGTAATTAAAGCAAATAAAATGTTGAACTAATTTATCAAATTAATACAGTACAAATCAGAAGAATTTAGACCAAAGCTGTGTAGGGCTCTGGTCAGACAGCATCAAGAGAACTGTGTTCATTTTGATAAGCAAGACACAAGAAAACCATGCAAGCCCTGGAGGCAGTTCAGAGAAAAGCCACAGGGTTGAGCCTCAGCATTACAGGACATAGCTCTGAGGGCAGGTTCAAGAAAATAGGAGACTGAAGGGACTTTATAGAACGATATAGAATCAAATATGGGCCCGAAATTGGTGGAAACTAAGTTCCACCCAAAAGACCGCTGAGATACCTGATGGTACTTTAGCGGCTGAGATACCTGATGGTACTTTAGCGGCTGAGATACCTGATGGTACTTTCGTGGAAAAATCTCGGAAAGACCACCTGGCGGCAAAAATGCGACTTACGCACTGAATCTGGGTGGCAATGGGCAGTAGCTCCCATTCTCGGCGGCAAGTGCAACCCTCGGTAAAGTACCACTGAGGATTGAGTCAGGCCCGGGGAGGGGGAAACTGATCAAATAAAAACATTTCAAAAAATAAAAGAAAACAGTAGAAATCCTTCAGGGGACCCCATCCACCTAAATCGCTGCAAAATAAAGAAAGAAAAGAAGTGGACTAACCTTTTTTTGCAGGTCTTCATACTTGCCGTTGAGGTTAGACCTGCCTTCACGCGACGGCCTTTTCCCCTGCTGCAGCGGAGGACGGCCCGGACCAAACTGGCAGCTCGGTGGGCGGGAGGACAATTCTGGGTGGCGCACGTCAGCGGATGGTACGTAGCAATTTTCTCTCCCCGCCGGCGGGAGGCCTCCACCAAACTCACTCAGAGGGGAGACCGCCCAGAAACCAGCGGACGGTAAGTCCACCAATTTCGGCCCCAAAGAATAGTATAGCTCAGAAGGAGGCCATTCGGCCCATCGAATCTGCGCCAGCGCTTTCAAAAAGCAATCCAGTTAGTCCCACTCTTCCGCTCTTTCCTCACATCCTTGCAATTTTTCTCCTTCAAATATTTATCCAATTCCCTTTTGAAGGCTACTATTGAATCTGTATCCACCACCCCATCATGCAGTGCGTCCCAAATTCTAACCACTCGTTGCCTAAAAAATGTTTTTCTTCATATCGCCTCTGGATCTTTTGTCAATCACTTTAAATCTGTGCCCTCTAATGAAGAATAATCACAGGTTCTCTAGTCTCTCCACGCAATTGAAGTCCCTCAACCCTAGGACCATTCTAATAAATCTTCTCTCCAACCTCCCCACTCTTCATAAAGGCAGTAAAAGTACAACGTAACACTGCCCTCTGATGTGGTGACAATGTGACCGCAAGAAGCACAAGACAGAGAAAGAAATGGTGAATTGTAATTGTAAGGGTCAGAGCTTTGCTGACTCTGATTTTGTGCTTTCAATATCATGTTGAATCCTTGAATTAGTTTATTGCCTTTGGGGTCGCGCAAAATGGGCGGAATTGCATTTACTGCCCGTAATACGTCTCGTGATATTTACCTCCATTGGTTTCAAATGTAACTGAATATCGGGTGGGGTATTGAATGGGTAGCCAATGTGATACCACCTGCTATGTGCTACCTCCCCCCCCTCCCAAGATGAATTTCTATCCTATTATTTCCAATGTTCTCTTCTTTTGTACAAAAATCCAGGCTGAGACTCCAGGGCAATACTGAGGGAGTGTCGCACTGTTGGAGGTGCTGTCTTTCGGATGAGACATTAAAATATTATATATATAAATAAAGGATATTAAACTGAAAAGATACATCCAGAACATTACCTGAAGGTAAATCAACATAGTAGAACCAGGAAGCATAGATTCAAGCCGGTGAAGAGCACATTTAGGGTTGATGTCAAGAAGAATTTCTTTACACAAAGGGTATTCGACACTTGGAATAGACTTCCAGGATGTACAGTGGAAGCAAAACGTAGAGTTATTCAAGACCCTCTTGCATGGGGTGATAGATAGAGATGAGATGCTATAGCTTTTTCATTTTGGAAGTAAATGCTGAGGTAAATTGGAGTAATGGCGATCCAAACTTGTTTTCATCTTTTGATCAAGTCAAATGATTTCTAGAACATATTGATTATTGAAACATTTCTGATATGTGGAGAATACATTCCTCTTCCAATGTCAGATAGTGTAATTCTGAGAGGGATCAGAAGGCAAGATCTTTATAAATCAGAGCATTTACCCAGTCTAACTGATTGTATATTTTATATCCATGCCACCAGCAAGGCGTTGAGCTAGTACATGTACCAAGCTTGTAAAACTGTACTTTATTCAGCAAGTCATCTCACATAGCCAAATTCCTATACCCTATATAAACTGGAATTTTAAGTGTGGTTTTGGCATTTTGCCACCTTGGCTTCCTGGAGTTAGAATTGTGCCCAGGAGGATTTTGGATGGCACAATAATGGTGTAAGGGGATATTTTCTTTCTGGTTACAGAGAAGTCAGACAGAGAACTCGGTAAGTTGTTGATCTTAGCCGTGCTACACGGGGAAATTGATTTGTGAATTTCAGACATATTTTGGTATAAACTTTGAGTAAATTACTTGTCCATCACTCAGAGATGATAGAATAACAGACCGGAGAGGAGGCTGATATTTGCCCTCAATATGAGTATTAATGAAGAGATTTTGGGGGAGTAGGTGGTATTGTGGCAAAGAGCACTGATCTGTGGCACCTAAGCTTCTAATTGGCACAGCAAAAATCAGCAACTTACTGTCTGGAAAGTGATAGTCATAGGCCACGATTTGGCCAACCATGGCGAGTCCAGGGGGGGCTGGGTTATGTAGCAGGATGCGATGCCGCTCCTGGCTCCATCCCGCTCTGTGAGAAGAATCTTCCGTTGGGTTGGCACGCTGCGAGGATCCCGGCCAATTAAAAGGAAGCAGGTCTGATGACGTCATTTGATAACACGTCGTCAGCAGGTTTCTTTAAAGGGACCGTGTCCACATTCATTTTGAAAGTTGTGCTGTCAGTGTTCTGCAGCATTGAGGTGCAGCAAACACTGACAATCACAGCACAAAGGCACAGATCTGCACCCATATGCTTATGGAGGGAGTCACAGCATGCAGGGAGGTTCTCTTCCCTTCCAATGGGTGGAATAGACCTCCCCAAGAGACCAACGCAGCCTGGTTGCACAATGCATAGGTGGGCAGCAGTGGCACAAACCTTTCAATGATCTCAGTAGATCACAAAACTTTACAGCAAAGGCACACTCCACCTCTTTCTGCTGTGCCACACATCACATCCCCATCACTCTGCCGTCCCCACCCTACTCCTGCACGTCCTTACTCACACCAACCTACCTTGCATCTCCACCCATCCCTCTCTATCTACATTATCACATCTCCATCTCACTAGCCACCCCTTACACGCACCCTCATCTTTGTTCAATCATACCAACTAACAACACACAATAGTCGGGACTTGGGTCTTTTAGCCAATGTTCATGTAAAGTTTCTGTTAATGTGTTGTCAAACATTGAGATCTTTATTTGCAACAATTTGCCTTCTTGGACAGATTTGTGTGCACCTTTGGAAGTGACTTAGTGAGTTGTAGTGAATGGTGGGACATAACGGTGCCCCCTGACCCATGGTACTGAGTGTGAAAGGAATGGCTTGGGCACGAGAGGGATGTTTTATGTTGTTGGTGTGGGGTGGTGTCAACCTGACGCATCATGTGGCAGCCAGGGTGTACAGTGTCAAGTGAAGTAAATGTGGCCATGGTGAGGCCATCCCTGGCGTTCAGGCAGCAATGTGGTCGGGTGCTGATGCCCGGTGTCCTATGCAGCATCAGGTGATTGCATAGAAGGTCGGTGTGTTTAGTGATGTTGGAGTTGGGGCTGATCATGGTGGGATTCTGAGGACCAAAGCGAGATTTTTTCAAGGGCACCGATGCTGATGGAATAGATGGCAACTGTAGTTGAGCTGACAGAAACAATCTGTCAATGGTGAGAGAGGTTGCTCCAAGTAGGTGACACTGGATAGACTGCAAACACTTCAAAGCTCCATAAAGCTGAAAAGTGTATTCCAAGTCTTGAAGGCTTCTTTATTTGGAAATTGAACAGCTTTTATACCACTTTTGCAGCTGTCAACTAGTCAAACCAATCCAGAGTTATTGAGAACCTGTCACACTTATCTGACGTGATACGCGTGGAACGTGAACCTTGTGAAAAACTTGGAAAAATCCTTTGTACCTGGTAAAATGCTGCCTATATAGCTTTAAGCAGCTTCTTAACTATCATAATTGCCTGACACGCCTTAGTGCTGGATCCGTAGCCAGAGTTGGCACTTTGTAAATTCACAAGGAGGCGGATTCAGAGCGGACTTCCCTCGCTGTCAATCACGGCCAATTTGACAGTGGTGCCGCCTCCAAACTCGCACTTGCAGCGCCGGTAAGATTCCGGCCATGAGTTCACTTCTACGTGTTGTCCAGGAAGTGCCAATAGCATTTTAATACCTTTAAACTGTAATTACACTGTCATACTCTACTCCATAGTGGGATATTACTGGTACATTCTTCTTTAGAATATCAGAAAAAAATCTGCTTTCAATGGGTGGAACTGTCCAGTGTTCCAAATTGGCCATCACCTTTGATGAAATATTGAAGGATGGATTCGAGATTATTTTCTGGGTCTGACTCTATGTGGGTAGCATTCTCACCTCCAATTCAGATCATTGGTTCAAGCCCCACTCCTTAGATTTGAGCCCACAATCCAGGCCGACATTCCAGTGCAATGTTGCATTGTTGGAGGTGCTGTCTTTTGGATGAGACAGTAAACTGAGGCTCTGTCTGCCCTCTCAGGTGACGTAAAAGGTCCCATGGCAGTATTCGAAGAAGAGCAGGGGTGTTCTCCCTCGTGCCCTGGCTCAATCAACATCACTAGAACAGGTGATCTAGTCATGATCTCATTGCTGTTTGTGGGACCTTGCAATGTGCAAATTGGCTGCCACATTTCCAACATTACAACAGTGACTACGCTTCAAAAGTGGTTGTAAAGCACTTTAGAATGTCCTGATGTCGTGAAAGGCGCTGTATAAATGCAAGTGTTTCTTTTATATTTGCAAGTCTCTTGCATCCACTTTCAATTCCTCCATGCTATTTCTTAACCAGAGTTGGCAAAGGAAGACCGTGCTCTTCACCTGCTGGGAGGTGATGAAAATGTTCAGAGCCTCTCTGTGGTAGACCAGCTGAGATTTGAGACTCTCCGCATGAGGACAACTCTGTAGCGCAACATATAAAAGCCCCTGTCCTGAGGCCTCCACTCACTATGCGTCGGAGCGCGTGCATGTCGGGACGTCTGTAAGCTGGAGCTGGAGTCACATGGCTCTGAGCAGCCAATCAAGGTATAGAATTTTCTCATTCATCATAATGGGAACTCCGTAAGTTGGGGTTCCCATTATTATGATTGAGAAACAGCCGCCAAACACCCAAAACATAAAATAAAAAATAGAAAAAATACACCACATATTTAACATTCATTTAAATGAAAGTTATTTATGTCTTATAAAAAAATATATTTTTCCGATTTTTCTTAAGTTTTTTTAATTATGGTTTAAAATAAACTTACCTTAGTGAGCGGGGTTTTTAGCAATAAAATATATTTAAAAAATTTTATTTGACAATGTTTTTGTGTGTTTTAAAACTCTTACGCAAGAGTTTTCAGGACATCCGTCGAGCAATGTATGGGTGAATATCGCAACCTTGCCCATGCGAATGTCCTGGCTGTGGAGATGCGGAGGATTGTGTGCTGCAAACCAACTTTTGCGATGCCTTCCCGGGTCTGTACACGCTCCGTACAGACCCGGGGAAGCCGAGATCTATCTTAAGAATAAAACCATTTTTCATTATTTTAATACACAATCCTGAAATTGAAATTATTAATTGATAATGCTCCACCGATTTAACTCACTTCTCCTTCTCTGCAGTGCACTGTCTGAGTTTCTGCATTTATTGCAATGGTAGCAAATCTGAAATCTATCCATGTGGTTACTGCAGTATTAAGGCTTTAAACATCTAGAAATTGGTAACTCGAGTGCCTCTCGTTAACATGAATTTCTTCATACATGGCCTTGAAAGCATCAACCACAATGCTAATCTTTACAAGCTTTGGTGACGAGTGTTAAGTCATATTTTAGTTGGCCGTTGACTGGCATGCCCTCTGACACCAAATGGGTCGGACATGAAGCACCGCTGCCTTAGGCAAGTTCCTGATAATATATCAGTGCAACTGGCATACATCAAAGTAAACGGTTTTCAGCCTTTTCAAGATAACAAAAATAGATTATCCGATCATTATCAAATTGCTGTTTGTGGGAGCTTGCTGTGTGCAAATTGGCTGCCGCGTTTCCCACATTACAACAGTGACTAATCTCCAAAAGTACTTCATTGGCTGTAAAATGCTTTGAGACATCCGGTGGTCGTGAAAGGCGCTATATAAATGCAAGTCGTTTATTCGTTCTTGCATCCAATGGCAGCACTGCCTCAGATATAAATATAAATCCCTGCTGACAGAAGCAGAACTGACCAAAAATATGTCTATCAGCAGAACAAGTAGCTGAAGCATCCTACTCCACCTGCGTAAAGTTGGCAAAGTGTTGTCGCTGTTGCTGCTCTGGCAATCACAAGAAATAGTGAAGATGAGTCCAAAACTGATTCGAAGGGTTAAATCCCTTAGTAATATTTAACATGCTAAATTTTAGAGTGCCTTTCCTATAGCAGTTAGATACGGATTGAGAACAACACTCCAGTTACAGATGGGTATCAGTGTTTACAATGCAGAGATGTGATAGCTGGTGGAATATAAGACAATTTTTCCATGTAGACCTGGCACTGGAACTGGGGCACAGCTGCTCTCAGATTTTCAGCGCATACATTGCTTGACTATCGCCCTGTGAATTCCTGCAGGGGGCCTGTAGGGACTCTGTTCATCATCATTTGTTTGCAGATGAAAGAACTACCACTGTCTGGGTTTGAATTGTACCCAGTTGCTAGTTTCTTAAAGGAGAAATGTGAGTCATGCTGGTGTGACACAAGTCTGGCACAGGGTTTGACTTCAGTTTTTATGGATTGAGTGGACTCAGTACACTTCCCACGGAGTTTTTCATTGCTTGTTTCTGTGATGATGTTGTGAATGCAAGCACCGTATCATTGTTTCACGTACACACCTGCTCCCTGTGCACACAATGACAAAGTGACATCTGAACAGATCAGTTGCCACAGAGATTTAAAGCTGTTGGAATACCATGCTAGCTCTGAACTCATTCCATCATCAAGCATTCCTCTGACAGGCCGGTATTTCCTTTATCTGTGCAGGTCGAGTGTAAGCAGTTTCAGTGGTGGGTCACAATCCCGTTCCTGCTTCCATCCCGCTGCAGAAATTGACTTTGCTCTAATGGGGCCTAGTAAGCCCACTCTGCGCGTTACCCGGCCCGATTAAATGGTGCAGGTCTGATGACATCATCGATAATGCAGTTGGGATATTTAAAGGAACCTTGGCCACATTGCATTTGAAGATTCATTGAGGAGTGTGCATGCAGCACACTGGAGGTTCTGATTGTTTCAAACACTTGGAGATATGACTGCACAGAGGCAGAGGGCTGCACCCAGGTCCTCCGATGACTCCCTCCGTATGCTTGTGGAGGGAATCAGAGGATGCAGGGAGGTCCTCTTCCCTTCGAATGGGCAGAAGAGACCTCCCCAGGAGACAAAAAGAGCTTGGCTCCAAATTGTAGCGGTCAAAAGCAGGGATGACTTCAGGAGGACCTGGGTGCAGTGCCACAAAGATCTCATTAGATCAGGAAACGTTACTGCAAAGCCACACTCAACCTCATCCTTCTGTCTCTCATCACATTCCCTTCACTCTGCCTTCCCAATCCTACTCCGGCACATCCTTACTCACACCAACATATCATGCACATCCACCCATCCCTCTCTCTCTATCTACATTATCACATCACCATCTTACTAGCCATCCCTCACAGTCACCCTTATCCTAATGCAAACATACCAACTAGCAACACACAAGGAGGCCACTTGGCAATGTCACCCCACTCCATCATAGTAACTCTCTAAAGATGTAACCCATCCATTGCTTACACAAGCGGAAGGAGCGTTCGGCAAACCAGACACCCCACCCACCCTTTCCTTCAACCACTGTCTGTCCCACCTGTGACAGAGACTGTAATTCCCGTATTGGGAGTGGCTGAGCAGCTGGAGGCGGGAGTTAGTGAGAGGGGTCGATCTCAGCAACCTGCTGACAGAATTACATATCATATAGCTAAATGGCATACATCAGTCACTCATATGGGGACTTGACAGCTTCACCGATGTTTTGTTCCTAACACAGATGAGCCTGCACACAGGGAGGTTAAAGTAACAGTGACCTCAGTCTTTATTAAGAGTGAGGAACAGGCCTTAGGGACCGGCTTATATACAGTGCTCCCAAGGGATGCTGGGATCCCTTGGGACTTCAGGGGATGCGCTCTCTGGTGGTGGAACATGGGAATGCATGCTTTACAGATACACAACATCACTCCCCCCCAAAGTCAAAGTGAAAACTATTTACAAGGTGAGGCGGTCGGGAGCCTTTCTTTCCCTGGTGGACCGCCTCGGTACAAATGTCTGTTCTGGTGTGTTGGCTGTGCCCTCGCTGGGCTGGCGTGTCGTTGGCCCTGCAGGGCTGCTGGGTGAGCCTGGCCTTGCTGGGCTGTTGGGCGTGATGGGTTCAGTTTCCTGGTCCGGGGTGGTGCCGTTGATCCTTTGGGTGTGGGTTGTGGGCTCGAAAAAGGTGATATCTGCTGTGGGTTGTTCAGGGCAGTCTGTGAACCTCAGCCTCGTTTGGTCCAGGTGCTTTCTACAAATTTGTCCATTGTCTAGTTTGACTACAAACACCCTACTCCCTTCTTCAGCTATCACTGTGCCCGCGATCCACTTGGGACCATGTCCATAGTTTAGCACATACACAGGGTCATTCAGATCAAATTCCCGTGACACAGTGGCGCGACCATTGTTTACATTTTGTTGCTGCCGCTTGCTCTCTACCTGATCATGCAGGTTGGGGTGAACCAGCGACAGTCTGGTTTTAAGTGTCCTTTTCATGAGTAACTCAGCTGGGGGCACCCCTGTGAGCGAGTGGGATCTTGTGCGGTAGCTGAGCAGTACTCGGGACAGGCGGGTTTGGAGTGAGCCTTCTGTGACTCGTTTGATGGTTTGTACTGCCTGCTCTGCCTGCCCATTGGAGGCTGGTTTAAACGGGGTCGAGGTGACATGTTTGATCCCATTGCGGGTCATGAATTCTTTAAATTCGGCACTGGTGAAACATGGCCCGTTGTCACTGACCAGTATGTCAGGCAGGCCGTGGGTGGCAAACATGGCCCTCAGGCTTTCAATGGTGGCGGTGGCGGTGCTTCCCGACATTATTTCACATTCAATCCATTTTGAAAAAGCATCCACCACCACCAAGAACATTTTACCAAGAAGCGGGCCCACATAGTCGACATGGATCCTCGACCATGGTCTGGAGGGCCAGGACCACAAACTTAGTGGTGCCTCTCTGGGCACATTGCTCAACTGAGCACACACGCTGCATTGCCGTATACAGGACTCCAAGTCAGAGTCGATACCAGGCCACCACACGTGGGATCTGGCTATCGCTTTCATCATTACTATACCCGGGTGTGTGCTGTGGAGATCCGAGATGAACGTCTCCCTGCCCTTTTTGGGTAGCACTACGCGTTACCCCACAACAGGCAGTCTGCCTGAATGGACAGCTTGTCCTTTCGCCGCTGGAACGGCTTGATTAGCTCTTGCATTTCAACGGGGATGCTGGACCAGCTCCCATGCAGTACACAGCTTTTTACTAGGGACAGCAGAGGATCTTGGCTGGTCCAAGTCCTAATCTGGCGGGCCGTGACAGGTGATTTATCATTTTCAAATGCTTCCATGACCATCAACAAGTCTGCGGGCTGCACCACCATTAACAAGTTTGCAGGCTGCGCCATTTCCACCCCCGTGGTGGGCAATGGTAGCCGACTGAGAGCATCCGCACAGTTCTCGTTGCCTGGCCTGTGGCGGATGGTATAGTTATACGCTGATAGCATGAGTGCCCACCTTTGTATGCGGGCTGAGACATTAGTATTTATCCCCTTGTTTTCAGTGAACAGGGATATGAGGGGCTTGTGATCGGTTTCCAGCTCAAATCTGAGGCCAAACAGGTACTGATGCATTTTCTTTACCCCGAACACACACGCTAATGCCTCTTTCTCAATCATGCTGTAGGACCTCTCACTATAGGCGAAAGGTTGCAACTTCCCCGCAACATTAGCTTGTTGTAATACACACCTGACTCCATATAACGACACATCACATGCTAGTACAAGTCTTTTACACGGGTTATACAATACAAGCAGCTTGTTGGAGCATAAAATGTTTCTGGCTTTCTCAAAAGCAATCACTTGGATTTTTTCCCTCATACCCAGTTCTCACCTTTACGCAATAACACATGTAGGGGCTCTAAGAGTGTGCTTAACCCCGGTAGGAAGTTACCAAAATAGTTGAGGAGTCCCAGGAACGACTGCAGCTCCGTGACATTCTGTGGCCTGGGCGCGTTCCTGATAGCCTCTGTCTTGGCGTCTATGGGCCAAATGCCGTCCGCCACGATCTTTCTCCCCAAAAACTCCACTTCTGTTGCCATGAAGACGCATTTCGTGCTCTTCAACCGCAGCCCTACGTGATCCAGTCGCTGGAGGACCTCCTCCAGGTTTTGTAGGTGCTCGACGGTGTCCCGACCCGTGACCAATATATCATCCTGAAAAACCACCGTGCGTGGTACCGACTTAAGAACATAAGAACATAAGAATTAGGAACAGGAGTAGGCCATCTAGCCCCTCAAGCCTGCTCCGCCATTCAACAAGATCATGGCTGATCTGGCCGTGGACTCAGCTCCACTTACCGCCCGCTCCCCATAACCCTTAATTCCCTTATTGGTTAAAAATCTATCTATCTGTGACTTGAATACATTCAATGAGCTAGCCTCAACTGCTTCCTTGGGCAGAGAATTCCACAGATTCACAACCCTCTGGGAGAAGACTTGAGTAGGCTCTCCATTTTTCTCTGGAAGATCGCTGCAGCCGACCGAATTCCAAACGGGCATCTGTTGTAGATGAACTGTCCCTTGTGCGTGTTGATGCAGGTGAGGCCCTTTAAAGACTCCTGCAGCTCCTGCGTCATGTAGGCCGAAGTCAGGTCGAGCTTAGTGAATGTCTTGTCTCCTGCCAGTGTCGCAAATAGGTCGTCTGCCTTAGGTAGCGGGTATTGGTCCTGTAGCGAGAAACGATTAATAGTTACTTTATAATCGCTGCAAATCCTGACCGTGCCATCACTTTTGAGTACTGGAACAATCGGGCTGGCCCACTCGCTGAATTCTACTGCGGAAATGATGCCCTCGCGTTGCAGCCTGTCCAGCTCGATTTCCACTCTCTGCCTCATCATGTGAGGTACCGCTCGTGCCTTGTGGTGAATGGGTCGTGCCTCTGGGACCAAGTGGATCCGCACCTTCGCCCTGGAAAAGTTTCCAATGACTGGCTCAAAAAGGGAAGGAAATTTGTTGAGAACCTGGGTACATGAGGCCTCATCGACATGTGATAGCGCTCGGATGTCATCCCAGTTCCAGCGGACTTTGCCCAGCCAGCTCCTTCCAAGCAGTGTGGGGCCATCGCCCGGGACAATCCAGAGTGGCAGTTCGTGCAACGTGCCCTCGTAGGTGACCTTGACCATGGCGCTGCCCAGGGCAGTGATGAGCTCTTTGGTGTACGTTCTCAGTTTTGTGTGGATGGGGCTCAGCGCTGGTCTGAATGACCTGTTGCACCACAGTCTCTCAAACATCTTTTTACTCATGATGGATTGGCTAGCACCAGTGTTCAGTTCCATGGCTACGGGTAAACCATTCAATTTTACATTTAGTATCATTGGTGGACATTTCATCTAAAATGTGTGCACCCGTGTACTTCAGCATCTGCATCCTCTCTCTGAGGCTCAAAATTGCTTTGATCCACCATGGACCAATCTTTCTCTGCCACGTGATGGTTAGCAGGTTTTGTAGAGCTTGCAGCTCGTCTGCAAGCTTGTTGGAGGTGCCCCAATGTTCCACAGCTCTTGCAAACATACCCTTTGAAGCGGCATGAATAGGCTGAATGGAAGCCTCCACAACGCCAACAAGATGCGAATTGCCTTGCATTCATCCTTTGTTGTAGACTCTGAGTCATCTGGGTCACCTGAGGCCTGCTGGCAGTTGCAGACTCGTGGTTTCTGCCCTGTACATTTCTGCTCGCAAACACAGTTCCAGTTAATTTATGAACATTGCTAGCCCTTGTTTGCTGAGAGATTTGTTTAGTGTTATCACTGGTGGACATAAACGCCTGTGCTATCGCAATGGCCTGACTGAGGGTCGGTGTCTCGACAGTCAAAAGTTTTCGTAGGATGGTCTCGTGACCAATGCCCAGTACAAAAAAGTATCTGAGCATCTGCTCCAGGTAGCCATCAAAGGGGGCACAACCTCAAAATACGGGGGAGCCAATTTAAAACCGAGTTGAGAAGGAATTTCTTCTCCCAGAGGGTTGTGAATCTGTGGAATTCTCTGCCCAAGGAAGCAGTGGAGGCTAGCTCATTGAATGTATTCAAGTCACAGATAGATAGATTTTTAACCAATAAGGGAATTAAGGGTTACGGGGAGTGGGCGGGTAAGTGGAGCTGAGTCCACGGCCAGATCAGCCATGATCTTGTTGAATAGCGGAGCAGGCTCGAGGGGCTAGATGGCCTACTCCTGTTCCTAATTCTTATGTTCTTATGTTCTTATGTAAACTCACATTGTCCTGCAAGTCGCCTTAGCTCGGCGGCATAGCTCGCCACTTCCTGACCTTCAGATCGCTGGCCCGTGTAGAACCGATACCTCGCCATCAGCACGCTCTCCCTCGGGTTAAGATGCTCCCGAATCAGTGTACGCAGCTCCTCATACGACTTATCTGTCGGTTTCACCGGAGCCAGAAGATTTTTCATGAGGTTGTAGGTCGGTGCCCCGCAGACCGTGAGGAGGACCGCTCTCCTTTTTTGCAGCGCTTCCTTCTCCGTCCAGCTCGTTGGCTACAAAGTACTGGTCTAGCCGTTCGACATAGGCTCCCCAGTCCTCACCCTCCGAGAACTTCTCCAGGATGCCCACAGTTTGCTGCATCTTTGCGTTGGATTCGTATACTCGTCACCAGTTATTGTGTTCCTAACCCAGATGAGACTGCACACAGGGAGGTTAAAGTAACAGTGACCTCAGTCTTTATTAAGACACTCCAGAGTGAGGAACAGACCTTCGGGGCCGGCTTATATACAGTGCTTCCAAGGGATGCTGGGATCCCTTGGGATTTCAGGGATGCGCTCCCTGGTGGCGGAACAATGGAGTGCATGCTTTACAGATACACAACATCCAAGGCATACGAAAGCATGGGCCTTACACTAAACATCCATAAGACAAAGGTCCTCCACCAATCTGTCCCCGGTCATCAAAATCCACGGCACGGCCTTGGACAACATGGACCACTTTCCATACCTCGGGAGCCTATCAGCAAGGGCAGACATCAATGACGAGGTCCAACACTGCCTCCAATGCACCAGTGCAGCCTTCGGTCACCTGAGGAAGAGGGTGTTCGAAGACCAGGCCCTCAAATCTGGCACCAAGCTTATGGTCCACAGGGTTGTAGTGATACCCGCCCTCCTGTATGGCTCAAAGACGTGGACCATATACAGTAGACACCTCAAATCGCTGGAGAAATACCACCAACAATGTCTCCACAAGATCCTACAAATGCCCTGGGAGGATCGACGCACCAACATCAGTGTCCTCGATCAGGTCAACATCCCCAGCATCGAAGCACTGACCACACTCGACCAGCTCTGTGTCTTGTGTCGACCAGCAGCCACTTTGTCCACATGCTCGACATAAGACTCCCAAAGCAAGCGCTCTATTCAGAACTCCTACACAGCAAGCGATCCCCAGGTGGGCAGAGGAAACGTTTCAAGGAAACTCTGAAATCATCATCACCGTAGGCAGTCGCTCGGAATCGTCGAGGGAAGGGTTGGGTGGGGCTGGTTTGCCGCGCGTTTCTTCCGCTGTCTGCGCTTGACCTCTTCACGATCTTTCCGTTGAGACTCGACGAACTCAACGCCCTTCCGGATGGACTTTCTCCACATCAGGCGGCCTTCGGCCAGGGTCTCCCAGGTGTCAGTGGTGATGTCGCATTTTACCAGGGAGGCTTTGAGGGTGTCCTTAAATTGCTTCCGCTGCCCACCTTTGGCTCGTTTACCATTACGGAGCTCCGCATTGAGCAATTGCTTAGGGAGTGTCGTATCTGGCATGCGAACTATCTGGCCTGCCCAGTGAAGCTGATCGAGTGTGGTCAGTGCTTCAATACTGGGGATGTGACCCTCAAAGGCTCCTTGATAAAGTGCAACATCCCCATCGACACCTGGGAGTCCCTGGCCAAAGACAGCCCCAAGTGGAAGAAGAGCATCCGGGAGGGTGCTGAGCACCTCGAGTCTCGTCGCTGAGAGCATGCTGAAAACAAGAGCAAGCAGCGGAAGGAGTGTGCGTCAAACCAGACTCCCCACCCACCCTTTCCTTCAACCACTGTCTGTCCCACCTGTGACAGAGACTATAATTCCCGTATTGGAAGCAAGCCTTTCTCGATTTCGAGGGACTGCCTATGATGATGATATGGGGACTGATGTCATCAGCCACTGTGTGGTCATCATGTGCATAATGGTATCTATACCCATTCTTCATATCTAACTCATCTCTTTAGACTCCCACTGGACCATCAATATCTACACCACCGCCCTACCCCCCCACACTCTCCAGGAGGAAGAGGAAGACAACTCCTCAGAGCCTCTGAGGGTGCAGCATCATCAGACATAAGCACACCCAGCACCAGCACAGAGACGCACACCTTGGTGGGGCCCACTCAAGCTAGAGAGCTAGAGTAGAGCTTTCACCTTGTTTGTCACAAGTCACAAATGAGCAACAGCAGATGGTGGCGATAGGGACAGCAGTGGGGACTCCTCGCCAGTGGGTGCAGGACACTCCCAGCTCTGCTCAGCCACATACAGCCACTGAGCCTCAGGGGCCATCCAGAAAGAATGCATCCTGGAGGTGCAGGAAGAAGTGCAGGAGGTTCTGACACGTTTTGCTACCACGATGTCTGCAAATGTTCAGAGAATGGATGAGTCCATCTCCAACATGAGCACCACCATGTCGCAGGCGATGGTGACTGTAGGATTTTCCATGGATAGGTTGGCCACCTGCACGGAGCAGGTAACGGACCACTCACAGGAACACATGGTGTCTATGGAGAATAGATGGCACATGCTCATAGGCCTCCTGTCGAAGAAGGATGTCAGCATGAGTCCTCAGGTGCAGCAAGGTGCTAGCAGGGAAGTGCGAGTGGCCCAGGAAAGGGATGGCGGTGAGAGGGGACATGGAAGTGGGGGCTCCTCTCAATGTGCTTATACTTCTCTCCTGTTGCCTCCCTCTCAGTCAGAACCCCAGATGCTTCCTTGGACAGCGATGGCTGAGTCTGCCCGTGCGCAATTGCATGAGGAGCAGACTTTGGCAGGTTAATCACAGGCTCCAAAACCCAAAGGACATCTGCCAAATTTGTCTAAGCAATCGCAGCAGGGAAGCGAGCAGGTTGTCTCTACCTCTGCTGAATCCACAGGGCTAGCACCTCATAGAAGCATGCGTAAGAGAAAGATGACACACAAGTACATTCACAAGGGTAGCCACTGGGTGTTTTAGTCAATGTTAATGTCAAGTTTCCGTTAATGTATTGTCAACCATAAAAATCTTTATTTTCACCACTTTCTCATCGAGGACACATTTGTGTGCACCTGTGGAAGTGGCTCAGTGAGATGCAGAGAATGGTGAGACATAATGGTACCTCCAGCAATGGTGGTAGTGTGAAAGGAATTGCTAGGTCATTGCAGGGTCTTGTCTGGTGTTGTTGGCACAGCCTGTGGCAGCCATATGGGTGTACTGCGTAAAGTTACGTAAATCTGGCCATGATGAGGCCATCCCTGACCTCCTGCACAGCAATATGCTCGGGTGCTGGTGGCATCTGGGCTGCAGGTTCCTCCAGCTCCAGCTCTTCCTCCTCCTCTGCTGTGTGCTCAATGCTTTGCTCCTCATGCAGCACTAATCCTCGCTGCTGTGCTATGTTGTGCAGGGCACTGCAGACTACAATATTCTGGAGACCCTGGCTGATGCATACTGAAGGGCTCCTCCAGATTTGTCAAGGCATCTGAAGAACATTTTGAGCATGCCTATTGTCTGCTCTATGACACATCTCGTGGAAATGTGGCTTTCATGATATCTCTCCTGGGCCTCAGTACTTGGCCTTCTCAAAGGTGTCATGACCCATGTCTTCAGTGGGTAGCCCTTGTCCCCAAGCAGCCAGTTGGAAAGTCTGTTTGAAGGAACAAAGAGCTGAGGGAGGGTGGACAGGCGCTAGACGAATGAGTCATGGCAGCTGCCAGGGAATGTGGCGCACACATGCATGGTGATCTTCCTGTAGTTGCAGACAAGCTGCACATTGAGGGAATGGAAGCTCATCAAAGACTCCTGGGTTATGATGGGGTGCAATGATGACACCCTGTACCTGTGGGAAGCTAGCCAGAGCGACAAAGCCGAGCGCCTGCTCAGTAACACTGGCTTCATCACTGGCAAAGTTGATATAATTGGCTGACTTGTCAAAGAGGGTATCGGTGACCTGTGAGATGCATCTGTGGACAGCCGGCTGTGAGATGCCGCAAATGTCTACTGCAAATTTCTGGAAGGAACCTGAGGCGAAGAAGTTGAGGGCGCTGGTGACTTTGACAGCCACTGGTAAGGTGCGTCCACCCGTTCCTCTGGGCTGCAGTCTTGCTCGAGCAATGTGCAAATGTCTGCGATGACCTGGCACAATAGCCTGAGCCTCCTTTAACACTGGTGCTCAGTCATGTTGAGGAAGCTCATCCTCTGCCTGTATACCCTATGCTGGGGGTAGCGCCTCCGGTCTGGTGCAGCCCTGCATCTGATGCCCTCTGTGCTGTGCAGCATGAGGTAGTTGAGGGGAAAAGTTGGTGGTGTTGGTGTTGGGGCTCATCGTGGTCTGATTGTGAAGACCAAGTTGACACAGTATAAACAGCACCCATGCTAATGGAATAGATGGCAGGTCAAGTAGAGATGAGAGAAGCAATTGATTAATGATGTGATAGGTTCTACCCTGAGGTGAGACTGGACAACGACTTTGCTGGAAGCACGTGCAGGCTGTAGAAAGCTCAATATGCGCTGGGGATGCAATCAGCAACAGCTTCTGCCTGAGGAAAGTGACCAGCTGTGAGGTGGGAGCTTTTATAGTACATTTCATGCTGTCAACTATTGAGCTGGATCAATGGCCACTCATCTCCCGCCTCAGCCTGACAGACGTGGTTCCTGAGCTGCGTGAATCCCATGGGTAGCCATGTAAATTTGAAAGGGATGCTAAACACGATTCTTGCGGTGATAATGATTTGAATTAGCTCACACGCCTCTGCTGTTCGGGTCACTGCCGCACCGGCAAACGTGGCCGACGGAAAGGCACGTGGGGGGTGGGATGATGGCAGGTTCATGACCCACTCCAACTTATTTCAAATTTCCCACCCGACCCGCCTCCGATCACGCCCGCATGGACCCCAGAAAACCAGTTGGTGGCTTTTCATTTGTTTTGCTTATAACAGTATTTAATGTGTTCAAAGCGCATTGTGTTTGAACATATATTGGTTTCATTCTGGCATTCAATTTCCAATATAAACAAAGAATTAAAATATTCCTGGATCAGATATATCATAGTGTAGATGCAGAGTAAATTTCCCTCAATTTTACCAACAGTATGTCTTAACTCTTGCTTCCGAGAATGACTCCCTACTCCTCCACCGTAGCGCAATCGTCCATGTGGACATCTGAATGTGACTGCTAATTTTGTGCTAAATTATGAACAGATTTGTGCTGTAAACATCAGTGGTCCTGGAAAGCAACTACCACCGAAATCAGTTGTCTCATTGGAGGTGACCCAAGATTAAACTCCTGTGCACATCATGGATGAATTAATTTACATTAATTCTGTGAGGAAGTGCTACATATCATAGAACCTTTCTTAGGGCAGTGAAACTTTGTTGTTATCACTTCACACTTAATGTTGAAGCTTCTCACCACAGAAAGCAGGGACCAGGGATGGATTTATTTGCCGATCTGAATGAAAATTACATATTTAAGTGAGCTAATCGAATTCATTTATTGAAGATTAAGAGCTGTTTTGTCTTTGACCAACATTTTTACTTCCTTGTCTGCCAATTGGAGGGTGTAGTCTCATGCTGCTTCCATTTGACATTGTATGAAGTATAAATCCAGATGTAGCAAAGAGGCTGTGAAAAATGCTTGGATAATCCCTTTTTAACCCGACCTACAATGAACTGATTTGCTGCCTGCACTGTCTAAAGATTTAAAATTTAACTGCAGGGAGGGAGCAACATAACATTACATATATAAATCTCACTTGTTAATGGAGCATTAGCTGGCTACAAGCAACACTGTAATTACTGTCCGAGACAGTCTCCATGTAAATGCAGCATGAAAGAAACCAATTTGTTTTGTTAGGTGACATTTAAAGAAATTAGTTCTGACAATGGTCATAATTTATCTTTTTATCTCCATTGAATAGTATACAAAAACTATATAGAAAAATCATAATTTACGTGCCCTAATAACAATTATTTTGCTCCATGTAAAAGTACTTCATGGCTTGAAGGACCAGTTTATCCGGGTGTGGACGTATTGAATTTATGAGTCGGTAAATGTCTTGGGAATGCTGACCATACACTGAAGCCATTTATGAGTGTACAGGGTGTATTTCTGCCAATAAACTGAGCGATCCTTATGGGGCTAGCTTTTATTTCACTCAATGCTGTTGTCCACTTTTCTAATTGTTTTATTGTATTTCATGAGTTAGTAAGAGGGCAATATTTGAACCAGTATGATGACTTTAATGTAGACTTCCTATGGCCCAAACATATAGAGAGTGATTTTAACCCGACTGACCCGTTGGAAACCAAGCAGTTAAAATCGACAAGGTTACTCATCCACCCTCCAGTCACCCATATTCCACTCACAGAGATTTTTAAACAGGCTTCTGGACAGGCAGCTACTGACCACCAAAAGCCAGCGGAGTCCATCTTTAAACGTGCAAATCGGGGTTCGATGAAATTTTAACTGAAGCCGCATAGCTTTCCTGCCTGGCTGAAGAGAGTCGAGACCTGCCAGGAAGATGAAGAGACCCAAACAGATAATTATTTTTACTTTCCTTTGTGGGGCCCAGAAGTGCAAGAGCGCTCCTCCAGGCGCCACAAGAAATGTTTAGGTCTCTCCTGGACTGGCTTTTGTACACATTCTTGAATGCCTGCAGCTTTCGTCTTTAAACCTGTATGTATTCACTTTACTTTAAAGCACAGTACTTAAACCTAACTCATTCTCAAAATTCTTTTTATAAAGAAAAAAAATGAACAAAATCCCAAAATATGACTTTCCAAACTGGCAGTAACAAATGTTGGGACCAATTAAACATTGCCATGTGAACGAGCTCTGCAGCAGGCAGGCAACATGATGAATAACGGGTTAATATTTGAAGGCATATCATCTCTGCTATGGATGATTGTATATAAATGATTGTGTTCACTGAGCTGCTTGTTTGATAAATGTGTTCAGTGTCCAATTTAATGCTTCAATTAGCTTTTTATTATTACAAGGTCTGAAATGTCCGTTTTCTTAACGATTAAGCACACATAGGTGTGGGAATACTCTCATACACACACATACATACAAAATAATCTGGATTTTCCTTGATCCTAATAAAAAGATTTAACAATAATTGTTATAATTAATGCCAGGCATTACCTCTCCTTTTACACCTCACTAAAATCAGAATGATTGAGCTGTAACTAACTTCCTTGACATTTCCACACCTGGAGCCATTTCGAAGACTGCCGTATTGTTTTTCAGCATTCACTGTTCCTAAAGCATAAACTCTTCATAAACGGCTAGTGCAATTGCACTCCAATTGTAGCGCTAATGTGAATGCTAAGAAGTCGTAATGCAGTTGCTGCCTAAAGATTAGGGGCTGGATTTTGATTTGGATTGCACCTCTGTTAGCGCCCAGGAGGGGAGGTATGGGTCGCGGAATGCTTAGCGCCCCGGAGGGGAGGTATGGGTCATGGAATGCTGAGCGCCCCGGAGGGGAGGTATGGGTCGCGGAATGCTTAGCGCCCAGGAGGGGAGGTATGGGTCGCGGAATGCTTAGCGCCCAGGAGGGGAGGTATGGGTCATGGAATGCTTAGCGCCCCGGAGGGGAGGTATGGGCCGCGGAATGCTGAGCGCCCCGGAGGGGAGGTATGGGCCGCGGAATGCTAAGTGCCCAGGAGGCCAGCTTCCAGCAGCCCGCTGGGAAATTTGTTGTCGGTTTTGTGGTGGCACTGAGCAGTACCACCTGGTAATGCCGTGCAGCGACCCCGGTTTCGAAAGCAATGCGATATTTGCTCCCCGTATTGAGACCTCCCGAGAAAGCTGGCGGTCAGAGCTGTCCCGGGACACTAAGGGAAGGAATGATTGGAAAAAGTAAATGAAATTGCTATTTCTTTGGGGTTTTTTTGTGATTCACCTTTATTTGGGATGAATAGTTTATCGGGAATGTTTTTTGTGGTTTTTCTTTTTGCCGGGAGGCCTCTCTCAGCGCGCTCTGAAGCTGGCTGTTTAGCAACGTATTTTCAGTTGCTCACCCAGCCTCGCGGCCTTAGAGAGGTGTAGAACGCCTCCCTTAGCGCTCCACTCCACCCTCAGGGCATAGCAACCGAATTTTTGGGCTGCCGTCGCAAACCATTTTCTTGCGCAAGATTTATCGACCCACCACCATTAGCGCCCTAAGAAGCATCCAGCCCTAGGTGCTACAGTGATACAGTGTCCTTTAACCTCTGATTTGAACTTGAATCTGGTCCAAGCTGATGGGACAAATGTTGTCTCCCTCCAATGTGATAAGATTCCACCGTGGAATTATGATGAATTTACAGTCGTGTCAATCTAAGTCTTATTAGTCACAAGATTGCAGCGCAAAATTACATACAAATTATCAATTTTGACAAGAGGTCATAACAATGACTAATTTATGTATTAAAAAACTATACTTGTGAGCTTCTGAGATGATGAAAGACATGGGCTAGATTTTCAACTTGCTACCCAGGCATAATACTGGCATTTTAGATTGGCCACCCCGTTATAGAAACTGCCCAATTTTCAATCACATTGATTTCACTGCCCACTGTCGGGAGTGAATCTCCAGCTGTTCGCTTGGTTGTTATTACATCACCACACTATCTCCCCATCCAATCACAATAGAAAGTCATGAAGTACCTTCACATAATCTCCCACATCAGAAGGCAGTAGAATAAATATTTAACTCGTCTTAGGTTCTAAATTGCCAAACATAAGAACGTAAGAACATAAGAATTAGGCCATCTAGCCCCTCGAGCCTGCTCCGCCATTCAATTAGATCATGGCTGATCTGGCCGTGGACTCAGCTCCACTTACCCGCCCTCTCCCCGTAACCCTTAATTCCCTTATTGGTTAAAAATCTATCTATCTGTGACTTGAATACATTCAATGAGCTAGCCTCAACTACTTCCTTGGGCAGAGAATTCCACAGATTCACAACTCTCTGGGAGAAGAAATTCCTTCTCAACTCGGTTTTAAATTGGCTCCCCCGTATTTTGAGGCTGTGCACCCTAGTTCTAGCCTCCCCGACCAGTGGAAACAACCTCTCTGCCTCTATCTTGTCTATCCCTTTCATGATTTGAAATGTTTCTATAAGATCACCCCTCATCCTTCTGAACTCCAATGAGTAAAGACCCAGTCTACTCAATCTATCATCATAAGGTAACCCCCTCATTTCTGGAATCAGCCTGGTGAATCGTCTCTGTACCCCCTCCAAAGCTAGTATATGCTTCCTTAAGTAAGGTGACCAAAACTGCATGCAGTACTCCAGGTGCGGCCTCACCAATATCCTATACAGTTGCAGCAGGACCTCCCTGCTTTTGTACTCCATCCCTCTCGCAATGAAGGCCAACATTCCATTCGCCTTCCTGATTACCTGCTGCACCTGCAAACTAACTTTTTGGGTTTCATGCACAAGGACCCCCAGGTCCCTCTGCATCTCAGCATGTTGTAATTTCTCCCCATTCAAATAATATTCCCTTTTACTGTTTTTTATCCCAAGGTGGATGACCTCACACTTCCTGACATTGTATTCTATCTGCCAAACCTTCGCCCATTCACTTAACCTATCTAAATCTCTTTGCAGCCTCTCTGTGTCCTCTACACAACCCACTTTCCCACTAATCTATGTGTCATCTGCAAATTTTGTTACACTACACCCTGTCCCCTCTTCCAGGTCATCTATGTATATTGTAAACAGTTGTGGTCCCAGCACCGATCCCTGTGGCACACCACTAACCACCGATTTCCAACCCGAAGAGGACCCATTTATCCCGACTCTCTGCTTTCTGTTCGCCAGCCAATTCTCTATCCATGCTAATATATTTCCTCTGACTCCGCGTACCTCTATCTTCTGCAGTAACCTTTTGTGTGGCACCTTATCGAATGCCTTTTGGAAATCTAAATACACCACATCCATCGGTACACCTCTATCCACCATGCTCGTTATATCCTCAAAGAATTCCAGTAAGTTAGTTAAACATGATTTCCCCTTTATGAATCCATGCTGCCACAGGGGCCGGAATTGATGGCCTTGCCGCCGCCTGCCGCCGAGATCCGCTGAGATTTCTCTTTGGCTTGCGCCCAGTGCCAGTTTACACTTGGGTTGGAGTGGGCGGGAGGGGAGCACCGCCGGGAACCGCCCACTGCCATCAACGGACGGCCAAGTGGCGCAACTGATCTCCCAGCCGCCGAGATGCCAGATTGGTGCGAGCAGGAGTCGGCGGGAGTTGGCACCAGCAAGGGAAAGGATTGCCGCGAGGAGGCTGGTCTAACCCCCAAGGTAAGTTTAAAAAATGGAAAAAAAGCCCGACTCCATCCTCGTTGACACTTTGGCGGCAGGAGCCTTTGCCACCGAGATTGGGAGCTCGGTCCACTCCCGCCAAGTTTGACGGCATACCGACTTTTAAATAACGGCCTCTCAGCAGCACTTGGGTGGGACTTGGCCTTCACCAAGTTCGGCCCCATATTCATTCAATAATAAATGAAGAAACACTGATGCATTGTAGATTTTCCGTACTTACAGGCTTAACTATCCCTTCTCAGGAGATATAAATTAACAGTTGTGTCTGCTCCTCTGAATTACAATATAAAATGGACTGTTCACAAAGTTTCTCAATATTAACCTTTGCATGGCAGTTTGCCGAACCAAAGTCGAACCCATTACTTCTAAACAAAAAGCAAAATACTGCAAATGTTGCAAATTATTAATTCTATTTTCTTTTCCTTTTCTCTCGGTCCCTCCTCTCCTGTTCCCCAGTTTCTTTAGCCTCCTCCAGCCTTACAGCCACTGCCCCCGCCCCCCCACCACCAACTGCACTGCTTTGACTCTGGCCTCTTGTGCACCCTCCGACCTCTGCCCCACCATTGGCAGTTGGTCCTTCAGGTGTCTAGTGCCCACACTCTAGAATTCCCTCCCTAAACCCCTCCGCCTTGCCCTCTCCTCCTTTAATAGCTTCCTTAAAACCCAAGTCTTTGACTAAGCTCGTGGTCACCTTCCCCCTTCTTTGGCTCGGTGGGAACATGAATGTTCCTCTTGGCCCACAAAAATCTTCCATCCCGCTGCCGGCCTGTCCGTGACCCCTGCCCCCTTCCAGCTCAGCTCCATGATGGAGCCGCTGCCTGTTACTTGCAGCTCACTGAGATTATAGAAATGAGGCTCAGCCCTCAAACTGGCTCAGACTGTCTGCAGGAAACTAAGCAGGCAGTGTGTTTCACTTCCTCCCTGAAGTCCGTCCATAGCTAAAATCTGCCCGCATATGTGTTGTGACAGAAAGAATTAAGCCTATCCTATCATATGTCAAAGACAAAAATGCTTAAGTTATATCACAGCCATGAAGGAATCAATGGTAAGACGATTTTATCTTCTCCCCCACCAGGAAAAAACAGAAATGTTTCAGATTTAAAATTATAACATGATATTCATAACTTTCTGAGTTTGTTATTTTGATGCGCTTCTTATTACTCCATAATTTCTTTGCTTTCTGTCTTTTCTCCCTCTATTTTTTCTCTCTTTTTTCTTCCATTTGGTTACCTTTTGCTCTTTCCTTCACTTTTTCTTTCACTCTCCAAATTCCCATCAAAATGACCACCGAAATCTGTCATTTCCCTTGGTATTTCTGCAGAGAATCTTTTAGCACTGTAATGGTATCTGAGAAAGCTCCCAGATATGGGCAGCTATGGGAATAAAGGGTTCTGTAAAAAAACACCAAAAATACCATTTGGCTATTTTAGGCCGATAGACCTGCAAAGTTCTGGGGGATGAAAATGCATACCGCCCCGGTTGGTGGCAGTAACAGCCGTGAGCCAGGCGCAGAAGTCCCGCCCCGGCAGCTAAATTGGGCTTACCGCCCCGGAGAGGAAGTGGAGCGCAAAACCTCGTGCTTCACTTCCTTGCGGGGGTGGGACCGGGACACTAACCAATACAAATTTTCCAGTGCTACACGGATGGGCGTCCAGCGCAAGCAGGAAGACAGGGCCCACCCCTTCCATTAAAGCGCAGGGCTTAGTCACCGATTCTGCGGGGGGAGAAGGGGAATAAAAGGGTTGCTGCACATGGTGATGACATTGTTATCACCGGCGCAATGGCCTGGGGCACTACTGGTGGGAAGGGGGCACTACCGGTTAGCGCAGCCACTAAAGTCCCGCTGAATTTTGCGGGAGTCTATAGCAGCACCACACCCGGCGAAAAATCATTTACGCCCCCGGGGCCGCTAATGGGAGGCACAAACGACCTGAATTTCCCCAACAGCCCCCGGTTTCTAACCAACAGACAATTGTAAGTGTGAAAAAATGCAGTAACTCCACTTTTTTTTAAAGCACTGTTCTTTTCGGATTGTTCTGCTCCCCAATTAGTGACTTTCTTCAATCACTTTGCTTTCTAGTAAACAAATAGTTTCTTCTGGATTATTTATTCCAAATACTTTGTCTAGTTCACTGTTCTTCTACAGGTCTCATGGCCTCTCGCAGGGCACTTTGCAGGTGTTGTGTATCTGTAAAGCATGCACTCCCATGTTCCGCCACCAGGGAGCGCATCCCCTGAAGTCCCAAGGGATCCCAGCATCGCTTGGGAGCACTGTATATAAGCTGGCCCCAAAGGCCTGTTCCTCACTCTGGAGTGTCTTAATAAAGTCTGAGGTCACTGTTACTTTAACCTCCCTGTGTGCAGTTTCATCTGTGTTAGGAACACACTAACTGGCAACGAGAATACGAATCCAACGCAAAGATGCAGCAAACTGTGGGCATCCTGGAGAAGTTCTCGGAGGGTGAGGACTGGGAAGCCTATGTCGAACGGCTAGACCAGTACTTTGTAGCCAATGAGCTGGACGGAGAAGGAAGCGCTGCAAAAAGGAGAGCGGTCCTCCTCACGGTCTGCGGGGCATGGATCTACAGCCTCATGAAGAATCTTCTGGCTCCGGTGAAACCCACAGATAAGTTGTATAAGGAGCTGTGTACACTGGTTCGGGAGCATCTTAACCCAAGGGAGAGCGTGCTGATGGTGAGGTATCGGTTCTACACGTGCCAGCGATCTGAAGGTCAGGAGGTGGGGAGCTACGTCATCGAACTAAGGCGACTTGCAGGACAATGTGAGTTTGATGGGTACCTGGAGCAGATGCTCAGAGACTTTTGGGCATTGGTCACGAGACTATCCTACAAAAACTTTTGTCTGTAGAGACACCGACACTCAGTAAGGCCATTGCAATAGCACAGGTGTTTATGTCCACCAGTGTTAACACCAAACAAATCTCTCAGCACACAAGTGCTAGCAATGTTCATAAATTAACTGGAACTGTGTTTGCGAGCAGAAATGTACAGGGCAGAAACCACGAGTCTGCAACTGCCAGCAGGCCTCAGGTGACTCAGATTCCCCAACAAAGGATGAATGCAAGGCAATTCACACCTTGTTGGCGTTGTGGAGGCGTCCATTCAGCCGATTCATGCCACTTCAAAGGGTATGTTTGCAAGAGCTGTGGAACAATGGGGCACCTCCAACGAGCTTGCAGACGAGCTGCAAGCTCTGCAAAACCTGCTAACCATCACGTGGCAGAGGAAGATCGGTCCATGGTGGATCAAAGCAATTTTGAGCCTCAGAAAGGAGGCAGATGCTGAAGTGTACGGGGTGCAAACATTTTCAACAAAATGTCCACCTATAATGCTAAATGTAAAAGTGAATGGCTTACCCGTAGCCATGGAACTGGACACTGGCGCTAGCCAATCCATCATGAGTAAAAAGATGTTTGAGAGAATGTGGTGCAACAAGGCACTCAGACCAGCCCTGAGCCCCATCCACACGAAACTGAGAACGTACACCAAAGAGCTTATCACTGTCCTGGGCAGCGCCATGGTCAAGGTCACCTACGAGAGCACGGTGCATGAACTGCCACTCTGGATTGTCCCGGGCGATGGCCCCACACTGCTTGGAAGGAGCTGGCTGGGCAAAATCCACTGGAACTGGGATGACATCCGAGCGCTATCACATGTCGATGAGGCCTCAAGTACCCAGGTTCTCAACAAATTTCCTTCCCTTTTTGAGCCAGGCATTGGAAACTTTTCCGGGGCGAAGGTGCGGATTCACTTGGTCCCAGAGGCATGACCCATTCACCACAAGGCGCGAGCGGTACCTCACATGATGAGGGAGAGAGTGGAAATCGAGCTGGACAGGCTGCAACGCGAGGGCATTATCTCCCCAGTGGAATTCAGCGAGTGGGCCAGCCCGATTGTTCCAGTACTCAAAAGTGATGACACAGTCAGGATTTGCGGCGATTATAAAGTAACTATTAAGCATTTTGCGCTACAGGACCAATACCCACTACCTAAGGCAGACGACCTATTTGCGACGCTGGCAGGAGGCAAGACGTTCACCAAGCTCGACCTGACTTCGGCCTACATGACACAGGAGCTGGAGGAGTCTTCGAAGGGCCTCACCTGCATCAACACGCACAAGGGACTGTTCATCTACAACAGATGCCCGTTTGGAATTCGGTCGGCTGCAGCGATCTTCCAGAGAAACATGGAGAGCCTACTCAAGTCGGTACCACACACGGTGGTTTTTCAGGACGACATATTGGTCACGGGTCGGGACACCGTCGAGCACCTACAAAACCTGGAGACGGCCCTCCAGTGACTGGATCGCGTAGGGCTGCGTCTGAAGAGGGCGAAATGCGTCTTCATGGCAACAGAAGTGGAGTTTTTGGGGAGAAAGATCGTGGCGGACAGCATTCGGCCCACAGACGCCAAGACAGAGGCTATCAGGAATGCGCCCAGGCCACAGAATGTCACAGAGCTGCGGTCGTTCCTGGGACTCCTCAACTATTTTGGTAACTTTCTACCGGGGTTAAGCACCCTTTTAGAGCCCCTACATGTGTTATTGCGCAAAGGTGAGAACTGGGTATGGGGAAAAACACAAGTAATTGCTTTTGAGAAAGCCAGAAACATTTTATGCTCCAACAAGCTGCTTGTAATGTATAACCCGTGTAAAAGACTTGTGCGAGCATGTGACGCATTGTCATACGGAGTCGGGTGTGTATTACAACAAGCTAACGGTGCGGGGAAGTTGCAACCTGTCGCCTATGCTTCCAGGAGCTTGTCTAAGGCTGAGAGGGCCAACAGCATGATTGAGAAAGAGGCATTAGCGTGTATGTTCGCGGTAAAGAAAATGCATTAGTACCTGTTTGGCCTCAAATTTGAGCTGGAAACCGATCACAAGCCCCTCATATCCCTGTTCGCTGAAAACAAGGGGATAAATACTCATGCCTTAGTCCACATACAAAGGTGGGCACTCGCGCTATCAGCGTATAACTATACCATCCCATCCGCCACATGCCAGGCACCGAGAACTGTGCGGATACTCTCAGTCGGCTACCATTGCCCACCACGGGGGTGGAAATGGCGCAGCCTGCAAACTTGTTGATGGTCATGGAAGTGTTTGAAAATGATAAATCACCTGTCACGGCCCGCCAGATTAGGACTTGGACCAGCCAAGATCCTCTGCTGTCCCTAGTAAAAAACTGTGTACTGCAGGGGAACTGGGCCAGCATCCCCGTTGAACTGCAAGAGCTAATCAAGCTGTTCCAGCGGCGAAAGGACGAGCTGTCCATTCGGGCAGACTGCCTGTTGTGGGGTAACCGCGTAGTGCTACCCAAAAAGGGCAGGGAGACGTTCATCTCGGATCTCCACAGCACACACCCGGGTATAGTAATGATGAAAGCGATAGCCAGATCCCACGTGTGGTGGCCCAGTATTGACTCTGACTTAGAGTCCTGTGTACGGCAATGCAGCGTGTGTGCTCAGTTGAGCAACGCGCCCAGAGAGGCACCACTATGTTTGTGGTCCTGGCCCTCCAGACCATGGTCGAGGATCCATGTCGACTGTGCGGGCCCGTTTCTTGGTAAAATGTTCCTGGTGGTGGTGGATGCTTTTTCAAAATGGATTGAATGTGAAATAATGTCGGGAAGCACCGCCACCGCCACCATTGAAAGCCTGAGGGCCATGTTTGCCACCCACGGCCTGCCTGACATACTGGTCAGTGACAACGGGCCATGTTTCACCAGTGCCGAATTTAAAGAATTCATGACCCGCAATGGGATCAAACATGTCACCTCGACCCTGTTTAAACCAGCCTCCAATGGGCAGGCAGAGCGGGCAGTACAAACCATCAAACAGAGCCTTAAATGAGTCACAGCAGGCTCACTTCAAACCCGCCTGTCCCGAGTACTGCTCAGCTACCGCACGAGACCCCACTCGCTCACAGGGGTGCTCCCGGCTGAGCTACTTATGAAAAGGACACTTAAAACCAGACTCTCGCTGGTTCACCCCAACCTGCATGATCAGGTAGAGAGCAGGCGGCAGCAACAAAATGTAAACAATGGTCGCGCCACTGTGTCACGGGAAATTGATCTGAATGACCCTGTGTATGTGCTAATATATGGACATGGTCCCAAGTTGATCGCAGGCACGGTGATAGCTAAAGAAGGGAGTAGGGTGTTTGTAGTCAAACTAGACAATGGACAAATTTGCAGAAAGCACCTGGACCAAACGAGGCTGCGGTTCACAGACTGCCCTGAACAACCCACACCAGATACCATCTTTTTCGAGCCCACAACACACACCCAAAGGATCAACGACACCACCCCGGACCAGGAAATCGAACCCATCACGCCCAACAGCCCAGCAAGGCCAGGCTCACCCAGCACCTCTGCAGGGCCAACAACACGCCAGTCCAGCGAGGGCACAGCCAATACACCTGAACAGACATTTGTACCGAGGCGGTCCACCAGGGAAAGAAAGGCTCCCAACCGCCTCACCTTGTAAATAGTTTTCACTTTTGACTTTGCGGGGGAGTGATGTTGTGTATCTGTAAAGCATGCACTCCCATGTTCCGCCACCAGGGAGCGCATCCCCTGAAGTCCCATGGGATCCCAGCATCCCTTGGGAGTACTGTATATAAGCCGGCCCCTAAGGCCTGCTCCTCACTCTGGAGTGTCTTAATAAAGACTGAGGTCACTGTTACTTTAACCTCCCTGTGTTAGGAACACAATAAGCACGGTTATTTATATTGTTGTGTCACCTGACCTAAGGCGGAGTGGTGGTGGTGGTGCGTGTGCTGCGATTGGCCTTAGTGCACTTTTGCTGGCGGGAAATCAGAGCCTTCCAGACATCACACGGTGGTTGTTGTGGATGTTTGCTCGGACAGCATTGAGCTGTGTTTCCCTACATGTTGAATAGCCGAGACATTCACTTTCTAGGATCATACATAAAGGTCAACTTTGGCAAAGTACTGGATTGAGGCCAGTGTCCACAGAATGAGACGGTGAGATTTTGTGTCTTCAGCAGAGGAGAGAGGAAAGAGAGAATCATGCTTTGTGTCTTTTTGTTATGTAGGCAAACTAAAACTGATATAAGGAACAATCTGCACTATTGAAATTCGTGACGTTCCGAGAGAGCCATGAATGCCTTTCCTCTGACCTATCAGTTTTCTCGGACTTTATAAGTTGGACTTTCAAATGTAGTAAGTGAATTAGCACAAATGCTTTTGCTATTTCTTAATGAGAAAGTAGGGTCTTAATGGGCAAATTCTCATTGTAAAAATCTGTACCTTTGAGAGGCCTTGGGTTTGAGCGAATGCCCTCTCCGTTGAAGCATTCCACAGATGCTGTGACACTGACCAATTAATTGAAACAATATTAAAGACACTGAAATACACATATTGGACTTTTTTTTTTAAAGTACAGTATTCTGTTCTAAGGAATAGTGGCAAAGCGTTAACATACTGAATAGAACTGTGCTTAACTTTAGGGTCAGAAAATGAGTCACCAAATGTTGAAAAAAATTCTTAAACCAAATCTGAAGCAATAGTCCAAGTGACATCACATCCTGTTCACTGCCGCTAGCGCTGCCCAGTTATGTTCGGCATTGTATGGGACTTATGAAGGGTTACTTCTCTGGGTCACTTTCAAAATAGGACTTTATACTTTAACAAAGCACTGGATAAAACAACAAAAAAAAAGTGCTTTCAAAAGGAGAAAAAAATTAACTGCAAACAGCAGTCTGACTCAGTCTGCCAGCTGAGGAAATATTTTAGATTCACATGACTCTGTTGAATCAGCTTGTGTTTTCCTTACACTGCTCCACAGATACACCTAAAGAAAATCCTTATGAAGATGTGGAGCTGAAAGACCGCTTCCCTGGCAGAAAGTTACAGCTGTCATCTGAGAATTCCCTAGACTCTTTGCACAGGATGTGCTCCCCTCAGGACAGGAAGTACACCACACCTCCCCAGGTAATTCTCTTGCTTTAATTCAGTAGAAATTCTCATCCAGTTCATACAGGAAGACTTCTGGGTGTGTTTGTTTTTACAAGGCTAGAGGAGTAGAGGACAGAACTGGGAAAGTGGTGATCTTTTACAGCCGGCCTAACCACGTTGATTTGGATTTGGAAATGTAAGCTGTTTTCACAACTTATCAAAAACAAAAAAATGAGTTAAAAAATTAAACTTGAAAATGAAATAAACATGTTAAGCATTAAAGAAACAGTTCTGGGTTAAGTGATGTTTTATGATTTTGATTGCTTTCTGACTTTAAGCCAAAAAATCACTAGTTATAGGTTATGAGGGAAAACTTAAAACTAGCTTGTCAAAACATAGGTTTTAAAACAGAGTCTGCTTTTTCTAAAATTAGCTCAGTTTTAGGATGTTTGAAGCTATAGAAATTCAGAAATATGGATAACTATATGTTCAGCTGTGTAAATCTGGTTTAACTTCTCCAGTGCCTGTCAGCGAGCTTGGAATAGACCCAGTCAGCTTTCTATCGCTTCAATTATTATATCAATGGGACATTTTCCCACGTAAAATGAAGGCTGTGGGTTCAAATCCCACTCCAGGATTTCAGTACATAACCTAAGATAACAGTCCAGTGAAGTACTGAAGGAGTGTATTATTGTCAGCAATGTTGTCATTCAGATGAGACGATATGAAAAGTGCTTTGGAACATTTATGAGAGATCTGATATAAATGCAGACTTTTGTCAAATTTTGTCTGAAAACACTTCTGGACATTTTATTACGTTAAAGGCGCAATATAAATTCAAGTTTATTACTAATTTTATTTGTTTTAAATGAGTATCAAATTATAATAATATCTTCATTCTAATTAAAGTGATAGCATAAGGTCTTTAGTGAAAGAAAGACTTGCATTTATATAGCACTTTTCACGACCACTGGACATCTCAAAGCACTTTACAGCCAATGAAGTACTTTTGGAGTGTAGTCACTGTTGTAATGTGGGAAATGCTGCTGCCAATCTGCCCACAGCAAGCTCCCACAAACAGCAATGTGATAATGACCAGATCATCTGTTTTGTTGTGTTGATTGAGTGATAAATATTGGCCAGGGCACCAGGGATAACTCCCCTGTTCTTCTTCGAAATAGTGCCATGGGATCTTTAACGTCCATGTGAGAAAGTAGACTGGGCCTCAGATTAACGTCTCATCCGAAATACGACACCTCTGACAGTGCAGCACTCCCTCAGCACGGCACTGGAGTGTCAGCCTAGATTTATGAGCTCAAGTCCCTGGAGTGGGACTTAAACCCACAACCTTCTGACTCAGAGGCGAGTGTGCTGCCCATCTGAGCCACAGCTGAGGATATCAAAACAGGTTAAACCTCCCTTATCCGGGACTCCCTTATCCGGCACCATCCCTCATCCGGCACCATTCCCGGGTGGCGCACGCTGGCCAAAATCCTTCCTTACCTGCCAACTCCTGCGATTGTGATTATCTATTTTTCTGTTGTTTAGCATTTTGTTGTGAATCTATGTTTCTGCTGCAGATTCCCCACTCAGCTTTCCTCACTGCCGCACTTCCAGCCCCCAGCCAGCCAGCCCCGAAACACTGCCGCACTCCCAGCCCCCAGCCAGCCAGCCCCGAAACACTGCCGCACTCCCAGCCCCCAGCCAGCCCCGAAACACTGCTGCACTTCCAGCCCCCAGCCAGCCAGCCCCGAAACACTGCCGCACTTCCAGCCCCCAGCCAGCCCGCCCCGAAACACTGCCGCACTCCCAGCCCCCAGCCAGCCCGCCCCGAAACACTGCCGCACTCCCAGCCCCCAGCCAGCCCCGAAACACTGCCGCACTTCCAGCCCCCAGCCAGCCCCGAAACACTGCCGCACTCCCAGCCCCCAGCCAGCCCGCCCCGAAACACTGCCGCACTTCCAGCCCCCAGCCAGCCAGCCCTGAAACACTGCCGCACTCCCGCGACCGGTCACAGACCGTACATTAAAAAAAAATTCGTACAGGGTACTCACCAATATAATCTTTCTACTCAATGCCAGGGTTATTGGCTGCCATCTCCTTGTCTCCCTGCTGGAATTCCTGTAGCCACAGTCCGCAGGCTGGCCCTTCCTCCGCTCAGCGCTCCCTCTGGAGGGTGGGACCTGCGGGTCTTACTGACTGTTCGCGGTTCGCCGACACTTCGGGGCCTGCTGGACCTGCTCGGGCCGCCGACCTCCTCCACTTCCCCCGACCTCGAGCGACCTCCTCCCACCCCCCTCTGACCGCGAGCCAATGACCTCCCCTCATCTGGCAAAATCCCTCATTCGGAACAGGCCAGGTCCCGAGGGATCCAGTTAAGGGAGGTTCAAGCTGTTCTAGAGTTGATGGATTTTTAAAAATATATATACATTCACATATATGCAATAATTAAAAGTACCATTTGCAGATTAACAGCTTCAAAATACAGACTCTTTTATGCCAGTGCCCAATGTGTAAATTTGTGACAATATCGAGCAAAATCTGTGTATAAACTGTGCCGCTGTGTCACCATGAAATTGGTTGCACCTGTGAAAAAGTCAGACTCACCAGTTTTCTCTGACCAGCAAAGTAAATCAGTTACACCATCAGGTCATTAAAACCAACAGGACAGTATGACTTATCACATTTTACTATAATTCAGAGTACGTGTAAAATACGTAAAAAAGCTATATTTTTCTTGCCATCAATCCAGAAATACCATTGCAGTCTTCTGAGAGTTGAGTTAATGTGAACAATAACAGGAATGCACAGACCAGCTAGTGGGTAGTAGTGTGGTTTCCATCTCCTTGCAGAGAAGCGGGCCCTGTAAATAGTGGTATGTGTATAATATATCAAGTTTGGTCTTATAAAAGAACTGCCACAGCTGCACTAGCCAGGCTAACCTGGTTTGAATCAAGTACGAACATGCCAGAGAAATTCTTTCAACAATTTCAATTATTTCATTATGCTTCAGCTTAAAATTATTACGTAGCCATGCAGCATGTTTTAAATGGAACATTTGTGATACTATTCTACATAACTTATAAAATAAATTTGAATGTAAAGAAAAATACTTTATGGGTCAAGAAACTATCACCATAAGATGTCACTGAGTGTTAAGTAATATTTGAAACAACAGTTTCTATTATGGAACAGATCTTGTCCAGCACTAAAACAAAAATATTGGCCTGAAATTTCCTGGAATGTTTTGGGGGTAATTACAGCATAAGAGTGGAGTTGCACGTTTTAGTTCCAAAGAAATTTGCATGTAACTGACTTACGCCGGTTTTACGATATAACATCTTGGGGCCCAAATTTCCCCAGGAGTTGCTCCGTTTTTTTGGAGCAACTTGATTTTTCTGGAGTATCTTAAAAGTCGCAATTCTGCCCATTTAATTTGCTCCAGTGTAGTGAGATAGTTAGAATTTTTTAAATTTAGTTTAGTTTTGTTCAAAAGGGGGCGTTACCAGCCACCTACGCCTGTTTTGGCCATTTAAGCCAGTTTGGACAGCTAATAGTTGCTCCAAACTAACTTAGGCCAGCGTATGTGGCCACTTGTGTCCGCACAGAAAACCCTTGCGGAGAGTTAAGAAATCAGGCGCAGGTAGCCAGAGATAGGAGGAGGGGAGGGAAGCACAGAGAACCTTGCAAAGCACTAAACACCTTCACAACAACTAATACCGATCTTGTACTGTAATGTTTTGCATAATTTACACATTTCATTATATAAAGCTTCATAAAATATGCACTTTTTAATATCATTTACACCAGAAGTTGAATTTTGATGGTGCTGATTGCCTTTCTTACTGCTCTTATCAGCAGACAATCTAGGGACAACTTTTCTAATTCATAGAAACATAGAAACATAGAAAATAGGTGCAGGAGTAGGCCATTCGGCCCTTCTAGCCTGCACCGCCATTCAATGAGTTCATGGCTGAACATGCAACTTCAGTACCCCATTCCTGCTTTCTCACCATACCCCTTGATTCCCCTAGTAGTAAGGACTTCATCTAACTCCTTTTTGAATATATTTAGTGAATTGGCCTCAACAACTTTCTGTGGTAGAGAATTCCACAGGTTCACCACTCTCTGGGTGAAGAAATTCCTCCTCATCTCGGTCCTAAATGGCTTCCCCCTTATCCTTAGACTGTGTCCCCTGGTTCTGGACTTCCCCAACATTGGGAACATTCTTCCTGCATCTAACCTGTCTAACCCCGTCAGAATTTTAAACGTTTCTATGAGGTCCCCTCTCATTCTTCTGAACTCCAGTGAATACAAGCCCAGTTGATCCAGTCTTTCTTGATAGGTCAGTCCCACCATCCCGGGAATCAGTCTGGTGAACCTTCGCTGCACTCCCTCAATAGCAAGAATGTCCTTCCTCAGGTTAGGAGACCAAAACTGTACACAATACTCCAGGTGTGGCCTCACCAAGGCCCTGTACAATTGTAGCAACACCTCCCTGCCCTTGTACTCAAATCCCCTCGCTATGAAGGCCAACATGCCATTTGCTTTCTTAACCGCCTGCTGTACCTGCATGCCAACCTTCAATGACTGATGTACCATGACACCCAGGTCTCTTTGCACCTGCCCTTTTCCTAATCTGTCACCATTCAGATAATAGTCTGTCTCTCTGTTTTTACCACCAAAGTGGATAACCTCACATTTATCCACATTATACTTCATCTGCCATGCATTTGCCCACTCACCTAACCTATCCAAGTCGCTCTGCAGCCTCATAGAATCCTCCTTGCAGCTCACACTGCCACCCAACTTAGTGTCATCCGCAAATTTGGAGATACTACATTTAACCCCTCGTCTAAATCATTAATGTACAGTGTAAACAGCTGGGGCCCCAGCACAGAACCTTGCGGTACCCCACTAGTCACTGCCTGCCATTCTGAAAAGTCCCCATTTACTCCTACTCTTTGCTTCCTGTCTGACAACCAGTTCTCAATCCATGTCAGCACACTACCCCCAATCCCATGTGCTTTAACTTTGTACATTAATCTCTTGTGTGGGACCTTGTCGAAAGCCTTCTGAAAGTCCAAATATACCACATCAACTGGTTCTCCCTTGTCCACTCTACTGGAAACATCCTCAAAAAATTCCAGAAGATTTGTCAAGCATGATTTCCCTTTCACAAATCCATGCTGACTTGGACCTATCATATTACCTCTTTCCAAATGCACTGCGATGACATCCTTAATAATTGATTCCATCATTTTACCCACTACCGATGTCAGGCTGACCGGTCTGTAATTCCCTGTTTTCTCTCTCCCTCCTTTTTTAAAAAGTGGGGTAACATTGGCTACCCTCCACTCCATAGGAACTGATCCAGAGTCAATGGAATGTTGGAAAATGACTGTCAATGCATCCACTATTTCCAAGGCCACCTCCTTAAGTACTCTGGGGTGCAGTCCATCAGGCCCTGGGGATTTATCGGCCTTCAATCCCATCAATTTCCCCAACACAATTTCCCGACTAATAAGAATTTCCCTCAGTTCCTCCTCCTTACTAGACCCTCTGACCCTTTTTATATCCGGAAGGTTGTTTGTGTCCTCCTCAGTGAATACCGAACCAAAGTACTTGTTCAATTGGTCCGCCATTTCTTTGTTCCCCGTTATGACTTCCCCTGATTCTGACTGCAGGGGACCTACGTTTGTCTTTACTAACCTTTTTCTCTTTACATATCTATAGAAACTTTTGCAATCCGTCTTAATGTTCCCTGCAAGCTTCTTCTCATACTCCATTTTCCCTGCCCTAATCAAACCCTTTGTCCTCCGCTGCTGAGTTCTAAATTTCTCCCAGTCCCCGGGTTCTCTGCTATTTCTGGCCAATTTGTATGCCACTTCCTTGGCTTTAATGCTATCCCTGATTTCCCTTGATAGCCACGGTTGAGCCACCTTCCCTTTTTTATTTTTACGACAGACAGGAATGTACAATTGTTGTAGTTCATCCATGCGGTCTCTAAATGTCTGCCATTGCCCATCCACAGTCAACCCCTTAAGTATCATTCGCCAATCTATCCTAGCCAATTCACGCCTCATACCTTCAAAGTTACCCTTCTTTAAGTTCTGGACCATGGTCTCTGAATTAACTGTTTCATTCTCCATCCTAATGCAGAATTCCACCATATTATGGTCACTCTTCCCCAAGGGGCCTCGCACAACGAGATTGCTAATTAATCCTCTCTCATTACACAACACCCAGTCTAAGATGGCCTCCCCCCTAGTTGGTTCCTCGACATATTGGTCCAAAAAACCATCCCTTATGCACTCCAGGAAATCCTCCTCTACCGTATTGCTTCCAGTTTGGTTAACCCAATCTATGTGCATATTAAAGTCACCCATTATAACTGCTGCACCTTTATTGCACGCACCCCTAATTTCATGTTTGATGCCCTCCCCAACATCACTACTACTGTTTGGAGGTCTGTACACAACTCCCACTAACGTTTTTTGTCCTTTGGTATTCTGCAGCTCTACCCATATAGATTCCACATCATCCAAGCTAATGTCCTTCCGAACTATTGCCTTAATTTGCTCCTTAACCAGCAATGCTACCCCACCTCCTTTTCCTTTTATTCTATCTTTCCTGAATGTTGAATACCCCTGGATGTTGAGTTCCCAGCCCTGATCATCCTGGAGCCACGTCTCCGTAATCCCAATCACATCATATTTGTTAACATCTATTTGCACAGTTAATTCATCCACTTTATTGCGGATACTCCTTGCATTAAGACACAAAGCCTTCAGGCTTGTTCTTTTAACACCCTTTGTCCTTTTACAATTTTGCTGTACAGTGGCCCTTTTTGTTCTTTGCCTTGGGTTTCTCTGCCCTCCACTTTTTCTCATCTCCTTTCTGTCTTTTGCTTTTGCCTCCTTTTTGTTTCCCTCTGTCTCCCTGCATTGGTTCCCATCCCCCTGCCATATCAGTTTAAATCCTCCCCAACAGCACTAGCAAACACTCCCCCTAGGACATTGGTTCCGGTCCTGCCCAGGTGCAGACCGTCCGGTTTGTACTGGTCCCACCTCCCCCAGAACCGGTTCCAATGCCCCAGGAATTTGAATCCCTCCCTGTTGCACCACTGCTCAAGCCACGTATTCATCTGCGCTATCCTGCGATTCCTACTCTGACTATCACGTGGCACTGGTAGCAATCCCGAGATTACTACTTTTGAGGTCCTACTTTTTAATTTAGCTCCTAGCTCCTTAAATTCGTTTCGTAGGACCTCATCCCTCTTTTTACCTATGTCGTTGGTACCAATGTGCACCACGACAACTGGCTGTTCTCCCTCCCTTTTTAGAATGTCCTGCACCCGCTCCGAGACATCCTTGACCCTTGCACCAGGGAGGCAACATACCATCCTGGAGTCTCGGTTGCGGCCGCAGAAACGCCTATCTATTCCCCTCACCATTGAATCCCCAATCACTATTGTTCTCCCACTCTTTTTCCTGCCCTCCTGTGCAGCAGAGCCAGCCACGGTGCCATGAACTTGGCTGCTGCTGCCCTCCCCTGATGAGTCATCCCCCTCAACAGTACCCAAAGCAGTGTATCTGTTTTGCAGGGGGATGACCACAGGGGACTCCTGCACTACCTTCCTTGCACTGCTCTTCATGTTGGTCTTCCATTCCCTATCTGGCTGTGGACCCTTTCCCTGTGGTACGACCAACTCGCTACACGTGATGCTCACGTCATTCTCAGCATCGTGGATGCTCCAGAGTGAATCCACCCTCAGCTCCAACTCCGCAACGCGGTCTGTCAGGAGCTGGAGGCGGATACACTTCCCGCACACGTAATCGTCAGGGACACCTTGAGCAGCTTGTTCTTTTTCTAAATCCTTTAAAGAAACTCTCCTCCTCCACCCCCTCCCCAATTAAAACTCTTCCACCGCCCCCCCCCCCCCGATCAAAACTCTTTTCCCCCCCCCCACCCCTGATTAAAAGTCTCCCCGCGCCAACCTGTTTCTTGTAGCCCTCAGAGTGGTTTGAGTCTGGAACGCTCCAAGATCACCAGGAGTGACTTTAGGGAGTGAGGTTTAGGGGCTATTTTACTGAGGAAGGTTTCACAGCCAATTTTTTCCTCGTCGAACACCCCCAAATGTGAACACTTTTCCAGCAGTGGCAGAGATCGGGACTCAGGAGCTGGAGAAGTGTCGGGGGCTGAAGGAGCGTCTGGGGAGGGGCTGGGATTGGAGCTCAGGAGCCAGAGGAGCATTGGGACTGGAGGGGGGAGGCCGGGAAGGCGATTGTCGGCCAGAGGGGAGGATCAGAGGCCTCGGGGAGGGGGGAACAGAGGTCTCGGGGATAGAGATCGGGGGAGATTGGATGCCTCAGGATGTCCAATCATGGAGCGTGGTTGAGGCAAGGAAGGCAGCGGCTGGCCTGTGCGGCAGACCACTAGGCCTGGGATAGAGGCAGTGAACATTGGGTCGTCCCTTCGGCCAGGGATAGGGGCGGTGAGCATCGGGATACGCTGGGAGGGTGAGGAGTTACTGCACATGCGCGCAGACTCCACTGCGCCTGCGCACAGCTGCTGGCACTGTTTTCGGCGCAGGGCTGTAGCTCCGCCCCCCACTGTGATTGCCGCGTCAAGCCCTAGGATGGTCCACGGAGCAGGGGGAATAAGGAGCTATGTTTTTGGTGCCGTTTTAGGAGCAGAAAGTTGGCGCACCTTGGGTAATGTGCCAGAAAAAGGGGTTGGGGAAATTTGGGCCCATTATGTGCAGACTTCCTAAATCATTTGCGCCACTCCTGAGATAGGTCCGGAACCCTCTGACACTCATTTACATAGCCCCACCCTCTATGTAAAAGACCAGCTTGCGGATTTCCTGGATTTACACAAATAATGTGCTGGTGTAGTTTCACGGCTAAAAGTCATCTGATATTAGCATAACTGAGATTGACGGCGTTGGATAGACATTTTCCTCATGTTTCTTTTGAAATATTTTTAACTAAGACCTGCACTATACGTAACCAATTTCAGTGAGCCTGAAATGTTTCAGACCTCAACTGGAGTGGCCTTCCCAATGGTGTGCAAACTCATGCTCCACTCGTAAAGCACAGAGACATAGCTCCCATCTTTAGAAGTGCAGTGCTCCACCAATCCTACTATAAAATAAATTTGTTATTTATATACTTGACAAGAAAATGCAATCATATTGCCTTCTGAGGTCTGCCTGACTTGGTTTTTAAGCCGCCCCAAAAGGGCCACTTTATGCTCCTGATTGAAACAAGCAATAACCTTATTAAAATATTTAAATCGGGATCTTATGCAGGTTGTAGGACCTTGCTGCAATTTGAAAGTACCAATTTTCAAGGCATGCACTGCACACACTTTGCCTATTGGTACTGCGTCCTAACCAGCGGACCTTAAAAGAAATGTTGGAAGATGGTCAGAAAATGGACACACAAGCCTTTTTAGAAATGTTATGGGGTCAGCAAGGGCACAAATGGAAGTAAAAATTGATGGGTTCTATATCGGGTGGATGATCCATTATGCCAGCAGTAATGGTGAAAGTTACCTCCATGTGAACATGTTGGGGTAGAGTTTCTGCTTTGGGCACAATCATTGATCTAGGCGCAAATTGCGCCCAAAATTGCACTAGTTTTAAGAAGTTTTTGTTCTCAAGCTTCTGCCAAATGCAAAATCTGCCAAGAACCAGCACAATTGTACAGCTTTTCAGAACATAATGTAAGAAAAAAAAATTTGCGTTAAAAATATTCCTTGCTATATTGTGACTTAGTGCAATTTGAATAATACAACTGAAAATGGGTTTATCACAAAAAAGCATTTTTAATCTGGGTGTCTACTCACCCACCTGTGAGTAACCCAATTTTAAATAACTGAAAATTAATTATTAATTTAAAAACTATACAGAACCATTTGCTAGTTATAGTGTACAGTAGTCAGCATTTTCTAATTAAAAAAAATTATATTCAAAGGCTAATAAAACATGCCTATTATTGCCCCAGAGTCGCAATGTGGATGTGGCTCACAGCATCCCACTGGGACCCATAGCCTCGGACAGTGTGAAACCATCAAATGTCCCAACACTCGCACCACTCAGGAAAGGGGCTGGCACCTCAATGGGCAGCACCAGTACCTCCTCCGGAGTGAGTACAAGAGTGGGGACTTCCTCCTCCCCCTCACCCCCATGCTCTTGGTCTGGAAGGTCAGATTAGAAGATGTTCTCCTCTTCAGGCTCGTCCGTGTCTGAATCATCTTCTGCATCGTCAGGGTTGGCCTCAAGTTCTGCAAAATATAACAGAACAGACAACTGGGTAGCAGCAGAGGAGGGGCCAGGGTGGGTGGCATGAGTAGGCTCACACAGCACAGGCAGCAGGCTGATGTGAAGGACCACGATGAATGATAGCACATTGCATCAACTGAAGTGTTATGTATGTAATAACTCAATAGACTGAATACTGTAAACTAACACAGGCACAAACCTGGCTCTGCTTTATTAGGGCCCAAAGTGATTACATTACATGTTGGCTTGCCTTTTATACCTGGGCCACACACATGTGGGTACAGCCCAATGACCTCTGACAGGAGCGCCACCTGATGGCTAATAACCCCAAGCATACATACATAACAATATCCCCATTTAAGATCTTAGTAACAGTCTTTTTACAGATTGAGACGGTCCGGGGCTTTCTGCTCCCAAGTTGATCGTCTCAGTTCAACTCCAGCCTCGGGCGAGTGTTCTGAGTCTGTTATGACTGGGGGCTGGGTAGCCGATCTGATGGGAGTGACAATGACCATGTCAGGGATTGAAAGTCCAGATTCATTGATGACAGCGGAGTCCTCTGATGACTGAGGGTAGGTTGGTTGGTCACTGATTGTGTCTTCCTCAGTCTGTTCCGGTTCATCCGTGTACCGCAGCTTGATCTGATTGACATGTTTCCTGCATGTTTTCCCATTCTTGAGCTTGACGATAAACACTCTGTTACCCTCCTTGGCCGTAACAGTACCGGCGATCCACTTGGGATCTTGACCATAATTTAGTACATACACAGGATCATTAACAGAAATGTCCCGTGACACAGCAGCGCGATCATGATACCACTGCTGACTTTGATGTCTGTATTCAACATGATCGTTCAAGTCAGGGTGGACAAGAGAGAGCTTGGTCTTGAGACCTCTCTTCATCAATAGTTCAGCAGGGGAGACCCTGGTAAGCGTGTGGGGTCTTGTCCTGTAACTAAGCAATCTGCATGACAAGTGAGTCTGCAGTGAGCCTTGAGTTACACGTTTCATATTCTGCTTGATGGTTTGGACGGCACGCTCTGCTTGACCATTAGATGCGGGTTTGAATGGTGCTGACCTCATATGTTTGATACCATTAAGTTTCATGAACTCTTGAAACTCCAGACTAGTGTAGCAAGGTCCATTGTCGCTTACAATGATGTCGGGCAGACCATGAGTACCAAACATGACACGAAGGCTCTCAATGGTAGTTGTGGATGTACTGGATGACATGATTATACACTCTATCCACTTGGAATATGCATCCACCACAACTAAGAACATCTTTCCCAGGAAGGGACCTGCAAAGTCGATGTGGATCCTGGACCATGGTTTCGACGGCCATGACCAAAGACTCAGCGCGATTCCGCTGGTGCTTTACTTAGCTGCATGCAAGTGTTGCACTGATGCACACATGATTCCAGATCAGTCAATTCCAGGCCACCATACATGAGACCTGGCAATGGCTTTCATCATGACAATACCAGGATGAGTGCTATGTAGATCATGTACAAATTTCTTTCTGCTTTTCTTAGGCATAACAACACAATTACCCCACAGTAAACAATCTGACAATGTATAGTTCGTCTTTGCGACTGTTGTAAGCTTCGGTCTCATCACCCATTTGCTTGAGTATGGCAGACCAATCACCATTAAGGACACAATGTTTCACAACCGATAATATCGGGTCCTGGCTGATCCAGGTCTTAACTTGTTGGGCCGTGACAGGGGTTCCTTCACTTTCAAAAGCATCCATAACTAACAGCAGGTCTGCAGGATGTAGCGTCTCCACCTCCGGTGTGGGCAATGGCAGACAGCTCAGTGCATCGGCACAATTCTCGGTGCTAGGTCTATGGCGAATGACATAATCATAGGCAGATAATGTCAGTGCCCACCTCTGGATGCCAGATGATGCATTGGTATTGATACTTTTGTTTTCCGAAACAATTAAATGAGTGGCTTGTGATCTGTTTCCAGTTCAAACCGAAGACCAAACAGATACTGATGCATCTTTTTAACCCCATACACACAGGCTAATGTTTCTTCTTCTACCATGCTATAGGCTCTTTCTGCCTTAGACAAACTTTTAGAAGCATATGCAACAGGTTGTAGTTTACCCGACTCATTAGCTTGTTGGAGCACGCAACCTCCATATTACGAAGCATCACAGGCCAATACTAGACGCTTCCACGGATCATAATGTACCAGCAGCTTGTTAGAGCAAAGCAGAGTAGTAGCTTTCTCAAAAGCTCCATCTTGAGATGCACCCCAAACCTTTTCTTAGCAGCATGTGCAGTGGCTCTAATGAAGTGCTCAATCTAGGCAGGAAATTACCGAAGTAGTTGAGTAGACCAAGGAACGAACGCAGCTCCGTCACATTCTGAGGATTGGGTGCATTTTTGATGGCCTTGGTTTTCGAGTCCGTAGGCCTGATGCTGTTAGCAGCAATTTTCCTCCCCAGGAATTCAGTACCATGAAGATGTACTTCGAACGTTCAATCTGAGTCCCACTTTGCCCAGACGATGTAGAACCTCTTCCAAGTTGTTCACATGTTCGGCGGTGTCATGACTTGTGACCAAGATGTCATCTTGGAACACGACGGTTCTAAGAACGAACTTCATTAGACTCTCCATGTTCCTCTGAAATATGGCTGCAGCCGAGCGAATTCCGAAAGGACACCTGTTGTAGATAAATAGTCCTTTATGAGTGTTGATGCATGTTAGTTTTGTTGACATCTTGACCAGCTCCTGTGTCATGTAGGCTGATGTCAGATCCAGTTTAATGAATGACTTCCCCCCGGCTAGCGTTGCAAACAGATCATCAGCCTTTGGTAACGGGTATTGATCCTGTTTCAAAACTCGGTTGATCGTAACCTTGTAGTCTCCACAAATCCTGACAGTGCCATCAGTCTTCAACACAGGAACAGTGGGGCTGACCCAGTCGTTAAATTCGATCAGTGATATGATCCCTTCACACTGGAGTCTGTCTGGTTCGATTTCAACCTCCTCCCTCATCGTGTACGGAACTGCCTGAGCTTTATGATGGATAGGTCTTGCATTCGAGTCCACGTGGATCTGCACCTTGGCTCCCGTGAAGTTGCCGATACCTGGTTCAAACAGCGAGGGGAACTTGCTCAGCACTTGAGCACATGGAGTATCATCCTCCAACGACAACGCTTTGATATCGTTCCAATTCCATTTGATTTTTTCTAACCAATTCCTGCCAAACAGCATTGGACCATTGCCTGGAACAATCCATAACGGTAAATCATGAACCGCACCATCATACGACACCTTGGCTACTGCACTGCCAATCACCGTTCTAAGTTCTTCAGTGTACGTATGCAACTTGGCATTGACTGGACTCAGCTTAGGCCTCACAGCCTTAGTATCCCAAAGCTTGTCGAATGTCCTCTGGCTCATTATTGATTGACTCGCACCCATCTCCAATTCCATCGATACCAGCACATCGTTAAGTTTCACAATAATCATTATCGGTTGGCTCTTTGTTAGGAACAAATACAGTCCATATACTTCCTCCTCTGGTATCTCAGATTTCATATCCAGATCCACGCTATACTGGTCATCATCCTCCATGTGGTGTGTCGCAGCACGCTTGCTCAGTTGCGGACACATGCGCTGGAGATGTCCCAGTCTCAAACAGCCTTTACAAATGTACTGTTTAAACCGACACTGATGAGGCTGATAATTGCCTCCACAACGCCAACACGGTGAAATCGGATTTATTCCCGTTGGCAGACTTTGGGCAGCTACAGGTTTCGCATACGCAGTCGAGTAGGCCCTGCCATATACAGCTCCGCCAAACGACGATACAATCTTGTTTACAGTACTTGCCGAGTTCCGATTTTTCGATGATATCTGCTTTAAGTTTTTGTCCGTCATCATGCATGCCTGAGCAATCGTGATGGCCTTGCTCAAATCCAGCACCTCCACCACCAGTAGCTTACGCAGGATCACCTCGTGGTTGATGCCGATTACAAAGAAATCTCGCAGCATGTCTCCCAACGCATTTTCAAACTTACACGGTCCAGCTAGACGTCTTAGGTCGGCAACGAATTCCGACACATCCTGGCCCTCAGAACGAACGTGCTTGAGATGATGATGCCTTCTTCTGGTTTAGATGGTCACATACCAGAGCGCACAATTCCTCACAGTCATTGTCCGTTGGACTTTCAGGCGAGAGAAGATTCTTTATGAGTCCATAGATTTTCGGACCGCTAACCGTGAGGAAGACCGCCCTGCGCCTAACTGCGTCAGTGGGTTCCTCCATTTTGTTGGCCACGAAGTACTGGTCCAGGTGAGCTACAAAATCTGCCCAGTCCTCTCCTTCCATGAATCGCTTCAGAATTCCAATTGTGCTCATTTTTGCATGCAAGGGTTCTTAAGTTACCTCGTTGCCAAAAGTTATGTATGTAATAACTCGATCGACTGAAAACAGTAAACTAACACAGTTACAAACCTGGCTCTGCTTTATTAGGGCCCAAAGTGATTACATTACATGATGGCTTGCCTTTTATACCTGGGCCGCGCACCCGTGTGTACAGCCCCATGACCTCCGACAGTGGCGCCACCTGGTGGCTAGTAACACCAAGCATACATACATAACACAAAGCATAGCAGACGGAGACATCCCCATGAACCGAAGCATGGCTAGCCTGTGCAGTACTTAACATGGTGGTTACTTTTCTCCAGGCAGGACCCATCAAAGCAGCGACCCTCTCTTCCAAGAGTGTCAGTGGGTGCAGATTTGCAGGGCCTCTTCCTGTTAGAGTTCTCTCTCTTTTGTTGGGGGCCACCTTCCTCTGCAAAGATGAAAATATAACCTTTTAGAGAAGGTGTCTTTCCGCTGGGTGGGACACACAGATGGTCACATTTATAATTGCAATTCCAGTGAATAAAGGACCAAGGTCCTGCCACTTATTTTTGCACTGGCCTCCAGACGTTGGGGTGGTAACCATTGCACAGTAATCTTGTGAAAGTTAGTTCCAGCGTTTCTTTGACCTCTGCTGGTGTCCAGCTCGTGCCATCTGGCCTCGATTACAGTAACCAGGGCCTCCACTTCATCCTGTGAGAAATTCTTGGTCCTTGAACCGCATTGCATATTGTAGCTCTGATTTTTTCCACTCAGAATAAAAGTTCTCACACGCAACTGGCTTATTAAAAATGGCTGAATGCAGACCAGGAGGTATATTGAGCATGTGCACCCATACCAGTCACATAAAAAGCTTCATTTTTTTTCATGCATGCGCAGAAGGGAGGGCCTCCTTTTTTCGGCACAGCCCTTGGGCTCCCTCACCCCCGCCAGAGCTAAAGGACAGGCTGCGCAGTGCCAATTTCAGAAATTAGAACAGGGAAACTTTAACGTTTTTGTTGGCATAGTCGGGCCCAAAAAAAACGAGCGTAACACTTTAAATATGCCAAAAAACGGCATTGGAGAAAATTGAGCACTATAACTTACTTATTTGTTAGTTTCTTACAGCATACGCTTAGACAAACATGGGCTACAGGTAGATGTGTTCACTTGCAAGTTACTGAGGAAGGCACCTCCAAGTACTGAATCTTGCGATCCATTGTTTTTGACTGAGATGGAAAAGGAAGCTGTCGGCTTACTCCACAAGGGGGCTACTTCTTAACTTTCCTAGTGGACCATTTACTTCCCCGTGCAAATGAGGCCTGGATGGAAAATGGATAATGTGAAAAAAATGTACTACAAAAGACAAAATAGAAAAACAAAACCATAAATCGTAGAAATAAATTTTTATAGTAGACCAATACATTGCCTGCTGCTGGAGCTCAGCTCTCAGTACACACATTCTTAGGCAAAGCCCATGTGTATGCTTCACGTATGCCAAGTAAATTGGATGCACATCAAATGCTGACAGCATTACAGCTAAGAATGTGGACAATGATCCGTGAGATATAAGACCTACCAACAGGTTTCAGAAAGTGCCCTGCATGCCTGGGACCTCATGTTACAATTCCATACAGGGGAAATAAGTTGAAGAACATCTCTTATTTACCGTGATGATGGATCAATAATGAAATATGTTTTGGCAGACTCAGTATTTGTTTTATACAGCAACTAAATAAACTCAAGGTAAACAGATGTCAGGGAAGTCACAAAATCTTATTCCACTCTGTGTATGGACTAAAACCATTATTATACAGGTGTGACTTCCCAAATTCAGGACCGAGGCCGTTTCGGATTCCGGGTATTTCCGGACTTCAGAACTTCTTTGCCTGGGCCGAGGTGGGGGGGCGGGGGGAGGAGGAGCCAGGCAGGGTTGGGCCGCTGAGGGTCGGGACGAGGTCGGGCGCCGAGGGTCGTGGCGAGGTCGGGCCGCCGAGGGTCGTGGCGAGGTCGGGCCGCCGAGGGTCGTGGCGAGGTCGGGCCGCCGAGGGTCGTGGCGAGGTCGGGCCGCCGAGGGTCGGGGCGAGGTAGGGCCGCCGAGGGTCGGGGCGAGGTCGGGCCGCCGAGGGTCGTGGCGAGGTCGGGCCGCCGAGGGTCGTGGCGAGGTCGGGCCGCCGAGGGTCGTGGCGAGGTCGGGCCGAGGTAGGGCCGCCGAGGGTCGGGGCGAGGTCGGGGCGAGGTAGGGCCGCCGAGGGTCGGGGCGAGGTCAGGCCGGCGAGGGTCGGGGCGAGGTCGGGCCGCCGAGGGTCGGGGCGAGGTCGGGCCGCCGAGGGTCGTGGCGAGGTCGGGCCGCCGAGGGTCGTGACGAGGTCGGGGCGAGGTAGGGCCGCCGAGGGTCGGGGCGAGGTAGGGCCGCCGAGGGTCGGGGCGAGGTCGGGCCGCCGAGGGTCGGGGCGAGGTCGGGCCGCCGAGGGTCGTGGCGAGGTCGGGCCGGCGAGGGTCGTGGCGAGGTCAGGCCGGCGAGGTCGGGCCGCCGAGGGTCGGGGTGAGGTCGGGCCGGCGAGGGTCGTGGCGAGGTCAGGCCGGCGAGGGTCGTGGCGAGGTCGGGCCGCCGAGGGTCGTGGCGAGGTCGGGCCGCCGAGGGTCGTGGCGAGGTCGGGCCACCGAGGGTCGTGGCGAGGTCGGGCCGCCAAGGCGGGATGTCCGGATTTCAGAACATTTTCCGTTTCCGGATGACCCTGCCATGGATCGGTCCGGTGTCCAGATTCCGGAACATTCCGAATTTCAGAACTTCAGATTTCGGACGCTCAACCTGCAGTGGAAAAGTGTGCGAAAGATGGAAATATTTCCGAACCCATCAGGCAGAAAGGAATAATCCACAGGCTTACATTAGGGCAGGTGTTAAATGTATTCTTTCTAGTTCAGGAATCTGAATGTTAACTTCAGACTCATTTTTCAATAGCTTCAATTATCTTCTCCGCTACTTCAACGAGCCTATTTATTGCCTATGTCCAAATCAATTTGAAATGACTTTGTTTGGATTAGAATGAAAACTCATTCTCAAGTCTGCAATGGATTAGCCTAGAAATATGCACGGTTGCATTTTTGCTCTTCATGCATAATTTAGTTGGAAGGTTGAGACAGAAAGTACTGAGTTTTGAAGAATATCTGGCTCAAAAGCTGGTGATGCACAAAATATATTGTGAAATGATACGTAGATGTTATATACTCTATTTGCACTACAGTACTTTACTTTAACCTGGTCAATGACTTATCTTCCAAAGCTGCCTCCGAAACCCAGCAGTCTGTCATTGCGTCTGAGTAATACCATAGACAGGAAGACCCTTAGACTACCACGACTGTCCAAAAGACACAGCCATGATGATGTGTTGCTTCTGTCCCAGTTTAGTGTGCCCTCTTCCCCCAGCAGCCTCAACGATGACAGCATGAGCACCACCAGTGAGCTGCTGTCTACACGTCGGTCCAGGAGGATCCCTAAGGTAAGAAAAGTCTAATTGGTTTCTTTTTTTAAAATTACCGTGTAGTGCTGTATTGGAAAGAAGATTATTTATAGTTATTGGCATCTCGTGTTATATAAGCTGTGGGTACGTATGCGCACAGAATCAACACATACATAAATGATCAAAAACTTAAACATAGTGGTGGCATCTGAGTGACACCACACACAATGGTCACTATAGCTTTCAGTGAATGAACTTAATTTTAAAGGATCCTATCTAAGAGCTGATTCAAAGTAGCTAAATCTAAAGAATAAATGACCAAACCATTGTTGAAATTAGCATGTTCCGAAGACTGCTGCACAGGTTTAAATATTTGTAAAGTGAGTGCTACCACAAAATGCTGGTGGTTGAGCCAAAAGACATTTGAGCTTGCTGCTCTGTTGCTGTGTTAGGTGTAGTATTAGCTGCGAGTTTAAAGAAAGCAATCATGACCTCCACCTGAACTCCCAAGTGTTCTTGGTGTAGGGGGAAGGGTCAAAATGGCTCTACAAGTGTTGCCCTGCATGTGTTCTTGGAGTTAGCAATAACTCAGTGTCACATTTTGAGATTTTTGATTTACTTTTTACTTTATGGAGTAAATTGGGAACGAGTTATGTTGAAGTGTAGTGTTTAAAACAACAAGTGATTTTGTACAGGTTTAAAAAGCCTGGGAATGCAGTTACTGAGATGGGGATGGGGTGGGGGGGAGGTTTGGTGCATTAAGGAGCCAACTATCCTCATCATTGTCGACAACAATTAGGGAAAGTAGATCCATTGGTTGCCATCTGCCAAAATTCCATAGATTCTCGAAAGGTTCCTGCGGATTGGAAGGTAGCCAATGTAACCCCACTATTTAAGAAAGAAGGGAGAGAGAAAACGGGGAACTATAGACCAGTTAACCTGACAGGCATCAGTAGTAGGGGAAATACTAGAATCTATTATTAAGGACGTGGTAACAGGGCACTTAGAAAATAAAAATAGGATTGGGCAGAGTCAACATGGATTTGTGAAAGGAAAATCATGCTTGACGAATCTGTTACAGTTTTTTGAGGTTGTAACTAGTAGAATAGATCAGGGGGAACCAATGGATGTGGTGTATTTGGATTTTCAGAAAACATTCGATAAGGTGCCACACAGGAGATTATTAAACAAAATGAGCTCATGGAATTGGGGGTAATATACCAGCATGGATTGAGGATTGGTTAATGGACAGAAAACAGAGAGTAGGAATAAACGGGACATTTTCATGTTGGTAGGCTGTAACGAGCGGGGTACCTCAAGGACAGTGCATGGGCATCAGCTATTTACAATCTGCATTAATGATTTGGATGAGGGGACCAAGTTTGCTGATGATGCAAAGCTAGATGGGATTGTAAATTGTGAGGAGAATGCTAATAGGCTTGAAGGGGATCTAGACAGGCAAGGTGAGAGGGCAAGAACATGGCGAATGGAATATAATGTGGAGAAAAATAGAAAAGCAGAGTATTTTTTAAATGGTGAGAGAGTGTGAAATGTTGGTGTTCAGAGGGACCTGGGTGTCCTTGTACACCAATCACTGAAAGTTAACCTGCAGGTACAGCAAGCAATTAGGAAAGCAAATGGTCTGTTGGCCTTTATTACAAGAGGATCTGTGTATAAGAGTAAAGGGGGCCAAAATTCCCCCTTTCTATCGGCCCGTGGCTGCCTGAAAGCGGTGCTGCCGCTAGTCGCTGCCCCTGATAGCTTTTTCCCTCAGTACCCTTTCTGTGGCTGGGCAGCACGGCTACCCTTAAAGGGGAGGTGACACTGCCAGCGGCTCCTTTTATTTTTTATTGTCTGCCGACGGCCAGGTTGGGCTAACAGTTATGCCCGCTGGTTCGGTCAGGCTGCCAACACCTCTTGGGTGCCAGGCTGCTGGCCCGGCTGAAACTCTCCCTGGTGGCCCAGTATTTGCCACGAAAGTGGCTGCAGAGTTTGCAGCGGCCCTCCCCTTTAACTGAGGGGGAGGGACGTTGTGACGCGCCAGCACTATGATGTCATCAGCGCGGCGCTGATGACTTTGAGCGTCGGTCATTCCGACCTGCACCCACTTCCGCCCCGCTAGTGCTGGCTATTCCGACCCGACTGCACCTCCGCCCCTCTCCCCACACCGTTCCGACCTAAAACAAAAGCCAAAGAGCTGAATTTTTCCAAATTGTCCGCCCCATGCATTGGGGTGGACGGAACACTGGAAAAACGGTAGGTGCGACCCATTTCGGGCGTAGGGCTATTCCGGCCCCAAGATGTCTTACTGCAATTATATAGGGCTCGGGTGAGACCACACCTGGAGTATTGTGTACAGTGTCGGTCTCCTTATCTAAGGAAGGATATACTTGCCATAGAGGGAGTGCGACAAAGGTTCACCAGACTGATTCCTGGGATGGGGGGATTGTCCTATGAGGAGAGATTGAGCAGACTAGGCCGATATTCTCTAGAGTTTAGAAGAATGAGAGGTGATCTCATTGAAACACACAAAATTGTTACAGGGCTTGACAGGGTAGATGCAGGGAGGATGTTTCCTCTGGCTGGGGAGTCTAGAACCAGGGGTCACAGTCTTAGAATAAGGGGTCGGCCATTTAGGACTGAGATGAGGAGAAATTTCTTCACTCAGATAGTGGTGAATCTTTGGAATTCTTTACCCCAGACGACTGTGGACGCTCAGTCGTTGAGTATATTCAAGACAGAGATCGATAGATTTTTGGATGTTAAGGGAATCAAGGGATCTGGGGATAGTGCAGGAAAGTGGAGTTGAGGTAGAAGATCAGCCGTGATCTTACTGAATGCAGTACAGGCTCGAAGTGCCGAATGGCCTACTCCTACTCCTATTGCTAATTTTCTTGTTCCCTGTCGTATTAGGAACGGTTGTTTTGTGAGGCTGAAAAGGAGCAGAGTCCTGCTGGATTCAGGTGCATTCCAAATCCCGCACCATGCCCCTTGCCCCCCCCCCCCCGCCACTCCCCATCCCCCCATCACCACCAAAATGCCGCGACAGTGGTCTCGGAAGCCACAAGAATTTCTAAACTCCTTCAATATTAACCAAAAAAAGCCACTCGATCAAAGAGCTACCAAATTCACTCAATGGGGGAGAATTTCAAGTCAGACTCAAAACAGGCATGATACCACCGCCTGCCCAAGGCCACAGTCTGGAGGCCCCGGGCCATTTTACCAGTGCACTGCGGGCGCTAAACGGGCACTTCGCTGCAGCTCACCGATACGGTGTGGGAGAAAACTGGGCGGCTTCGACCCAGAATCGAGCAGCAGGACCTGTTGAGGAAGGGAGTGGCTGAATGGGTTGGGGTTGGGGTGGGGGTGGGGAGAATGAGCTCGCAATGTGGGCCCAATGCTCCTCCTGGCACCACAAAAATCTTTTTCAATAAAAGCAAAAAACATACTTTTCCTGAGCAGCCTCCAGCGATCCCTTTAATGACAGCTGATTAGACCACTGAATGCCCCCAAAAACTGAGACTAGCATGTACTCCCCCCATTTCTCCATCACAATTGTAATTGGTGTCCTACAAGTGCCATAGGATCCCGATTGTATATTCACATTGCCTGCCGCCTGGTTTGGGCGGGAGTGCTGGATGCCCATTTAAAGACATGGCTGGAAATTGAATCAACAACAACAACCTGTATTTATATAGCGCCTTTAACGTAGTGAAACATCCCAAGGTGCTTCACAGCAGTATTATGAGATAAAAATTTGACACTGAGCCACATAAGTAGATGTTAGCGCAGATGACCTAAAGCTTGGTCAAAGAGGTCGGTTTTAAGAAGCGTCTTGAAGGAGGAAAGAGAGGCAGAGAGGTTTAGCCAGGGAATTCCAGAGCTTGGGGCCTAGGCAACAGAAGGCATGGCCAACAATGGTTGAGTAATTACAATCAGGGATGCTCAGGTTGACAGAATTAGAGGAGCTCAGACATCTCGGGGTGGGGGGGTGGGGGGGTTGTGGAGCTGGAGGAGATTAGAGAAAGGGAGGGACGAGGCCATGGAGGGATTTGAAAATAAGGATGAGAATTTTGAAATTGAGGTGTTGCTTAACCGTAAGCCAATATAGACCAGCGAGCACAGGGGTGATAAGTGAGAAGCCTCCCTGATAAATTGCAATATCCGAACTGACACCTGGGAGTCCCTGGCCAAAGACCGCCCTAAATGGAGGAAGAGCATCTGGGAGGGCGCTGAGCACCTCGAGTCTCATTGCCGAGAGCATACAGAAACCAAGCGCAGGCTGCGGAAAGAGCGTGCGGCAAACCAGACCCACCCTCCCGTTTCCGCCGCCCCCAGCGTGGGAGCAATTGTGATGGGTCAGCCCCACCACCTGGCCCCGGTCGGAAAGGCCTTACCACTCTTAGAGGCGTTGGCGGGCCTTTGTTTGAAGGGCAATCCCCCCCCCCCCCCACTTGTTGCAATAGCTTTTTGGGGGAGAGAGTTCCAGATTTCCATTACCCTTTGTGTGATGAAGTGCTTCCTGACATCACCCCTGAACAGCCTTGTTCTAATTTTAAAGTTATGCCCCTTATTCTGGGCTCCCCCATCTGAAGGATTTTGTCCTATTATCTCCTTTAATCACTGGGTGTCCAAGATTCCCACCACATTTTTCTCTGCCAGTTGCATGATTTTCAGGTAAGAAACAGATGGCTGATGGATGAAAATCCTGTGTCACGGTATCTGTGTCACGGTATCTGTGTCACTGTGTCACTGTATCTGTGTCACGGTATCTGTGTCACGGTATCTGTGTCACTGTGTCACTGTGTCACTGTATCTGTGTCACGGTATCTGTGTCACGGTATCTGTGTCACTGTGTCACTGTATCTGTGTCACGGTATCTGTGTCACGGTATCTGTGTCACTGTGTCACGGTATCTGTGACTCTGTGCCACAACTTCTAGAATCAAAATGTTAGGATATACTCTTGTATCTTAAAAAAAGTGTATATAATTTATAAACTTTGTGCTGTACATTTTTAGATCACTACTTCTTAAATGTTCAAACAGTCCACCAAAATCAACACCAATGTGGTTGACTCATTATTTGCATTTTTCAAATAATTAAAAAGGAAGTTAACTTAATCAATCAAAATGAATGACATTTGTTAAGCTTATAGTTGATTATTTCATCTGTTTATTAATGAGCTTCAATAATTAAACGTATTTGTCAGCATCAGTATCAGCATTTGTGATTGGCATACCTTGGTATACACTGACCATGTATCTGACCATGTACACTGACCATGTACACTGACCATGTATCTGACCATGTACACTGACCATGTACACTGACCATGTACACTGACCATGTATCTGACCATGTACACTGACCATGCCTTCATGACGACATGCAGGCCGTGATCCTTACTAACGGATCCACCACAGACCCAATCCACATCCGGACCGGGGTCAAACGGGGCTGCGTCATCGCCCCAAACCTCTTCTCAATCTTCCTCGCTGTCATGCTCCCCGCTGGAGTGGAACGAAACCACAGAACCAGTGGGACCCTGTTCAACCTTCGCCGTCTCCAGGCCAGGTCCAAGACCACTCCAACCTCTGTCGTCAAGTTACAGTACACGGACGACGCCTGCATCTGTGCACACACAGAGGCTGCACTCCAGGACATAGTCGACGTATTTACTGCGGCATACGAAAGCATAGGTCTTACGCTAAACATCCGTAAGACAAAGGTCCTCCACCAGCCTGTCCTCACCGCACAGCACTGCCCCCAATCATCAAGATCCACGGCGTGGCCCTGGACACCGTAGACCACTTCCCATATCTCGGGAGCCTCCTGTCATCGATGCTTGCTCTTGTTGATGAGATTCAACACCGCCTACAGTGCGCCAGTGCAGCCTTCGGCCGCCTGAGGAAAAGAGTATTTGAAGACCAGGCCGTCAAAACTGCCACCAAGCTCATGGTCTACAGGGCTGTAGTAATACCCGCCCTCCTGTATGGCTCAGAGACATGGACCATGTACAGTAGACATCTCAAGTTGCTGGAGAAATATCAGCAACGATGTCTCCGCAAGATCCTACAAATCCCCTGGGAGGACAGGCGCACCAACAATTAGCGTCCTCATCAGGCTAACGTTCCCAGCGTTGAAGCACTGACCACATTCGATCAGCTCCGCTGGGCAGGCCACATATTTCGCATGCCAGACACGAGACTCTCAAAGCAAGTGCTCTACTCTGAGCTCCTTCACGGCAAATGAGCCAAAGGTGGGGGCGGAAACGTAACAGGGACACCCTCAAAGCCTCCCTGATAAAGTGCGACATCCCCACTGACACCTGGGAGACCCTGGCCAAAGACCGCCCTAAGTGCATCCAGGAGGGCGCTGAGCGCCTCGAATCTCAACACCGAGAGCATGCAGAAATCAAGCGCAGGCAGCGGAAAGAGCGTGCGGCAAACCAATCCCACCCACCCCTTCCCTCAATGACTATCTGTCCCACCTGTGACAGAGACTGTGGCTCTCGTTTTGGACTGTTCCGTCACCAAAGAACTCACTTCAGGAGTGGAAGCAAGTCTTCCTCGATTCCGAGGGGCTGCCTATGATACATAGAAAATGGGTGCAGGAGCAGTAGAGTAGAATATTGTTTTGCTGATAAATAACTTGCAACACTAAAACTGAAATCTATCAATGAGAGGTGATGCTTATTAATGAAATGGCTGACCCTGAATTTGAATTAAATAATTAAATGATTGTGTATTTTTTTTAACTTATAGCTTGTCCAGAAAATTAATGGCATCTATAGTGCAAAGAGAGGGAAGAAAAGGCTGAAGAAGCTATCACTGTCAAACTTTGAAAACGCATCTCTACGAGGTAAGGGGATGGATAGTTACTCACATCTTACGGGTATCAATCCAGATCCAAAAACTTTCTACAAAACACCCTCCTTCTCCCCTTCAACAAAAGTAAGAAGTCATGAACAGCAAACAGTAAACCAATGAAATCACCCACTACATGACCCCAGGACTAAAAGCAACACTGTCAATTAAGAAATCCGTAAGGGATAATTTCAAAGATAACTCAAGTTTCCCCTCTCTCTCAGACCACCATTTTGGTACAAGATTCTGCGAGACTTTCCACACATTGACAATGAATGGTTGGTAATCAAGCACAAATTGTCAGTTCGTTTGCCCCACATTTCCCTTTCCATCCATGTAAGTTCGAGGAACAACACCTCATCTTTCTATTATGCACTTTACAGCCTTCGGGAATCAACATTGAGTTCAACAATTTAAGACCATAACCTCTGTCCCTATTTTTTCAGACAGCAGCTGTTGCTGACTCTGCCATTCCCATTTGCAGCATTTAATCTCTTCTTCCTTCCACCCGATTACAGACTGTCCCTTTTGTTCTTTCCTACCCTCGCCCTGCTTTCCCTGCCTCTGCACCTGGTTACAATCTGTTACACCCCTAACGTTTTTCAGTTCTGACAAAGGGTCACAGACCTGAAACGTTAACTCTGTTTCTCTCTCCACAGATGCTGCCTGACCTGCTGAGTATTTCCAGCATTTTCTGTTTTAATTTCCCTTTCCATCCTCCCTTACTCCCCAGGTCCTGGCATTCCAATTCCAGTAGTATACAACCCAAAAATAGAATGACAGGGGAGGGCAGCAGCAGCCAAGTTCATGGCACCGTGGCTGGCTCTGCTGCACAGGAGGGCAGGAAAAAGAGTGGGAGAGCGATAGTGATAGGGGATTCAATTGTAAGGGGAATAGATAGGCGTTTCTGCGGCCGCAACCGAGACTCCAGGATGGTATGTTGCCTCCCTGGTGCAAGGGTCAAGGATGTCTCTGAGCGGATGCAGGACATTCTGAAAAGGGAGGGTGAACAGCCAGTTGTCGTGGTGCACATTGGTACCAATGATATAGGTAAAAAAAGGGATGCGGTCCTACGAGACGAATTGAAGGAACTAGGAGCTAAATTAAAACGTAGGACCTCAAAAGTAGTAATCTCAGGATTGCTACCAGTGCCACGTGCTAGTCAGAGTAGGAATCGCAGGATAGCTCAGATGAATACGTGGCTTGAGCAATGGTGCAGCAGGGAGGGATTCAAATTCCTGGGGCATTGGAACCGGTTCTGGGGGAAGTGGGACCAGTACAAACCGGACGGTCTGCACCTGGGCAGGACCAGAACCAATGTCCTAGGGGAAGTGTTTGCTAGTGCTGTTGGGGAGGAGTTAAACTAATATGGCAGGGGGATGGGAACCAATGCAGGGAGACAGAGGAGAACAAAATGGAGACACAAGCAAAAGACAGAAAGGAGATGAGGAAAAGTGGAGGGCAGAGAAACCCAAGGCAAAAAACAAAAAGGGGCACTGTACATCAAAATTCTAAAGGGTCAAAGTGTAATAAAAAAGCAAGCATGAAAGCTCTGTGCCTCAATGCAAGGAGTATTCGGAACCCAGGAGGGGGCTCTGAGCTAGTTAGAGTGGGTGAGAGCTCAGATGAACAGGACCCCAAGAAAGAATGCAAAAGGCAGGAGGCAACAGAGCAGAGTAGTACTGGGGTAAGTGTAAACCACAAGGTGATAGGAAGGGACAATATGTATGAATATAAAGGGGCTGCAGGAGGGGTCAAAACTAAAAATCATGGTTTAAAAACTAGTATTAAAACACTCTACCTAAACTCACGCAACATTAGAAATAAAGTAAATGAGTTGACGGCACAAATCATTACAAATGGGTATGATTTGGTGGCCATTACAGAAACGTGGTTGCAGGGTGGCCAAGACTGGGAATTAAACATACAGGGGTATCTGACAATTCGGAAAGATAGACAAGAAGGGAAAGGAGATGGGGTAGTTCTGTTAATAAAGGATGATATCACGGCAGTTGTGAGAGACGATATTGGCTCTAATGAACAAAATGTTGAATCATTGTGAGTGGAGATTAGAGATAGTAAGGGGAAAAAGTCACTGGTGGATGTAGTTTATAGGCCCGCAAATAATAACTTCACGGTGGGGCGGACAATAACCAAGGGAATAATGGAGGCATGTGAAAAAGGAACGGCAGTAATCATGGGGGATTTTAACCTATATATCGATTGGTCAAATCAAATCGCACGGGGTAGCCTTGAGGAGGAATTCATAGAATGCATACGGGATTGTTTCTTAGAACAGTATGTTACAGAACCTACAAGGGACCAAGCTATCTTAGATCTGGTCCTGTGTAATGAGACAGGAATAATAAACGATCTCCTAGTAAAAAATCCTCTCGGAATGAGTGATCACAGTATGGTTGAATTTGTAATACAGATTGAGGGTGAGGAAGTAGTGTCTCAAACGAGCATACTATGCTTAAACAAAGGGGACTACAGTGGGATGAGGGCAGAGTTGGCTAAAGTAGACTGGGAACACAGACTAAACGGTGGCACAATTAAGGAACAGTGGAGGACTTTTAAGGAGCTCTTTCATAGTGCTCAACAAAAATATATTCCAGTGAAAAAGAAGGGTGGTAAGAGAAGGGATAACCAGCCGTGGATAACCAAATTAAAAACCAATGCATATAAGGTGGACAAGGTTAGTGGAAAACTAGAAGATTGGGAAAATTTTAAACGACAGCAAAGAATGACGAAGAAAGCAATAAAGATAGGAAAGATAGATTACGATAGTAAACTTGCGCAAAACATAAAAACAGATAGTAAAAGCTTTTACAGATATATAAACCGGAAAAGAGTGACTAACGTAAATGTTGGTCCCTTAGAAGATGAGAAGGGGGATTTAATAATGAGAAATGTGGAAATGGCTGAGACCTTAAACAATTATTTTGCTTCGGTCTTCACAGTGGAAGACACAAAAACCATGCCAAAAATTGCTGGTCACAGGAATGTGGGAAGGGAGGACCTTGAGACAATCACTATCACTAGAGGGGTAGTGCTGGACAGGCTAATGGGACTCAAGGTAGACAAGTCCCCTGGTCCTGATGAAATGTATCCCAGGGTATTAAAAGAGATGGCGGAAGTTATAGCAGATGCATTCGTTATAATTTACCAAAATTCTCTGAACTCTAGGGAGGTACCATCGGATTGGAAAGCAGCTAATCTAACGCCTCTGTTTAAAAAAGGGGGCAGACAAAAGGCAGGTAACTATAGGCCGGTTAGTTTAACATCTGTAGTGGGGAAAATGCTTGAAGCTATCATTAAGGAAGAAATAGCGGGACATCTAGATAGGAATAGTGCAATCAAGCAGACGCAACATGGATTCATGAAGGGGGAATCATGTTTAACTAATTTACTGGAATTCTTTGAGGATATAACGAGCATGGTGGATAGAGGTGTACCGATGGATGTGGTGTATTTAGATTTCCAAAAGGCATTCGATAAGGTGCCACACAAAAGGTTACTGCAGAAGATAAAGGTACGCGTTGTCAGAGGGAATGTTTAGCATGGATCGAGAATTGGCTGGCTAACAGAAAGCAGAGAGTCGGGATAAATGGGTCCTTTTCGTTTGGAAATCGGTGGTTAGTGGTGTGCCACAGGGATCGGTGCTGGGACCACAACTGTTTACAATATACATAGATGACCTGGAAGAGGGGACAGAGTGTAGTGTAACAAAATTTGCAGATGACACAAAGATTAGTGGGAAAGTGGGTTGTGTAGACGACACAGAGAGGCTGCAAAGAGATTTAGATAGCTTAAGCGAATGGGCTAAGGTTTGGCAAATGGAGTGCAATGTCGGAAAATGTGAGGTCATCCACCTTGGAAAAAAAACCAGTCAAAGAGAATATTATTTGAATGGGGAGAAATTACAACATGCTGCGGTGCAGAGGGACCTGGGGGTCCTTGTGCATGAATCCCAAAAAGTTAGTTTGCAGGTGCAGCAGGTAATCAGGAAGGCGAATGGAATGTTGGCCTTCATTGCGAGAGGGATGGAGTACAAAAGCAGGGAGGTCCTGCTGCAACTGTACAGGGTATTGTTGAGGCCGCACCTGGAGTACTGCGTGCAGTTTTGGTCACCTTACTTAAGGAAGGATATACTAGCTTTGGAGGGGGTACAGAGACGATTCACTCGGCTGATTCCGGAGATGAGGGGGTTACCTTATGATGATAGATTGAGTAGACTGGGTCTTTACTCATTGGAGTTCGGAAGGATGAGGGGTGATCTTATAGAAACATTTAAAATAATGAAAGGGATAGACAAGGTAGAGGCAGAGAGGTTATTTCCACTGGTCGGGGAGACTAGAACTAGGGGGCACAGCCTCAAAATACGGGGGAGCCAATTTAAAACCGAGTTGAGAAGAATTTCTTCTCCCAGAGGGTTGTGAATCTGTGGAATTCTCTGCCCAAGGAAGTAGTTGAGGCTAGCTCATTGAATGTATTCAAATCACAGATAGATAGATTTTTAACCAATAAGGGAATTAAGGGTTATGGGGAGCGGGCGGCTAAGTGCAGCTGAGTCCACGGCCAGATCAGCCATGATCTTGTTGAATGACGGAGTTGAGTCCACGGCCAGATCAGCCATGATCTTGTTGAATGGCGGAGCAGGCTCAAGGGGCTAGATGGCCTACTCCTGTTTCTAATTCTTATGTTCTTATGTTCTTATTTGTAATGAGCTCTTAACCAAACGTGTAGGTGTGACACCATGTTGCAACAGAGTTTATCACAGGAAAACATTTGGGGGTGATTTCCATCTACAGGTCTAACTTAATTTTAAATCATTCAGAACTGGTGAGAGTCCCTCATTGAACGTCAAGTGCAAATAGCATTTACTTCTCTGGTGTAAACTTACATGCATAATTATTCACAGTGCAAACTCACAAGGGTCTAGGGAGAACACTAGTGGTAGCAGAGTAAAATTACATGTAAATACAAATTAAAAGGATGAGGACAATTAAAGGGAAGCTTCACAATTAAAGGGCAACGTTGTGAACTCATCCCACAGCCAGGTGTCAATTATACCCAGCATTCCAAATCTGTAAGCGTTGTTTAACAATAGTATTGTTTGAAAAAGTTGGCCAAAGTACCTGAATCATTTTATTTTTTTCTTGTCTGTATGTGGAAAGCTGTCAAAAAAGTTACAACCCATTTAAATATTCTAGCTTTTTTTTCCCAGGGGTGGGAGTGGGACAGTTGTGTAGATTTTCCTGACTCCAGACAGCAGAGATACCAGCTGACTTGTGTTGTATCTTCATAACCCTCTGTAACTAAATGTACTTAGAATGCCATAAACATGATAGAGTTGACTTGGGCAAAGAATTGTTTAGCGATCTAGTGTAAGCAAACAAAATACTTGCTGGGGTTTTTAACCTTGTCCATATTGACCCAGCTGGAAGTAGCAGAAATTTAACCAGAGTTTAAGTTCATTTTCCTCTTTATTATTTCATTGACGTACTTAAAATTGCTGTATTTAAAGAGAAAGTATAGTTTTCTGACATTACAGTGTGACACTCTTCAAGTAAAATTTTCTCCACTTTTGAAACCCTGTAGCAGGCATCACTCTGCAACTAAAGGGACAGCCTGGCCTCAGGCTTTGCTCACTGCCAATACTGTTGCATAACTGGCTGTCAGAAAGTATGAGTATGGCCTGAGGCTTGATTTTCAAGTGCTATGTCCCATTGCTTGATACTTTCCACATCTCCTCCCAGGCCCCTGCCTCCAGCATGGATGCGATTAAGATTTGCCATGTAGCGAATAGAAGATACAATCTTTAATATCCCTCATATCTTGAGTAGTTATTGAGCCCGACAGTATAAAGACAATCATCACCCTGCAGGACAGTGGTGTTTGAGTCACTTCAGCCACATTTTGTGTGCTATTTTATACCCAGTTGTGACATCAGCTGTCTTTGTTTTCACAAAAGAGTATTTGTTCTTTAGAATTCTTTAAACTAATTTGATTTTTTTAAATAGCTGATTATGAGGGTGGCTAAGTAAGCGAAGGCTAACCTACTGCCTTACACACCACTCCTTTAACGCAGAAAATTCTACGGTGAACATTTTATTTTCAAAGAAGCTAAACTTTTAACAGCTGCTGCAGGAACAAGGATTGTTTAGTCTATGTTGTGGAATTTTCCTCAACTAAATGTTGTTTTGGTTTACTGGAAAATTCAGTCGACTTCTTTATCTCTTTCACAGATGAGAACAGTGAGAGTGAGAGTGACTCGGATGACAGGTTTAAAGGTGAGAGGTCACGCTGTATTGAATCCCAGTGCCTGCTGCTTCCTTTGTGCCTGTGTAACACTGTCCTTGCTGTGTTCTGCTGCTCCATGCCACAGTGGGTAGATTTTGGTTTTGTGTCTCAAGCTCGAAACCGCAGATTAATCTCCGTGATAACTTGCATTCCATTTTCTTTGTTGACTATGAAGAACACTGTGAACTGTATCTGGATTTTCTTTTGTTTTCCAGCACACACACAACGTTTGGTCCACATTCAATCAGTGCTAACGAAAGCTCCCCGTTACCGCACATTAGAACGAGAGCTCATCGAGTGGCAGGAGCGGGAACTTTTTGAATATTTTGTGGTGATATCACTGAAGAAAAAGCCTTCAAAGAACACTTATATCCCTGAAGTATCCTATCAGTTTCCAAAGGTGAATGCTATAATTTAAAAGAGCCCAGTGATCAATATAATTGCTAGATTTGTGACAATCAGCATGGAAATGTCAGTCTTTAAAATGGTAACCCAAACAAATGTCCAAAATCCTACGGTATTTATTATGCTGAGAAGGTAAAGAATCTTTTGCAAATAACCTTCCAATAGTTAATGTCCTGAATGATTTTAATCTACTTTCTGATTACAGCTTTTTCACGCCAGCAGGAATTCCTGTATTCATTGTCAAACTCTGTGTGACCAGCAAAGTTACAAACTTCGTTGTCTGTGGGGTCTCGTTCTATTTTAGAATCATAGAATGGTTACAGCATAGAAGGAGGCCTTTCGCCCGTAAGCATGTGCCGGCTCTCTGCAAGAGCACTTCAGCTAGTCCCACTCCTTTGGTTCTTTTGCCAATCACCTTAAATCTGTGTCCTCTGGTTCTTGACCATTCTGCCAATGGGAACAGTTTCTCTCGATCTACTCTGCCCGACCCCTCATGATTTTAAACACCTCGAACAAATTTCCTCTCAACCTTCTCTGCTCCAAGGAGAACAACCCCAGCTTCTCCAGTCTATCCACGTAACTGAAGTCCTTCATCCCTGGAATCATTCTTGTAACTCTTTTCATTGCACATAGACAATTTGGCATCAGTTTTGGATAAGGATTCTAGCAGCTATTATTATTGCTGTTCCTGCTTCTGGTCACCGTCCTTTGTGAACCACACCTCGAGTTTTGATCAGTGAACATGAGGATAAAGTGGAGTGACAAAGGAAAATGAAAGACAAACAATAATTAGGGGAACAAAGTAAGATAGAAACATAGAAACATAGAAAATAGGTGCAGGAGTAGGCCATTCGGCCCTTCGAGCCTGCACCGCCATTCACTAAGTTAATGGCTGAACATGCAACTTCAATACCCCATTCCTGCTTTCTCGACATACCCCTTGATCCCCCTAGTAGAAAGGACTTCATCTAACTCCTTTTTGAATATATTTAGTGAATTGGCCGCAACAACCTCCTGTGGTAGAGAATTCCACAGGTTCACCACTCTCTGGGTGAAGAAGTTTCTCCTCATCTTGGTCCTAAATGGCTTACCCCTTATCCTTAGACTGTGTCCCCTGGTTCTGGACTTCCCCAACATTGGGAACATTTTTCCTGCATCTAACCAGTCTAAACCCATCAGAATTTTAAACATTTCTGTGAGATCCGCTCTCATTCTTCTGAACTCCAGTAAATACAAGCCCAGTTGATCCAGTCTTTCTTGATATGTCAATCCCGGGAATTAGTCTGGTGAACCTTCGCTGCATTCCCTCAATAACAAGAATGTCCTTCCTCAAGTTAGGAGACCAAAACTGTACACAATACTCCAGGTGTGGCCTCACCAAGGCCCTGTACAACTGTAGTAAGACCTCCCTGCCCCTGTACTCAAATCCCCTTGCTATGAAGGCCAACATGCCATTTGCTTTCTTAACCGCCTGTTGTACCTGCATGCCAACCTTCAATGACTGATGTACCATGACACCCAGGTCTCTTTGCACCTGCCCTTTTCCTAATCTGTCACCATTCAGATAATAGTCTGTCTCTCTGTTTTTACCACCAAAGTGGATAACCTCACATTTATCCACATTATACTTCATCTGCCATGCATTTGCCCACTCACCTAACCTATCCAAGTCACTCTGCAGCCTCATAGCATCCTCCTCGCAGCTCACACTACACCCAACTTAGTGTCATCCGCAAATTTGGAGATACTACATTTAATCGCCTTGTCTAAATCAGTGATGTACAATGTAAACAGCTGGGGTCCCAGCACAGAACCCTGCGGTACCCCACTAGTCACTGCCTGCCATTCTGAAAAGTTCCCATTTACTTCTACTCTTTGCTTCCTGTCTGCAAACCAGTTCTCAATCCACATCAGCACACTACCCCCAATCCCATGTGCTTTAACTTTGCACATTAATCCCTTGTGTGGGACCTTGTCGAAAGCCTTCTGAAAGTCCAAATATACCACATCAACTGGTTCTCCCTTGTCCACTCTACTGGAAACATCCTCAAAAAATTCCAGAAGATTTGTCAAGCATGATTTCCCTTTCACAAATCCATGCTGACTTTGACCGATCATGTCACCTCTTTCCAAATGCGCTGTTATGACATCCTTAATAATTGATTCCATCATTTTACCCACTACTGAGGTCAGGCTGACCGGTCTGTAATTCCCTGTTTTCTCTCTCCCTCCTTTTTTAAAAAGCGGGGTTACATTGGCTACCCTCCACTCGATAGGAACTGATCCAGAGTCAATGGAATGTTGGAAAATGACTGTCAATGCATCCGCTATTTCCAAGGCCACCTCCTTAAGTACTCTGGGATGCAGTCCATCAGGCCCTGGGGATTTACCGGCCTTCAATCCCATCAATTTCCTCAACACAATTTCCCGACTAATAAGAGGATTTCCCTCAGTTCCTCCTTCTTACTGGACCCTCTGACCCCTTTTATATCCAAAGGTTGTTTGTGTCCTCCTTAGTGAATACCGAACCAAAGTACTTGTTCAATTGGTCCGCCATTTCTTTGTTCCCCGTTATGACTTCCCCTGATTCTGACTGCAGGGGATCTACGTTTGTCTTTACTAACCTTTTTCTCTTTACATATCTATCGAAGCTTTTGTAGTCCGTCTTAAAGTTCCGGGCAAGCTTCCTCTCGTACTCTATTTCTTTGCCCTAATCAAACCCTTTGTCCTCCTCAGCTGAGTTCTAAATTTCTCCCAGTCCCCGGGTTCGCTGCTATTTCTGGCCAATTTGTATGCCACTTCCTTGGCTTTAATACTATCCCTGATTTCCCTTGATAGCCACGGTTGAGCCACCTTCCCTTTTTTATTTTTACGCCAGACAGGAATGTATAATTGTTGTAGTTCATCCATGCGGTCTCTAAATGTCTGCCATTGCCCATCCACTGTCAACCCCTTAAGTATCATTCGCCAATCTATCCTAGCCAATTCACGCCTCATACCTTCAAAGTTACCCTTCTTTAAGTTCTGGACCATGGTCTCTGAATTAACTGTTTCATTCTCCATCCTAATGTAGAATTCCACCATATTATGGTCACTCTTCCCCAAGGGGCCTCGCACAACGAGATTGCTAATTAATCCTCTCTCATTACACAACACCCAGTCTAAGATGGCCTCCCCCTAGTTGGTTCCTCGACATATTGGTCTAGAAAACCATCCCTTATGCACTCCAGGAAATCCTCCTCCACCGTATTGCTTCCAGTTTGGCTAGCCCAATCTATGTGCATATTAAAGTCACCCATTATAACTGCTGCACCTTTATTGCATGCACCCCTAATTTCTTGTTTGATGCCGTCCCCAACATCACTACTACTGTTTGGAGGTCTGTACACAACTCCCACTAATGTTTTTTGCCCTTTGGTGTTCTGCAGCTCTACCCATATAGATTCCACATCATCCAAGCTAATGTCCTTCCTAACTATTGCATTAATCTCCTCTTTAACCAGCAATGCTACCCCACCTCCTTTACCTTTTATTCTATCCTTCCTGATTGTTGAATACTCTTGGATGTTGAGTTCCCAGCCCTGATCATCCTGGAGCCACGTCTCCGTAATCCCAATCACATCATATCTGTTAACATCTATTTGCACAGTTAATTCATCCACCTTATTACGGATACACCTTGCATTAAGACACAAAGCCTTCAGGCTTGTTTTTTTAACACCCTTTGTCCTTTTAGAATTATGATGTAGTGTGGCCCTTTTTGTTTCTTGCCTTTGTTTACTCGACCTTCCACTATTGCTTTTTACCTTTCTACCATCTGTTTCTGAATGATGGGAACAAAGGCACACCAGCACAGGTAGCGAATCCAAATCAAGAAAGGGCAGCAGAAAATAACTTGTATAATTAAAGGTGTAAAGAGCAAAGCAAATGATAACGTACTGAAGATCAGCCGGTTTTCGTTAGTAACCTGTATTTATTAATTCAACATTGCAAATTTGGCTCTAATTCTTCAGCAGGCCAGTTTATCTTTCTGAACTTGAAATTGGCCAAAAATGTAATGTTTCTCACATTGTGGTTAAAAATATCTGTCTGTGTGTGTGGAAAGTGTGGCTGGTTACTGGAAACACAAACAGCTGGATGCACTGTAACAAAAGGTGCGCTCGGAAAAAAATGTGTACACACATAACCACATATAATCTGCTCCTGCTAGATAGGAGACTTGTTGAAAAAGAAAACAGAATTATACAACAGAGTTAGATAGCTTGATTTAGCAGATGTAGGGCTGGATTCCGGTTGATTTGCGCTCCATTGAGCACTAGTGCCCCAGGCAGAACTTTCGAGCATTCCGCCCGATTTAGCGTCCACCCGAGAACCCGCCCAGAAAAACCAAACAGACCCCGGGCACATCAGGCGCTAACTGCACCATGTTGAAAACGAAGGAGAAAGTTGGAGTTATGAGTGATTAAAGGATTGGGAGAAGATCGCTGCTTACTGCATACTATCGATTGTGAAGTTTATGTGAGTTTAAATTTGTTTTATAAAGGACATTTTAAAAGATGGGGGCCATGCTAGGTCAGGAGGTAGTAATCCTGGCTGTTATTGCCATGTGGCTTCAAGCTGGAAGGCGGCTTATTGTTGATCATTTCCAAAGTAATCAAAGAGATCGCAGACATATGGGGAGAAGGCCTTACCCCCCACGAGTTTACAGGGAACATCGTTCCTACCTGCAGCTCTCTGAGGCACAGTGCATTAGAAGGCTGCGCTTCCGAAAAGAGGTGGTCACAGAGATATGCCAGCTCATACAGGCAGACCTACAGCCTACCAGCGGCAACAGGACTGCACTGCCCGTCGATGTGAAGGTGACTGCGACACTTTCCTTCTATGCCTCTGGCTCCTTTCAGGCATCAGTATGGGACATATGCTCCATCTCGCAGCACACTACACATCGCTGCATTCATCAGGTGACTACTGCACTGTACATAAGCAGGATGGACTTTATAAAATTCCCAATGACCAAGGAGGCTCAGAATGAAAGGACTCTATGTTTTGGACGGTTTGCTGGCTTCCCTAAGATTCAGGGTGCCCTTGACTGTACACACATTGCCCTGCGAGCACCTTTACAGAATGCAGAGGTTTACCGAAACTAAAGGGATTCCACTCCATGAACGTATCGATCGTCTGTAACCATACTCAGTGCATCATGGCAGTCAATGCCCAATATCCAGAGAGCATCCATGATGCTTTCATCTTGCGTGAGATCAGTGTCTCACGCATGTTCCAGCATCAAGCACAAGGTCAGAGCTGGATGCTGGGGGACAAAGGTTACGGCCTCGCCACCTGGCTCATGACCCCCCTCCAGAACCCTCAGACACAAGCCGAGCATCGCTTTAATGAGAGCCATGCAGCCACACGCAACATCGTCGAACAGACAATTGGAGTGCTCAAGCAGCACTTCCGATGCCTGGACCACTCTGGAGGCAGCCTGCAATACTCCCCTCAGCAGGTCGCTGAGTTCATTGTGGTGTGCTGCATGCTACACAACTTAGCCACCATGAGGGGACAGGAATTGCCAATGGGGATTGCTGGACCACCTCAGAAGGTGGGGGGCGGGGGGGAGCAGGAGGAGGAGGAAGACGAGGAAGAGGAGCCTGGCGAGGACCCCATGCCACCACCACCACAACCACAGGGGAGGCATCGTGGCGATTTCACTGCTGCAAAAGCCTTACGTCAGCAGCTCATAATTGAACGCTTTGCTTGAAGAGTGAAGGGCACATTTGAGCGTTGCCTGGCCATTCTGTCCCACCATGTTGACTATTCCCCCTCTTATTCTGCAAGTGAGACACTACACAGGAATGATTAAGATGAACAAAAACAATGTATTAAACATTGTAACATTGTAAACTTTGTAACCTTTATTGTGAGACTTAGATAAAATAAAATGATCTGCATCCAGCAGTGTGATCATTCAACAACATTATCAACAATATAATCCAGTGTGATACTTTAACATAATCTGTAACATAATAACACTATAACATAAAACATATGATGCAATCTGCATCAACAAGATCATATCCTGCCCCACTATTTTTTCCCACTGTCTTGCCCCCCCCTTCCCCTTATCCCCCTCCCTTGCTTGCTGCTCCTACTAAAAGTGGCACCAAGATGATGTGCAGCAAGGCTGCTGTGTTGGGGGGAGAGACAATGGAGACACCGTCTGGGGAAACACTGGAACAGCTCGTGGTGTGGACGACTCGGCTTCTGACTGGCTAGCCTCTTGATCGGTGTCGCCTGTCACAGGTAGTTTGGGTGTGACCGTGGGGAACGCAGAGAGTATGGCGGCAGGGTTAATGGACCATCACCTGCCCAAGTTGAAGTAGAGCTTGTGCCTGTGATGCACCAAATTCTGCAAGGGATCGCGCCACACTCTCCGGGATTCCACTGTCACTGCTGGAGGCCACCATGTGTGCATTGATAGCCTCGCTGGTATCACGGCTCGCACTGACAATCTGCGACCCTACCTCCTTAATGGTCGCTTTCAGACTGTCAACCCTCGCGGGAATCGTACCCAAGACATCAAGGAGCTGATGGCTGACCTGGATGCTCTCCCTGGACATTCCCACCATGTCCAGTTCCACATCTGCCGGTCTGTCAGCAGACCAACTTTGCTGACTCACCCTCCGGAGAGATGGCATGCGGGATTCGACCCCAGCACTGCGTTGCTGCACACCACTGGTCCCAGGAGCCTCGAATTCATCGAACCCCGAAAACATTACGCGTCCTCAGAGGAGCTGAGTGCCGATGGTGGAACAGGGGTCGATTGATGCTGCGCCGGAGTCGACTCATCGGTATCCTCCTCTTCCTCCACCTCCAGACAATGGCCTGACATGGAGTGGTCCCTTGAGGGATGCTGGTCATTTGGAAGTAGAAAGCAACAGGAGCGGGGGCAGGGTGACATGAGGAAGGTCGCATAGCACAGGCTCATTTGAAGGACCGCCGCTACTCCATTACATCTAGTCCAGTGACACTGCGGGACATTGCCCCAACCTATCTCGGGGAGTGTGCAAGACATTGCCCCAACCTATCTCGGGGAGTGTGCAAGACATTGCCCCAACCTATCTCTGGGAGTGTGCGGGACATTGCCCCAACCTATCTCGGGGAGTGTGCAAGACATTGCCCCAACCTATCTCGGGGAGTGTGCGGGACATTGCCCCAACCTATCTCGGGGAGTGTGCGGGACATTGCCCCAACCTATCTCGGGGAGTGTGCGGGACATTGCCCCAACCTATCTCGGGGAGTGTGCGGGACATTGCCCCAACCTATCTCGGGGAGTGTGCGGGACATTGCCCCAACCTATCTCGGGGAGTGTGCGGGACATTGCCCCAACCTATCTCGGGGAGTGTGCAGGACATTGCCCCAACCTATCTCTGGGAGTGTGCGGGACATTGCCCCAACCTATCTCGGGGAGTGTGCGGGACATTGCCCCAACCTATCTCGGGGAGTGTGCGGGACATTGCCCCAACCTATCTCGGGGAGTGTGCGGGACATTGCCCCAACCTATTCCAGAGATCAGTGGGAGAGCACTTGGGTGCCAGTGACCATAATTCAGTCAGATTCAAGGTAGTTATGGATAAGGTCAAGGATAGACCAGGAATTAAAGTCTCAAATTGGGGAAAAGCTAACTTTGCTAAGTTGAGACGTGATTTGGCTTTGGGGACTGGAAACAGCTACTTGTGGGTAAATCAGTGTCAGAACAGTGGGAGGCATTCAAGGAGGAGATCCGGAGGGCTCAGACCAAACATGTGCCCTTAAAGAAAAAGGCTGGGAATAACAATTCTAGAGCCCCTTGGATGTGTAGCGACTTACAGGGGAGAATAAAGAAAAAAAGGGAAGCTTATGTCATATACCGACGATTAAATACTGTAGAATCTCTGGCAGAATATAGAAAGTTCAGAGGTAAAATTAAAAAGGATATTAGGAATGCTAAGAGAGAGCATGAAAAATTCTTGGCAAGCAAAATCAAGGAAAACCCAAAGATGTTCTATAAATATATTAAGCGCAGGATAACTAAAGAAAGGGCAGGACCAATTAGAGACCATGAGGGTAATCTGTGTGAGGAGGCGGAAGATGTTGGTTGGGTTCTTAATGAATACTTTGTGTCTGTTTTCACAAAGGAAAGGAGCAATGCAGATACTGCTATCGAGGAGGAGTGTGATATTCTGGATGAAATAAACATAGTGAGAGAGGAGGTATTAAAGGGTTTAGCGGCTCTGAAAGTGGATAAGTTCCCAGGCCCGACTGAAAGGCTGTTAAATGAAGCACAACACACAATCTGCCCTTTTTACCTGACTGTCACATTTGGGGTCCTACAACCGGGTTAGGACCTGAATTTGCATATTCCAAGTGCCAAACGCTTGTTTCAGATGGGTGCCCTGAACAAATAAAAGCTGCTTGAGGCAGTACAATATCTGGTGCACTTCCAGCGCATGACAGATCGAACAATGTGAACTTCAGAGGTCTAATGGCAATTTTGGGCACAAGCAAAATGGGCGGCTGTGAATTGACTTTCTCCCCCAGTGTGAGGATTATCCAACTACAGTATTGGCATGGTTTATATACATTTAAATATATAATACATATATATTCAGAATCATACAGCATAGCTGAAGGCCATTCGGCCCATTGGGTCTGTGCTGGCTGTTTGAAAGAGCTATTCGATTAGTTTCCTGCTCTTTCCCCATAGTCCTGCAATTTTTTAAATTTTCTAGTATATATCTAATTCCCTTTTGAAAGTTACTATTGCATCTGTTTCCACCACCCTTTTGGGCAGTGCATTCCAGATCATAATCGCTGCGTAAAAAGAATTCTCCTCATCTCCCCTCTGGTTGTTTTGCCAATTACCTTAAATCTGTGTCCTCTGGTTACTGACCCTCCTGCCAGTAGAAACAGTTTCTTCTTATTTATTCTATCCAAACCCCTCAAAAATTCATATTTAGTGTTTCTGGGATTAAGTAGAGTGATGAACCTTTATATAATAAGTAGCCCTGAATCATGTCAATTTATGAGAAAAAACAAACAAACCCCATAATTCCAAGATACCTCAAGATGCTTCAATTGCAGAGTATCAAAGTACTTTATAATAGACCATTACTAATTTACAAGAAAACATTTTTATTACACTGCATACCAGGAAAGAAATTAATTCTGTTTTTTCTCATTTTTGGTCATTTTGAAAATCATTATTATAATTAAAACATAGTTGGTTGCGACGTTAATCCGGGTGGAGTGGTAAATTTTGTGCCGGTAAATGGATTGCGTCTGCTGCCGTAAAATTTATCAGCTGGGCCCGGAGTTTGGAGCGGGTTGCTCAGGGAGGCGTTGCGCAATTCTTTTGGGGCACGAGGCAGGCTGAGCAAGGGAAACTCCCGAGCTAAACAGCCGGACTGGGAGCTCCCGAAGAGAGGCCTCAGCAGGTGGGGAACCTGAGCAAAAAAACACCAAAAACATTCCCAATAAATAACTCGCGCAATCGCGACATAAATCGCAAAAAAAACCAATCACACTTACCTCAGATCGACATTATTTACCCCTCTGCAGCTGCTACAACTTGGAACGCCAGCTTCCACAGGCATTCCCAGCAGGGCGCCCGATGGAGCTCCACGGGTCGGGCACCAAACAAAAATCGAGCTGGAGTCGCAACCAGGGGAGTTGCACACCAACACGCCATTTCTGGGCGGTACTACTCAGCGCCCCTCAAAACCGGCACCGAATGCCCCGGCGGGGCACTGGAAGCTGGCTGCCCGGTCCGGAAGTGCTTACTGCCACCTCTCCAGAGCGCTATCAGTGGCGGCAGAAGACTGAAAATCCAGCCCCTTGTCATTTGTTGTTACATATACTCATTATTTACATAGTTACAAGATATTTCCATGAACAAAGTACTAAATATGACAAAATATTACCAGTCCTTCCGAAGTGATTTCACCCCATGTTGTATCATACTGTGTTGCAGCATTGGAATTTTTAAAATATGGCAATGTTACCATACAGACTGTTATACTAAAGACTTTCACGTATTGGAATTGTAGAGACTGTTGCAATCTAACGACGATGCATTGAGCACTGTTAACATCCAATGGACACTTGGGCTAAGATACGTTGTTACATTCTATACTGTTAGCCGAACGTACTATTAAGGTTTGACTGTTATTATTAGAACTGTTGGCGATGTTACATGACTCAATTTTGCTTCTCCTCCACAGCTAGAAAGGCCAACAAAACAAGTACGTGAAGCAGAAGAGCGATTGAAAGCAATCCCACAGTTCTGCTTTCCAGATGCCAAGGACTGGAGCACAGTGTCTGATTTTACCAGGTAAAGAAGAAGATGGGTGTTTTTAATCAATTCATGGGATATGTACATTGGGTTTAATCTCTGCAGCTCGTATTAGATTTGACTGAATTGAAGAAAGAGGAGCATTGCTATATGCTTCCACCCAAAGCCTATGCTGCACGTTCCAGGTTAGAAATGGTGCAAACGAGCTACAATGTTGGATTTACAGTTTATTACATCAAAGGTTTAAGAATCCAGGCCTGGTAATGGATTTTACTGTGGTTTAGAGGGGTTCCCATTAGTTTTTTTCCCCAATAAATGATTTGATTCCCTATTCTAAAAACAAATGATAGACTATGTGTGGCAGTTTTCCAACATTTTCTGGTTTCACAAAATTGAAAATGTCATTACACTTACAAGTGCACTGAAGTACAGACCAGTGGTTTGTTTTTTACTCTTTGCCCCTCGGTTTTTTCTCACTTCTGTCCTCTCCTCCCTCGAGGCATCCTTCTTTTAATTAAGAGGTTGGGATGACTTGAAGGATGAGATGATCTGGAGTAAAGACTGCTATCGGTGCCATCTGACTACTTGTTGGCAGAATGTATGTTTGCGTGTGGGGACTGGTTCGACCTCTGAAGGAGTGGACAGGTTGAGCGTTCAAGTACCATGGGGGAAATGTTAACATTCTCACGCACTGGGAGTAGGTGGCATCCAGAAAACCCAGACGTTTGCCTTTCCCCATGCACTGTGGAGATTTAGTTCCACAGCGGCATGTGATGTCACTGGTTCCCCGCCAGAGGTCAGTCTGATTGACAGACTGGCTTCCAGTTGAGCGGCGAATGCTGGAGAAGAGGCCACAGTCCCAGGTAGGTCCGAGCCCCAGCCCCAGGGATGGGAGGAATCCGATCCCTGACTCTGTGGGTCCGATCCCTCACCCAGGAGGGAGATCTGATCCTGGGGGGAGAGGGGGAGGTTTGAATGGGGGTGGTGTACTGAGGGTGGCGGAGCTTAGGAGGTCATGGTGAAGCACTTCTGACCCTCCCGGCCCACAAGGATTGCTCTCTGATGCTGGAACCCCTCACCGTAACTGCCGGGAATCCTGAAGCCCGGGAACCCTGGCCAGCCACAGTTAAACCTGCAAAGCAGATTAAATGCGAGCCTTTCAGCCTCATTATCATAATTAACATGCCAACCCACCTCCTGGAAGCAGGTTAGTTGCCCGCCCCCTTTACTTTAAGCTCCTACCTGACCCAAACCTGCCCATTTTTTTGTGGTTAAAATACCCCTTCATGTCTTGGTGCAACATGAACCATGCCAACATCCAGTGAAGAGGTGTATTCACCATGGGCAGTGGGACTGGAATGATGCTTAAGTCTGGAATTCAGATCTGTATCCCTTTGTGATAGTGCGAAAGCCATTGTCTGCTCACTCAGTCCATTCCCTCGAGGTGCAGTTTACTGAAGTTCCAATAAGCCCTGTTAAGCTGTTGTAGAAGCTCCAAATGTGATAAGGAAAAGGTAAAAAGTCACGTTTTGAAAGGGATGCTGCTATAAAGGGTCTTCTACACGTTAAATTTGGAAAAATAAGGGTATTTGGGAACACCACAATGAGATGGTAAATTTGTCACAGATTGCACCAGCGTCTAGAATTAAAAAAATAATTAAGTAAAAACCAAAGGATGGCAAAACATGCCAAGATAAAACAGTGCTGCACACAATGTGCAGAATGTTTAAAGCTGCCTATTTCCGGTTATACTAGGAGAACACTTTCAAATATAACATCCCTTGATAAAAATGTCATCTTCCTCAAAAAAAAATCAGGGCAATTAATGAAAAAAATAAAGTTCTGTGTGACAATACAATTGATTTCATAATTCAGTCCATCCATACACAGCTGCAATGCTGATGACACAGCATGAAATCCCATTGTTTAAAGGGTTAAAAGAAATCAATTGTAATGGAAGTTTTGGTGATAATGTAAAGTATTTAACTTACTAGCAGGAGAATCAGATTTAGTCAGGAGGAACTCCCTCAGTGTGTTTTCACTAGACTTGCCTTTGAGTAACTTGTAACAACCATCTGTTCCAGTGAAACGTTCTCGTTCATGCTCACTGGGGAAGATGGGAGTCGCCGATTTGGTTATTGCAGACGATTATTGGTGAGTATGCTTCTCCACGCCACACTGACACCCTCGCTCAAAGTGTAAAGTCTACAGCTAAATACTTAAATGACAGCCTTCTTTCCTACCCTCAAATGCTAGCTTTCATTGTTAAATATATATTTTAGAAATTTAGGTACTGAGAAACTGTCAGGCATCTAGCCAAATTAGACAAGTATGAGACGAACTAGGTGGTGTGACAGTCTGTGCCTCCTAAAGAGACAGCCATGAATTTGAGCATCACTGGACCTTGATTTTAACAGTTCTCAGTCAGGCTGCCAGATGAAGTACAGTGTTATGTCCGAGCACTCTATGAGGTGAAGGGGAAAGAGTTGGGGAAAGTTAAAATAGTCACAGCGGGATACCACCGGAGTCAGCTAGTTCCTGACCTGCCTGTCAGCAGCTTAAGGCCACGGTGATTTTTTTCACTGCTGGGCCTCATTATAATATGCACCAGTCTGCTTCCCACCTGGCATGGGAAGTGGCTGCCAGCCTACAGAAAATCACAGAATCATAGAAGTTTACAGCACGGAAGGAGGCCATTTTGGCCCATCGTGTCTGCACCGGCCAACAAGAGGCTATCCAGCCTAATCCCATTTTCCAGCTTTAGGTCCATAAACCTGCAGGTTACGGCACTTCAAGTGCACATCCAAGTACTTTTTTAAATGTGGTGAGGGTTTCTGCCTCTATCATTCTTTCAGACGAGTTCTAGACCCCCACAACCCTCTGCATGAAGAAATTTCCCCTCAAATCCCCTCTAAACCTTCTACCAATTACTTTAAATTTATGCCTCCTGGTTGTTGACCCCACCGCTAAGGGAAATAGGCCCTTTCTAGCCACTATATCTAGGCCTCTCATAATTTTATACACCTCAATGAGGTATCCCCTCAGCCTCCTCTGTTCCAAGGAAAACAAACCCAGCCTATCCAATCTGTCCTCATAGCTAAGATTCTCCACTCCCGGCAACATCCTCATAAATCTCCTCTGTACCCTCTCCAGTGCATTCGCGTCCTTCCTGCAATGCGGTGACCAGAACTGCACGCAGTACTCCAGCTGCGGCCTAACCAGTGTTTTATACAGTTCAAGCATAATCCCCCCTGCTCTTGTATTCTATGCCTCGGCTATAAAGGCAAGCATTCCATATGCCTTCTTAACCACCTTATCCATCTGGCCTGCTACCTTCAGGGATCTGTGGACCTGCACTCCCAGGTCCCTTTGTTCCTCTACACTTCTCAATGTCCTACCGTTTAATGTGTATTCCCTTTCCTTGTTAACCCTCCCCAAATGCATTACCTCACACTTCTCTGGATTAACTTCCATTTACCACTGTTCTGCCCACCTGGTTGATATTTTCCTGCTGTCCGCAGCTTTCTTCTTCATTATCAACCACGCAGCTTATTTTTATGTCATCTGCAAACTTCTTAATCACACTCCTTATATTCAAGTCTAGATCATTGATGTATACCCCAAAAAGCAAGGGACCTTAGCACTGAGCTCTGCGGAACACCACTGGAAACATCCTTCCAGTCACAAAAACATCCATCAACCATTACCCTTTGCTTCCTGCCTCTGAGCCAATTTTGGATCCAACTTGCCACTTTGCCCTGGATCCCAGGGGCCTTTACTTTTGTGACCAGTCTGCCATGTGGGACCTTATCAAAAGCTTTGCTTAACATCCTTATACACTGCATCAAACGCACTGCCCTCATCGACCCTCCTAGTTACCTCCTCGAAAAATTCAATCAAGTTAATCAGACATGACCTTCCCTTAACAAATCCGTGCTGACTATCCCTGATTAACCCATGTCTTTCTAAATGTAGATTTATCCCGTCCTTCAGGATTTTTTCCAATAATTTTCTCACAATTGAGGTTATTGTAATTACTCAGTCTATCCCTTTCTCCCTTCTTAAATCGTGTGTCCCATGGCCACACACAGGCACGCAGGCAAGTGTGGGGAAGGGGGTCCTGACAGGATCTCACGAGATGAGGGTAGTGGTCCAGCACTGGGGAGGCCTGAGATTTCCTTGTGGAGCCTGGGTGGGTTGCACTAAAATCCATCCCAAAGTTTTGTTAAAACTCTGAATTACATTCTCAAGTATGTTTGGATTGGAAATAATAAATAAAGGGATGGAATGGCCTAGAACTGGTGCATCCATGTCTTTCCAAGACTATTCCTAGGATCTTTCAAAAACTGATATCCAGTGTGCCACTGTTGAAGCTCTGAATGAAATACTTCATACAAGTCACCCACACAATGAAAGTGGGCCCTCCCAGGCATTTCATATCGTTCTTCTGGTTGTGGCCCAGAAATTCTTAGATCAGCCATGACCTTATTAAATGGCGGAGCAGGCTCAAGGGACCTAATGGCCTACTCCTGCTATTTCTTATTATGTTCAATCTTTATGAACCTAAAACTTAGATTCATTACAATCGCATTAAATTATCTGTTTGATATTTTCATGCCTTTGTAAAGTAGAACAGCTTATTGTGAATAAATGAGATCTTCAAACGAAAACAGTTGTGAAGCAAGCAAAATACCCCCTGACTCCAACCGATCCGAGTAAACCGATACTATGTAGACTTCATGGCAAGTAATTCACTCTTCAAATTTGTCTGAGCATATGTTCCTTTTATATGATCACAATTATTAAAAAGGTACCCATTAAGTGGCGGGTTTTGTATTGCTTTTCCCATTTGTAGTATTAATATATTTTCAATAAATTCCCCAGCTGTTATGCCTTGAAAAAACATTGCTAGGAGGTTTAGACTGCATATGGTTCCATTTAGAGCTACACATGACTCCTGAGTGATTGGCCCAATTTTATGCTTACAGCTTAGGTGGTCAGCATAGAAAACTGCTCAAGCAATCTCATAACTTCTTACATAATAGCAGTCCTTGGCTTGCAGTTACATCAACATCATCTGTTAGTTATGCTCGCGAATATAGCATTTTGATCAGGAGTTTAAAATCCTGAAGATCAATTGGATAATGCTGTGTGAGTTAGTGACCATATGTAGAGGTTGTGGAGCTGGAGCAAATATATCTGGAAGCCAGTGATTTTTTTACAGACAATAACTTAATTTTTTTCAGGGCAGTAAACCTTGCTGTCACAGAGCTAGTTTGAGAAAATAGATATATATCTTCCATAGCATAAGGGATCAGATGTAGACATCGGTCTGGGCCAGCCTGCTAGTAATAATAGTTAAAGTCACCACCACTGCCAGGAACGAGTCTGCTTCCCCTTTCCTACCCCCACCTCCTTCCCACAACTATTATGGAAATTAGAAGAGATTGACAATTTTTTTTTAAATGAGCAGATTCAATAGTACCTTTCAAAAGGGAATTAGATACATGCTTGAAAGGGAGAAAATTAAAGGTATATGGGGAAAGAGCAGGGAGTGGGACTAATTGGATCGCTCTTTCAAAGAGCTGGTACAGGTACGATGGGCCGAGTGGTCTCTTCCATTGCTGTAAGATTCTATGGTTCTCTAAGAGATCCCAGTGCATAGGTCAATTTGGGCGAAGATCCTGTTTCTGGGCAAGTTGTGGGAGCCATAAAAACAGAAAGGGAATAATGCACCTTCCTGTTACTGTAGCTGTACTCAGAGAGAATAATATTACTAGCAGTTCATACAGGTTTCTGCTTGGTTCAGTTGCCTCTGCATCAGAGGTCATGGGCTCGAGCTTCATTCCAGGAGTTGAACACACAATATTTAAAATGAAACATTAAAGCAAAGCTATATCATTTCAGGTGGATGTAAAAGACCCTAGGGTACTATTCAAAGAAGAGCAAGGATTCCCCCCAGTGTCTTAGTCAATATTCATTTCTCAACCTAACCAGCGAAACAGATTAACTGGTCCCTCATCTCATTTGCTCTTTCTGATTGCAAATTGGCTGCTATGGTTACCTACATAACAATAATGGCTGCTCTTCAAAAGTAATCCATTGGCTGTAAAATGTTTTGGGATGTCCTGAAGGTATGAAAGGCACAATGTAAACATACAATGGGCCAGAGTTTGCCGTGGGTATGATGGCGAACACTCAATGTACGCCGCCATACCGCCTTTGAAATGGATCGCAAGTTCATGATTTTGTGCATGCACTAAATCTCAAACTTGCAATCTGTCAGGTAACGACATGACTGATGATCCACACTGATGGGGAAATCCTCAGAGTGCCCAGCAATTATGTACAAAAACTTTATGGCTGGTGCAAGCAGGCACAGGAGCCTGTTTGCACCAGTGTAAGAGAATACCTCAAAAGATCCAAAGCATCGTTCATCATGTTTAAACATCATTTTCCTCCCGGATCAGTTATCGAGGAGGGAAATAGTGCTATTGTTTTTCCACCTTTACATTCCATAAAATGTCCAAGATTTTGTACGGATGTCTGCGCCTAAGGCAAAGGATTAACTAAGAGGTGGTCAGGGCCATACGTGAATATATTCTCAGCAGTCGGACTGTTCAGTTTTCTGCGATCCGAGTGTATTATTTGAGGTGTTTCAACTGATCCATAGATCGCCATCCCCATTCATAACACAACTTTGTTAATTAAACATACACAAAGTACATGTTACAAAAATATATTCTATTGATGTTTATTCACATTTAAATCTCAAAAGGCTCTAGTAATGAAGGTTTAAATTAATGTATGCTTAATTAACGAAGTTGAGTTATAATGGGGATGGCGATTTATGGTGATTGGAGGCCCAGGCCCACGAGATCCCAGATACGCTCCCGCACACACTGCACTCCTGTGATTCGTGGGCCATTACGTTGCCTTCTAGTACGCAACGTCAAACAGCAAGTTCGCGAAGGAGGGTCCCCATCAGGTGAATGAGCATTATATTCAGATGCCAGCGGCGTACTCCGTGGTATGCTGTTAACTGCAAAATCTGCCCCATTATTTCTTTCTTTATAACTAGATAGGGAAATGATAGAACGTGTGTATGGACGAGTGATTTGCACTGTGTTTGTATTATTTTATGAATGCAAATTGTATTTTCAAAAAGTACCAAACCCAAGCCTGAAACGATGTAATGGGAACAACATTTGGGAATTCTTGACGAACCTTGAATCTCTCCAGTTATAGCCAGTTCAGTATTTCCATGCAGTTGAGCAATCACTCCCAAGGAAGTTAACGTCACCCCGAAATCAGAAACAATTTCTACACTCGCACAATATTTTGCATAGCATCCTGGTTAACATATCTGTATCTCCTACTGGCTGATGCAGAGCCAGAGCTAATCCTTCTGGAAACAAGTGACCTTTTCCAGAATTTACATTTTTTTCTTTTGAAGTAAATGTTTGCAATGGCACTCACATGACTTACAATGTTTTAGTAGATTACCCTACAGTTAACAGTTGTATATTTGTAAGTATGTGATACCAACAAATGTAGGAACCGACCTTGGAGAAGGCTGCATAACAACCATTGGGGTATATTTTTTCTGCCTCTGAGAAAATATATTTTGCTAACCTCTCACTCCAGACCAGACGTGCCAACTACCTGCACTTTATGCAGACAACAGTGTTTCAGACAGAGTTTTTATGCATTTAGAAATTAGCGGGAATTCTTATTTCCTGCACTATGCTGCGATCGCTCCATAACTCATCTCCACCGGTCATGCAAGACTGTATCCTGCATGATAGGATCCCTCACTTCTTAGTCTAGGCAATCAGTAGGTAAGGAGAGCTTGTTGGCATTATTACAACAATTGTCTGTCAATCCATGTGGATCCTTGCTTGAATTTATTACAGAAATTTGCTGTCAATTTAAATAAATCTTTGAATTTAAACTTGCACTAATCTGCCATTTCAAATTAAAGCCATCCTACATGTTTTGTTTTCCTTTTGGAATTTGGCTTCAAATTTAATTTTTTAGGATCCAAAATTCACGTTTCTGAAAAGACCAAGATCATATCACACTGGTCATTATACAAATCTTCCTAAATAGGCAGCAAAGACTGACACATTCCCCCGACTTGATATATTTACTGGAAAAAAAACATGCACCAAACCTCTTTGCTTCCAAGTAAAGGAAATGTGTAAGACTGAATGGTAAACCCACTGAACCTGCCTGAAATGAGGAATGAGACAAAATTATCCACTGTCACTCATCCTATTCGATGCCTTTATCAATGATTAATTGGATCGTAAGGGACAGCCTCAGTGTGTCTGTTCTTGACAGTTCTGAAAGAAGCTCTTTTTCGGAGGATGTTGTAGCATTGGTGGATTGACCTGGAGTTCGAGTGCGCTGTACTCTCCATTTTTAGCTTAGAGGGCAGAATTACAGTACACTCCAAAATGTGGGAAAATGTACCAGAAGTGTGTCAGATATCAATATTTCCTGGCAGACATGCCCTCAATCTTCCTAGGAAATACATTTTGTTCCTTCAGTGCTCTTATTTCTCCTCAGAAATGTCTAAATCTGCTACTGCAAAAGACGCACTTGCGTGCGCTTCAGTTCATTTCCCCCTGCAAGATGTGATGGAATATTGGGTATGTCTACACCTTCAGTTACAACAAGCTCATGCTCAACTGTACTCTCACTGGGCCCAAATTTGGCCCTCCGGTTTTTTCGGCGCACTCACGTGAGGCACTGGAGGTTCTGTGTATGCACAGTAGCTCCTCTGCAGTGTGGGACCCGATGTCCTGCCCCTATCTCCGGCCGAGTGGCATCACGACACGCGCCGGGCTGCTGCATGTCATGGAGACAGTCCCACATCTAACCCCGGCCAAGTGGCCCCCCGCACCGGCTGGCCGGCCCGCTGACTTCTCGGGCCGAGGTAGGACTTGAGTTTTATTTTTTATTTATTGATGGTTGTGATTTGTTAAGTGAGGAGAGTTTTGATGGAGGGCGGGGAGAGGAAGGGGAGAATCAGCGGTTCCTCGGAGGAGAAGTCCAGCAGTCCCTCGGAGTTGACTCCTGCAGTCTCCGTGTTCTGTGAGACCAGCCTGCTGTGTGTTGTGTGTGGCCAGTTGCCTGCGCTCTCTCTCCCGCCCGGGTGTCTCACTCACCTGCACCTATCCCCAATAGAGCGGTCTCTCGCACCAGCAGGCCTGCTGACTTCCCAGGCTGAGTTATGAAGGTTGGACTTGAGTTTTATTTTTTATTTTTTATTTATGGTTTTTATGCTTCTTAAATGTTGTTGTGAAGATGTTTAGTGCTTTGCAAGGTCCTCTCTGCTTCCCTTCCCCCCTCCCGCCCCCGCCCCCCCATCTCTGGCTACCTGCGCTGATTTCTTAACTCTCCGCAAGGGTTTTTTGTGCGGCCATAAGTGGCCACATACGCTGGCCTAAGTTACTATGGAGCAACTATTAGCTGTCCAAACTGGCTTAAATGGCCAAAACAGGTGTAGGTGGCTGGTAACGTCCCCTTTTGGAAATAAAAATTAAACTAAAAAAAACCCTAACTAACTCACTTACACTGGCGCAAATTAAATGGGCAGAATGGGGATTTTTAAGATATTCCAGAAAAATCAACTTGTTCCAAACAAAACGAAGCAACTCCTGGGCAAATTTGGGCCCATGGTCTACCCATTCTCACATTATAGGTAAGGTCATTGGGTTTCAGTTTTCACAGAAAAACAAATCAAATTACTGAATATGATCCCCAAAACACTGATAAAAATCCTTAAATCCCTTGTAATTAAAAAGGAATGTAACCTATTCAACCAGCTGAAAGCAGTGCCCTTGGTCATGGGCCTACATTCAGGGTTTTTGAGTTGTATGGGATTTTTAAAAAAAGTTTTTGTGAGCTTTCGAGATTGGCATGTACAATGACCGTATAGTAAAATGATTTATATTGAACTTAAAAACAGAAAATGCTGGAAATACTCCAGGTCAAGTAGCAACTGTGGCGAGAGAAACAGAATTAGCGTTTCAGGTCGATGATCTTCAGGAGAACTGGAAAAAGTTAGAGATGTAACCTGTAGAGAAAAACCTGTTACATCTCTAACTGTTTCCAGTTCTCACAAAGGGTCATCGAACTGAAACGTTAACTCTGTTTCTCTCTCCACAGATGCTGCCTGACCTGTTGAGTATTTCCAGCATTTTCTGTTTTTATTTCAGATTCCAACCGCAGTATTTTGATTTTAGCTTGAACTTTACACACAAAAAAAAATCCCCACTTAAATTTAAAAGTTCTACAACATGGAATTTTGTTTTGAAATGCCAATATGTTCATTGGCAGCAGAAAAAGATGCATCTCTAATATTTATGTTTCAAGTCTATCACAATCTCAGACGCTGCTCTTTCCTTCGAGAAGCAACAGTTCTCTACATCAGTTGTTTGGCTAACTCGAGGAAGCAATGTGGCTAAGAAGTTATTTTGAGATTACTGTGGTCATGGCTTCTTAATTCTGGCTCACAAGCAAAAAGCAGCAGCCACAAATATATTTAGCTGCACCAGTTGTCTGGCTGGTGCCTACCCGTCCAATATCCCACAGCGACAGATTGTCTGACACCAGGGAGTTGACACAATTCAACACAATCTTATCCAGCAGCAATGTTAAAAGTTGCGAAACATGACCCATTCTTGGTGTGATTGGATGGCATTGTCTGCTTCACTTGGAGGCGATATGTGTTGGCAGATGTTCATGATTTTATTTAGGGAAGGAAGAAACAAAGGGCTCAATTTTGGCCCATCCCTTTTTTCAGTGTACTTACCGGAGATGCGCCGCTTTTCTCCATTCAGATGTGCGCCGAAAGAATTCCTCCCCACTTTGGCCGCTGTCCAGCCTCCTCCCTGTGGTCACGCAGCGAGGCCAGTCCAGTCGAGGGTGAAGCCAGTGTCCTGCGCCAAAAACAGTGCCGGGACGTCTGCACATGCTCAATGGAGTGTCCGCGCATGCGCAGTAGCTCCTTGCCCCCAGCCTTGCTGTGTCTTGTGCCCCCGTGTCTTGCTGCAGCTGTTGTGTGTGGGACCCGATGCTGGCCAAATGTTGCTGTGAGTAGGGGTAGTTGATTTGAAGCTTTAATCATCTAGAAATCGCACTGGGAAGCCACTTGGCCAGGGCTAGGGGCGGGTGAGCAGGAGAACTGTTAGTGCTCCAGCCTGGATGATTTCCATCAGTTCTCCTGCCTGCCCGCCCCTAGCCCTGACCGAGTGGCCTCCCAGTGCGATCGATCCAGTATAATCATTGCAAACAATAGTTGTTTAAATTAGTTGAAATTAGGGCAATTTAATTCAACTATCTTTTACTTTTTTTATTTTTGTAGTTTAAGCTTCCATGAATGCTTCTGTTGTATAGTAAATTAACTTTGCAAAGTTTGTCATATGATGTCCTGCATATCTGTTTGATCCTATTCACATTCTTTAGTCATTAAATTTCTTTATTAGTGACCAAATTAAATTTTAATCTTTTGAAACTCACTCGGCTAGAGCTAGGGGCGGGCGGGCAGGAGAACTGATAGAAATCATCCAGCAGCAGCTATCAGTTCTGCTGGCCTCCCGCCCCTATCCCAGGCCGAATGGTCTCCGATGTACCTACCGGCGCTGATTTCTTAACTCTCCACAAGGGTTTTCTGAAGTGGCCACATATTCTGGTCTAAGTAGGTTTGGAGTAACTATTAACTGGCCAAAGTGGCCTAAATGGGCAGAACTGGTGTAGGTGGCTGGTAACGCCCCCTTTTGAGAAAAAAAACTAAACTAACTAAATCGTAACCAACTCACTTACACTGGTGCAAATTGAATGTGCGAAATGGGGATATTTAAGTTACGCCAGAAAAATCAAGTTACTCCAAAAACAAACGGAGCAACTCCTGCCCAAAATTGAGCCCTTCAAGTGGGATGGTTAAAGCTAGAAAAAGTATCAATACATTAATTGGTATGTTCTGTAAGGGAATTTTCTTGACGGAACTTTACTGGAAGTTTGGCAGAAGCCCCGTTTACTTGCATAAACAGGGTTCCTGCTGCACTCCCAGTGTAGTTATGGTGGTAGAGCAGGGGCAGCTCCGACAAAATTCCAGGCCCTAATCTTCCCTTTTACTTAAGATCCATTAGAGTTATAAAAGGAAATCTCATTTTTCATTCGTTTTGTTTTAATTCATATAGATGCTCCTGGGACAAAGTGTTTTTATTGGCATTGACCAAAGACAGCTATGGGCTGCTGGCTATCCAAGGTCCCTGGCAAGGTGTCCACATTCCAGTGGATTTGACAGTGTGATTTTAAGAAAAAACTTTACATAGTTGATTTAATCGGTCAGTGCTTTCAGGAGCAATTCAATACCTAATAAGGGAAAGAGATTCATCTCTTTGGACAGATGTGAACTCCAACTTGCCTTGATCTATTAATATCTTCATTAACGTACACTTCATGGCAACCAAAAGGAAATCTTTGGCTTTTAACTGTAGCTACAGCACAAGGTGTGCAAGGTCACTGCTCCATTGAACTTTTCATTCTTGTTCCTCCTAAACTCCAAATATGGCATACTGCATGCTCTTTCTCCACCTTGCAATCACAGTATTAAAATCAAAACCCATTTGCACAGTCACTCACTTAAACTCATTCTTTCCCAGAACCTCAAAACTGTTGGATTTCTTAATTCCCTCGTCTTCCCATCCTCCCCCACAATCTACAAGTTTTAAAATTCAACTTGGCATTACCTAATCACTACTTCCTGTCTTCTTTATGAAAGGATATTTACGAAAGGATATACTTGCTTTGGAGGCAGTTCAGAGAAGGTTCACTAGGTTGATTCTGGGGATGAGGGGTTGACTTATGAGGAAAGGTTGAGTAGGTTGGGCCTCTACTCATTGGACTTCAGAAGAATGAGAGGTAATCTTATCAAGAGGTAAGATTATGAGGGGGCTTGACAAGGTGGATGCAGAGAGGATGTTTCCACTGATGGGGGAGACTAAAACTAGAGGGCACGATCTTAGAATAAGGGGCTGCCCATTTAAAACTGAAATGAGGAGAAATTTCTTCTCTGAGGGTTGTAAATCTATGGAATTTGCTGCCTCAGAGAGCTGTGGAAGCTGGGACATTGAATAAATTTAAGACAGAAATAGACAGTTTCTTAAACGATAAGGGAATAAGGGATTATGGGGAGCGGGCGGGGAAGTGGAGCTGAGTCTATGATCAGATCAGCCATGATATTGAATGGCGGAGCAGGCTCGAGGGGCCGTATGGCCTACTCCTGCTCCTATTTCTTATGTTCTTATGTTCTTTCTTGGTCTTTCTTTTCTTAATCATCATCATCACTATCTACTAATTTGCCAAGTTTCATATCATCTGATACAAAAGGAACCCTAAGAACAATAATTTTATAATGCAGTGGCCTCAGTCCATCAGCATCAAGATGATGCCTCTTGGATTAGAAACATAGAAACGTAGAAAATAGATGCAGGAGTAGGCCATTCGGTCCTTCGAGCCTGCACCGCCATTCAATAAAATCATGGCTGATCATTCCTTCAGTACCCCTTTCCTGCTATTAGAAAGCCATTTTTGTAGATTATGTGAAAATTTGTTTTTTTTCATACCTAAAAGCTTTTTAATTATATATAGTATAGGGCGAGAATCTTTAATATTGTAGGATGAGTAATATTGGAGGGCAAGAATCTTTAATACTATTGAACAGGTATCTTTAATATTGTAGGGTGAGTATGTTTAATTTCTATAACTTTTATTCTTTTAATTTCAGCCGAGTGGAAAAGGCCCTCGCTTACCAGAGGTTTATTGCGTCATCAGTCGTCTGGGCTGTTTCACCCTCTTCTCAAAGGTAGAGTGTTACACGTTGAATGGCAAACTTTAGCTTATATTGACTTCTGCAGAAGATGTCAGAGAGATGAGGGTTTCCTGCTAATCAAGGATTAGGAGGCAGTTTCCCATCAGAGATCTGAAAAAAGTCAAATGTGGGATAGTTTTGCATGAATCACTTAGCCACTGTGTCTTACTATTTTCAGTAAATGCCACTAAATGGGCCCCAAGATGATCAATGCTTTCAACATGAACACAATGCACAAGATCAAGAATTAACACTCCTGAAAATCAAATTATTATTTGTGCATGCAGGCGCAGGCCATTAATCAAATATCATTTTCATATCCTAAATTATGCCCATACACTGTATGCAATGAGTTTATGCAACTATTGGCCCAGATTACAGTTATAATGATGTATAACATTATTTTCAAAACATTAATTTTTAATGAGATTGGCGGAATGAAGGTAATTATGAATAAATTTCAATTTCAGTTGTATGATTATTAGATTTTGGAATTCCATTTCATTCCATTAGCAGATTCCCTTTGTAAATGATTAAAATGGAATTCTGCTGGTATAATGGAGGACTGGGCCCACCTGATCCCAGGTGCCTGTGTCCCTGGGATCCGTGGACCATTATATGCTGCCCTCCGCCTTGAGGCCTGAGACCACAACTTTTCACAGGCTCAGCGCCAGGAGGTACTTTTGTAACCTTTCGCGGGTCGAAGGAGTACTGCGGAGGTACACTTCCAACAGCAGTGTTTAAGTCCAATGTTTTATTTGAAGTGCAGCTTACGTCAAAAAAGTGGTGTATCACTATATTAACCATATCTATAACTCATATCACCTTTAGTTGATAAAGTAAAAGCACTAGACTCATTTAGATATCATCAGTTACATATCATAGAATCATATCATCAATGTCTTGGCAATAGCCGAATATGGTTAGATTGGTACCAAGTTCCAAATCTGTTTCTTATGGAGTCACTAATGTTGCACACCATGCTGATATACGCAGGTTTGATTCTAATCAATGTTTTGGACCGTTTTGGGGTAAATTTTCATCTTTACTACTTGAGCAATGAGTTCAATGGATTGAAAAATGGATTGGTTCTATAACGGGAGCTCTGTTCTGCCAAATAACTATCCATGCAGAGAAAATGAAAATGTACCTTATTTTATCTGTGAGGAGTCTGCTGCGTTTAAAACTAAACAGTAAATGAATAAAAATGTTGTCAGTCTTAATCCAGGGCCAAAAGAAAGTCTTCAGTATGAATTTGCCAAACCTTTAGAGCAGACCAGCAGCAATCTGTAAAATGTGAGTGAGGGCCCTAAATCTCTTGATTTATATTAATTCCCAGAGAATGCCTCGAATTTCAAGCATCAATTCTGAAAATTCCTCCAACCATCACATGTGCAGCAAGTCATTCCTTCTACTATTTAATTGTGGGTTTCATTACCACTTATTCAAAGATCACATGATTTTCCAAAATAAAGATTTTTATAAATTTAACCCTCTCTCCAACCTATTCAGCTCTCCTGCTTGACTCAAGGCATTGGCTCTTGCAAGCATACAATTCCATTGAAAGAAAGAAGTACTTGCATTTTATATAGCACCTTACATGATCTATGGACATTCCAAAGTGCTTTACAACCAATGAAGTACTTTTGAAAAGTGGCCATTGTGGTAATGTAGGAAATGCGGCAGCCAATTTGCACACATCAAGCTGCCACAAACAGCAATAATATAAATGACCAGATAATCAATTTTAGTGGTCCTGAATAAGGGAGAAATATCATCCAGGATACTGGGAGATCTCCCCTGCCATGGGATCTTTTCAAGTGTAGACACTGTTGCAATATAGGAGCCAATCACTCTTTGCTACCTTGCCCAAATGATACTTAAGGGGTTGACTGTGGATGGGCAATGGCAGACATTTAGAGACCGCATGGATGAACTACAACAATTGTACATTCCTGTCTGGCGTAAAAATAAAAAAGGGAAGGTGGCTCAACCGTGGCTATCAAGGGAAATCAGGGATAGTATTAAAGCCAAGGAAGTGGCATACAAATTGGCCAGAAATAGCAGCGAACCCGGAGACTGGGAGAAATTTAGAACTCAGCAGAGGAGGACAAAGGGTTTGATTAGGGCAGGGAAAATGGAGTACGAGAAGAAGCTTGCAAGGAACATTAAGACGGATTGCAAAAGTTTCTATAGATATGTAAAGAGAAAAAGGTTAGTAAAGACAAACGTAGGTCCCCTGCAGTCAGAATCAGGGGAAGTCATAACGGGGAACAAAGAAATGGCAGACCAATTGAACAAGTACTTTGGTTCAGTATTCACTAAGGAGGACACGAACAACCTTCCGGATATAAAAGGGGTCAGAGGGTCTAGTAAGGAGGAGGAACTGAGGGAAATCCTTATTAGTCGGGAAATTGTGTTGGGGAAATTGATGGGATTGAAGGCCGATAAATCCCCAGGGCCTGATGGACTGCATCCCAGAGTACTTAAGGAGGTGGCCTTGGAAATAGCGGATGCATTGACAGTCATTTTCCAACATTCCATTGACTTTGGATCAGTTCCGATCGAATGGTTAGCCAATGTAACCCCACTTTTTAAAAAAGGAGGGAGAGAGAAAACAGGGAATTATAGACCGGTCAGCCTGACATCGGTAGTGGGTAAAATGATGGAATCAATTATTAAGGATGTCATAGCAGCGCATTTGGAAAGAGGTGACATGATAGATCCAAGTCAGCATGGATTTGTGAAAGGGAAATCATGCTTGACAAATCTTCTGGAATTTTTTGAGGATGTTTCCAGTGGAGTGGACAAGGGAGAACCAGTTGATGTGGTATATTTGGACTTTCAGAAGGCTTTCGACAAGGTCCCACACAAGAGATTAATGTGCAAAGTTAAAGCACATGGGATTGGGGGTAGTGTGCTGACATGGATTGAGAACTGGTTGTCAGACAGGAAGCAAAGAGTAGGAGTAAATGGGTACTTTTCAGAATGGCAGGCAGTGACTAGTGGGGTACCGCAAGATTCTGTGCTGGGGCCCCAGCTGTTTACACTGTACATTAATGATTTGGACGAGGGGATTAAATGTAGTATCTCCAAATTTGCGGATGACACTAAGTTGGGTGGCAGTGTGAGCTGCGAGGAGGATGCTGTGAGGCTGCAGAGTGACTTGGATAGGTTAGGTGAGTGGGCAAATGAATGGCAGATGAAGTATAATATGGATAAATGTGAGGTTATCCACTTTGGTGGTAAAAACAGAGAGACAGACTATTATCTGAATGGTGACAGATTAGGAAAAGGGGAGGTGCAACGAGACCTGGGTGTCATGGTACATCAGTCATTGAAGGTTGGCATGCAGGTACAGCAGGCGGTTAAGAAAGCAAATGGCATGTTGGCCTTCATAGCGAGGGGATTTGAGTACAGGGGCAGGGAGGTGTTGCTACAGTTGTACAGGGCCTTGGTGAGGCCACACCTGGAGTATTGTGTACAGTTTTGGTCTCCTAACCTGAGGAAGGACATTCTTGCTATTGAGGGAGTGCAGCGAAGGTTCACCAGATTGATTCCCGGAATGGCGGGACTGACCTATCAAGAAAGACTGGATCAACTGGGCTTGTATTCACTGGAGTTCAGAAGAATGAGAGGGGACCTCATAGAAACGTTTAAAATTCTGACGGGTTTAGACAGGTTAGATGCAGGAAGAATGTTCCCAATGTTGGGGAAGTCCAGAACCAGGGGTCACAGTCTAAGGATAAGGGGTAAGCCATTTAGGACTGAGATGAAGAGAAACTTCTTCACCCAGAGAGTGGTGAAGCTGTGGAATTCTCTACCACAGAAAGTTGTTGAGGCCAATTTACTAAATATATTCAAAAAGGAGTTAGATGTAGTCCTTACTACTAGGGGGATCAAGGGGTATGGCGAGAAAGCAGGAATGGGATACTGAAGTTGCATGTTCAGCCATGAACTCATTGAATGGCGGTGCAGGCTAGAAGGGCCAAATGGCCTACTCCTGCACCTATTTTCTATGTTTCTATGTCACACATGTGCCTTCCAGCAGGGGTCACTGAATAGCTATCAGGAACATGGCGCCTGGCTGATTTCCCTACTGATATCTAGATCAGCAGTACTGATGCAGTCAAGTAATCAAGTACTGATCATGGATGATGATGATTATCTGTAAAGCATGCACTCCCATGTTCTGCCACCAGGGAGCTCATTCCCTGAAGTCCCAAGGGATACCAGCATCCCTTGGGAGCACTGTATATAAACCGGCCACCAATGCCTGTTCCTCACTCTGGAGTGTCTTATTAAAGACTGAGGTCAGTGTAACTTTAACCTCCCTGTGTACAGCCTCATCTGTGTTCGGAACACAATAACTGGCGACGAGTATATGAATCCATCGCAAAGATGCAGCAGACTGTGGGCATCCTGGAGAAGATCTCGGAGGGTGAGGACTGGGAAGCCTATGTTGAACGGCTAGACCAGTACTTTGTAGCCAACGAGCTGGACGGAGAAGGAAGCGCTGCAAAAAGGAGAGCGATCCTCCTCACGGTCTGCGGGGCACCGACCTACAGCCTCATGAAGAATCTTCTGGCTCCGGTGAAACCCACAGATAAGTCATATGAGGAGCTGTGTACACTGGTTCGGGAGCATCTTAACCCGAGGGAGAGCGTGCTGATGGCGAGGTATCGGTTCTACACGTGCCAGCGATCTGAAGGTCAGGAAGTGGCGAGCTACGTCGCCGAGCTAAGGCAACTTGCAGGACAATGTGAGTTTGATGGGTACCTGGAGCAAATGCTCAGAGACTTTTTGTACTGGGCATTGGCCACGAGACCATCCTACGAAAACTTTTGACTGTAGAGACACCGACCCTCGCACAGGCATTTATGTCCACCAGTGATAACACCAAACAAATCTCTCAGCACACAAGTGCTACCAATGTTCACAAATTAATTGGAACTGTGTTTGCGAGCAGAAATGTACAGGGCAGAACACACAAGTCTGCAACTGCCAGCAGGCCTCAGGTGACCCAGATGACTCAGACTCCCCAACAAAGGATGAATGCAAGGCAATTCACACCTTGTTGGCGTTGTGGAGGCTTCCATTCAGCCTATTCATGCCGCTTCAAATGGTATGTTTGCAAGAGCTATGGAACAATGGGGCACCTCCAACGAGCTTGCAGACGAGCTGCAAGCTCTGCAAAACCTGCTAACCACCACATGGCAGAGGAAGATCGGTCCATGGTGGATCAAAACAATTTCAGAGAGAGGAGGCCAGATGCTGAAGTACACGGGGTGCACACATTTTTGACGAAATGTCCACCTCTAATGTTAAACATAAAAGTTAATGGCTTACCCGTAGCCATGGAACTGGACACTGGCGCTTGCCAATCCATCATGAGTAAAAAGATGTTTGACAGACTGTGGTGCAACAAGGCACTCAGACCAGCCCTGAGCCCCATCCACACGAAACTGAGAACGTACACCAAAGAGCTTATCACTGTCCTGGGCAGCGCCATGGTCAAGGTCACCTACGAGAGCACGGTGCATGAACTGCCACTCTGGATTGTCCCGGGCGATGGCCCCACACTGCTTGGAAGGAGCTGGCTGGGCAAAATCCACTGGAACTGGGATGACATCCGAGCGCTATCACATGTCGATAAGGCCTCATGTACCCAGGTTCTCAACAAATTTCCTTCCCTTTTTGAGCCAGGCATTGGAAACTTTTCCGGGGCGAAGGTGCGGATCCACTTGGTCCCAGAGTCACGACCCATTCACCACAAGGCGTGAGCGGTACCTCACCTGATCAGGGAGTGAATGAAAATCGAGCTGGACAGGCTCAACGCGACGGCATCATCTCCCCAGTGGAATTCAGCGAGTGGGCCAGCCCGATTGTTCCAGTACTCAAAAGTGATGGCACAGTCAGGATTTGCGGTGATTAAAAAGTAACTATTAATCATTTCTCACTACAGGACCAATACCCGCTACCTAAGGCAGACGACCTATTTGCGACGCTGGCAGGAGACAAGATGTTCACCAAGCTCGACCTGACTTCGGCCTACATGATGCAGGAGCTGGAGGAGTCTTCGAAGAGCCTCACCTGCATCAACACGCACAAGGGACTGTACATCTACAACAGATGCCTGTTTGGAATTCGGTCGGCTGCAGCGATCTTCCAGAGAAACATGGAGAGCCTACTCAAGTCGGTACCATGCATGGTGGTCTTTCAGGACGACATATTGGTCACGGTTCGGGACACCGCCGAGCACCAACAAAACCTGGAGGAGGTCCTCCAGCGACTGGATCGCGTAGGGCTGTGTCTGAAGAGGGCGAAATGCGTCTTCATGGCAACAGAAGTGGAGTTTTTGGGGAGAAAGATCGCGGCGGACGGCATTCGGCCCACAGACGCCAAGACAGAGGCTATCAGGAACGCGCCCAGGCCACAGAACGTCATGGAGCTGCGGTCGTTCCTGGGACTCCTCAACTATTTTAGTAACTTCCTACCGGGGTTAAGCACCCTTTTAGAGCCCCTACATGGATTATTGCGTAAAGTTGAGAACTGGGTATGGGGAAAAAAAACCAAGTAATTGCTTTTGAGAAAGCCAGAAACATTCTATGCTCCAACGAGCTGCTTGTATTGTATAACCCGTGTAAAAGACTTGTGCTAGCATGTGAAGCGTCGTCGTATGGAGTCGTGTGTGTATATTACAACAAGCTAACATTGCGGGGAAGTTGCAACCTGTCACCTATGCTTCCAGGAGCTTATCTAAGGCCGAGAGAACCGACAGCATGATTGAGAAAGAGGCATTAGTGTGTGTGTTTGGGGTAAAGAAAATGCATCAGTACCTGTTTGGCCTCAAATTTGAGCTGGAAACCGATCACAAGCCCCTCACATCCCTAGTCGCTGAAAACAAGGGGATAAATACTAATGCCTCAGCCCGCATACAAAGGTGGGCACTCACGCTATCAGCGTATAACTATACCATCCGCCATAGGCCAGGCACCGAGAACTGTGTGGATGCTCTCAGTCGGCTACCATTGCCCACCACGGGGGTGGAAATGGTGCAGCCTGCAAACTTGTTGATGGTGGCACAGCCCGCAGACTTGCTGATGGTCATGGAAGCATTTGAAAATGATAAATCACCTGTCATGGCCCGCCAGATTAGGACTTGGAGAAGCCGAGATCCTCTGCTGTCCCTAGTAAAAAATTGTGTACTGCATGGGAGCTGGGCCAGCATCCCCGTTGAAATGCAAGAGCTAATCAAGCCGTTCCAACGGCAAAAGGACGTGCTGTCCATTCAGGCAGACTGCCTGTTGTGGGGTAACGGTGTAGTGCTACCCAAAAAGGGCAGGGAGATGTTCATCTCGGATCTCCACAGCACACACCCGGGTATAGTAATGATGAAAGCGATAGCCAGACCCCACGTGTGGTGGCCCGGTATCGACTCTGACTTGGAGTCCTGTATACGGCAATGCAGTATGTGTGCTCAGTTGAGCAACGCGCCCAGAGAGGCACCACTAAGTTTGTGGTCCTGGCCCTCCAGACCATGGTCGATGATCCATGTCGACTATGCGGGCCCGTTTCTCGGTAAAATGTTCCTGGTGGTGGTGGATGCTTTTTCAAAATGGATTGAATGTGAAATAATGTCGGGAAGCACCGCCACCGCCACCATTGAAAGCCTGAGGGCCATGTTTGCCACCCACGGCCTGCCTGACATACTGGTCAGTGACAATGGGCCATGTTTCACCAGTGCCGAATTTAAAGAATTCATGACCCGCAATGGGATCAAACATGTCACCTCGGCCCCATTTAAACCAGCCTCCAATGGGCAGGCAGAGCGGGCAGTACAAACCATCAAACGGAGCCTTAAATGAGTCACAGAAGGCTCGCCCCAAACCCACCTGTCCCGAGTACTGCTCAGCTACCGCACGAGACCCTACTCACTCACAGGGGTGCCACCGGCTGAGCTACTCATGAAAAGGACACTTAAAACCAGACTCTCGCTGGTTCACCCCAACCTGCATGATCAGGTAGAGAGCAGGCGGCAGCAACAAAATGTAAACGATGGTCTCGCCACTGTGTCGTGGGAAATTGATCTGAATGACCCTGTGTATGTGCTAAACTATGGACATGGTCCCAACTGGATCGCGGGCACGGTGATATCTAAAGAAGGGAGTAGGGTGTTTGTAGTCAAACTAGACAATGGACAAATTTGCAGAAAGCACCTGGACCAAACGAGGCTGCGGTTTACAGACTGCCCTGAACAACCCACAGCAGACACCACCTTTTTCGAGCCCACAAACACACACCCAAAGGATCAACAACACCACCACCAGGAAATCGAACCCATCACACCCAACAGCCCAGCAAGGCCAAGCTCCCCCAGCAGCCCTGCAGGGCCAACAACACTCCAGCCCAGCGAGGGCACAGCCAACATACCAGAAAAGACAATTGTACCGAGGCGGTCCACCAGGGAAAGAAAGGCTCCCGACCACCTCACCTTGTAAATAGTTTTCACTTTGACTTTGGGGGGGAGTGATGTTGTGTATCTGTAAAGCATGCACTCCCATGTTCCACCACCAGAGAGCGCATCCCCTGAAATCCCAAGGGATCCCAGCATCCCTTGGGAGCACTGTATATAAGCCGGCCCCTGAGGCCTGTTCCTCACTCTGGAGTGTCTTAATAAAGACTGAGGTCACTGTTACTTTAACCTCCCTGTGTGCAGTCTCATTTGTGTTCGGAACACAATATGGAAGACCAAGGAAGCGATAGCTGAAATCAAAACCGAGAACTCTCAGCGGGTCGGGCAGCATCTGTGGAGAGAAAAACAAAGTTAACGTTTTGGGTCGACGAACTTTTGTCAGAACTGGAGAGTGTTCGAAAAGAGCACATTCTTAGCACTGAAAGGGGGAGGGGAAGAAAAAACAAAAGGGAAGGTCTGTGATAGGGTGGAAGACAGGAGAGATTAGAGAGACAAAAGGGATGATGGGCTGAATTGAAATGGTAATGCCAGAAGTTAGAAAAAGGTTAATCTGGATAGGATGTGATTGGCGGAGTAATGACCAGCTGCTATACAAGGATAAAAAAAAGAAAAGAAAGAAAAAAATCCATAAGATACGGGGGGGTGGGGGTGCGGGGAAGTGAGCCAAAGATAGTCAGATGTTATACTCTGAAATTGTGGAACTCGATGTTGAGTCCAGAAGGCTGTAAAGTGCCTAAACGAAAGATGAAGTGCTGTTTCTCGAGCTTACTTTGAGCTTCATTGGAACAGTGCAGGAGTCTGAGGATGGAGATATCAGAGTGGGCGAGGAGCGGGGAATTAAAGTGACAGGTGACCGGAAGCTCAGGGTCACACTTACGGACTGAACAGAGATGTTCAGCAAAGCGGTCACCCAATCTACACTTGGTCTCCCCAATGTAGGGGAGACCACATCGTGAGCAGTGAATACAGAATACTAAGTTGAAAGAAGTATAAGTAAATCGTTGTTTCACCTGGAAGGAGTATTTGGGGCTCTGGATAGTGGGAAGGGAGGAGGTAAAAGGGCAGGTGTTGCATCTCCTACGCTTGCACGGGAAGGTGCCCTTGGGAAGGGGAGGGGGTGCTGGGGGTGACTGCGGAATGGACCAGGGTGTCGCAGAGGGAGCGGTCTCTTCGGAACGCTGAGAGGGGGAGGGGAAGATGTGATTGGTGCTGGGATCATGCTGGAGATGGCGGAGGATGATCCGTTGAACATGGAGGCTGGTGGGGTGAAAGGTGAGTTCAAGAGGAACCCTATCGTGGTTCTGAGAGGGAGGGGAAGGAATGAGAGTAGAGGTGTGGGAAATAGAACGGACACAGTCAAGGGCCATGTTAACCACGCCAGATGGGAATCCCCGGATGAGGAAAAAGGAAAGCATGTCAGAGGCACTAGTGTGAAAGATGGTGTTGTCAGAGCAGATGTGACGGAGACGGAGAAACTGGGAGAATGGAATGGAGTCCTTACCGGATGCGGGGTGGGAGGAAGTGTAGATCATGTAGCTGTGGGAGTCAGTGGGCTTATAGTGGATACTGGTCGAAAGCCTATCCCCAGAGATGGATACAGAGAAGTCGAGGAAGGGAAGGGAAGAGTTGGAGATGGACCATATGAAGGTGAGGGAAGGGTGGAAACTGGACGCAAAGTGAATGAAATTTTCAAGTTCAGGGCGAGAGCAGGAAACGGCACCGATACTGTCATCAATGTACCGGAAAAAGAGGTGAGGGAGGGGACCCGAGTAGGACTGGAACAAAGAATGTTCCACATATCCCACAAAAAGGAAGGCATAGCTGGACAAAAAATCTGCAAAAGGACATAGACAGGCTAAGTGAGTGGGCAAAAATTTGGCAGATGGGGTATAATGTTGGAAAGTGAGGTCATGCACTTTGGCAGAAAAAAATCAAAGAGCAAGTTATTATTTAAATGGAGAAAGATTGCAAAGTGCTGCAGTACAGCGGGACCTGGAGGTACTTATGCATGAAACACAAAAGGATAGTATGCAGGTACAGCAAGTGATCAGGAAGGTCAATGGTATCTTGGCCTTTATTGCAAAGGGGATGGAGTATAAAAGCAGGGAAGTCTTGCTACAGTTATACAGGGTATTGGTGAGGCCACACCTGGAATACTGCGTGCAGTTTTGGTTTCCATACTTACGAAAGGGTATTCTTGCTTTGGAGGCAGTTCAGAGAAGGTTCACTCGGTTGATTCCAGAGATGAAAGGGTTGACTTATGAGGAAAGATTGAGTAGGTTGGGCCTCTACTCATTGGAATTCAGAAGAATGAGAGGTGATTTTATCGAAACGTATAAGATTATGAGGGGGCTTGACAAGGTGGATGCAGAGAGGATGTTTCCACTGATGGGGGAGACTAGAACTAGAGGCCATGACCTTAGAATAAGGGGCCGCCCATTTAAAACTGAGATGAGGAGAAATTTCTTCTCTGAGGGTTGTAAATCTGTGGAATTCGTTGCCTCAGAGAGCTGTGGAAGCTGGGACATCGAATAAATTTAAGACAGAAATAGTTTCTTAAACGAAAAGGGAATAAGGGGTTATGGGGAGCGGGCAGGTAAGTGGACCTGAGTCCATAATCGGATCAGCCAGGATCGTATTAAATGGCGGAGCAGACTCGAGGGGCCGTATGACCTACTCCTGCTCCTATTTCTTATGTTCTTATGACCCATGTGGGTTCGCATAGCAACACCTTTAATTTGGAGAAAGTGAGTGGAGTTAAAGGAGAAGTTGTTCAATGTGAGAACAAGTTCAGCCGGGCGGAGGAATGTGGTGGTGGTTGGGCCTCTGCTCGGGGAAGAAGCGGAGCGTCCTCAGGCCGTCCTGGTGGGGGATGGAAGTGTAGAGGGATTGGATGTCCATGGTGAAAAGGAGACGGTTGGGTCAGGAAACTGGAAACTGTTAAAGTGACGGAGGGTGTCGGAGGAGTCGTGGATGTAGGTGGGAAGAGAGTGGGCAAGGGGAGAAAAAATATAGTTAAGATAGGCAGAGATAAGTTCTGTGGGGCAAGAACAGGCTCAAACAGTGGGTCTACCGGGACAGTCCTGTTTGTGGATCTTGGGAAGGAGGTAGATGCGGGCTGTGCAGGGTTGGGGAACTATGAGGTTGGTGGCTGTGGAGGGAAGATCTCCAGAGGAGATGAGGTCAGTGACGGTCTGGGAAATGATGGCTTGATGTTCAGTAATGGGGTCATGGTCCGGGGGAGGTAGGAGGAGGTGTCAGAGAGTTGGTGATCAGCCAAACAACAGCACCACCCTTGTCAGCAGGTTTGATGACAAGGTTGGGGTTGGATCTGAGCAAGTGGAGTGCTGCAATTTCAGAGGGAGGGAGGTTGGAGTGAGTGAGGGGAGCAGAGAAATTGAGATGGCCAGTGTCCTGTTGGCAGTTTGCAATGAAGCGGTCTAGAGAGGGTAAGAGGCCAGAGGGAGGGGTCGAGGTAGAGCGAGAATTCTGAAAATGTGAGAAAGGGTCAGCTGTATGGGGGGGGAAGACTCCTGGCCGATGAGGTGGGCACGGAGGCGAAGGCGGCTGAAAAAGAGCTCAGCAGCGTGCCGAACTTGAAATTCATTGAGGTGGGGGCGTAAGGGGATGAAGCTCAGGCCTTTGCTTAGGACTGATCGTTCGGGGTCAGAGAGGGGAAGGTCAGTGGGGATAGTGAAAACACGGCGGGGGTGGGATTGGAAGAAGGGATGGGATCAGAGGGAAGTATGGGGGAAGAAGGTTCCGGAGGGGCATTGGTGTCCAAGAGTTGTTGAAGTTTACGATCCTTGATACCTGAAAGGAAGGAAAAAAGTTTTTGGTTAAAGTGCCGGATGAGGTGAAGGATGAAATGGAACTGCAGACCAGGACAGCTGAGAGATAGAGTGAGTCAGTGCTGCTGAAGAGAGAGGGCGAGAGCGTGCATGTGGTGGTGTACAGGTCCCAGGATGTGGGCAGTGGTTTGAGGAATGTTGAATATCTCGGAGATATCTGTAATCCTGGGTGGATCCAAAACATGAGGGGTGGGAATCCACGTGGATTAAGTCTGAGGCGGAAACAATTACTGAGGAAAGAGACGTGGCTGTGAAAGTGAGTCTTGGCAGATATTCGATCAAACACGAGAAGGGAAACAGAAAGCAAGGTAAAAGAGACAAATGGAAATCCCGTCTGAGGGAAGAGCAGAACGTCCTTAGGTGGGCATTCCTAGAAGAGAAGTGGCAGTGAATTAAACACTAACACAAAAACAAAATACTGCCGTTACTGGAATCTGAAATAAAAACAGAGAATGCTGGAACTCTCAGCAGATCGTGTCAGGGGATGACCCTTCGTCAGAACTGCCACATGTTCGAAAAGAACACATTCTTAAAGGGGGAGGGGAAGAAAGAACAAAAGGGAAGGTTGGTGTTGGGTGGAAGGCAGGAGAGATTAGAGATAGCTGATGCACTTAGCATAATTATACAAATCTCTTTGGAAATAGAAGTTGTACTAAAGATCTGAAGGGTGAAAAATCTTACACCTCTGTTCAAGAAAGGGAAAAGGGATTAGCACAGAAATTATAGGCAAATTAGTCTTACCTTGGTTATGTGAAATTCTAGGCCTGGGTTTTGCACCTCTGCACTCTCTACCCGTTAAAGTGAAAGGGCACAAAACTGAGCTGGGAATTGCAGAAGCAACAAACCCAGGCCCTCGAGTCTATAATACGGGATGTTAGATTAGAGACACGGACTAATCCGGACACGCAGCATGTATTTGCAATGGTTAGACTCATTTAATTGAATACTTTGAGGAAGCCAAACTGTATAGATAAAAGGAATTCAATGGACGTTGTATATCTGGATTTTCAGAAGGCCATATAAGAGACTGGTGACATAAATTAATTAACAAGGTATTTAAAGAGAATGTAGCTGCCCCTAATGGCTAGGAAATAAAAACAAAGAGTAGGTGTAAATGGATGACTTTTTGGATTGATGGGTAATGGTTAAAAGAAAATGGATTATAGATTGAGGATTAGTAATAGTAGAATGAAGAAATTTTTATACAGAGAAATATTAGAACATGGAATGCATCACCATAAGTGACTTCTGTGTCAGAGGGTATATCATTTGAAAGGGAATCGGAATAGTATTTGAAAAGGTACAATAGAAAAGAATATGGGAAAGAGCAGGAAAACTGGATTGGAGTGGTCGGCTCCAGTTGAAGAGCTAGAACTAGCAGAGGATTCCTTCTATGCTGTAAATTCTATGACCATACAAATGCATTGAGGTCTGAGGTCCCCAATTTGAAAACTTATGCATCATAATGCCAGCCAGCCCCTGATATGATGGTATTCCTGATTCTGAACTAGCCACCATATATGTTAATTCCAGGACTGCCTGCAATGCAGTCTTACTGAATTTACATTGGTGTTCCAGAAAGTGGCACCTGTCCATTACATGTAACAAATGAGATTCACTATCGAAGGGTGTCCCTACAATACCATATTTGTAGGGCACTAGAAATACTGAAGGGTGGTCACCTCCAAGGAATCTGAGATGTAAGCATACAAAATGTTTCAAACGTTCAAACAATTCTCTATGCATGCAGTCAGACTGGCATGGTCTCGTCATAATTTTCTTGGGATTTATTGATAATGAAAGGCTGTCTTTGCTCATGGTTAGAAAGTTGAAAAAACGTCTCATTTTAATTTATTTGTCTCAAAATGCTGATGCTGTCTTTTTGGTGCCTACTCCATCATTTGAAGCTAGAACCCTCAAGCTGCTTAACTGGTCTTCTCAAACACTGCACAACTACCTTAGCAACCTCTTTGTAATTTTCTTGCAAAGTTCAACATTTCTGTTCAGACATAATTACTCTTCCTCTGGTTGCAATCTTTAATCTGGTTCAATTTAAAACCAGAATTTTTAGTCCACAGTGTTTGAAAGGAAACTTTGTGTAAGGACCATGTTGTAAGTTTTGAAGTAGAGCCGACAGAGAGTTTCCTCTGAGGAAAGAAAATGCGAAAAGGCGACGTCTCCGAGGGGACCTTATAAAATGCTTATTTGGTTGGAGAAGATAAGCCCGGAAGAGTACTTGCGGATTTACCACGGCAACATGACGAGACTCACAGCTGCAAAGCAGTTTAGGGCAGGCACCCTAAAATATCTTTGCACAGATGGTGATGAACAGTTAGAGCAGGTTGCCAGGAATAGTGGCTGAGACCAGGACATTGAAATCATTTAAGAAACAGCTAGGAGCTCGTCTTCTGGAAGGGCGAAATTAGAATGAGTCAGATTTCTTTCTTCAATCAAACCCATCTTGTAATTTTTTTTTGTAATTGCACAGATGAAACAATTTTTAGACCCTATGTAAACGGACATTGGCGACTCATTAATGGAGAAGGGTGAAGTCAGTGGTTTATGTATCTCAAAGTTAAATTATCTGAAGCTCATGAGAAGCCAAGCTATTTCAATAAGAGGGCAGAGACATTGTGATTAACCCTTTTGCAAATATGTTAATCTGTCAGAGTTGAAGTTTTGTTTACTTTATTTTCTTCAGTTTTCCCCTCATCTATTCCCTTCCTCCCTTATCTTCTTGCCATCGCCATGCATTCTCTTCCAGAATGGTAGGCCTAGATTTTCCGATCAGCGCTATCTCAATGCGAACCAACTTAACTTGAATGGGCTAACATTGTTGTTAACATTATGGTATTTTGAAAATCTAGACTATCAAGTTCTCTGTTGGCATCTGTCATCAAAACTGGTACATGCTGAGTTGATGGGATGTCATCTTCTAAGCACTTGTTTGTTGGACAAATCCTCTATTTATCAGTGGCTTTTCCCAAATTTAAAGCTTGCTTTCACAACTGCTGGTAGACACTCAGGATCACATGACACAGGACCTTTCACAAAAAATGTGCATCAAAATACACAAGGCTATGTGAAAATCTCACCGTGTTGGGGTTCTCGGGTTGAGGATCAGTAGGTATGTTCTATATACTTCGTTATATAGAAAAAAGTACAGTGAATGCTGGCATAGTGTCTCAGCTATGTCACTTATGAGGCAGTGGTTTTGGTGGCAAGTGGGGCGTGGGCCTCCCGAAAATGGCGGCCAGGCGGCGGTGTCAAGCGGCCGCTGACTACCGGTCCAATGGCTGTTGCCAGCGACATTCACCTCGGGGGGTTTTCTGCTGGTCCCCACTTCCGCCCCGTTGCTGCTGACCATCCGAAGTGTGTCATCAAAGGGCGCACCTCCATGGCACCCCTTCCGCGAAATTTAGCTGGAAAAATCATAGATCTGCCGCGTGGTGCCCCCGAAAGTCTTTTTTGCCGGTGCACCTTCCTTTCACTCAGTGAGCCACGACAGTGTGGTGGCCCTCCAAGGGGAAGGCACATTGCCATGGCGGCCATGTTTTTTTTGCCAGCCGACTTCCTGATTGGCCGGACAATTATGGCCCTGGGTTCAGCCGGGCCGCCAGCAGGCAGCCTGGGACCCCCTCTTGGGTGCCAGGCCGGTGGCCCGGCTAAAACCCTCCCTGGTGGCTTGGTGGGCCGAAGCTAAATAATCGCTGGTTCTCTCCCTTTTAAATGAGGAGAGAGATGTGGTGACACATTGACAGCAGCTCCGCTCCGCTGCTGAGTGACAGTGATGGAAACTCCGTCCTGCCCCTCACCAGCACTTACCCCATTACCACCGACTTCCAGTCAGCTCCAAAAAAATTGCCAAAGAGCTAAAAATCAATCAAGAGTCCACCTGGTCTGACGTGACGGTAAAAACACTTTGAAAACGGTAGGTGTGCCAGGTTTCCAGCAACGGTGAATTTCTACCACTTGATTTCAAGACAGCTAAATAAAAAATACTACTTAGCAGTAACACTTCAGCAATAGAATTAGCCCAATTGTGTTGCTGGCAAGACAGAGACTATATATGTCAACATTGAGCATTGGGCTCATGGTGATGAGAATGATCATTCTTATCCTCAGCGTAATTTACCTTCCAATTTAACTACCTACTACCTAACATTGGCAAGGGAGTATGAGAAGACACAAAGAAAGGTTTATTGAAATGATCTCCAAGATGCTACAATATGAGCTTTCAACCCTCGACTAGTATTCATCAATGAAGATGGGCAGGAGATCATAAGGCTGTGTTTGACACTGCAGATATTCAGCTGTAGAGTCCTAACTATATTGGAATGAGTACTGAGGTACATATTAGGTGTGTCTCATACAAGTGATTGAAACGGTTTATATGATCCCAATGTTGGAAAAATGAATAGACCGCCTTCGTTCCAACCAGGCCGTCAGGTTGCAGGCTGGCTACAGGGTGACAAGGGCTGTCCTCGTCAGACTTGGCCATTAACTCCAGTCAGGTACCCGGACACAGCTGTAGAGCACACCTACAACAAGAGCTACATTGTCACCAGAATTGTCATCGTGCAGGCAATTGGCCTGCTCAAGAAACACTTCCACTGCCTCAACCATTTGGGAGAAGCTTTGCAGTACAGCCCTGAGTGGGTATCCAGATTTGTAGTTGCCCGCTGCATTCACCATAACTTGGCCATCATGAGGGACCAGCCCATACTTTCTTACCTGGCTTTACCTGACCTTAGAGCAATTAATGTCACGAGAAATGTTCCATTTTTCCCAGCACTAGTATCACACTGATAAACACAAAGTTTGCAATTTGTTTTATTGATATTACATTCATATTTCTGCAGCTGATGATTTACATCGTGCAACATGGTCAAACATAGAAACATAGAAAATAGGTGCAGGAATAGGCCTTTCGGCCCTTCGAGCCTGCACCGCCATTCAATGAGTTCATGGCTGAACATGCAACTTCAGTACCCCATTCCTGCTTTCTCGCCATACCCCTTGATCCCCCTAGTAGTAAGGACTTCATCTAACTCCTTTTTGAATATATTTAGAGAATTGGCCTCAACAACTTTCTGTGGTAGAGAATTTCACAGGTTCACCACTCTCTGGGTGAAGAAGTTTCTCCTCATCTCTGTCCTGAATGGCTTACTCCTTGTCCTTAGACTGTGTCCCCTGGTTCTGGACATTCCCAACATTGGGAACATTCTTCCTGCATCTAACCTGTCTAAACCCGTCAGAATTTTAAACGTTTCTATGAGATCCCCTCTCATTCTTCTGAACTCCAGTGAATACAAGCCCAGTTGATCCAGTCTTTCTTGATAGGTCAGTCCCGCCATCCCGGGAATCAGTCTGGTATTTTGACTAAATGGAGCACCGTACCGGTTATAGCATTATGAAAAGGTATGTTATTAAAGTCACAGTTCACATGACATAGTGTCCACAACCTATGTATTGATCACATCTAAAGGAATTTCTTAAACTACCGTCACTGGTTCAATATCCTGTGCACTTGCCTATTTACAGCTATAACTATTTCAAATCAGGACAAGAGTATTTTTTAACAATGCTTTCAATTATTTTTATTTGGATGTATTTTTCCCAACTGTTGCCATGAAATTGATAATGTTGGTGTTTAATCGCGTACAATTAAGATCCTTTTCCATCATCACTCACGGGGACCAAAGCGTTGAACATTCTTGGCTGGATGCACCACCGGATATTCAGTTGTTAAGGATGAAAGGTTCAGTGATTGCCCCTGTCCCACCAGGGGCTAGTTTGCCCACAGCTGCAACTCCACTTCAGTAGAAAATCTTGGACATATTCCAAATCTATAACTGGAACTTTTGTTGGCTTTGGCCTTTATAAACATTAGCCAGGAGAATACTGACTGCGTGAACCAAGGCCATTGTGTGTTTGGGCAAAATGTCTACCAAATGAAGTTAATACATTGTTTCAAAATGTGTGGGAAAAGCTTATTTCTAGGATGATTTATGGGGAACAAACAGTCAGATAAATATCTACCTGGAAAAATCAAGCATAAGAAATACTTAACTGGACTAAGTTGAAAATGGATCTGGCCCAGGTGGATGGAAGTCAAACATTGTTAGGCAGAACAGTAACTGAACAATTGGAGGAGATGGTTTGGGTACAGAGTTGAAACACTGAGAGGGAAAGAATCATAGAAAACTTACAGCACAGAAGGAGGCCATTCGGCCCGTCGTACCTGTGCTGGCTCTTAGAAAAGCAGCTGTGCTTAGTCCCACATCCCCGCTTTTTATCCATAACCCTATAAATTCCTCATCCGCAAGGACCTGCTCAACTCCCTTTTAAAATTATTTATGGAATTAACTACCACCACCTACTCCGAGAGAGAGCGTTCCAGATCCCGACAACTCTCTGCATAAAAAAACTTTCTCCTCTAGATCTTTTGCCAATGATTTTGAATCTATGACCTCTGGTTATTGGCCCACCCACCAGAGGGATTAGTTTTCAGAGTGACTATTTATACTGGCCTTTTTCTGTCCTTCTGCGCCCTCTGGACTCGCATCCGACATCTCCCACCCGAAACCGGAACCGGAGGTGGGACCCCGCAATTGACCATGTTGTTCCTCCGAGCCTGCGGGCAATGGAGAGAGAGGCGGCAGACGGGGGAGAGAGAGGCGGGCGGGAGCGGTGGGGGTGGGGGGAAGAGAGAGAGGCGGGCGGGGGCGGGGGGAAGAGAGAGAGAGGTGCGGTGGGCGAGGGAGAGAGAGAGAGAGAGAGAGACATGGGGGAGGGGGGGAAGAGAGACACGGGGGAGGGGGGGAAGGCAGACACGGGGGAGGGGGGGAAGAGAGACACGGGGGAGGGGGGGGAAGAGAGACACGGGGGAGGGGGGGGAAGAGAGACACGGGGGAGGGGGGAAGAGAGACACGGGGGGGGGGGAAGAGAGAGACACGGGGGGAAGAGAGAGACACAGGGAGGGAGGAAAGAGAGAGAGGCACGGGGGGGGAAACGAGAGAGAGAAACAGGGGGAGGGAAGAGAGACAAAAAGGAGAGAGAGAGAGACAGACACAGCGGGGGGAGAGTGAGGGAGCGGGGAAGTGGGAGAGGGGATCGGAGTGGAGAGAGGGAACTCTGGGAAGACGGATCATATTCTTCCAACCTTCTTTACACCCACACCCAATTTCTTGGAAAATTTGGTGCATGTGTTACAAGAGACATGGTTGGAGTGGATGAAATCCAGAAGTCACGACACTGTCACCATTCACTTCATACCAATAAACCTGTTAACAATCCATGACTCACAGACAATGCCCCATCTATGGCTACTTTGGCTGGGGAAGGCATGCACTGGGGTAAGGGACTTTGGCTGGAAATTAGGGAGGTTTTTGCTGGGTTGGTGGAGATCGATCCTCTCTGGCTTCTGAAGTCAGAATGGATCGAATTACACTTTGCAAAGTCAGTCAGAACTTGGACTGGGCGGTTCCAATTACACATTCCAGAGAAATTTCTGAGTGTGGTTTATCCTCCAAGGGGATCAATCAGCAATCTGGTCATATGATCATGGAGAGCCAATTGGAGACAATGCGGCCATTTTGACAGGACAAACATTTGCGTCCAATAGTTTTTCTCCATCTACTCTATCAAAACCTCTCATCATCCTGAAAACCTCTATTCGGTCACCTCTTACCTTCTGTGTTCCAAGGAGAACAGTCCTAACTTTTTCAACTTTTCCTTATAAACTTAAGTCCCACATTCTGGTAACATCCTGGTAAGCCTCTGCTGTATCCTTTCTTAAGGCCTTTACATCTTTCCCGAAGTGGGAATCATAGAATCATAAAAATTTACAGCACAGAAGGAGGCCATTTTGATCCATCATGTCCGTGCCGGCAAAGAGCTATCCGGTCTAATCCCACTTTCCAGCTCTTGGTCCATAGCTTTATAGGTTATGGCACTTCAAGTGCATATCCAAGTACTTTTTAAATGTGGTGAGGGTTTCAAGCAGTGAGTTCCACACCCCCACCACCCACTGGATGAAAAAAATTCCCATCAAATCCCCTCTTAACCTCCGACCAATTACTTTAAATCTGTGCCCCCTGGTTGCTGACCCCACTGTGAAGGGAAATAGGTCCTTCCTATCCACTCTATCTAGGCCGTCCATAATTTTATACACCGCAGTAAGGTCTCCTCTCAGCCTCCTCTGTTCCAAAGAAAACAACCCAGCCTATCCAATCTTTCCTCATAGCTAAAGTTCTCCAGTCCAGGCAACATCCTCGTAAATCTCCTCTGTACCCTCTCTAGTGCAATCACATCTTTCCTGTAATGTGGTGACCAGAACTGCACCCAATTTTGTATCCATACCATCATTTTCCGCTTAATTCCATGGGCTTCATCTTCTTAATAAGCCTCCTGTGTGGCACTTTGTCAAATGCCTTCCGAAAGTCCATATATACAACATCTACTGCACTACCTTGATCAACCTTTATGTTACCTCATCAAAGAATTCAATCAAGTTAGTCAGACATGATTTGCCTTTAACAAATCCATGCTGGCTCTACTTAATTAACCCATACCTTTCCAAATGAAAGTTTATTTTGTCCCTGATAATAGTTTCCAATGACCTCCCCACCACTGATGTTAGGCTGAATAGCCTGTAGTTTCCTGGTTTATCCCTCTCCCCTTTCTTGAATAGTGGTACAGCATTAGCAACCCTCCAGTCCTCCAGCACTACTCATGAACCCAATGAGGATTAAAAGACTGTGACCAATGCCTCTGCTATTTCCACCTTTGCTTCTTTCAGCAACCTAGGATGCATTCCATCTGTCGCAGGCGACTTACCAACTTTCAGTAATGCTAATCTTTTTAATATGTCTATTACTGTCCAGTCCATAACTTCTCTCTCTTTTATTGTAACCTTCACATCATCCACTTCCTTTGTGACGACAGATGCAAAATACTCGTTTAATACTTTAACCATGTCCTCTGCCTCTATCTGAAGATCTCCCTTTGGCTCCTTAATAGGGCTAACTTTTTCCCTAACTGCTTACATTTATATGTTTATAAAATATTTTGGGGTGCAATATAATGTTGCCTGCTAATCTTTTGTCGTGACCTCTCTTTGTATTTACTTTTTCAATTCCCTCCTGTACTTTCCATGATCTTCCTGGTTATTAATTGAATCTTGCTCCTGACATTTGTCATAAGCCTACTTTTTCTGTGTTATTTTAACTTTTATTTCCTTTGTCATCGGGCACATTAGCTTTGGACGCTCTACCTTTTCCCTTCCAAAGTAAGTGCCTAGTTTATACCTGAACTATCTCTTCATTGCTCTGTTACAGCTTTACCCTGCAATTGCCTTTTCCAACCTACCTGTCCAAGGTCTCTTCTTAAGTCACTGAAATGAGCTCTTCCGCAGTTGAGCAATTCTACCTTCGATATTTTCTGGTCTCTTTCCACAATCACTTTAAACCAAATTATGTTGTGGTCACTGTTAGCTAAATGCTCTCCTACACACTCAACTTGCCTGACTTCATTTCACAGAACCAGATCCAACACTGCTTCCTTCCTTGTTGGATTGGAGACATAGTGATCGAGAAAGTTCTCCTGTCGACATATTAAAAGTTCCTCTCCTTCTCTACCCTTAGCCTATGATTTTCCCAGTTTCTTTAAGGGTAATTAAAGTCTCCTGATATTATTGCAGGTACTCTATTTTGTTACACACCTTTGAAATTTACTGGCACCTTCTCACTGTTTGGAGCTCTGTACTCCAACAATGTAACAATTCTCTGTTCCTCAACTCAAGCCAAATAGATTCAGTCCTAAAGTCATCTAGTATATTCTTTCTAGTAAGAACTGTAACATCATATTTAACCAATACTGTCAGGTCCCCTCCTTTTTTTCCTCTCTATCATTCCTGAATAATTTGTAACCAAGAATATTGAGAACCCATTCCTGGCTTTGTTTGAGCTATGTCTCTGTTAATGCAACCATGTGATAATCCCATGTAGCAATTTGTGCCTGTGGCTCACCAACCTTATTAGATACATTACAGACATTGACATACATACAATACAATACCTCCTTCGTTACTTTTGCTACTGTCCTCAATCTGGTCCCTGCAATTTTTGGAATATTTCTAATTTCACTGTTGTTTATATATCTCTGTCCCCTGATCCAATTGCTGCTCCTTTCTGTTATTTTCTGGTGTCCCTTCCCCTGCCCAATTAGGTTAAACCCTCCCTAACACAACTAGTTAACTTCTCAGTGAGAACATTGGTCCCGGCGTAGGTCAGAAAGGAAGTGCATCCAAAGCTAGAGCTCTCTGGACGATTAAAGATATAGAGGTTAAAATGAAATGGAAAAGGAGCCTTACGACAAATGTAAGGTACACAATACAATAGAGAACCAAGCTGAATATAGAAAGCTACAGAGGAGATCTAAAAAAGGGAGTAAGAGGGAGGCAGAGCGAGTAAGAGAATAGATTAGCATAAATTTAAATAGTGAAAGGGTAAACAAAGCAAAGGCACCAAAAGGAAATGTTTTTGTAGAAGCAGAGGGCATGGCAGAGATACTAAATGAGTATTTTGCATCTGTCTTCACTAGCGAAGTGGATGCTGCCAATGTAGCAGTAAAGGAAGAGGCAGTAGCGATATTGGATAGGATAAAAATAGATAAACAAGAACAACTTAAAAGGTTAGCAGTCCTCAATCCCGATGAGATGTATCCGGGGTTACTGAGGGAAGTAAGGGTGAAAATTGCAGAGGCTCTGACCACAATCTTCCAATCCTCCTTGGATATGGAGGTGGTGCCAAAAGGACAGGAGGGTTGCAAATGTTACATCCCTGTTCAAAAAAGGAGAGAAGGATAAACCCGACAATTACAAGCCAGTCAGCCTAACATCGGTGGTGGAGAAACTTTTAGAGACAAAAGAATCCAGGAAAAAAACTAATTGGCATTTGGAAAAGAATGGGCTAATAAATGAAAGTCAACACGGATTTGTTAAAGGCAAATTATGTTTGACTAACTTGTATGAGTTCTTTGATGCAGTAACAGCGAGGGTTGATGAGGGTAATTCAGTTGATGTTGTGTGAATGGACTGTCAAAAGGCATTTGACAAAGTACCACATAATGGGCCCAAGTTTCCACATGATAAAAAACAGGCGCCCCTCCGAGCTGGGCGCCCGTTTTTTGCGCCTAAAACGGCGCCGGAAAAAAAACGAGTGATTCTGGAGCGCTTTGCAGCTCCTTGTCTGCTTGGCGCGGCGCCCAGGGGGGCGGAGCCTACACTCGCGCCGATTTTGTAAGTGGGAGGGGGCGGGTACTATTTAAATTAGTTTTTTTCCTGCCGGCAACGCTGCGCGTGCGCGTTGGAGCATTTGCGCATGCTCAGTGTGAAAAAAACATTGGCACTTGGCCATTTTTGTAGTTCTTTGTAGCTGTTTAGTTTTTGAACATTTTTTAATAAAAGTACATTGCCATCAGCACAGAGGCTTCTTGTAGCAGTGAGAAGGCTGCAGGAAGCCTCAGAAAGTTGAGGCATCCTGCCGTCGGGAAATTGCTCCTCAATTTCTGAGGCTTCCTGCAGCCTTCTCTGTTTCCTGCCAGCCGCCTGGAACGGCTCCATTCCCTTCCCCCCCCACCCCCGCGTTCGGTCGGCTCTCTCCCCCCCGCGTTTGTCGGCTCCCTTTCCTCCCCCCTCTCCCGCGTTCGGTCGGCTCCCTTCCTTTCCCTCTCCCCCCCCCCCCCGCATTCGGCGGCTCCCTTCCCTTCCCTTCCCTCCCCCCCCGCCCCCCCCCCCCGCGTTCGGCGGCTCCCTCCTCCCCCCCCCCCCCCCCCGGCCCGTGTTCGATCGGCTCCCTCTTCCCGCCCGCGTTCAGTCGGCTCCCTCCTCCCCCCGCCCCCCCGCGTTCGGTCGGCTCCCTCGTTTTGTGAGGCTTGCTGCACCATTCTCCCTGGCTGAAGCACTTTCACACAGGTAGGAAGATGGTTTGTTTATTCTTTTCTTTGCTTATAAATGTTTATTCAGGTTGGATTTATTTGTATAATATTTGTAGAAGTATAAATAAGGATTGATTGTAGAATTTAATGAGTTCCCTTCCCCCCCCGCTTTCCCCACCTCGTTCTGGACGCCTGATTTGTAACCTGCGCCTGATTTTTTAATGTGTAGAACAGGTTTTTTCAGTTCTACAAAAATCTTCACTTGCTCCATTCTACTTTAGTTTGGAGTACATTTTCACTGTGGAAACTTTCAAATCAGGCGTCAGTGGCCGGACACGTCCCCTTTTGAAGAAAAAATTCTGTTCCAAAGTAGAACTGTTCTACCTGACTAGAACTGCAGAAAAAAAAATGTGGAGAATTGCGAATTATAAGATAGTCCGTTCTCCACCAGTTGCTCCTAAAAATCAGGTGCAAATCATGTGGAAGCTTGGGCCCATTAGACCTGTTAGCAAAATTAAAGTCCGTGGGCTTAAAGGGACAGTGGCAGCATGGATACAAAATTGGCTAAGGGATAGAGAGCAGTGTAATGTTGAGAGTAATATTCAAAGTGGATGGATATATACATTCCATTGACTCTGGATCTGTTCCTATGGAGTGGAGGGTAGCCAATGTAACCCCACTTTTTAAAAAAAGTAGGGAGAGAGAAAACAGGGAATTATAGACCGGTCAGCCTGACATCGGTCGTGGGTAAAATGATGGAATCAATTATTAAGGATGTCATAGCAGTGCATTTGGAAAGAGGTGACATGATAGGTCCAAGTCAGCATGGATTTGTGAAAGGGAAACCATGCTTGACAAATCTTCTGGAATTTTTTGAGGATGTTTCCAGTAGAGTGGACAAGGGAGAACCAGTTGATGTAGTATATTTGGACTTTCAGAAGGCTTTCGACAAGGTCCCACACAAGAGATTAATGTGCAAAGTTAAAGCACATGGGATTGGGGGTAGTGTGCTGATGTGGATTCAGAACTGGTTGTCAGACAGGAAGCAAAGAGTAGGAGTAAATGGGGACTTTTCAGAATGGCAGGCAGTGACTAGTGGGGTACCGCAAGGTTCTGTGCTGGGGCACCAGCTGTTTACACTGTACATTAATGATTTAGACGAGGGGATTAAATGTAGTATCTCCAAATTTGCGGATGACACTAAGTTGGGTGGCAGTGTGAGCTGCAAGGAGGATGCTATGAGGCTGCAGAGTGACTTGGATAGGTTTGGTGAGTGGGCAAATGCATGGCAGATGAAGTATTATGTGGATAAATGTGAGGTTATCCACTTTGGTGGTAAAAACAGAGAGACAGACTATTATCTGAATGGTGACAGATTAGGAAAAGGGGAGGTGCAATGAGACCTGGGTGTCATGGTACATCAGTCATTGAAGGTTGGCATGCAGGTACAGCAGGCGGTTAAGAAAGCAAATGGCATGTTGGCCTTCATAGCGAGGGGATTTGAGTATAGGGGCAGGGAGGTGTTGCTACAGTTGTACAGGGCCTTGGTGAGGCCACACCTGGAGTATTGTGTACAGTTTTGGTCTCCTAACCTGAGGAAGGACATTCTTGCTATTGAGGGAGTGCAGCGAAGGTTCACCAGACTGATTCCCGGGATGGCGGGACTGACCCATCAAGAAAGACTGGATCAACTGGGCTTGTATTCACTGGAGTTCAGAAGAATGAGAGGGGACCTCATAGAAACGTTTAAAATTCTGACGGGGTTAGACAGGCTAGATGCAGGAAGAATGTTCCCAATGTTGGGGAAGTCCAGAACCAGAGGTCACAGTCTAAGGATAAGGGGTAAGCCATTTAGGACCGAGATGAGGAGGAATTTCTTCACCCAGAGAGTGGTGAACCTGTGGAATTCTCTACCACAGAAAGTTGTTGAGGCCAATTCACTAAATATATTCAAAAAGGAGTTAGATGAAGTCCTTACTACTAGGGGGATCAAGGGGTATGGTGAGAAAGCAGGAATGGGGTACTGAAGTTGCATGTTCAGCCATGAACTCATTGAATAGCGGTGCAGGCTCAAAGGGTCGAATGGCCTACTCCTGCACCTATCTTCTATGTTTCTATGTTGTGTTAGGACCACTCTTTTTGATATATATTAATAATCTGGACTTGGGCATAATTTCAGACTTTGCAGACGACACAAAGCTCGGAAATGTTATAAACAGTGTGGCAGATAGTCGACTTCAGAAGAATATAGACAGACTGATGAAATGGGCAAACACATGGCAGATTAAATTTCTCGCAGAGAAGTGATACATTTCGGCAGGAAGGATGAGGAGAGGCAATATGAACTAAACGAAAATGAAACTAAAACAAAACAATTTTAAAGCAGGTGCAGGAACAGAGAGACTCGGGGTTGTGTGTACAAAAATCTTTGAAGGTGGCAGGGCAAATTGAGAAGGCTGTTAGAAAGCATATGGGATCCTTGGCTTTATTATGCTAACCCTTTATATAACACTTTAGGAAGGTGCCAAGGATATGGAGGGGCTGTGGTGGAGATTTACTCGAATGGTTCAAGGGATTTGGGACTTCAGTTATGTGGGGAGACTTTGTGGAGAAGCTGGGGTTGCTCTCCTTCGAGCAAGGAAGGTTCAGGTGAGATTGGACAGAGGTATTCAAAATCATGATCGGCTTTGATAAAGTAAATAAGGATAACTGTTTCTACTGGCAGAAGGGTCAGTAACCAGAGGACACATATTAACGCGACTGGCAAAAGAACCAGAGGCGACATGAGGAAACTTTTTTTATACAGCGAGTTATGATGATCTGGAATGCACTGCCTGGAAGATTGATGGGAGCAGATTCAATCATAAATTTTAAAAGAGAACTGGATAAAAACTTGAAGGGAAAAAATTCACAGGACTATGGGGAAAGAGTAGGGGAGTGGGACAAATTGGATAGCTCTGCCAAAGAGCCAGCACAGGCATGATGGGCCGAATGGCCTCCTTCTGTGCTTTATCTTTCTGTGATTCCATAAAATGTGAAAGGAAATCTTTCTGGCAGTAAATGAAACTATTCCAGTTGCAGTTTCTGGGCCCTATCCTCTGGATGGTGCTCAATAAATTTGAAGTTGAGATTTGAACACACTCCAGATTAAACACCTGGGGCTGGATTTTCGGTTTGTTGGTGCCGCTGTTACCACCCCCGAGGGGTGGTAATGGCAGTGGAAAGCATTTCCGGGTGGGCAGCCAACGTGCTGGGTTTGTGGGAGCACGGAGCAGCACTGCCCGGGACAGGTGAGCCGGTCTGCAATGCCCCCGGTTGCGAAACCGGCTCGAAAGTTGAACCTCGGCCGATCAGTAGTGTCCCGAAGCGTGCCCTAGTGGGACCACCTGTGAACGCTGGCGGTTCCAGCTACAGCGGCCGCAGTGAGGGAAGGAGTGTCTACGTGAGGCAAGTGTGATTGTTTTTTATTTTTGCAATTCATTTGGATGTGGCGTCAGGAAAGTATTGGGAATGTTTTTGGGTTTTTTTTCCCAGAGAAGCCTCTCTTACGTCACCCTGAGCCTGGCTGTTTATCTCGGGATTTTCGTTTGCTAAGCCAGCCTAGTGCCCTAAAAGAGGTGTGGAACGCCTCCCTTCGCGCTCTGCCCCACACTCGGGGCCTAGCTGGTAAATCTTGCGGCTGAAGACGCAAACCATTTCCCGGTGCAAAATTTACCGCCTCGGTCCTGGTTAATGCCGCCACCAAATTTCCACCAGCTGAAGTCATTAATGACAATGAAGTTTGAATGCTGGATGTTTACAATCCCATTAATGCACTTTATAATCCTCCTGATTTTTAACCCACTAGCTTCCATTGATTAGTTTTAAGCTTGCCTATGAATCAGTTGGTAAATTACTCCTCAATGTGCCACTCAGCAATGCAGACCAGCGATGTCTCAGCCTCCATATTTTATCTAGGCTGAGTTAGCTGATCTCATCTATTGTGTTCCTAACACAGATGAGACTGCACACAGGGAGGTTAAAGTAACAGTGACGTCAGCCTTTAATAAGACACTCCAGAGTGAGGAACAGGCCTTAGGTGGGCAACGGTAGCCGACTGACAGCATCCGCACAGTTCTCGGTGCCTGGCCTGTGGCGGATGGGATAGTTGTATGCTGATAGTGCAAGTGCCCACCTTTGTATGCGGGCTGAGGCATTAGTATTTATCCCTTTGTTTTCAGTGAACAGGGATATGAGGGGCTTGTGATCGGTTTCCAGCACAAATTTGAGGCCAAACAGGTACTGATGCATTCTCTTTACCCCGAACACACATGCTAATGCCTCTTTCTCAATCATGCTGTCGGCCCTCTCGGCCTTAGACAAGCTCCTGGAGGCATAGGCGACAGGTTGCAACTTCCCCGCAACGTGAGCTTGTTGTAATACACACCCGACTCCGTAGGACGACGCATCACATGCTAACACAAGTCTTTTACTTGGAGCATAAAATGTTTCTGGCTTTCTCAAGAGCAATTACTTGCTTTTTTTCCCATACCCAGTTCTCATTTTTACGCAATAAGACATGTAGGGGCTCTAAGAGGGTGCTTAACCCCGGTAGGAAGTTACCAAAATAGTTGAGGAGTCCCAGGAACAACTGCAGCTCCATGACATTCTGTGGCCTGGGCGCGTTCCTGATAGCCTCTATGGGCCGAATGCCGTCCGCCGCGATCTTTCTCCTCAAAAACTCCACTTCTGTTGCCATGAAGGCGCATTTCGACCTCTTCAGCCGCAGACCTCCTCCAGGTTTTGTAGGTGCTCAACGGTGTCCCGACCCGTGACCAATATGTCGTCTTGAAAAACCACCGTGCGTGGTACCGACTTGAGTACCGGCTCTCCATGTTTCTCTAGAAGATCGCTGCAGCCGACTGAATTCTAAACGGGCATCTGTTGTAGATTAACAGTCCCTTGTGCGTGTTGATGCAAGTGAGGCCCTTCGAAGACTCCTCCAGCTCCTGCTTCATGTTGGCCGAAGTCAGGTCGAGCTTGGTGAACGTCTTGCCTCCTGCCAGCGTCGCAAATAGGTCGTCTGCCTTAGGTAGCAGGTATTGGTCCTGTAGCGAGAAACGATTAATAGTTACTTTTTAATCACTGCAAATCCTGACCATGCCATCACTTTTGAGTACTGGAACAATCGGGCTGGCCCACTCGCTGAATTCCACTGGGGAGATGATGCCCTCGCGATGCAGCCTGTCCAGCTCGATTTCCACTCTCTCCCTCATCATGTGAGGTACCGCTCGCGCCTTGTGATGAATGGGTCGTGCCTCTCGGACCAAGTGGATCCACACCTTCGCCCTGGAAAGGTTTCCAATGCCTGGCTCAAAAAGGGAAGGAAATTTGTTCAGAACCTGGATATATGAGGCCTCATCGACATGTGACAATGCTCGGATGTCATTCTAGTTCCAGCGGATTTTACCCAGCCAGCTCCTTCCAAGCAGAGTGGGGCCATCGCCCGGGACAATCCAGAGTGGCAGTTCATGCATGTACCCTCATAGGTGACCTTGACCATGGCGCTGCCCAGGACAGTGATAAGCTCTTTGGTGTACGTTCTCAGTTTCATGTGGATGGGGCTCAGGGCTGGTCTGAATGCCTTGTTGCACCACAGTCTCTCAAACATCTTTTTACTCATGATGGCTTGGCTATTGCCAGTGTACAGTTCCATGGCTACAGGTAAGCCATTCAATTTTACATTTAGCATTATAGGTGGACATTTCGTCAAAAATGTGTGCACCCCGTGTACTTCAGCATCTGCCTCCTCTCGCTGAGGCTCGAAATTGCTTTGATCCACCATGGACCGATCTTCCTCTGCCACGTGGTGGTTAGCAGGTTTTGCAGAGCTTGCAGCGGCATGAATAGGCTGAATGGAAGCCTCCACAACGTCAACAAGGTGTGAATTGCCTTGCATTCATCCTTTGCGGACTCTGAGTCATCTGGGTCACCTGAGGCCTGCTGGCAGTTGCAGACTCGTGGGTTCTGCCCTGTACATTTCTGCTCGCAAACACAGTGCCAGTTAATTTATGAACATTGCTAGCACTTGTGTGCTGAGAGATTTGTTTGGTGTTATCACTGGTGGATATAAACGCCTGTGCTATTGCAATGGCCTTACTGAGGGTCGGTGTCTCTACAGTCAAAAGTTTTGGTAGGATGGTCTCGTGACCAATGCCCAGTACAAAAAGGTCTCGGAGCATTTGCTCCAGGTAGCCATCAAACTCACATTGTTCTGCAAGTCGCCTTAGCTTGGTGATGTGGTTCGCCACTTCCTGACCTTCAGATCGCTGGCACGTGTAGAACCGATACCTTGCCATCAGCACGCTCTCCCTCGGGTTAAGATGCTCCCGAATCTGTTACACAGCTCCTCATACGACTTATCTGTGGGTTTCACCGGAGCCAGAAGATTCTTCATGAGGCTGTAGGTCGGTGCCCCGCAGACTGTGAGGAGGACCGCTCTCCTTTTTGCAGCGCTTCCTTCTCCGTCCAGCTCGTTGGCTACAAAGTACTGTTCTAGCCGTTCGACATAGGCTTCCCAGTCCTCACCCTCCGAGAACTTCTCCAGGATGCCCACAGTTTGCTGCATCTTTGCATTGGATTCGTATACTCGTCGCCAGTTATTGTGTTCCTAACACAGATGAGACTGCACACAGGGAGGTTAAAGTAACAGTGACCTCAGTCTTTAGAGTGAGGAACAGGGCTTATATACAGTGCTCCCAAGGTTTGCTGGGATCCCTTGGGACTTCAGGGGATGCGCTCCCTGGTGGCGGAATATGGGAGTGCATGCTTTACAAATACACAACATTACACAATATTCCTCTTTGAGTGATCCAATTGCTTCTCTGACTATCCTTTCATTGTTAAAGCGTTTATAGTAGCCTCTACTATTTCCTTTGCGATTGCATCAATATTTGAAGGAGTTCTGCAGTAAAAGGTGAATCTTTGCAGGGGGCTCCTCCACACAGAAAAACATTGAAAACCACTGCTGTGTTGGAAGCAGATTAAGCAGTGAGTTCAGGTTCAGGTGTAGGTGACTCAGTACAGCTTAAAATAACTGACCAGGACTAAAGCACTATTCAAAGATGCTCCAATCTAAATAGTCTTTCATTCTCCACTTCCACAGAGGTTCTGGACCTGAACTGAAACTAACTGCAAAGTCTGGAAAGAGATTATGTTCCTCAGACCAATGAGTTGCTGCTACAGAACTAAAATAAAATGCTTTAAAATGTAACAAATTCTGTCAGTAAGATGTGCTTTTTTGACTCAAAAATTCAAGTCATCCTCGACTCCCAGGGACTGCCGAAGAAGAATTCTAATTAACTTGTCTATTACCTGAATTGAATAACATGTAATTATTAGTTGCCATAAGCTATTATGATGAAAAGTGGAGTGCTGACTTATAAGGGCAGAAGATGCAAGTTTTTGCGGCCAATACAGGGCTATGCTAGAAGTAAGCACCGGGCACTGAGTCAAGACTATGTGCTGTACCTAGCAAGCCTCCACGCTGGCAACAAGGCCTCATAACATCTGCCCTATACTATTTAGCTTACAGGGAGAAATGGAATGTTCTTCTTGGATTAACGGAAATCTTCACTGATCCGTGCAGCATGTTCCACCATTCCCTAGAAGCTAAACAACAGAACTCAGGACTCAGCTTCTCAATATAACCAGTCACCGATTTCACTGTAACAGGACTGCGATTCCATTCACCTAATTGATAAACAGGGCCACTGGTTTACAACGACTCAACAAGTCAAATGTGTTTTCATTACATTAGGTTCTGGGATTTTTTACCAGTATTTTGCGGATCAAATTCCACAATTCCATCTGTTTATAATCAGGGCCTCTGGTTTATAGTGACTGAATAAGTCAAATTCCATTTTTATTACAGGATTCCAGGATTCTTTTTTTTTAACCAGAGCTTTGAGGATTACGTTTCATGATTCCGTCCATTTTTCTGTGCAAAGAAAAAATCAGTAGCATTGTTGATAAATGAATTAGAATACTAGAATGTTTTAACTGGAAGCAAAATTCTACCGCCACTGTCAGCAACGTATATGTGCAGGAGGGACGTACATGTCCCCAAGTCTGTTGGTGGCTGCTAGGGTCTTGTGACCATTTGGACAGCACTATGGGCAGGAATTCTGTTGAGCTTGCACCTCTATTAACGTCCCGGAGAGGCGGTAATTGGTAAGCAAATGATTTCCAGCTGGGCGGCCAGCATCCAGCCCTACCACCACCCCGGGTTAATTGGACCCACCGAATTTCTACCTCGTGGACCAGGGTAGCATTTGCTTCATTGGAGAATCCCACCAACCTCCGCCAATCACTCTGCTCACCCACCGCTGCCACCTCACCAACATCCATCTTCATTGTACTATCTACTATCAGTTTTTTTAATTTTCTCTCCTGCTTGCCTCAACTGTAATACATTCTCTCTCTCCCTCTCTTTCAGTTTTATGACCATGCGCAGATGACCCCTGACCTCATGAATCGCGGGAAAAGATAATCACCTAAAAAAAAACATGCATGCGCAGAACGACCGTTGCTATGGATGCCAGCCTTGCACAACAGAATACATTACTATCGCCCATGTCACATTGCTAAGGCTATCACCCAAATTAAAAAGGCGAAACTCGCGGTTTTTAAAATGGGCGATATTCTAACGATCCCGAAAAATAAAACAACCATTAACGGCGGAAATATCATCCATTTTTTGGCGATAGCGATGTAACTGGGCTTTAACTTTGCTAATATGTCTATTATGTGGTACTTTATCAAACGCTTCGGTAGCCTAGGATGCATCCTATCTGGACTGGGTGAACTTTCTACTTTTGAGGACTGCCAACCTTTTAAGTACCTCCTCCTTATTTTTTTATCCAATCAAATATCACTACTGTTGCCTCCTTTACTGCTACATTGGCATCATCCTCTTCTCTAGTGAAGACAGATGCAAAGTACTCCTTTAGTACCTCAGCCTTGCCCTCTGACTCTCCTTTTTGCTCCCTATTCGGCCCCACTCTTTCTTTGATATTTTTATGCTTCATTGAACCTTATCCTTTTCCATAACCATTCTAAACCTGCTCACTGTCACTGTCCCCCAAATACTCTCCGACTGAAACATGGTCCACTTGCCTCACTTCGTACCCCACAACGAGATCCAGCACTGCTTCCTGCCTCATTGGGCTAGAAATGCAATGATGAAGAAAGTTCTCTTGTACACATTACAGGAATTCCTCTCCCTCTTTGCTCTTTACACTGTTACTAGTCCATTCTATATTAGGATAATTGAAGTCCTCCATTATCACCGTTCTGTAGTTCTTGCTTCTTTCTGTAATTTACCTGCAACTTTTCTCCTCTATCTCCTTACCACTATTTAGTGGCCTATAGTATACACCCAGTACCGCATTGGTCTCCGCAAGATCCTACAAATCCCCTGGGAGGACAGACGCACCAACATTAGCGTCCTCGACCAGGCTAACATCCCCAGCATTGAAGCACTGACCACACTTGATCAGCTCCGCTGGGCAGGACACATAGTTCGCATGCCAGACCCGAGACTCCCAAAGCAAGCGCTCTACTCGGAACTCCTTCATGGCAAACGAGCCAAAGGTGGGCAGTGGAAACGTTACAAGGACACCCTCAAAGCCTCCCTGATAAAGTGCAATACCCCCACCAACACCTGGAAGTCCCTGGCCAAAGACCGCTCTAAGTGGAGAAAGTGCATCCGGGAGAGCGCTGAGCACCTCGAGTCTCGTCGCCGAGAGCATGCAGAAACCAAGCACAGGATGCGGAACAAGCGTGCGGCAAACCTGTCTCACCCTCCCTTACCCTCAACGACTGTCTGTCCCACTTGTGGCAGGGACTGTGGCTCTCGTATTGGACTGTTCAGCCACCTAAGAACTCATGTTAAGAGTGGAGGCAAGTCTTCCTCGATTCCGAGGGACTGCCTATGATGATGATGATGAGTTCCTCTAGTTTTCATCTCTGTGCAATAGCTGTTAGTGATTTGTGTACCTAGACACCCAAATCCTTTTGCTTCTCCGGAGTTCCTTGTCTATAACCATTAAGAAAATATTCTGATTTGTCTTTCTCGGATCCAAAGTGGATGATCTCACACTTCCCCACATTGGACGTCATTTGCCACAGTTTTGCTAACTCGTTTAATCTGTCAATGTTCCTTTGTAACTTCTTGCTCCCATCTACACTACATCCTCAATGGCTTTCAATTCCCTGTCTGACTTATCCAAAATGAAATGGCTTCAATTTTTTCTTACTTTCATTTGCCAAATGCTGACGAACTTTGCTGAGGAATTTGACACTTGAGATATTATATGATTTAAGTCTTTAATAATACTCAGAAGGCCAAGACACTATATATGACCATGGCTATCTGCCACGCTGCTCTAAATTTCAATTGGTTACACAGCTACCGGAGAAACAAGCAAAGTCCAGAGAGGAGCCACAAGGATCCCGAGTTTTAGAGGTCTGAGTTAGGAGCAAAAACTGGGAAAATTTAATCTTTTCAACCTGGAAAGGAGGTATCCAAGAGGTGATCTTATAGAGATATATAAGGTAGTAAATATATGTAAAAGACACAAGTCCAGATAATTACTTTCAACTAAATTGTGAGGTTAGAACTGGGTGACAGTTTCAAACTAGTAAAATGCAAATTTGGACTGATATCAGGAAGTTCTTCACGCAGAGAATGGTCAATACATGGAATGGATCTCCAGATAGAGTAGTGTAGGTGAAAACTGGAAATCACTTAAGAAACTATGGGATACCGCAATGGGAGTGGGGGAGGAACTTTAAGGTCTTTCTGGATGGATGAACTCGGATGGGCCAAATGGCCTTCCTCTTCTGTATGTATCGAGTGATATTGAGGCAATTAACTAATCTGATTTGCTCTTTACTGGTACCCGGGGCGGACTGGTTACAAGAGAAATCAAAGAATTATTTGAGTGCTCCAGTGAATGGTTTCTTGGTGTTGTATTATTGGAATTCCGACGAATCCCTCACCTTTTCCAGGGAGCCAGTACCAAACTCCCTACATGCTGGAATGGGGCTGTATATAGATTGTACTTGCCCTACATACTGCAATGGGACTGTATATAGACTGTAGTTGCCATACATGCTGCTCGTACCAAACTGAATTTTCAACTGGAATGTTTAGCTCTACAAATTAAGCTTGCTGTTAGTTTGGAATTTTGTCCAATTTAATTTAAAAGGAAACTCAAGGAAAACCATCCATAAAGGAGATTCATACACTTTACTTGCATTTCTGTACCATTCCAAAGCCTACCAATATTTAAGGTACAAAATCATTTTTTTTTCTGTGACCTGCTTCATGTGTAAAATATTTCCGTTTCTTAAATTAGACACCATTCAATTAATCTGAGCGGGACTGTATATTGACTGTACTTGCCCTACATACTGCAATGGGACTGTATATTGACTGTACTTGCCCTACATGCTGCAATGGGACTGTATATTGATTGTATTTGCCCTACATACTGCAACGGGACAGTATACAGATTGTACTTGCCCTACATACTGCAATGGGACTGTATATAGATTGTACTTGCCCTACATACTGCAATGGGACTGTGTATATTGACTGTACTTGCCCTACATGCTGTAATGGGACTGTATACAGATTGTACTTGCTCTACATGCTGCAATGGGACTGTATATTGACTGTACTTGCCCTATATGCTGCAATGGGACTGTATATTGACTGTACTTGCCCTACATGCTGCAATGGGACTGTATATTGATTGTATTTGCCCTACATGCTGCAATGGGACTGTATATAGATTGTATTTGCCCTACATACTGCAATGGGACTGTATATAGATTGTATATAGGTACCCACTGGCTACCTTATTTTAAAGTCAGTCGTCAACCTGTTCCTCAGGCATCTATGGCCACAATCCCAGGTGATGTACTTTTTATATATACTGGTTAAAATCATTCCTGCCAATACTTCTGGATGCATATACCAGTTGTGCTAGCATTATGTTTTCTCATGCTGATTACCACATTCACCTTTCCAAACATCAGCCTTCTAATTGTGAAAAATGTCAGTGGCTTCGATAGGTCACCAGCACACATTGTTTACTCAAAACATTTTTTTTGAGTGCTCACTAATTCAATTCAATCTGTTTGGTAATACCTAAAGCAAGATTATTTAAAAAAAATGAATTCTTATGCTGAACAAATAATTGTACAAGGACATTTTTGGATTTTTTTTAACATCTGATGTTGTGCCTGATCAGATTCTGGATGAGGTGGAGAGGAGGCGTGGAATTTCTGCTGCTCTGGTCTATCCATTCATGAGGAGTCTGATGGAGTCACCCTTCCCTGCACCAGGAAGGACCATACGAGTCAAGACCTTTCTACCAGGAGCTGGAAATGAGGTGTGTGACACTCTGTTAAAGAGTTAAATCTAAAGGGGCCACTCATATATAGTCTAATAGAGAAGATTAAGAATTATATCAAAGCTTAATGAGCATCCAACAATGGGCTAGTAACTGAGCAAACACTTGGACATACCACCAAATTTACTGAACGTACTATATCTTTAGTATGTATCTATATGACTATCTTTGAGAGCCACACAAAACATTAACTTATTACATAAGTGCAAGACACTTGGTAAAGAAGAAAATATTCCCTATGATCTTTCTATTGGCTAAAGAGATACAGCAAATGCAATTTATACCAGAGTTATGTAGGAAAACTGAGGGTGGCAGTGGGTCACCAGATAGTTCATTCAATCAAGCTGTTTGCTAATAAAAAAACATGAAAACAAAGCTGAAACAGATTAATGGCAGTAGAACCATGAGTCTAAGTAACTGCAGTAAACACATTGCCAGACATGTGCTATTCCTTATCATGTAATTATATTTAAAAGTTACAAAATTAATGCTCTGCTATGCATTGTTTATGCTGTGATGATAGCGATTTAAATGCTGAAAATGTACAGTATATGCCTCCAGCTCCCCTGTAAGCATTAACATATTGGGGCCAAAATTCCTGTTCTGCGCCTCTGGGGGGCACTAACGGGGCGCAAAAGAGCTTTTGCTGGCGGGAAGGGGGAGGGTGGGGGGGCGCTATCGGCTCCCGTGAAATTGGCGTGCACGGCGACCCCTTTCCGTCCTGCGGTGGGAATTGGCCAGCGCCCCATGAGGCCGCTGCAGGCAATGCCTATGCTAGACTCTCAGATTGAGAACCGGGCCGCACACCCACCACGGGGCGAAGGTTGAAGGGGAGTTCCATTGCGCTGTGCGGCGCCATTTTCTTTTGTCCCCGACTTGTCGGTTGGGCCGCAGTCCAACGATGTTGCAGGGTCCGGGCCACGATCGTGCAGCCTGGTACGCCGTTTCGGTGCCAGGCTGCGGGCACGGCACCCTGCATCCCTGGGGGCCTAGTGGAGGCCATCAAAGGGCCTGCAGAACTCAGTGTCCCGCCCCTTTAACGGAAGGGGGGATGGCATTGAAATGTGTCGGCGGTACATGGAGAGGCCGCGTAGCGCTCTGCGCTGTGCCCGGGTAGCGCCACCGATCCCACGCCAAAAGGACATGGAGCACGCGACGTTGCACTCCACTTCCTGTGGGGGAGGCGGTAACCCCAACTTCGCTTCCATGGCGGGACATCTGCGCCAGGTGCAAGATGTCCAGTTCTGGAGAGGTTACCGCCCCCAACTGGGGTGATAGGGAATTTCGGCTCCAGTATTTCTGGAGCAGATTACCAGCAAATTACAGCTCTGGTAAATCCAAGCAACCTATCAATGGTTGACATTTCAAATAAGACAACAAGAAAGGATCAAAGGTGTTCAAATTATACAGTTAATATCATTTATTTTTTAAGTTGTGCAGGATTGGTGCTCAGCTGCTAGTTTTTATGGTACATTTGTAATTATGACCTGATACAGTATTTTCTAAAGCGGCTAAAGGTAGCAAGATGTAGGATATTGTTATTCCATCTGGTTCTCTTTGAATTCCATGCTGGTCTCCTGAAAATTGGATTTGGCTTTCTGAATGCAGTCCATGTAAACCTAACAGCCTTGAAATGACTATTTACAATATTAGTGAACAAAAGGTTGAATGACTTTTCTTTGTGGTTTTAGGATGTATTAACGTGGTGAACAGAGGAATGTCGTACAATCTTAGAACGGTTACAGCATAGAAGGAGGCCATTGGGCCTGTCGAGTCCGTGCCGGCTCTCTGCAAGAGCTCTTCAGCTCATCCCACTGCCCCGCGCTTTCCCCATAGAAACTTAGAAACATAGAAAATAGGTGCAGGAGTAGGCCATTCAGCCAATTGAGCCTGCACCATCATTCAATATGATCCTGGCTTATCATGCACTTCAGTACCCCATTCCTGCTTCCTCGCCATACCCCTTGATCCCTTTAGCCGTAAGGACTACATCTAACTCCCTTTTGAATATATTTAACGAACTAGCCTGAACAATTTTCTGTGGTAGAGAATTCTACAGGTTCACCACTCTCTGGGTGAAGAAGTTTCTCCTCATCTCGGTCCTAAATGGCTTACCCCTTATCGTTAGACTGTGACCCCTGGTTCTGGACTTCCCCAACATTGGGAACATTCTTCCTGCATCTAACCTATCCAATTCTGTCAGTATTTTATATGTTTCTATGATATCCCCTCTCATTCTTCTAAATTCCAGTGAATATAAGCCTAGTCGATCCAATCTTTCTTCATATGTCAGTCCTGCCATCCCGGGAATCAGTCTGGTGAACCTTCGCTGCACTCCGTCAATAGCAAGAATGTCCTTTCTCAGATTAGGAGACCAAAACTGTACACAATACTCAAGGTGTGGCCTCACCAAAGCCCTATACAACTGCAGTAAGACCTCCCTGCTCCGAGACTCAATTCTGCTTGCTTTGAAGGCCAACATGCCATTTGCCTTCTTCACCGCCTGCTGTACCTGCATGCCAACTTTCAATGACTGATGAACCATGACACCCAGGTCTCATTGCACCTCCCCTTTTCCTAATCTGTCACCATTCAGATAATATTCTGCCTTCCTGTTTTTGCCCTCAAAGTGGATAACCTCACATTTATCTCCATTATACCTCATCTGGCATGTATTTGCCCACTCACCTAACCTGTCCAAGTCACCCTGTAGCCTCTTAGCATCCTCCTCACAGCTCACACTGCCACCCAGCTTAGTGTCATCTGCAACTTGAAGATATTACATTCAATTCCTTCATCTAAATCATTGATGCATTTTGTAAATAGCTGGGGTCCCAGCACTGAACCTTCCAATACCCCATTAGTCACTGCCTGCCATTCCGAAAAGGACTCGTTATCCCGACTCTCTGCTTCCTGTCTGCCAACCAGTTCTCTATCCACATCAGTACATTACCCCCAATACCATGTGCTTTAATTTTGCACACCAATCTCTTGTGTGGCACCTTGTCAAAAGTCTTTGAAAGTCCAAATACACCACATCCACTGGTTCTCCATTGTCCACTCTACTAGTTACATCCTCAAAAAATTCTAGAAGATTTGTGAAGCATGATTTCCCTTTCATAAATCCATGCTGACTTGGACTGATCCTGTCACTGCTTTCCAAATGCGCTGCTATTACATCTTTAATAATTGATCCCAACATTTTCCCCACTACTGATGTCAGGCTAACCGGTCTATAATTCCCTGTTTTCTCTCTCCCTCCTTTTTTATGAAGTGATGTTACTTTAGCTACCCTCCAATCCATAGGAACTGATCCAGAGTTTATAGATTGTTGGAAAATGATCACCAATGCATCCACTATTTCTAGGGCCACTTCCTTAAGTACTCTGGGATGCAGACTATCAGGCCCTGGGGATTTATCGGCCTTCAATCCCATCAATTTCCCTAACATAATTTCCTGACTAATAAGGATTTCCTTCAGTTCCTCCTTCTCGCTAGACCCTCGATCCGCTAGTATTTCCTGAAGGTTATTCGTGTCTTCCTTAGTGAAGGCAGAACCAAAGTATTTGTTCAATTAGTCTGCCATTTCTTTGTTCCCCATTATAAATTCACCTGATTAAGGAACCTACATTTGTCTTCACTAATCTTTTTCTCTTCACATATCTATAGAAGCTTTTGCAGTCAGTTTATATGTTCCCTGCAAGTTTCCTCTCATACTCTATTTTCCCCCTCCTCATTAAACCCTTTGTCCTCCTCTGCTGGATTCTAAATTTCTCCTAGTCCTCAAGTTTGCTGTTTTCCTGCCCAATTTATATGCCTCTTGCTTGGATTTAACACTATCCCTAATTTCCGTTGTTAGCCACGGTCGAACTAGCTTCCCCGTTTTATTTTTATGCCAGACAGGTATGTACAATTGTTGAAGTTCATCCATGTGATCTTTAAATGTCTGCCATTGCCTTTCCACCGTCAACCCTTTAAGTATCATTCGCCAGTCTATCCTAGCCAATTCACATCTCATACCATCAAAGTTTCCTCTCTTTAAGTTCAGGACCCTAGTCTCTGACTTAACTGTGTCACTCTCCATCTTAATGAATAATTCTACCATATTATGGTCACTGTTCCCCAAGGGGCCTCGCACAACAAGATTGCTAATTAATCCTCTCTCATTACACATCACCCAGTCTAGGATGACCAGCTCTCTAGTTGATTCCTCGACATATTGGTCTAGAAAACCATCCCTTATACACTCCAGGATATCCTCCTCCACCATATTGCTACCAGTTTGGTTAGCCCAATCTATATATAGATTGAAGTCTCCCATGATAACTGCAGTACCCTTATTGCATGCATCCCTAATTTCCTGTTTGATGCCATCCCCAACCTCAGTACTACTGTTTGGTGGTCTGTACACAACTCCCACAAGCATTTTCTGCCCTTTGGTATTCCGCAGCTCTACCCATACAGATTCCACATCATCCAAGCTAATGTCCTTCCTTACTATTGCATTAATCTCTTCCTTAACCAGCAATGCAACCCCATCTCCTTTTCCTTTCTGTCTATCCTTCCTGAATATTGACTATTCCTGGATGTTGAGTTTCTAGCCTTGGTCACCCTGGAGCCATGTCTCCGTAATCCCAATTACATCATATCCATTAACAGCTGCCTGTGCAGTTAATTCATCCACCTTATTACGAATACTCCTCGCATTGAGACACAGAGCCTTCAGGCTTGTTTTTTTAACACTCTTTGTCCTTTAAAATTTTGCTGTAATGTGGCCCTTCTTGACTTTTGCCTTTGATGTCTCTGCCCTCCACTTTTACTTACCTCCTTTTTACTTTTTGCTTCTGCCCCCATTTTACTTCCCTCTGTCTCCCTGCATAGATTCCCATCCCCCTGCCTTATTAGGTTAAACCCTCCCCAACAGCACTAGCAAACACTTAGGACATCGGTTCCGGTCCTGCCCAGGTGCAGACCGTTCGATTTATACTGGTCCCACTTCCCCCAGAACCAGTTCCAATGTCCCAGAAATTTGAATCCCTCCCTCTTGCACCATTCCTCAAGCCACATATTCATCTTAACTATCCTGCTATTTCTACTCTGAATAGCACGTGGCACTGGTAGCAATCCTGAGTTTAGTACCTTTGTGGTCCTACTTTTTAATTTAACTCCTAGCTCCCTAAATTCAGCCTGTAGGACTTCATCCTGTTTTTTACCTATATCGTTGGTACCTATATGCACCACGACAACTGGCTGTTCACCCTCCCCCTCCAGAATGTCCTGCACCCGCTCAGACATCCTTGACCCTTGCACCAGGGAGGCAACATACCATCCTGGAGGCTCGATTGCGGTCACAGAAACACCTATCTATTTCCCTTACAATAGAATCCCCTATCACTATCGCTCTCCCACTCTTTTTCCTGCCACCCACGATGCCATGAACTTGGCTGCTGCTGCCCTCCCCTGATGAGCCATCTCCCCCAACAGCTTCCAATCAGCCCTGATTGTTTAGCATTTATCCACTAATATCAGCAACAGTTATTTCTAGGCTCATGTGTTATTTGGTATATTAGGGAATATTGCAGTGAAATCCTAACATTGTTGATCCTAACATTTTGTCACCTCAAAAGCATCATGAACAGTCTTATGTCTGTGCCTCAGTTATTGTTCCTAGTCCTTTAGTGACTGATTCAGCAGCCTGACAGCTGAATTTGTCATTTCAGGTTATTGAGCTTCGACGCCCCATGGATTCGCGATTGGAGCATGTAGATTTTGACTGTCTCTTTCGTTGTCTCAGCATACGTCAAGTTATCAGGGTCTTTGCTTCTCTACTGCTTGAGCGACGGATTATATTCATCGCAGATAAACTGAGGTAATGGGCACATTCTACAGGTTTGGAATGATATTTTGATTTCTTGAATGGATTCCTATGGGTCACTAGGAAGTGCATCACAGACATGGTTGCTAGCAATAATGTTATTTTTTTTAACTTTTAAGCTAGCAGTTATTTTTCGTGGTATTCGTGAATAAACATAGATTTGACATTGCTCTGTATCTTATTTCAATGGAGGCATTACCTGTTTACGGCAAATACCCCCATTAAAGTTAGAGACCAGTAATTAAAAATAGTTAAAATTGGCAACTGTAGTTTCTAGCCCACTTTTTATAGAAATTGTTGCAAAAGAATAAGGTAAAATATTTTGTTCCCCCTTGAGAGAGCAGGCAAATAACCTGCTCTGAGACCGATACCGAAACTAATCAGTGATTGGTTGCTAGGCAATGTGCCAAGAGCAGTGCAGGCTGACTAACCCTCTAATTTCCCATCTCCCTTGTGGGAGAGCCCATCTCAAAATGCTCAGAGGCTCCCTTAACAGCCCAGCTAAAAATGACATCCACAGTTTGTGGCCTACTGTAGCTACTATGCTCACAATGTTTAGATCTCACTTCCTTCCTCCTTGCTTTTATCATGTACAAGAAACAAAATGATTTGTCCAGCAATGTTGTCTTTGCGATAACCTCATCGACTCAACGTTTGTTCATCATCAAAGTATTAAAAAACTGTAAAGCTTTAGTAACAGAAAGGCAAATGTGATGTACTGGAAACCTTGTAATGATTGGTCGAGTTGCTGTGTTCTAGTTGCAAGATGAAACCCAGCATTGCGTTCTGCATTTTTGTTTACTTCACTCAGCAACAGAAGGAGAAACTGTTTAAAAGTGATTGGAAAGGAATGTAAGCTATTTCACAGACACAGCCAATACTGCTATCATTCCAAACAGGAAATTGAAATTGTTTGAATGTTACTGCACGGAGAAATGAGAGGTTGTCAGTATATGTGTTACTGCCCCTACTGAAGTCTAAAAGCAGGACTGAGTTCATGTGTTTGCTGGGGTCTGCCTTTTACACCCTATCTCTGGTCACATTCTCGCCCCAGGAGGGGACAGACAGAAATTACTTGTTTCCTTTCCATGACTCTCAATGATTTGGTCTGTGAAAACAATTACTGGCAGATTCACACTTACTCAGCAGTGCCAAACATCAGCTCTGAAAATATCTCCGTATTAACATTTCATTCCAAACCTACAGAGCAGAGTTTCCCATCCCCTTCCTCCCCCAGCGTTTTACAAAAGGATACTGTGCATCGCAGCTCGACTTTTCACATTTAATTGATTTAATTTCCTTTGTGCATTATTTTCGGTCACTGGTTAATACATTAGCACCTAGTTATTTTAACACATTTATTATCCTATTTAAAATATAATACTATCCACTGTTGCACTTCTAATGGCAGAAAAGGGATGACTATTTTCTCCTCATTTCCAATGTAAGGAATTTCACAGGAATTGGAGGTTAGAGAGCGGCATATGTACACGTATAAACAAGTATGTTCACACTAGTACACGTACATGGATAGCTGCTTCCAGCATTCAGAAGGAGACAGTATAACTATGTCCACTCACAATAGTCTTGCATTTCATATTCCACCATTTAGTTTTGTATAAGTGGAGCAAGAGTAAAATAAACTAAGGCCTTCTCAATCTAGATACTGCAGTACAAAACACACAAAATTAGCACAAATCCAAACTAAATTGGTCGTGCTTTGAATGAAATGTCAAACTGATACAGTAGGGAATGCCATTCCGAAATTGTTAAGGCACAGTCTTGGGTTGTAGTAGAGGATTTTAATGCTGCATCCCACTGTGGTGTGCCTGATCTGGAGTGTATGAAGCTGATATTGAGCGCCAAAAATGAAAAATTGGTTCATTCACCAACACGCTATCCCTCATTTTGATGAACCATATATTGTACAGCTGCACCTTAATGCGATGTATTTGTTTGCAGTGCTATTCCATGTGTGTGTGTGTATATATATATAATATATAGTGCTATGTCTGCATTGTTCGTAAATATACAGTTTCCTGACCATGGGTAAATACTTCCTCTAAATGATAGCAATTATAATCAGCACATTGCGGAAATGGGCTTCTGCACAGTGCTACAGAGAATAATAAAGGCAACACAATATGCCTACTAAATACACCTGGTTTGTGTGCAAACCTTACATTACCTTTCCTCAGCTTTCTCTCTTTTTTTTATTGGATAAGAATTAGAGGGGAGCAGCTCAACAACAACAGCTTGCATTTATAAAGCACCTTTCACATAGAAAAACATCCCAAGGTGCTTCACTGATGCAGAATCAGAGCCAAAGAAGGAGATATTAGAAAGGGTGTCTCAAAGCTTGGTCAAAGAGGAAGATTTTAAAAGAGGGTCTTGATGGAGGGTATTCCCAAGCTTATGGCCTAGATGGCTGAAGGCACGGCCACCAGCAGTGGGACAAAAGGAGTGGGAGATGTGTAATAGGCCACAGTTGAGGAATGTAGGATTGGAGGATGTTCAAGAGGTCGGGAGGGAAAAGGCCATGAAGGGATTTGAACATGAGAATGAGAACTTCGGGGGGATTCAGGGTAGGGGGGCGGGGGGGATCAGCAGCCAATGTCACTTAGCGAGCACAGGGATGATGATGAGTGGGACCTGGTACGGATTAGGATTAGGATTCGGATAGCAGAGATGAGACAGTTTATAGAGAGTGGATTCTCTTTCACGATCTCACCTGAAATTGGGCAGAATTATGGCAGGGAAAGAGGGACAATTTAGGTGGTATGACCCATTACTACCTCACTATCCAATCGGCATTACCTTCCTCCCACCCCCATTGGGATCACCGAGGGCCTATGCAAATGGTGTTAGGGCTTGGGTCCCTAGTGGATTTTCCTCTTGTACACCTGTGTCATCACCACTTCCCAGGACGGCATGGGGAAAGTGGTTGTAGGCCTTGGAAGCAGTGGTAATGGAGGGAGAGGGCCTCATAGTGGCCCCCTCTCCATCCATTCTCCTCCCAGTACAACCTGCTGAAGGCCCCAGACTCAATAAAGACCTTTAGTAGGACATCGCTTCCGATCTTCATGCCATTTCTGCCCCTTTAATTGCCTGGCCACCTCTTCTGGCGCTGCAGAGGAAATCCCGTTGCACCACAGCCGAGATTTTGTGGCCGGGCAACGGCAGCGGGAATCCCGCTGGGAACCTGTCATGCTTATCTGATGAACCCCAACCTAGGAAAATGGGTGAAGAGAATTGAAAGAGAGGGCAGAAAGACATGGGGAGGGAGGGAAAAGGAGAGGGAAAGACACTCTGTTGAATGGTGAGTAGTGTAAAAGGAGAGGGTCAGGACTGTGGCATTATTGGAGGGACTGACAAAAGTCCTGACCCAATTGACTACTGCCACTGGGAGGAAATTCCAGAGAAGTATCTTCCAAAACGCTGAACTGCATCACCAATGGGTTTTTTAAAATTCATTCTCGTGCAAGACCGGCATTTATTGCCCATCCCTAGTCGCTTGAGAAGGTGCTGGTGGACCTGCTTCAACTGAGTACTTGTGGTTTGCTAGGTTACTTCAGAAGGCAAAGATTCAACCACATTGATGTTGGACTAGAGTCACATATAGGCCCGACTGGGCAAGAACAGCAGGTTTCCTTCCCTAATGGACATAATGAGCCAGTGGGTTTTTTACAACAATGCAACAGCCTCAAGATCATTTTTTACCGGTACCAGCTTTTTATTCCGATGTTTTGTAAACTAAATTCAAATTCTCAAAGTGCCATGTGGGGATTTGAACTCTCATTCTCTGGATTATTTGTCCAGGCCTCTGGATTACTAGACCACTGACATAACCACTACTCTACCGTTTCCTCCATTATAAGTACTAAAGACATGTTTTTAAAAATATAAATTAATTAAACAGGAAGAGTGAAAATAGTGCAACTTTAAATATTCAAATAACCCAGCCTGGTCCTCAGTCACGAGAAACCTCACAGATGTTCTCTCAATGGTATTACTGAGCTAAAGCAGAGATTTGGATTGGTCAGTGGAAAGTTATTTTTTTGAAGTAGATATCATCTCTACAATGTTTGGAACGGTGTCTAAACAAACGCAGACCCGAGTTCCTTCTGACAACCAATGACGGCATTTGGAAGATATGTACTTCCCCTTGGAGTTTGTTTTTTTGCTCCCCATTTTTGCAGAGGCCCCATTTGTTCTGTCAAACATGTTAGAAATCTGTCCTCATAGTTCATTTGTCCTTAATTAAAATGGATAGCAACATCTGGAACTCATCAAATAAATATTTAACTTTGGAACTGAAATGTAACAGTTTATTCAGCAATGATTGACCACTCCAATCTCTTTCCCAACCTGTGTCTTTTGCCTCACTATAATTAATTAAAGGGGTTATGAAGGTTAATTAAAGTAGTTTATGATTGATAACAAGTTTTCCCTGAAGATTTATCTGTAACTTGTCAAGGATTACTGTAACATTTCAGTGTCCAAGTCAAAAGTGTAAGAAGTGTATTTATTTTTAGTTCATTCCTAGAATATTCTGAATATAGAAATATTTCATAATTGGAAGTAGTGAGTAAGAGTAACTGTGGGTAGTTGGTTGGTGCTTATGTGCAGAATGCCACAAAGTGGCAGGAAGCAACATAGAAAGTGTTACAAAATTCACAGCAGGCCACTCAGAAAATGAAAGAGAAATAAGTGTTTTCGATGGGGTTCTTTTCCAAAGTGGTAGAATATGGATTCAGGGCTGAAATGATTTGCATAGTGAGTTCTGACTGTTAGTAATGTATTGTGTGTTGGTTGAGGGCGACCTTACAGGGAGCAATGAAGAAGCTGGAGAACAAGTTGCTGCAGCCTGTCTTCTCACCTTCTATTCTTTCAGTGTGAGCTTAACACAGCAGGCTACTAGAAACAACAAACAATGAGGAAATAAACCAGTTATAAATGTTCTAATGCTTTAATTAGTTTTATAACACATTGGCCCGGAATTTGCAGTTGTAATGAAAGAAGAAAGAAAGATTTATATAGGACAGTGAAAGTGTCACCACTTGTCATCACTACTGTGTAAATCTGACAGCAACTTCTGCTGTCTGCACATACATAGCTAAGTGCGGAAATCAGAAAACTGCTGTCAGTGTTATCCTTCTCCTCCACAGGGCCCGCTGTGCTAACTTCGCAAATGCAATCAGCGCAAAATCTGTGATTTGATGTGAACTTCAACTTTTTATGCACTATATTTGCTGTAAAAATCATTGAAAAGTTTAAGCCTTGTCAAATGAGGTGTAACTGAGTTATTAAAAGCGTGCTAAGTTTATAATTACTGCTGAACAACCTCTCTGGCCCTGAAAAACTAATTTTATAAGTGTGAAGTGTCATTCCCTCCACTCCATGATACAAATTCCATTGATTTTTAAAATAATAATTATTTTTTATTTTATTTTTTAAAGTTTATTTATGATATTTCAGCTTGTATTAGAACATTTATCCCATCTGTATGTCCCAATCTTTATTTCACTTTCTGTAAAATGATTAAAGAGTGAATGATAATCAGTGCTTTCTTTACTTCCTGGTTTGCTGTCTGTGAGAATTCTTCAATCTGATTGGCTGCTCAGCCATGCTTGATGACATTGCTGTTCCTAGACGCCAGAGATTCCCATAGACGGCACCAGATTGAAACTGACGCCGGAATAGGGGAAATCGACGCCACAGAGCCCACTAAATCTCTGTGGGGTAGCTTTCTTCGAGGTCAGTGGTGAGTGCCAATGTTTCCAGATCTATGGGGATTCATTTATACACAAATTAAATGCCATCAAAGATAAGGATATGAGCATGAAAACAACAAACATTGGCAAGCTATAGGATTTATACTGACACTTACCCATCTGCTTCTGAAATGCTGTGAGGTACCCAGGAATCATGGGGGGAATGTTCCCTCTAAATTTTTTTGGATACACTGTTCCTTCAGGGGGCTGAAAGGCCCATTCACCGTTTCATGCATGCGCAAAATTTTACATTGCAAAAGCCGGTCCTGGGTGGCCATGCAGCTTCGAGGGAACATTGGTAGGAAGGTCATTGAATTAGAGACCAGATCTCCCCCCCCCCCCCCCCCCCAGATCTAGGGGGATATTTTAGTTTCAGTTGTTCAGTTTCTTACAGCATTCTGTGGCATTCCTGAATGTTACTGCTGCTGAAATGATCACATGCTGACCAGCCAATTATATAGCCTGTCGCATGTGAATACTTGTTCTAATTCTGGAGCTGTAAATGCATCGCATCACCAAAGCAAAGAATGAATGTGAGAACAAAGCAAATATTAGCTGAAGGAAGAGAAACTAGTACTGAGTAAACAGTGAAAATAGAAAAAAGCCTCCACAAATTGAGAGTTCACAGACTCTAGAGTTGCAATGATGATGGAGAAACCATTATCTGGACAGTCCTGGCTGAAGAGTAAGGCCTAGAAATTCGTCTCAGATGGTGGCGCAAAACGGGCGGTATCAGATCGACCGCCTGTTAAGTAAAAACATTTCTTCTAAAATTTAAATTTATTTTTCCCTACTTTTAATTCCTGTCCACTTATTCTACTATGCTTGTCTGAATTTAAAATAATATCTTGGGTTCACCTTATCTATGCCATTTAAGACTTTGCACACTTCATAAAATCATAGAATCTGGCAGAAAAGAAGGAGGCTGTTCTTCTTATTTAGTCCCACACTCCAGCTTTTTCACCATAACCCTGCAAATGAGTCCTCTTCGAGTACATATCGAATTGCCTTTTGAAAGTCCCTATGGAATCTGATTCTGCTACTCTTTCAGGTAGTGCATTCCAGATCTTAACACCCTCTGTGAAGAAATTTCTCCTAAGTTCTTTTGCCAATTATTTTAAATGTATGACCTCTGGTTACCGACCCACTTGCCAGAGGAAACAGTTTCTTCCGACTCGCTCTATCAAAACCTCTCATAATTTTGAAAACCTTTATTAGATCGCCCTTTAACCTTCTCTGCTCTGAGGAGAACAATGCCAGATTCTCCAATGTCTCCACATAACTGAAGTTCCTCATCTTGACAAACTCCCTCTGTACCCTCTCCAAGGCCTTGGCATTCTTCCTAAAATGTGGTGACCAGAATTGTACACAATACTCTAACTGAGACCTAACCAGAGATTTGTAAAGCTTTAACATGACTTCCTTGTTTTTGTATTCAGTACCCCTATTTACAAAGCCAAATATCCCATTCACTTTCTTAACCGTCTTATCAACTTGTCATGTCACCTTCACAGATTTGTGAATATGTATCTCCAGGTCCCGCTGCCCTTGCACTGGCCCACCTCAAAATAGTATCATTTTAACTTCAATCTGGTCATCCCTTAACCTCCTTGTAGATTGCAACGTTTACACTTCTTTAATTTTTCCTCTTAGCTCATCTACATTACACGACATTAAAGGTGCTATAAATGGTAAATTGTCATTTTTTTCTATTAGCTATTACTGGGCAGGTACTCTTCCAGCCTACTCCTTAGTATATTTTCTATTATTTTATCTGAATCCACAGGCAAATGGACCTGTAGTTTACTGGATCCAATATGTCCCCCTTTTTATATATTGTCACAATGTTTCCTTGCCTCAAGTCCTGTGGAATCTCTCCAGTACTCAATAAATATTTCCTTACCATAGCCAGTTCCCTGTAAACATTCCCTCTAGTCTTCTTTAGCAACCAATGATCTATGCCGTTTGGCCGAGGATAGTTTAGTCTTCAGTTCATTTAATGTATCAAGTTCTTCCTCCTCATTCATTTGAAAATATTGTATGAATTGGTTATCATCATCATCGTGATCATCATAGGCAGTCCCTTGAAATCGAGGGAGACTTGCTTCCACTCCTGAAGTGAGTTCTTTGGTGGCTGAACAGTCCAATACGAGAGCCACAGACTTTGTCACAGGTGGGACAGATAGTCGTTGAGGGAAGGGGTGGGTGGGACTGGTTTGCCGCATGCTCTTTCCGCTGTCTGTGCTTGATTTCTGCATGCTCTCGGCGCTGAGACTCGAGGTGCTCAGCGCCCTCTCGGATGCACTTCCTCCACTTAGGGCGGTCTTGGGCCGGGTACTCCCAGGTGTCAGTGGGGATGTCGCACTTTATCAGGGAGGCTTTGAGGGTGTCCTTGTAGCGTTTCCGCTGCCCAGCTTTGGCTTGTTTGCCGTGAGGGAACTCCGAGTAGAGCACTTGCTTTGGGAGTCTCGTGTCTGGCATGCGGACAATGTGGCCTGCCTAGCAGAGCTGATCAAGTGTGGTCAGTGCTTCAATGCTGGGGATGTTGGCCTGGTCGAGGACGCCAACGTTGGTGCGTCTGTCCTCCCAGGGGCTTTGTAGAATCTTGCGGAGACAATCATTAGTGATATTTCTCCACACAGTCATTGAATAGCAAACCAGTATTCTCCATCATGGTGAATACTTCTCCTCTCTTTACAGAAGGAAAACACAAACTTTAGAACAGTAGCTGGTTTATTTACATAAAATAAATGAATGAACAGTATACATTTTCCACAGTTATAAAATCATAAAAGACACAACTTGCTTGCTCCCTAAACATGGGCTCACCTTCTCTAGCTTAACTTTTCAAAGATAATGTGGTTTAGACTTTTAAAATAGACAGTCATTTTGCTGAGAAGGAACAAAGAGGGAGAAAAATAGAGGGCACAGAGAGAGAGAGAGTCTCTTTGCCCTTAGCACAGTGTAGAAAATATACCTTTTGTGATTTAATTTTGTGATTTAATTCACCCAGACAGGCTATATTGAAAGGTGGCATTTTGAATTTGTAAATTCACAGGTTAATCAAGCAGAGCCAACATGATCTGTTAGAGGTTAATCATGTCTGACTAACGTGATTGAATTATGTGATGAGGTAACAGAGAAAGTATCAGAGAAGTAGTGCAGTAGATGTTGTATATATGGACTTTTGAAAGGCATTCGACAAAGTGCCAAACTGGAGGCTTCTTCGAAGATAGTGGTCCATGGAATTAAGGGGAAAGTGTGAAGTAATGCACTTTGGGAGGGCTAATATGGAAAGACAGTATACTATAAATGGCAGGATTTTCAACCGTGTAGATAGGAGACCTTGGTGTCCATGTGCACAAATCCTTAAAAGTGGCAGGGCAAGTTGATAAGGTGGTTAAAAAAGCATGTGAGCTACTTGGGTTTATAAATAGAGGAGCAAAATACTGCAGATACTGGAAATCTGAAATAAAAACAGGAAATGTTCAGCAGGTCAGGACCATCTGTGGAGAGAGAAATAGGGTTAACGTTTCAGGTACAAGGGTCATCTCCCGAAACTCTTTCTCTCTCCACAGATGGTGTCTGTCCTGCTGAGTATATCCAGCATTTTTGTTTCTATTTTATAAATAGAGGAATAGAATATAAAAGCAAAGAGATCATGCTAGAACTTTATAAATCACTGGTTAGGCCTCAGCTGGAGTATTGTGGACAATTCTGGGCACCACACTTCAGGAAAGATGTAAAGACTGTAGAAAGGGTACAGAGGAGGTTTACCAGGATGTTCCCAGGGATGATGGACTTCAGTTATGAAGAGAGGTTCAAAAAGTTTGAATTGTTCTCTTTGGAACAGAGGTGACCTCATCGAGGTTTCCAAGCTAATGAGAAGGTTTGATAGAGTAAATAAGGAAAACCTCCCTCTGGCGAGTGGGTCAATAACCAGAGGTCATAGATTCAAAAATCACTGGAAAAAGATCCAGAGGGGAATTGAGGAATATGTTTTCACTCAGAGAGTTGTCGGGATCTGGAACGCTCAACCTGAAAAGGTGGTGGAAGCTGATTCCATAAATAATTTTAAAAGTGACTTGAACAGGTGCTTGAGGATGAGGATGAGGAACTTACAGGGATATGGACAAAAAGCAGGGAGGTGGGACTAAGCACAACTGTTCCCTCAAAGAGCCCGCATAAGCACGAAGGGACGAATGGCCACCTTCTGTGCTGTAAGCTTCTATGATTCTATAAGACGGGTCCAAAATTTGCTCTACCATTCTGTCGGGCTCCCAACGTAACTCCCTTCCACCCTTCCACGTAACTGGGCTGGATATCTTACACCGATATTTCCGGGTGAACAAGTACAACAGATGTGCTCCCTAATCACTTAAGGCCAGCTTCTGCAGGTTCCTCCTACTGACTCCATGAATTTCAGCAGGAGCAGCAGCACAGCCTCATCCTGGCTGCAGTAGCTGCTATCATGTCTAGGGTGAAGCTGCTAAGACACCCTCACCCCTCCCCTGCCAAGAGAAACCTTGGATGACATAAATCTAACCTCTTAAATGCTGATCCCACTAGAACAGAACATTCTGCTTAAAAAATCAATCAACTGAGGCAACATATGCTAATTCCGATTGGCCATAATGATACATAAGAACATAAGAACATAAGAATTAGGAACAGGAGGAGGCCATCTAGCCCCTCGAGCCTGCTCCGCCATTCAATTAGATCATGGCTGATCTAGTCGTGGACTCAGCTCCACTTACTCGCCTGCTCCCCGTAACCCTTAATTCCCTTATTGCTTAAAAATCTATCTATCTGTGATTTGAACACATTCAATGAGCTAGCCTCAACTGCTTCCTTGGACAGAGAATTCCACAGATTCACAACCCTCTGGGAGAAGAAATTCCTTCTCAACTCGGTTTTAAATTGGCTCCCCCGTATTTTGAGGCTGTGCCCCCTAGTTCTAGTCTCCCCTACCAGCGGAAACAACCTCTCTGCCTCTATCTTGTCTATCCCTTTCATGATTTTAAATGTTTCTATAAGATCACCCCTCATCCTTCTGAACTCCAAGGAGTAAAGACCCAGTCTACTCAATCTATCATCATAAGGTAACCCCCTCATTTCTCGAATCAGTCTAGTGAATCGTCTCTGTACCCCTTCCAAAGCCAGTATATCCTTCCTTGAGTAAGGTGACCAAAACTGCACGCAGTACTCCAGGTGCGGCCTCACCAATACCTTATACAGTTGCAGCAGGACCTCCCTGCTTTTGTGCTCCATCCCTCTCGCAATGAAGGCCAACATTCCATTCGCCTTCCTGATTACCTGCTGCACCTGCAAACTAACTTTTTGGGATTCATGCACAAGGACCCCCAGGTCCCTCTGCACCGCAGCATGTTGTAATTTCTCCCCATTCAAATAATATTCCCTTTTACTGTTTTTTTTTTCCCCAAGGTGGATGACCTCACACTTTCCGACATTGTATTCCATCTGCCAAACCTTAGCCCATTCGCTTAACCTATCCAAATCTCCTTGCAGCCTCTCTGTGTCCTCTACACAACCCGCTTTCCCACTAATCTTTGTGTCATCTGCAAATTTTGTTACACTACACTCTGTCCCCTCTTCCAGGTCATCTATGTATATTGTAAACAGTTGTGGTCCCAGCACCGATCCCTGTGGCACACCACTAACCACCGATTTCCAACCGGAAAAGGACCCATTTATCCCGACTCTCTGCTTTCTGTTGACCAGCCAATTCTCTATCCATGCTAATACATTTCCTCTGACTCCACGTACCTTTATCTTCTGCAGTAACCTTTTGTGTGGCACCTTATCGAATGCCTTTTGGAAATCTAAATACACCACATCCATCGGAATACCTCTATCCACCATGCTCGTTATATCCTCAAAGAATTCCAGTAAGTTAGTTAAACATGATTTCCCTTTCATGAATCCATGCTGCGTCTGCTTGATTGCACTATTCCTATCCAGATGTCCCGCTATTTCTTCCTTAATGATAGTTTCAAGCATTTTCCCCACTACAGATGTTAAACTAACCAGCCTATAGTTACCTGCCTTTTGCTTGCCCCCTTTTTTAAACAGAGGCGTTACATTAGCTGCTTTCCAATCCGCTGGTACCTCCCCAGAGTCCAGAGAATTTTGGTAGATTATAACAAATGCATCTGCTATAACTTCCGCCATCTCTTTTAATACCCTGGGATGCATTTCATCAGGACCAAATAATAGATACACTCTATTATCGTTCCACAGGAGAGGAGTGAAAACTATAAATCCCATGATGTCCCTCTCACACTCTTGTATACATGAACACAATTTATCAGCTGGAAATAGAGCCAACTGTAATCCCAAGCCCCAGGGAGAGAAGCTGGCCTGTGCAGAGGCCACTTCATGGAAGTATTTCTAACATACAACTTCATAGACAATTTAGTGTTTCTTCTCTCAAAATGATGTAATCTTTCATGTATTTATTATGCTATAGATTTAAATTTACAGTAATGTACCTGGGCATGTGAGTAACGAACATGCCATTCAGAGAACCTGAACCAAGTTGAGCTATTTGATGACTGGTCTTCTGGTAACTTCCTGGCTTGTAAAAGGTAGTTTTAAAACAAATTAAGGATTTTTTACATTCCATTTGTGAATGGAACTGGTTTTTGATTTAGTCAATGGAATATTTGAACTACAACAACATATTTATATAACACGTTTAAACTAGTAAAACTTCGCAAGGCACTTCACAGCAGTGTTGCAAGACAGAAATTCGACACCAAGCCACATAAGGAGAAATTAGGGCAGATTTGTCAGTGGTAGGTTTTAAGGAGCGTTTTAATGGAGGAAAGAGAGGTGGCGAGGTTTAGGGAGAGAATTCCAGAGCTAAGGGCCCAGGCAACTGAAGGCACAGCCACCAATGGTTGAGCGATTATAATCAGGGATGCTCAAGAGGGCAGAATTAGAGGAATGCAGATATCTCCGGGGAGGTATGGGGGGGTGGGGGAGGGGGTTTGGTTGGGGTTGTGGGGCTGGAGGAGATTACAGAGATAGGAAGGGGCGAGGCCATGCAGGGATTTGAAAACAAGGCTGAGAATTTTGAAATTGAGGCGTTGCTTAACCAGGAGCCAATGTAGGTCAGTGAGATCAGAGGTGAGTGATGAGTGAATGGGAATTGGTGTGAGTTAAGGAGTTGAGTTTTGAATGGCCTCAAGTTTACGTAGGGTAAAACATGTAAGGCCAGCTAGGAATGCTCTTTAAAAAAAAATGTGTTCACAGGATGTGGGTGTTGCTGGCAAGATCAGCATTTATTGCCCATCACTAATTGCCCTTGAGAAAATGGTGGTCAGCTGCCTTCTTGAACAGCTGCAGTCCTTGGCATGAGGGTACTCCCACAGTGCTGATTTTGTCATAGCAGTTGCAAGTGAGTTTCAGAGGGCAGTTAAGAGTCAACCATGTTACTGTGGGTCTGGAGTCACATATAGGCCAGACCAGGTAAGGACGGCAGATTTCCTTCCCTAAAGGACATTAGTGAACCGGTTGGGTTTTTCCAATAATCTGTTAGCTTCATGGTCTGATGCCATTACTGGTGCTAGGTTTTTAATTCCAAATTTATTTAATTTGAGATGGTGGGATTTGAATTCTTGTCTCTGGATTAATATTCCAGGCCTCTGGATTACTAGCCCAGTAACATAACCACTGTGCGACTGTAACACATTGGAATCGACAAGTCTAGAGGTAACAAAGGCATGGATCAGCGTTTCAGCACCAGATGAGCTGAGACAGGAGCTGAGACGGGCAATGTTACAGAGGTGGCCATAGGCAGTCTTAGTTATGTCATGGCAATGTGATCGGAAACTCATTTCAGGTCAAATATGACACCAAGGTTGCGAACAGTATGGTTCAGTCTCAGACAGATACTAGGGAGAGGGATGGGCACCACAATGTAACATTAGAAAGGGGAAATAAAGTGCTCAAAGGATTGGGGGAGGCAGGGAGTACTAAAGTAAGAAATAGTAACGTATTAGGCGGGGTCAAACTAAGAGAGAATACAGGATGGTCTAAGATGGGTTTGCAGTGTATGGATATGAATGCACAAATCGTAGTAAACAAGATAATTGAGCTGCAGGAACAAATAGCCACATGGGAATATGATGTTGTGGCAATAACTCAGACCTGGCTCAAAAAAGGGAAAAATTGGGTATTAAATATAAGCTTAAAAGGTGTTCAGGAAAGATAGAATCATAGAAATTTACAGCACGGAAGGAGGTCATTTCGGCCCATCATGTCCGCGCCGGCCGACAAAGAGCCATCCAGCCTGATCCCATTTTCCAGCTCTTGATCCATAGCCCTTCCAATTACGATTCTTCCAATGCACATCCAAGTACTTTTTAAATGTGGTGAGGGTTTCTGCCTCTACCACCCTTTCAGGCCGTGAGTTCCAGACCCCCACCACCCTTTGGGTGAAAGCATTTCCCCTCAAATCCCCTCTAAACCTCCTACCAATTACTTTAAATCTAAGTCCCCTAGTTGTTGACCCCTCTGCTAAGGGAAATAGGTCCTTCCTATCCACTCTATCTAGGCCTCTCCTAATTTTATACACCTCAATAAGGTCTACCCTCAGCCTCCTCTGTTCCAAAGAAAACAAACCCAGCCTATCCAATCTTTCCTCAAAGCTAAAATTCTCCAGTTCAGGAAACATCCTCATCGATCTCCTCTGTACTCCTTCACGGCAAACAAGCCAAAGGTGGGCAGCGGAAACGTTACAAGGACACCCTCAAAGCCTCCCTGATAAAGTGCGACATCACCACTGACACCTGGGAGACCCTGGCCGAAGACCGCTCTAGGTGAAGAAAGTGCATCCAGGAAGGCGTTGAGCTCTTTGAATCTCAACGCCGAGAGCATGAAGAGGTAAGCGCAGGCAGCAGAAGGAGTGTGCGTCAAACCAGTCCCATCCACTCCTTCCCTCGATAATGTCTGTCCCACCTGTGACAGGGTCTGTGGCTCTCGTATTGGACTGTTCAGCCATCAAAGAACTCACTTCAGGAGTGGAAGCAAGTCTTCCTCGATTCCGAGGGACTGCCTATGATGATGATGATTATGAAGGCATACGGAATACTTGCCTTTATTAGCCGAGGCATAGAATACAAGAGCAGGGAGGTTATGCTTGAACTGTATAAAACACTGGTTAGGACACAGCTAGAGTACTGCATGTGGTTCTGGTCACCACATTACAGGAAAGATGTGATTGCACTAGAGAGGGTCATCATCATCATCATCATCATAGGCAGTCCCTTGGAACCGAGGAAGACTTGCTTCCACTCCTGAAGTGAGTTCTCAATATTTTGTGCACCTCAATGAGGTCTCCTCTCAACCTCCTCTGTTCCAATGAGAACAAATCCAGCCTATCCAATCTGTCCTCATAACTAAGATTCTCCATTCCAGGCAGTATCCTAGTTAATCTCCTCTGCACCCTCTTTAGTGCAATAACGCCCTTCCTATAATATGGTGACCAGAACTGCACAAAGTACTCTAGCTGTGGCCTAACCAGTGTTTTATACAGTTCAAGCATAACCTCCCTGCTCTTGTATTCTGTGCCTCGGCTAATAAAGGCAAGTATTCCGTATGCCTTCTTAACCACCTTATCCACCTGGCCTGCTATCTTCAGAGATCGGTGGACATGCACCTCAAGGTCCCTTTGATCCTCTACACTTCTCAGTGTCCTACCATTTAATGTGCATTCCCTTGCCTTGTTAGACCTCCCCAAATGCATTACCTCACACTTCTCCGGATTGAATTCCATTTGCCACTGTTATGCCCACCTGACCAGTACTTTGATATCTTCCTGCAGTCTACAGCTTTCTTCTTCATTATCAACCACAAAGCCAATTTTTGTATTATCTACAAACTTCTTAATCATACCCCCTACATTCAAGTTTAAATCATTGATATATACCAAAAAAAGCAAGGGACCAAGTACTGAAAACAGCCTTCCAGTCACAAAATCACCTTTTGTTTCCTGCCTTTGAGCCAATTTTGGATCCAACTTTCCACTTTTGCCCTGGATCCCATGGGCTTCTACTTTCATAACCAGCCTGCCATGTGGGATCTTATCAAAAGCCTTGCTAAAATCCATATACACTACATCAAATGCATTACCCTCATTGACCTTCCTTGTTACCTAGGTAGGTATCTAGATAGGGATGGAAAGATGGGAGGTGGTGTGACAGTATTGGTTAATGAGAATGTTACAGTGCTGGAGAGGGAGGATGTCCTGGAGGGGTCAAGGACAGAATCTATATAGCTAGAGTTAAGAAATAATAGAGGCGGTGTAGACTACCAAATAGTGGGGAAGATATGGAGCAGCAAATTTGCAGAGAAATTGCAGAGAGGTGCAAGAACTATCGAGTATTAATAATGGGGGACTTCAACTATCCCAATATAGATTGGGATCATAATCGTGTTAAGGACAGAGAAGGGAAGAATTTCTGAAGTGTGTTCAGGAGCAACTTTCTTGAGCAGTGGGTTTCAGGCCCAACGAGGAAGGAGGCATTGCTGGATCTGGTTCTGGGGAATGAGGTAGATCAGGTGGAGCAGGTGTCAGTAGGGGAACATTTAGGGAACAGTGATCATAGTATTGTAAGATTTAGATTAGCTATAGAAAAGGACAGGGGGCCATCTAGAGTAAAAGTATTAAACTGGAGGAAGACCAATTTCAGTGGGATGAGGCCTGGGTAAATTGGAATCAAAGATTGGTGGCAAAACTGTAATGGAACAACGGGCTGTCTTTAAAGAGAAAATAATTCATGTACAGTTGAAGTACATTCCCACGAGGGGGAAAGGCAGGACAACGAAAGTCAGAGCTCCCTGGATAATGACACAGATAGAGAATATAATGAAGCAGTAAAAGAGCGTGTATGACACATGTCAGGTTGCAAATACATCCTAAAATCAGGATTATATATAGAAAGGTCGGAGGAGAAATGAAAAAGAAAATAAGAGGGGCAAAGAGAGGGTATGAGAATAGAATGGCAGCCAACATAAAAGGTAATCCAAAAGTCTTCTGTGGGCACATACATAGTAAATGGGCAGTAAGGGAGGGGTGGGGCCGATTAGGGACCAAAAAGGAGAGCTATACATGGAGGCAGAGGGTATGGCTGAGGTACTAAATGGGTACTTTGCATCTGTCTTCACCAAGGAAGAGGGTGCTGCCATAGACATAGCGAAGGAGAAGGTAGTGGTGATGCTTGATAGGATAACAATTGATAAAGAAGAGGTACTGAGAACGGCTGGCTGTACTTAAAGTAGGTAAGTCATCAGGAGTGGATGGGATTCATCCCAGGATGCTGAGGGAATTGAGGGCAGAAATCGCAGACCTACTGGCCATAATATTGAACTCCTCCGTAGATATGGGGATGGTACCAGAGAATTGGAGGATTGAAAATGTTACACCATTGTTCAAAAAAGGGTGTAAAGATAAAGCCAGCAGCTACAGGCCGGTCAGCTTAACCTCAGTCGCGGGGAAGCTTTTAGAAACAATAATCAGGGACAAAATTAACAGTCACTTGGATAGTTGTGGATTAATTAAGGAAAGCCAGCACGGATTTGTTAAAGACTAATTGTGTTTAACCAACTTGATCGAGTTTTTTGATGAGGGCAGTGCAGTTGACGTGGTGTACATGGATTTTCAAAAGGCGTTCGACAATGTGCCACATAATAGGCTTTCCAGCAAAGTTGAAGCACGTGGAAGAAGAAAAAGAAAAAGCACTTGGATTTAAATAGCGCCTGTCACGACCACTGGACATCTCAAAGCGCTTTACAGCCAATTAAGTAATTTTTGGAGTGTAGTTACTGTTATAATGTAGGAAACGCAGCAGCCAATTTGTGCACAAGCAAGCTCCCACAAACAGCAGTGTGATAATGACCAGATAATCTGTTTTGTTATGTTGATTGATGGATAAATATTGGCCCCAGGATACTGGGGATAACTCCCCTGCTCTTCTTCGAAATAGTGCCATGGGATCTTTTACATCCACCTGAGAGAGCAGACGGGGCCTCGGTTTAATGTCTCATCCGAAAGATGGTACCTCCGACAGTGCTGCACACCCTCAGCACTGCACTGGAGTGTCAGCTTAGACTTTTGAGCTCAAGTCCCTGAAGTGGGACTTGAACCCACAACCTTCTGACTCAGAAGCGAGAGTGCTACCCACTGAGCCATGGCTGACACTGGGTAAAAAGAGTTCAGGCAGCCGAAGCATGATGGGAAGCGCTGACTGGCCAGAAGGGGATTTGGGCAGGTGTTAAAAATATGACTACTGCAAGAACTCCTTGTGGGTAAGGAGGAGCAGGAATGCTCCCCGTGGGCCCCACAAGGAATCCTTGGGGCCCCCCCCCCAGCCGGACGCCCCCACCTTCCACCCCATTCCCTCTTTAAAAAAAAACCCACCTCCAGCGCCCCTCCGCCCCACTCACTGACGGAGACCATTCCCTCGGGGTCGTGGCTGCGGTCTCCTGCTGCCAAGTTGCTGCTCGCTGGTCAGGCATCGTTCCCCCCGCCCCCCCCCCCCCCCCCCCCCCCCGCCAAGGCGCGCGACCACGCACCAATCCGGAGGCCCCGCACAGGCTGCTCACCAGCTGTTGCCTCTGGTAAAGGCACCGTGGAACAAATGAAATAAAAGGGACAGTGGCAGCATGGATATGAAATTGGCTCAGTGTCAGGAAACAGGGAGTATAGTGAAGGGTTGTTTTTCGGACTGGAGGAAGGTATACAGTGGTGTTCCCCAAGGGTCGGTACTGGGACCTCTGCTTTTTTTGATATATATTAATGATTTGGATGTGGGTGTACAGGGCACAATTTCAAAATTTGCAGATGACACAAAACTTGAAAGTATAGTGAGCAGTGAGGAGGATAGTGATAGAATTCAAGAAGACATAGACAGGCTGGTAGAATGGGTGGACACGTGGCAGATAAAATTTAAAGCAGAAAAGTGTGAAGTGATACATTTTGGTAGAAAGAATAAGGAGAGGAAATATAAACTAAAGAGTACAATCCTAAAGTGGTACATGAACAGAGAGACCGGGAGGTATATGTGCACAAATCATTGAAGGTGGCAGGGCAGGTTGAGAAAGCGGTTAAAAAAAGCTTACGGGATCCTGGGCTTCATAAATAGAGGCATAGAGTACAAAAGTGTGGGAGTTATGTATAAAACACTGGTTCAGTCTCAACTGGAGTATTGTTCCCAATTGTGGGCTCCGAACTTTAGGAAGGATGTGAAGGCCTTAGAGAGGGTGCAGAAAAGATTTACAGGAATGATTCCAGGGATGAGGGACTTCAGTTCCGTGGATAGACTGGAGAAGCTGGGGTTGTTCTCCTTGGAGCAGAGAAGGTTGAGAGGAGATTTGATCGAGGTGTTCAAAACCATGTGGGGTCTGGACAGAGTAGAGAGAGAGAAACTGTTCCCATTGGTGGAAGGGTCGAGAACCAGAGGACACAGATTTAAGGCGATTGGCAAAAGAACCAAAGGCAACGTATAAAAACCTTTTTACGCAGCGATTGTCAGGATCCGGAATGCAGGTAGATAGATAAGAATGGAACCAGGCAAGTACAGTCCCATCCAGGTGGATGATGGTGAAGAGACATTGGAGGAGATTGGAGTGGTCAACCTGTCAAAGGTTGTAGACAAATTAAGAAGGATGAGGAGGGATAGTTTACCTTTGTCGCAGTCGCAAAGGATGTCATTTGTGAGTTTGATGAGAGCCATTTCAGCACTGTGGCAGGGACGGAAACCGGATTGAAGGGATTCAAACACAGAGTTCCGGGAAAGATGGGCACGGATTTGGGAGGCAACAACACGTTGAAGGATTTTGGAGAGGAAAGGGAGGTTGGAGATGGGCCGGTAGTTTGCAAGGTCAGAGGGGTCAGGGGTTGTTTTTTTGAGGAGAGGGGTGATGATGGCAGATTTGAGGGAGAGTGGGACAGTACCTGGGGAGAAAGAACCGTTAATTATGTCAGCTAATATATGAACCAGAAAAATAAGTTGGGTGGTCAGCAGTTTTGTGGGAATGGGTCGAGGGAGCAAAGAGTGGGTTTCATGGGCAAGATGAATGCGGAGAGGTCATAAGGGGAGATCAGAGAGAAACTAGAGAAAGATGTGAGTTCAGGGCCAGGTCAGTGGGTAACTATAGATGGCCTTATCTGCGATTGGCACGATGGGAATAGCAAGGCTATGAGAGGGGGTGGCCGTGAATATGGATTGGGGAGTTTACATGGTGGGAGAGATAAAAGGAGGATAGGAGGGCAGTGAGCTCAGAGGAGAGGGAGGATGATGAACTAATCAGCGTAGTTAACTTATACGACAGTAATTATTTGAGCCAATCATAATTTCTTTGTCCACCAGATATAATACTTTTGAGGCATGATATATTTGAGAGATGCAATATTGTGGATACACATAAGTTGTTAAACTTTCAATAATGTAAAAGTGATATCGATGAAGTATGATACCTAATTTTGAAAAAGTTTTGGTAATCGATGGGTTAAATATATTATAGACCATCAGAAACCAGTTATTAAACTCGGTGCTTTCTGTATTTTGTTGATTGGATTTGTCTGTTTCCATACAGTAAAAACTGGGATTAAATAGGCAAACTATTAGCACTAGCAATTCCCAGATAGAGCCGTTATGGGATCAAGACCAACTTCCTATTTGTTTGGCAACCCAGAACTATAGCAATTCAGGCATCTGGTTTGTCGTGCTGTCTCCATCGCTGACAGATACTAAAACCACTACCACATAGAGATGCAGCTTTCCACAGTGGCAGCAGTACTATTATTTATTATTACCATCAGGAAGAAAAACTTGGTTACCATTTTCTGAATTACGATCAGCCAAGAAATACTAGGTACATTAGTTCTGATTTTAACCCTCCTTTACCTGTCCTGTCCCCCTGAGCCAGATACGATTCTAAATTCAATGATATACCAGTAGTCTTTAGGTACCACTGCAAGCACAGTTTTCTTAATTCACCCCATATGTATTCTTCAGATGACTATCAAGCCGAGTACTAAATCTCATCCAATAGTCAATACAATTAGCCAATCCAGAAACGATTAATGACGAATATCCCTTCACTGCAATATAAACGTTGATGCAGTATTAATGTAATTAATGTTAAAACATATTTGGCTCCTGATACCTGGACAAGGAAATCTACTTGGTTTTAGAGTTCCTGTTGTTGCAATGTATAGAGATTATAAATACAAGTGAGAAAGTTACTTCTGGTCAATATTTCTAGCATTTATGATTTCATTAGAAAAAACCACCAGAGGATACCTTTCCCCATTTGTTTAAGATATCGCAACACATTATGGCAAAAGGAAATCATTCATAGCGGAACTAAAGATGGAGAAACATAACCTGAAATTTGATCTCATCACAATTTTTAGGATTTGAATTGAATAAGGTCAAATACAAATGGCCCTTATAAATTTTTTTAAAATCAAAGTACAATTACATGTGTCATATGTGCACAGCTACAATTTTGCGGGTTTCAAAACATCTACCCTGCAGATGTGCAGCTGGGCTTTGTCAACAGTTGGAAAAGAAAACTGCGGCTATTCAGTTGCAAGTCAGTGCATTGTGGAATTGTCAGCTTGGTTTGAGCTCATCCAGCCAGAAGGTTTTCGGAACAAAATCTCTGGACCAAGGCCAGTTCCTTGTGTAAAATTGTGAAGCAATAAAGCGGGAAAAAAAATCCGCCACAAAAAGCTCGCAGTAAGAATACTCGAGGAGAGGTCTCAGGGACAGGACTGCACAGGAATTCTAGAGGCATTTGAAATCCGAAATAACAATACACACCGCAGTCATGGTGCCCTGCTGTTTGTGCATTCAGAATATTATATCTGTTTATGAAAGAAAAACCTCTTCCTCTGCAGTTCATCTGCTGTTATTAGAGAAGGAACACTGAATAAATACATTAAGCAAACATAATGGAAACCTAATCAAAACATTAAAGTGGATGATGTGGCTTTACAAAAACAGTATATTTAATGACTTTGAAATACTGGATGCCAAGGTCATGTAAATGTATGTTGAACAGTACACTACAGGGATATTGATGTAATTATAATTAAGTAATACCATAGTTTTATTTGTCAGTGTGTGTATTAGGGGCTCTTCATTCATGCCAACCTAAAACTAAAGCGAAAGTTGACTTCCAGCTTTAAAAAGTTAATAAAGTTTAAAAAAATACCTGACATCTCAGAAATGTTCTGGACGATGAACGTGTTGTGTGAAAACAAGTAGTTACATGGTTGGAACTTGAGCAGTCAATATACACAACATTTTTCCACTTGTATTGGAGGGAACAAAACAAAGTGCACGAAAGCCTGACGAGGTAAAATAATGTTGAAGGCACAAAATTGGTAGTGCATTTGCAGAGGAGTCTTAGAACATCCCTCCTCCTCCGAAAACATTGAATTTTTTACAGTAAAAGTTATATATTCTGGTTAATTTGAAACAATTTTATATTTCACCATTAGTAGATTTTTAATCCAAAAATAAAAATAAAATTGCACTTGCATTTTTAACTGGCCAACCATATCATCAATTAGCCAAAAGTCGCACTGCCGCATTTATCTCCCTCCACACCAGTCACAGAGACAGACACTGTGCACCAATCCAGCTCCCCAGCCTTTCCGACAGACACTGGCCTGGATTATCCTGTCAATTTGCTCCCCCAAAAAATGTCATAATGCCAATTTCTGGCACCAAAGATCGTGGAAATTCGGGCATAACTGACTTACGACCACTCTTGCGCCTGAATTTCCTCAGTCTTTTGCACTGGTTCCCCAAAACCTTTGCCCAGACCGGCCTCCATTCATTAGCATAGTCCACCCCAAACCCCTATCTGAAAGAATGAAAACTCAAATTTCCTTCATTTACCCAGGTTCAGAACTGTTGTAAATTTTCAGTGCACAGACTTCCTTTCGATTTATGGTCCCTTCAAAGAGATTGCCAAATGCAATGGAATTCACACGGAAGTTACCACAGAGAGTCTAGTTTCCTGAAAACTACCGTATATACTCGCGTATCCTACGATCTCACGTATCATGCGACCCCTAAATTTTCATCCCCAAAACATGATTTTATCATATATCTCATGTATCATGCGAGTCACTTTTTTGAGATACCAGATGCCACTAGGCTAGGCTTTCAAACAAGTTTAACAAGTACCCAACACGTAACAAGTACCCTAACACATAACGATCGAATACAGACCTTAACAACCGAATCATGAAACATCGAGTGGATTCTGTTGTGAAAGCTGTTCGCGAATCGAACCCCGATATAGCAATCATTCCAGCTGGATAGACTAGCGTCGTTCAGCCACTTGACGTATCCATTAATAAGCCATTTAAAGACAATATAAGAAAGAAATGGAATGACTGGATGATGGAAGGAGAGAAATCATTTACGAAGGGAGGGAATATGAAGGCTCCGGATTTGCCTCTACTGTGTTTGTGGGTATAAGAAGCATGGGCTGAGATAGATGGAGATTTGATTGTTAAAGCCTCTAATAATGCAGCAAACTTTAGAGGGAGTTGTGGGTGGCGATCTCTAGACCACAGCAAAGATACAGTACAAGTGACAATAGAGGCTGCAATCCAGCCCAGGAGATACCTGCCGAGATTCAGCGTGGATACGGTCTGCTTAACAGCCTAACAGCCTAATCTTGACCAGCACTTCACACCCGCAAATTTTGTATCTCGCGTATCATGCGACCCCCCAAATTTAGGTTACAATTTAGGTCTTCAAAAGTCGCATGATACGTGAGTATATACGGTATGTAAATACATTTCTTTAAATGTTCTGAGAAATAAATTCATGGGAGTGATGCTTAAAAATTATTTATAGCAGGTAAATGTATATCTTCACGTTTAAGTCACCAATATTCCTGTTTAACGTGCAGTTTATTTGAATGTGATCGTTAAGCATATTTATTATCAGCACAGCTTTTGATGGTCAGTGATCACATTGAAGCTTAGTTAAAAATTAATCAGTGTACAGAAGAGCAAGGGGACAAACTGAAAGGAATGATTAATACTCTCAAAACTCGACTTTACCTGGAATTTTAGACAACCATGGTCACTTCATGTCAGCCATTTCTGTTTTCTTAACGAAGACATAAATGGAGATTTTAAAGACAATTTTCCTGAACTCCTTTGCACATCAATTCACCCATCACCCCCTGTGCTCGCTGACTTACATTGGCTCCGGGCTAAGCAATGCCTTGATTTCAAAATTCTGAACCTTGTTTACAAATCCCTCCATGGCCTCGCCCCTCCCTATCTCTGTAATCTCCTCCAGCCCCACAATCCCCTGCTCACCTCCCCACCCACCCCCGAGATATCTGCATCCTCAAATTCTGGCTCTTGAGCATCCTGATTATAACTACTTAACCATTGGTGGCCGTGCCTTCTGATGCCTGGGCCATTAGCTCTGGAACTCCCTCCCTAAACCTCTCCAGCTCTCTATCTCTCTTTCCTCCTTTAAGATTCTCCTTAAAACCTACCTCTTTGACCAAGCTTTTGGTCATCTGCCGTAATTTCTTGTGTGGCTCGGTGTCAAATTTCTATTTTTGTCTTGTTACATCCTGTGAAGCGCTTGGGATGTTCTACTACATTAAAGGCGCTATATAAATACAAGTTGTATATGGGGAAAACGTTGTACATTTTTTGTTTCAACTGATTAACAATACGACAATGTAAAAACGATGGTATTCAGGTTTGTGTTGTGAGAAAAAAAAAATCATTTTGGTAATGAAATGAGGCAGGAATTATCATCCTGAAAAGAACAGGTAGTTTTTTTCCATAGATAATGGACCCATCCCATCACCCCACTCCCAACTATTTTGTCTACAACTAGACTTTGATCTGCCCTGAATCTCACAGCAAAGGGCGAAAAATCTCTTAGATGCTATCTGCAGGCTTTGAAAGGAGCATCATAGGACACGAGCCGCTAGTCACCAAGGTTTATTACCACATTCCCAGAATGGTTCTGCAATTATTAGGTCGCACATCTGATGAAAAATCTATGATGAATTTTTTTGACCCGGATTTTGCTGTCAGCGACAAAGTGACAACACTCGCCGCTGACCTCGAAGGAGGCTGCCTTTAACCTTTTTGTTTATGGGCAGAGAGTGGGCTCTGTGGCATCAGTTTCACTTTTCCAAAGTTAATTTCATTCTGACTCTATCTATGGGATCCCCGGTGTCAGTGTCAGCTGTGGCTCAGTAGGTAGCACTCTCGCCTCTGAGATAGAAGGTCATGGGTTCAAGACCCATTCCAGGGACTTGAGCTCAAAAATCCAGTGCAGCTCTGAGGTAGTGCTGTACTGTTGGAGGTGCTGTCTTTTGGATGAGATGTTAAACTGAGACCCCCACCTGTTCTCTCAGCTGGATGTAAAAGAGCCCAGGGCACTATTTTGAAGAAGAGCAAGGGGAGTTATCCCCGGTGTCCTGGCCAATATTTAGCCCTCAATCAACATAACAAAAAAACAGATTATCTGGTCATTATCACATGGCTTTTTGTAGGAGCTACCTATGTGCAAATTGGTTGCTGCATTTCCTACATTACAACAGTGACTACACTCCAAAAGTACTTCATTGGCTGTAAAGTGCTTTGGGACACCCAGTGGTCATGAAAAATACTAATTCTCACAAAAAGCAAACCAGGAAGTAACAAGGTTTTATTATTCACTTTTAATAATTTTACAGAAAGCAAAATAAAGATTAGGGCATAGGGATTAAGGTGGAAGTTGAAATATCATAAACAAACTTTAAAAAAAATGTAATTTTTATTATTAATAATCTATGGAATTTTTACCATGAAATGGAAAGAGTGACACTTCACAAATATAAAATTTGTTTTTCAGGGCTAGAGAGGTTGTTCAGTAATTATGACTTAGTTTTCCGTTAAACTCAGTTACATCTCATTCAACAAGGATTAACTATTTCAATGAATTTAACAGTGAGAATAGGGCGTAAAAAGTTGACGTTAACTTCAAATCATTGATTGTGTTGATTGCATCTGCAAAGACTGTAACAGTGTACGCAAAGCCTCCCTGACACCTGGGAGTCCCTGGCCAAAGACCGCCCTAGGTGGAGAAAGTGCATCCGGGAGAGCGTTGAGCACTTCGCGTCTCAATGCCGAGAGCATGAAGAGGTCAGGCGCAGGCAGCGGAAGACGCGCGCGGCAAACTAGTTCCACCCAGTCAGTCAGGCAGTCCCTCGGAATCGAGGAAGACTTGCTTCCACTCCCAAAGTGAGTTCTTTGATGGCTGAACAGTCCGATACGAGAGCCACAGACCCTGTTACAGGTGGAATAGACATTCGTCGGGGGAAGGGGTGGGTGGGGCTGGTTTGCCGAGCGCTCCTTCCGCTGCCTGCACTTGACCTCTTCACGCTCTTTGCGTTGAGACTCGAAGAACTCAATGCCCTCCCGGATGCACTTTCTCCACCTCGGGCAGTCTGCGGCCAGCGTCTCCCAGGTGTCAGTGGTGATGTCACACTTTGCCACGGAGGCTTTGAGGGTGTCCTTATAACGTTTCCGCTGTCCTCCTTTGGCTTGTTTACCATGAAGGAGCTCCGCATAAAGCATTTGCTCAGGGAGTATCGTATCTGGCATGTGAACTATGTGGCCTGCCCAGCGAAGCTGATTGAGTGTGGTCAGTGCTTCAATACTGAGGGTGTTAGCCTGGTCGAGGACACTGATGTTGGTCCGTCTGTCCTCCCAGGGGATTTGCAGGATCTTGCAGAGACATCGTTGGTGATATATCTCCAGTGACTTGAGGTGCCTTCTATACATCGTCCATGCCTCAGATCCATACAGGAGGGCGGGTATTACTACAGCCCTGTAGACCATGAGTTTGGTGGTAGGCTTGAGGGCCTGGTCTTCAAACAGTCTTTTCCTCAGGTGGCCAAGCCTCTTATCAATGTCTGTCTTTGTTGATAAGAGGCTCCCGAGATATGGGAAATGGTCCACATTGCCCAGGGCCACGCCGTGGATCTTGATGATTGGAGGGCAGTGCTGTGCAGCGATGACAGGCTGGTGGAGGACCTTTGTCTTACGGATGTTTAGCATAAGTCCCATGCTTTCATATGCCTCAGTGAATACATTGACTATATCCTGGAGTTCAGCCTCTGAATGTGCACAGACGCAGGCATCGCCCGCATACTGCAGCTCAACAACAGAGGTTGGGGTGATCTTGGACCTGGCCTGGAGGTGGCGTAGGTTAAACAGCTTCCCACTGGTTCTGTAGTTTAGTTCCACTCCAGCGGGGACCTTGTTGATTGTGAGATGGAGCATGGCAGTGAGGAAGATTGAGAAGAGGGTTGGAGCGATAACGCTGCCCTGTTTGACCCCGGTCCGGACATGAATTGGGTCTGTAATGGATCCGTTGGTAAGGATCATGGCCTGCATGTCATCGTGAAGCAGGCAAAGGATGTTGACAAACTTTTGGGGGCATCCGAAACAGAGGAGGACGCTCCATAGACCCTCACAATTGATAGTGTCAAAGGCCTTTGTAAGATCGAAAAAGGCCATGTATAAAAAGTCCCACCCTCCCCCTCCCTCAACGACTGTCTGTCCCACCTGTGACAGAGCTTGTGGCTCTCGTATTGGACTGTTCGGTCACCTAAGAACTCGATTCCGAGGGACTGCCTATGATGATGATGATGATGATGCACCCTGTGGAGTACAGTGTATCACTGACAGCAATTTCAGAATTTCCGTGTTTAAATGCACATGTGCAGACACCAGAAGTTGCTGACATTGTTTCAGAGTAACGACAGCAAATGCTGATAGTTTCTCAGCCGTTATGTATTTATTGTCGAACAGGTGCAGAACATAACTAGGTAACTGCAACCTTTCTTTCTTGAAGGAGAAAATATCAACAGTTGACATATCGCTAATAAAGAGGTTTGACTCGTCGGGGTAATGCTAGAGCACATTTCTTTGTTGAACTGAAGTCCCTCTGCTTTTTTACACTCCAGCATAGTCTAATTAGGTCCACAGGAAATTTTACCGTTAATTGACATCTTCAAAATCAGCATTCAACTAGGCGTAACTTCCCAAATACGCCCTCACAAGAAATTCCCGGCCACTCTTTCCATTTCATACTGACTCAGCTTTCCCTCAGTTCAACTTGGCATTCTTCTCTCCTTTCAAACTGCTCCTGATGTTCCACCTGCCTTCCCCCATCCCCCTCCCCCACCCCTCTCCCCCACCCCCCTCCCCTCTCCCCCACCTCTCTCCCCCACCCCTCTCCCCCATCCCCCTCCCCCACCCCTCTCCCCCACCCCCCACCTCTCTCCCCCACCTCTCTCCCCCACCTCTCTCCCCCACCCCCTCTCCCCCACCCCTCTCCCCCACCCCCCTCTCCCCCACCCCTCTCCCTCACCCCCTCCCCCATCCCCTCCCACACCACTCTCCCCCACCCCCCTCCCCTCTCCCCCACCCCCCTCCCCTCTCCCCCACCCCTCTCCCCCACCCCCCTCCCCCACCCCTCTCCCCCACCCCCACCCCTCTCCCTCAACCATCCCCCACCCCTCTCCCCCACCCCTCTCCCCCACCCCTCTCCCCCACCCCTCTCCCCCACCCCTCTCCCCCACCCCCCTCTCCCCCACCCCCCTCCCCCACCCCTCTCCCCCACCCCTCTCCCTCACCCCCCTCCCCCACCACTCTCCCACCACTCTCCCTCACCCCCCTCCCCCACCCCCCTCCCCCACCCCCCTCTCCCACCCCTCTCCCCCACCTCTCTCCCCCACCCCTCTCCCCCACCCCCCTCCCCCACCCCTCTCCCCCCACCCCACCCCTCTCCCCCTATTCAACCTACTACTGTTTCCTCCTGCCAATTTTCTCCATTTTAGCTGCTACTGTTGCTTCCGCTGGTTAATGATGGTACTGTCAATCCCCATTCCCCATTATTTAATGGTGCCATCCTCCTTCCCCACCATGCAATGGTGCCACTCCCAGCTTCTGCTCATTTCGCCCTCCCCTTTAGTGCCATCAATTCCCCCTTCAATACCATCTAACACCTAACCCCCGGCCCCAATGTTCACAGGATTCATGCTTAGGGTATTAAAACAAGAAAGTAAGCCAGCCTGACTTCTAATTGAGCTGAAGGTCTGCCTAACAATAGTTATCCTCTAATTGACCCAGGGGCTCACATCAATTATACCTGTTGCTCTTAAAGCGGCACACTGGGACTAGAAATTGGATCACACAGCATCTGTTTTTTTTTAAGTGAAAAATGGCCACTGAAGGGTCCCTACGCATGTGCGCACTCAGTCCGCACTGGGTGTACGTCATATACCACATTGGTTAGGGCAACCTGTGCTCGCCCAGAGCTTCTGCCCCAAACTGCCATTAGGCCCATTGTGCATGCAATACGCTGAGCATGTCATGGACAGTTTTCGCAGGTGAAAATCAGCTGAACAATGGTCTTCAAAGAGGCTGCTCAGGGCTGCCAGTAAAACAGTAAGTAAATCATTTACTAGAGCCAGGACAGGCACACCTGCTCCTCCTGCTCAACATTAAAACTGCAGGCCAACGCTCGCCAGCTCCACGCCCCACCAAATCTCCTCCTGCGATGTTATCACCTCATTTATTGTTCTGCCAGAGAAGTCAGAGGGAAGCAGCAGAAAAATCACATGGTCCAGAATTCACATGGCCCCGTGGCCGGATCAGCTCCTCGGGCCGTCCAGCAGGTCACTGGCAGGTATACATGCCAAGGTCTCCTGAATGGTCTGGGGCCTACTGTTCCCCCTGAGTACCTTCTTTCATCTTATACCCATCATCATAGGCAGTCCCTCGGAATCGAGGAAGACTTGCTTCCACTCCTAAAGTGAGTTCTTTGGTGGCTGAACAGTCCAACACAAGAGCCACAGACCCTGTCACAATTGGGACAGACATTCATCGGGGGAAGGGGGGGTGGGACTGATTTGTCACACGCTCCTTCCGCTGCCTGCGCCTGACCTCTTCACACTGGCAGCGTTGAGATTCGAAGAGCTCAATGCCCTCCCGGACGCACTTTCTCCATCTAGGGTGGTCTTCGGCCAGGGTCTCCCAGATGTCAGTGGGGATGTCGCACTTTACCAAGGAGGCTTTGAGGGTGTCCTTGTAACGTTTCCACTGCCCACCTTTGGCTCGTTTGCCATGAAGGAGCTCCGAGTAGAGCAATTGTTTCGGGAGTCTTGTGTCTGGCATGCGGACTAAGTGGCCTGTCCAGTGAAGCTGGTCGAGTGTGGTCAGTGCTTCAATGCTGGGGATCTTAGCCTGGACGAGGACACTGATATTGGTGCATCTGTCCTCCCAGGGGATTTGCAGGATCCTGCGGAGACATCGTTGGAGATATATCTCCAGCGACTTGATGTGTCTTCTGTACATCGTCCATGCCTCAGATCTGTACAGGAGGACGAGTATTACAGCCCTGTAGACCATGAGCTTGGTGGTAGGTTTGAGGGCCTGGTCTTCAAACACTGGAATACCACCTCAACTATCAAATACTATGTTTGAGTTGTTTTAAAAACAAACACCTTAAGGGGGAGCAAAAATGGCTAACTTTCCCCCCAAAAGATATAACAATAAAGATTTCTGAAATATCGAAAAATAATTTGACAAAAATGCAACAAAGTAAACATTATGCAAAAAAAGACACTTCCAAAGACTGTTAAAACGAGTTTCTGCACCTATGGAGCTTCCCTTGCTCACATTCCAAGTGAATGCACAAAGGAAAAACAGTGAGCTCGGCATAACTAACACAGGAATGTGCTTGGTTTTGTTTTTAAATATGTTTGCATTAAATCAGGGCCAGAACGAGGCTCGTGCAGGGAATGCGAACAAGCACTTCAGCTTACTAATCATAGAAGAGCAAGGAATTGCAGACCAGAAAAAGGTTAGTTCAGGCCCCGCTCACGCAATTCAGCATCCTTGTATGCCAGCTGTGCACCTGCTCTCCTGGTACATTGCAGTGGAATCATCCCTAGAGTGTATTCTCATTTATAGACCATTAACCCTTAAATTCTGACAATTCATGAACTTCTAAGTGCCATAGTCAATAACTTAGCCATTCTATATTCCCCAATTTACTGTTGGGTATGTTACAATCACACTACTAGTTAGCGAAGGGTGTATAAGGAACACAGTCCATCAAGGGGAATATAAAATCTCAACTCTTCCAGCAGACCTCTTTGGCTACGGTCATTTTCTCTGCATCCATTTAATCATGTCAGTGATGAGCACATTAAAAGTCACAGGAGTTCTAACAAGTTGTAAAATAGAATACCCCAATGCATTATGGCCATCGACAACTGTTATCATGCACGCACAATGCCTGTCTCACTAGGAATGGGTTTACATGGCTTGGAAATGCTTATTTAAATGACAATCAGATAGAATTGTACACAATAATTTGATAGCCTGTGGTATGAATTAGGAGGTTCCAGTGACTATGATTTGAACTGTTATAGAGCAGGGCACTTTTTGAGCAGAATGTCCCTCTCTTTATGACACACGTGCTATTCTGTGCGCCTATCTGCCTTTTCTTTATTACACATTCCAGATAACTCTTTCTTTGCTAAATTATTGTTCGTTGATGTCAACCTCAATTGTATTATGTGGACTACTTAAAAAGATGATAATGAGGAACACTGATTGCTAAACTGTAGGGACCTGACACCCAAAATGTCTATAATTTCCACAGAAACTGGCATAATTTGCAGCAAAATAATTAATCCTGTTGGAATTAATATAATTAGTTGCTGAAGGCATAATTTTTAAAGCAAAAGAAAGATTCAAAAACAGCCTCAGAATTGCATGCTATAATGTAGTCATGTGACAGCAGTAAAACAACTTGATCCTTTGTTTTCGATGGCAGCACTCATCGCCCTATGACGGTTCCCATAGAAACCCCATTTTGCCGTGCCGACCACTAACAGTGAAATTAAATGACTAAATAGAATTTACTGAGCTCAAAAAAATTAAAGATTAATTAAATGTTTAATTTAAAAACTGTCCTTGGCTGAATGAATGCTTTCTTGTTCTCATGTTACAGAAAAGATAATGTGTGTTATGAAAGAGGGGGTGGGAGAGGGAGAAGGTTATAACAAGAGGCTTGTAATGGAACAGTTTATAAGGAGGATTTATGTTTAATAAGAAATTACATAAACACACTTGAATTGAATGTATCTTTTCTAAGACTGTAAATAGCTTAGTATTTCTGTCACGTTTTCTTCCAAAGGCTTTGTATGTATCATGCTCGGGTATGGTTACACAGAGGATAAAAGTCTGTTAGTATCTCACCGGCGAGGCCATTTTCATGTACAGATCTTAAGTGAGTGTTTTCAGGCTATTCAACTATAGAGACATCACAATTGAGTCAAATCCTGTCCCCCTCCAATGCCCATGCATAAGCATTTTCCAACCTTGTACACTAAAGAGCCATCAGCAATAGAAAGCCTGGCTGATTTGCCGCCCTTCCTTATTCCATATACCCTGATGCCATTTGTAACACCCCTAATATCAGCCGAGCTAAAAAGAGTCTTAAATTTGACTATACCGGTTGAGCGCCCAAAATCCGGAGTTCCGGAATGTTCCGGACTCCGGACCGATTGGTGGAAGGCTCATCTGGAATCCGTAAAATGTTCCGGAATCCGGACCTGCCCACCTCAAGGCTCCACCACTGCCCAACCTCGGGCCTCGCCTCCACTCGCCTCGCCCCGCTCACCACCGCTGCCCTTACCTCGGGTCCTCCTCACCGGCCCACCCCAAAACCTCCTCTGCGATGGGGCCCACCGGCCCAAACACTTCCACAGCGGCGGACCCTGCCTGAACAGTTCCACAGCAACTGGGCCCACTCGAACACTTCCACAGCAGTGGGCCCACCCAAACACTTCCACAGCAGTGGGCCCACTCAAACACTTCCACAGCAGTGGGCCCACTCAAACACTTCCACAGCAACTGGGCCCACCCAAACACTTCCACAGCAGTGGGCCCACCCAAACACTTCCACAGCAGTGGGCCCACCCAAACACTTCCACAGCAGTGGGCCAACCCAAACACTTCCACAGCAACTGGGCCCACCCAAACACTTCCACAGCAGTGGGCCCACTCAAACACTTCCACAGCAGTGGGCCCACCCAAACACTTCCACAGCAACTGGGCCCACCCAAACACTTCCACAGCAACTGGGCCCACCCAAACACTTCCACAGCAGTGGGCCCACCCAAACACTTCCACAGCAGTGGGCCCACCCAAACACTTCCACAGCAGTGGGCCCACCCAAACACTTCCACAGCAGTGGGCCCACCCAAACACTTCCACAGCAGTGGGCCCACCCAAACACTTCCACAGCAGTGGGCCCACCCAAACACTTCCACAGCAGTGGGCCCACCCAAACACTTCCACAGCAGTGGGCCCACCCAAACACTTCCACAGCAGTGGGCCCACCCAAACACTTCCACAGCAGTGGGCCCACCCAAACACTTACACAGCAGTGGGCCCACCCAAACACTTCCACAGCAGTGGGCCCACCCAAACACTTCCACAGCAACTGGGCCCACCCAAACACTTCCACAGCAACTGGGCCCACCCAAACACTTCCACAGCAGTGGGCCCACTCAAACACTTCCACAGCAGTGGGCCCACTCAAACACTTCCACAGCAACTGGGCCCACCCAAACACTTCCACAGCAACTGGGCCCACCCAAACACTTCCACAGCAGTGGGCCCACCCAAACACTTCCACAGCAACTGGGCCCACCCAAACACTTCCACAGCAGTGGGCCCACCCAAACACTTCCACAGCAGTGGGCCCACTCAAACACTTCCACAGCAGTGGGCCCACTCAAACACTTCCACAGCAGTGGGCCCACTCAAACACTTCCACAGCAGTGGGCCCACCCAAACACTTCCACAGCAACTGGGCCCACCCAAACACTTCCACAGCAGTGGGCCCACCCAAACACTTCCACAGCAACTGGGTCCACCCAAACACTTCCACAGCAACTGGGCCCACCCAAACACTTCCACAGCAACTGGGCCCACCCAAACACTTCCACAGCAGTGGGCCCACCCAAACACTTCCACAGCAACTGGGCCCACCCAAACACTTCCACAGCAACTGGGCCCACCCAAACACTTCCACAGCAGTGGGCCCACCCAAACACTTCCACAGCAACTGGGCCCACCCAAACACTTCCACAGCAGTGGGCCCACCCAAACACTTCCACAGCAACTGGGCCCACCCAAACACTTCCACAGCAGTGGGCCCACCCAAACACTTCCACAGCAACTGGGCCCACTCAAACACTTCCACAGCAACTGGGCCCACCCAAACACTTCCACAGCAGTGGGCCCACCCAAACACTTCCACAGCAGTGGGCCCACTCAAACACTTCCACAGCAGTGGGCCCACCCAAACACTTCCACAGCAGTGGGCCCACCCAAACACTTCCACAGCAACTGGGCCCACCCAAACACTTCCACAGCAACTGGGCCCACCCAAACACTTCCACAGCAACTGGGCCCACCCAAACACTTCCACAGCAACTGGGCCCACCCAAACACTTCCACAGCAACTGGGCCCACCCAAACACTTCCACAGCAACTGGGCCCACCCAAACACTTCCACAGCAGTGGGCCCACCCAAACACTTCCACAGCACTGGGCCCACCCAAACACTTCCACAGCAACTGGGCCCACCCAAACACTTCCACAGTAGTGGGCCCACCCAAACAGTTCCACAGCAGTGGGCCCACCCAAACACTTCCACAGCAGTGGGCCCACCCAAACACTTCCACAGCAACTGGGCCCACCCAAACACTTCCACAGTAGTGAGCCCACCCAAACACTTCCACAGCAGTGGGCCCACCCAAACACTTCCACAGCAGTGGGCCCACCCAAACACTTCCACAGCAGTGGGCCCACCCAAACACTTCCACGGATGCGGGGCCCACACGAACAGTTCCACGGCGGGGCCCTGCTGACGATCTCCTGGACGGGGCCGGCGACCTGAACAGCTCCTCAAAGAGCAGCCCCCCTCCCCCCTTTCTGACATTCTGAAATCTGGAAATACCTGAACCTGGGCTCGGGTGTTTCCGGATTCGTCACGTTAGAAAGACATTCCAAAGTCCAGAAAAACGCAAAATCCAGAACGGCCTCGTTCCTGAGCATTCCGGATTTGGGACGCTGCACCTGTATCAATTGCTTCAGAAGATAACTTATCACAATTACGAAACCAGAGCAGTGTGCAGTGACACAATCAATGGAGCAATGAGTTGCCACAATATTGGGCACATATGCCTTAAAGCATTGTTGTCGATCATCCCACTTTTGTTTCTCTCTGTGACATAATGAAAAATGTTTGTAATTGACAAGAATCTCTGATTGCTTTTCTTTTCAAACTGACACGTGTGTTAGGTGATGAAATTGCCCCTTCCCTTAAGGCCTGTTATCGGCAGGCACACTGCGAGTGAAGTGGCCGCTGCTTTTTCGTGTAATGGCCACCGTTTTGAAAATTGCAAACCTGCGGTATCCCGGCCCCCTGCCCCCCCACCCCCACCGCTCTGCTGTTGCCGATCCATCCTAAGTGTGTCATCGGAGCGCGTACCACCGATGTTCCATCCCCCGCCCCACCGATGGCCAAATTCCGCCAAATAAACCTTGCTCCCGCTGCACAGTGTCAAGTGCAGCTTTTTCTGCCGGTGCACTCAGGTTGTAGTCTTTCTATAATGCCACTAAAGGGGAGCGCCCAGTGCCACTGCCGCCATGTTTTTTTTTGACGAACGACTGGCATGTGGGGCTGACAATTATGCCTGGCCGAAACTCTCCATGGTTGCCCAGTGGACGAACTTAAAGAACTTAAAGTGAAGGGGGCAGCCGTGGTGACGTGGCACCGTGATGACATCATCAGCGCCACGCTGATGACTGACCGTGACGGATACTACACCCACCCCCAACTTCTGCCCCTCTAGACTGTGAACTTCTGATTACTGCCACACATCGCTCCCATTATGACCGACTTCCGGTCCGCCAGGCAAAAAAAGCCAAAGAACGGAATTTTGCTCAAGAGGCCACCGCATCCACCAGGCCGGTAAAATCATCAAAAACAGGGTAACGAGATAATGTATAGTGCCCTCTAGCTCGGAGGTATCGATATACGTATAGTGTCCTCTAGCTCGGAGGTATCGATATATTTATAGTGCCCTCTAGCTCGGAGGTATCGATATATTTATAGTGCCCTCTAGCTCGGAGGTGTCGATATACGTATAGTGCCCTCTAGCTCGGAGGTATAAGGAGCTGTATTGAGAGAGAATCTGTGAAGGACGCCATTTTAAAGCTCCACATGGCTGTCTGAGATCTCCCAAATAAACAGGGTTAAGTTGAAGTAAGAATGTTCAAGAGAATGTAAAATACATGTCAGAAGTGGAGACTTCCAATCTTTCGTCGAATGCATCTACGACCGAAATATTGGAACTGTATAAGATTTTTTTCGAGCCGATCGAAATCGACGTTAAGTAGTGCTGTGCAGAGTGTAAAGCTACAGAGGACACAGCTGCACAAATAAAATCCATGAAGCTCACTAAAACAGACTCTGAAGATGTCATACACAAACCCCGACCCACAAAGAAAAAATTAACAGACAAAGAGTTCACGAACAATTGCAGATATTGTGGCAAAATACATAAGCTTTCAAAAACTAAATGCCCAGCATATGGGAAAACCTGCAAAAGTTGCGGCAAACTAAATCACATTTCTCAAAAGTGCAAACAGAGTGGATTGAGGTAGAAGTCTGCACAGAACCCTAAAAATAAGAGCAAACCAAAAGTTCATGCACTATATGAAGAGAGTTATGATTCTGATTTTGAAGTCATGACTTTAAAGATGCTTGGTAAAGTTGATCACACAATCAAAGACAAAGCTGACGGAAAGTATCCTAACAAGATTATGGCTACCTTCTCCATGAAAGGTCAAATGGTAAAAATGCAAATAGATTGTAGAGCCACATGCAATGTGCTACCTCTTAGATACTTACCCAAAGGCTTAAAGATAAAAGAATCTAAGACAATACTGTCACTACATGACAACCAGGCAACCATTCCAGTGGTAGGGACGTGTAATGTGCCACTGGAAAATACAAAGAACAAGCAAAAGTACGTTGTGCCCTTTGTGATCATTGAGGGCCAAAGTGCACCACTGATTGGCTCACGCTCTGCTCAACAGCGACAACTGATAAACGTGCAGCATCAGAATATCGCGGTGGTAAATGAACCATGCGAATCGCAAACTACGAACAAGGCAAACATCTCGCTAGCGTCAAAAACTAATGTCAACAATGCATATCCGGATGTGTTTAAGGGACTTGGACACATGCCAGGGACAGTTCACCTTGAACTTAATGAATCAGTGACACCAGCTGTAATGCCACCCAGACGGGTGCCAATAACGTTCAAACAAACACTGAAAGAGTAACTCGATCGTTTGGAAAATCGACAAATCATCTCGAAAGTTGTTGAACCCATGGACTGGGTATCCAGTCTAGTAACTGTACAAAAGCCAAATGGAAAGATGCGAGTATCGACCCTCAACATCTGAACAATGCCCGGAAACGTGGACATTATCCACTTCCTGTGATCGATGACATCTTGCCACAGATATCAAATGTAAAGCAGACAGCAAGGAGGGTTTCTTGCAATGTGAACTAGACACAGAGTCCTCCTACCTCTCAACCTTCCAGACTCCACGGGGATGATATCAATATAATAGAATGCCATTTGGCATCAGTCCTGCCCTGGAAATCTTCCAGCAGAAGCTAGACCAGAACCTCGAGGGTCTAGATGGAGTTTACAAGATTGCAGATGATATCTTGATCACTGGACGTGGTGAGACACTTAAAGAGGCCAATCACGATCATGATGCAAACTTACTCAAATTCATGCAGAGATGCAGAGAGTGAAACATCAAACTTAACTTCAATAAGTTCGAATACAAGAGCTTCCAAGTCAAATACATGGGACACATACTGTCTAGTGATGGACTCAAAGCCGATACAAGCAAAGTGATCACAATCAACAAAATGCAGAAACCGCAGGATGTCGCGGGTGTACAACGATTTGTCGGCATGACAAAGTACCTCGTAAAATTCTTGCCCGATCTTTCAGACCTCAGTGAGCCTCTGCAATGGCTTACTCATAAAGACATAGTCTGGAAATGCACTGAAGAACAAGACAAAGTGTTTGAAACTATCAAACAACACGTGACAGATTCGCTGGTGCTCAAGTACTTTGACCACAAACTTGCAACCGAACGTTAAGGGAAATGCTTCAAGCAGGGGTCTTGAGTTTGTCCTTCTGCAACAGGGACAACCAATTGCATACACGAGCCGAGCGCTCACTCCAGCAGAAGCGCGATACTCTCAAATCGAAAAGGAGCTGCTTGCTCAAGTCTTCGGAATGGAACAAAACCATCAATATATATATGGTTGCAAGATCACGCTATGGACAGACCATAAGCCTTTGGTTGCTGTGCGATGCAAGCCGTTATCTGCAGCACCATGCGACTACAATGTCTGCTCATTCGGCTCAACCAATATGACGTTGAAATAAAGTATCCACCAGAAATAAGAAATCATGGACACTGGACACTTAGATAAAGAATTAATAAGACAAGAGTTTTGTTGTTGTTTGTTAAACTTGTAGTTGTTTAATACATGTATTCATAAGAAGTTAACGACCCGTTTATATTGAAGCTAACTTTAATTCATTTTGGTTTCTTATGAAAGGAAAGGTGAAACGAGAATGTATAGCGTCCTTTAGCTAGGAGGTATTGATATATTCTATAGCGCCCTCTAGCTAGGAGGTATAGGGAACTGTATTTAGAGAGAGGGTCTGTGAAGGATCGCTATTTTAAGTTTGATGTTTCACTCTCTGGATGAATTTGCGTAAGTTTGCGTCATGGTTGTCTGAGATCTCCCAAACAAATAGAGTTAAGTTGAACTAAGAATGTTCAAGAGACTATAAAATACAGTTGTGCCCCGTTTCCAGTGGTGGGCAATTTCAGCCCCTTAGTGTCAAAAGTACAATTGCAACTTTTGAGTTATATCGCTCAATCGCATGCTGGACTATTGTTTCAAGAAAGAGAGATTGTCATAAAAATATGAGCTATGATTCTGGCTCTAATGAAATGTCCTATCTAAAATATATGCTATCCGTTATTTGTGGTTAACCACAGCTCTGGTTAGAAAGTGTCAGCCAATGGCTTTACATCAATTACATTAGATACCACCAGGATTTCCAGCCTGACCACACTGAGCTAACTTTACTAATGAAATTCTAAAGGCCGCTACTTCCAGGAATGAGCAGATTCTTGCACATGCTTTTATGAATGAGTGGGACTGAGCATGTAATCATTTGCTGTACATGGCTTATTGCGCACAACATTTGAGTTGGTGCTATAGTGGATTTTCCCATTGTGACAGATTTTATCCACATCTCGCAACACAAGTAAGTCTATGGCAATAACTACATGTGGAAACCCAGCTCCTGTTTGGAGAGTAGGGCACATTAAGTTCACCTGCAGATACATTAGCCCAGATTGTGATGTCAGATCTAACGATCTCTGTGACATCAATTTCACCTTTTCTGCCATTAATTTGATTCTGGCGCCAACTCTAGGGGATCTCCAGCGTCCAGCAACAGTGATGTCATCAAGAAGGCTAAACAGCCAATCACATTGAAGAATTCTCAAAGTCAGCAAACCAGGAAGTAAAATGCATTGATTATCCTTCACTTTTTATAAATTTTACAGAGACAAAATAAAGATTGGGACATACCTATGGGATTAAGGTAGAAGCTGAAATATCATAAACAAATCTTTAAAAAATGTATTATATTAAAAACCTATGGAATTTTTATCATAATGGAAAAAATTGACATTCCACAAATATAAAATTAGGGCCAGAGAGGTTGTTCAGCAGTAGTTATGCCTTAGTGCAGTGTCTGCGGGGATATCTTGTGAAGGAGCAGGGGATCACTAACAGCAACTTCTGGGTATCGCATTTAATTGCGCATTTGCGGCTGCCAGATTTGGTGTCAGTTTCACAGAGTAATGACGGCGACCGCTGACAGTTTTGCTGTCATTACAACTGCAAATTCTGGGCTATTGATGCAACAATGGACAGAAACACTCAAGAAATTGAGTTGAGAAGAAATGGGTGTACTTCTTGTTCACATCCACATCAGATGCACATTGATTGGCAGTTAACGAAAACATCAATGGTGTAACAGTTCAGAACTTCTTCCATAGTGGGTTAAAGATAAACAAGGTCACTGACTATGAACCATGCTGTTAATACAGTAGACATCCTCTAAAAGGCTATAATATGGTCTGATAGCTTGATCTTTGATAGCAAGAATAAGAACTTGTAGTTATATAGCGCATATATTATAGAAAACATCCCAAGCAACCTTATGGGGGGTGGGGGAGATAACATAAATAAAATAGATGAAGGAATAGGTGCCAAAGCACAGATGGAGAGTTAGGCGAGGTGACTGAAAGCTTGGACAAAAGATATGTTCGGAGAAGGTTTTGCATTTATATAGCATTTTATGACATCTAGGACATCCCAAACCGTTTTACGACCAGTAGTTATTGTTATTTGTAAGCAAATCTAAAGCATGGGTATAGAAGCAAAATACTGTGGATGCTGGAATCTGAAATAAAAACAGAAAATGCTGGAAATACTCAGAAGGTCAGACAGCAGCTGTGGCGAGAGAAACAGAGTTAATGTTTCAGGACGATGACCCTGACTTAGCAGCAGTTGGATTGAGGCAGGGTGGAGCCGAGCACTGTTTCGGAGATGGAAGTAAATGGTCTTGGTGATAGAAAGGAATCTGGATATGAAGGCTCTGCCCTGAGTCAAGCAGGACGTAATGTCTCACAGTCTGACTCAGCCTGATTAAGTTTCTGGGGAGGGGGATGGAGTCGGTGACAAGGGCTTAGAACTTCACGATGTTTAGTTAGATGACATCTTGACTTATTCCTGACTTGATGTTAGCCAGGCAGTAGAACATCACTGAGATGATTGTGAGGTCGCTAGAACTGGTTAAAGTAAAATGGAGTGTCATCAGAATTTATTCCTAGATTTTTCAATACTAAAGAGCCCAAATTAATTAACCTCTATATTAGGCTCTCTGATATAGATTATTTAGGGCTTAATTACTAGCAGATAACCTATAGAAAGCAACCCTTTACCAAATGTTTTAAACCCAATTTTGTATGGCTCCCAAAGTTAATATAATAAAGGGGTATCGTTTATCAAAATTAATTCCTGTTGAGCAGTGAATTTTTGTTTAAAAGTTTTAGAACTTTATCAAGAACTATATGCTAATTACAGAGTTAGAAATTTGTACCTAACTACAGGACTGTATTAACTAAAATACTCTCAGAGGACTAGTGAATATTGCCACCTGGTGGCTTGGCAGAACAGTGAATGTAAGGTCAATTTTCAAGAAACTCTGGGTAGCTCAAGGTAAATACAGATGAGGGAGGCTGTTTGGCCCATCATAGCTACCAATCTTATGTCATCTTAGGGTTTTTGATTGCGTTTAAGTTTTTTGCCTACATTATCCAATCCTATTTGTGTGAAGACATTTTGCCCAAAATCAATCCTAAGTTTTCCTTTCACCAGTTTTAACCGAAGCATTCTTCTAGTATCCTGACATAATTTGAAGTACTCCTCTCGATTAACCTTACCTATGGCCATTTAATATCATGTATACTATAAAGTCCTCTTTTTGTCATCTTCTTTCAACGTTAGAGACCCAGTTTCTCCAGTCCTTCATAATAACTCAATGCTTTGACACTAGGAATCAGCCTCGTGACTCCTCTCTGCACCATCTCCATTGCTTCACTGCGTCCTTCATGCCCTGGTGACCAAAACTGAACACTGTACTCGAAGTGCGGTCTGACAAGGCACTGTACAGTATTAACATAACATCTTCTCACTTGCTCTCAACTGACCAAGCAGGGGGTGAGGGGAGCGTGGTAAATTCTGTTTATTGAAATTAAATTTAAAGCTTGCTTTTACTGATCAATTCATTCAACTAAAAAAATCTGCAATCACATTTTCTCATGAATTACTCATTAATGGTGATAGTTTTGGATGCATCTTTATTGTGTGAACTAACCTTTGTTTTTTTCAACTTCATAATTTTAGTTGTTTAATCAAACAAGACTGTCAAAAATGCCCTCATTGATTGAAATAAAATGCTTTCAGATTCCTGGAGTTTAAAACAGCTGGACCTCCCAAATTGTTTTTGTTATTCCAGGAGTGCTCATTAAAATAACAAGGATGGGGTGGTTTTCCTTAAGGTTTTCACTTAAAAAATTTACTGTTTTGTTTAACTGTTACTGTTTTCTGCAGTATATTTTCATCACTCATTATATTGGTATTCAGTTTGTATTTTTATGCTCATTGGCAGTGAGGCTAAGAATTTCCAGCCTGTGCATTTCAGCAGATTCTCTCACCACCATTCCTTGCTTAACCCAAGCTTCAAGGTGCAGGGGTGAAATTTGGTGGCCTGAAGGAAAACCTTGTGGCTAAGTTTCCATGCCTTACTGTTACTTGGTGAGATACTGGTGACGCTGTGCCAATGCTGGTACTAATGCTGATCAAGTCTGGCATTTGACCTTCAGTCTCCTCATTGTGGTTTCAATATAATAGCCTAGCTGTTGGGACACCCTCTTGCTGAACCAAATCATTTCAGGTTCAATGTGTTGCACATGATTGAGTTTGTTAATAGTCCTGTTTGCTTAAGATGCCACTAGTTGACAATGTCTGGCCAAAAATTAATGGCCAATATTGATCATGCAAATAAATGTAAATTGTGATGGCAATTTAAATCCAGATCCATATGGCTAGAAAAGAGTTTGATCATGTGTGTGTATATGAAAAGTCAGAAAAAGAATCAAATAATTGAATAATGCAATGGGAACATTAAATTTTTAGTCTTGCAACTCAGGTCCAAGTTTTTAAACAAATCTAATCCAGAAACTAAAAGAGTTCTCAGCCAAGTCTTTACTTGAATTACTGACTTTGGCTCAACATTCCCAGTGGTTCAATCTAGCAGTGTGATCAATGCTCATTGGGCTGTGGTCAGCCCTGGTCATACCAAATGGAAGGTCAGTCAAAGACATCTCTATATGATCAAACATTATTATATTCAACAGTTTGCTCCAACTAGTATTCTTCTGTAATATATATATATATTATATACAGTAAACTGCAGTGAAGCAAAACTGTTATTACTTTAATTCAGATCACAGGATATAATATGAATTCAGTTTAGTTAGTCACATGATTGGATCTGAGGATCCTCCTGTCATTACTGCTCACCATGTGTGTTACTGACAAATGTTATAACCACCAACCAGCCAAAAACAAAAGCCTTGCACCACCAACTAACTCCACCTATTTATAAAACGTAAGGACCAGGCTAATGTGCTATTTTACCATACAGTTGAAATGACTGACAAAATTCCCATGGTGCACTCTTTTATTTGGGGCATCATCTAAACGTCTCGATATGTTGGTACATTTAACAGACTTGACACATTTTCCGATATGTATAATGTTCCTCGTCCAGGATTATCATGACTTCTTTTGTAAGTCAGACAGGATTTTGAACAGCAGAATTAACTATTGTTTGTGATATGTTTTCGAAGCACTTTGTCCAACTGTGCCCATGCAGTGGTGGCTCTGCTATACCCATTCTCCTGGCAGCACACCTTTATACCAGTACTTCCATCCTCCATGATTGACATTGTCTGCTGCCCGACGCCCTTCCTAGTGGGCCTGCTCTCCAGCTCACTTCCCAAACTAAAGGAACTTCCAGTGGAAGAGGTAAGACAACAGAGAAGCTTCCCTATTTTAAGGAGGTAAATTTCCTATCTGCAGGGCTCTATGAAAAAAATCGTGCCGCTTATCTCAAATTTTTGATTTGAAATATATGAAACATTAATCTGTGTCTTACTCCATTTCCCTACATTGCATTTCTTTCAAACACTCCTCTGAACGGCCTCCTCCTGTGCTGTCGCAACAGCAACTAAATGTCAAACATACATCATTGGCTGCGAAGTGCTTTGAGACATTCTGAGGCCACACAAGATGCTATCTGAATGCAAGTTCTTCACTTGCAACGTAGTTTCAGAAGTAATCCAGGCAAACTGTGTTTGAGTGCTAAGGTGATGCATAGTTAGGTAAGACATACATAGTAAACAGAAAACAAAAACTTGCACTTATGTAGTATATTTTACATAGAAAAATGGTTCAAAGCACTTCATAGGAGGTATAAGAAAAAAATAGAAGCAAAGCCAAATAAGGACGAAGTAGGAGGTTAAAGAGGTGGGTTTTAAAGAGGGTCTTAAAGGAGGAGAAAGAGATGGAGAGGCAGAGGGATTTAGGGAGAGGTCTCCAGTGAATGGGACCCAGACTGCTGTAGGAAGGGTAAAGAATGGGCGGGGGCGGGGGGCACCAGAGGAATGGAGATTTCGGGGTGAGGCAGTACAGCAAGACCATGAAGGGATTTAAACACAAGGATGAGAATTTAAAATTTGAGGCATTGGAGGAAGCTATTATAGAATCAGTGAGGACAGGGATGCTGGCTGAATGGGACTCAGTGCAGGATAGGAAATGGACAGCAGAGTTTTGGATAAAGTAAATTTATAGAGGGTGGACTGAAGTGTAGGGGTGGAGGTGGGTGATGTCATAGAGATGGAAGTTGGTAGTCTTTGTGATGCAGAGGAAATGGGGTGTAATCACAGTAAGAGTTGAATTAGATGCTGATTGTGAACAGTCTGGCTCAGCCTGAGACAATAGCTAGGGAGGGTTTGGGGGTCAGTGGCAGTACTCCTACGAAGCTGCAAAGTCACCGTGCACCGGTTTTTATATGGAAGAAATAGCAAAAATTTGAATGGGCCATGCAGCTAGTTAAAAGGACTACACAAAGAAAAAAAAAGAGGGAACATTGTTCAGTGGTCAGTTATGAATCTTTGTGACAGATGTCAAAGACAACGGCTTTAGTTTTCCAATTGGAAAGCTGGAGAAAGTTGTGGCTCATTTCAAGACTGGATGCCAGACAAGTAATCTGAAACCAGTGGGAATAAATGGGTCACTAGAGGTAGTGGAGAAGTAAAGGTGTGTGTCATCAGCGTACACATGGAAGCTAATCGCACATCAGCAAATGATGTCACTAAGGGGAGGTAAAGGAGGGGGCCAAGGATGAATGGGAAGATTTCCATTTATGGAGATGCTTTGGCTACAATCGGATAGCAATAGTAGAACCAAACAACACTAGTCCCACTGAGCTGGACAACTAATGAGAGTTGTTAGAGAAGGATGGCCTGGTTGACCATGTCAAAAACTGCAGAAATTCAAACTGAGTTGAGGGAAGAGATGCCCCAAAATCTGGGAGGTAACAAAGACATTAGAAGAAACTGAATTTGGGGCACGGCAAAAGCTTGCCTGGGATACAGACCATCCCCAGGGCCTGATGGTCTGCATCCCAGAATACTTAAGGAGGTGGCCTTGGAAATAGCGGATGCATTGACAGTAATTTTCCAACATTCCATAGACTCTGGATCAGTTTCTATGGAGTGGAGGGTAGCCAATGTAACACCACTTTTTAAAAAAGGAGGGAGAGAGAAAACAGGGAATTATAGACCGGTCAGCCTGACATCAGTAGTGGGTAAAATGATGGAATCAATTATTAAGGATGTCATAGCAGCGCATTTGGAAAGAGGTGATATGATAGGTCCAAGTCAGCATGGATTTGTGAAAGGGAAATCATGCTTGACAAATATTCTGGAATTTTTTGAGGATGTTTCCAGTAGAGTGGACAAGGGGGAACCAGTTGATGTGGTGTATTTGGACTTTCAGAAGGCTTTCGACAAGGTCCCACACAGGAGATTAATGTGCAAAGTTAAAGCACATGGGATTGGGGGTAGTGTGCTGACATGGATTGAGAACTGGTTTGCAGACAGGAAGCAAAGAGTAGAAGTAAATGGGTACTTTTCAGAATGGCAGGCAGTGACTAGTGGGGTACCGCAAGATTCTGTGCTGGGGCCCCAGCTGTTTACATTGTACATTAATGATTTAGACGAGGGGATTAAATGTAGTATCTCCAAATTTGCGGATGACACTAAGTTGGGTGGCAGTGTGAGCTGCGAGGAGGATTCTATGAGGCTGCAGAGTGACTTGGATAGGTTAGGTGAGTGGGCAACTGCATGGTAGATGAAGTATAATGTGGATAAATGTGAGGTTATCCACTTTGGTGGTAAAAACAGAGAGACAGACTATTATCTGAATGGTGACAGATTAGGAAAAGGGGAGGTGCAACGAGACCTGGGTGTCATGATACATCAGTCATTGAAGGTTGGCATGCAAGTACAGCAGGCGGTTAAGAAAGCAAATGGCATGTTGGCCTTCATAGTGAGGGGATTTGAGTACAGGGGCAGGGAGGTGTTATTACAGTTGTACAGGGCCTTGGTGAGGCCACATCTGGAGTATTGTGCACAGTTTTGGTCTCCTAACTTGCTATTGAGGGAGTGCAGCGAAGGTTCACCAGACTGATTCCCGGGATGGCGGGACTGACATATCAAGAAAGATTAGATCAACTGGGCTTGTATTCACTGGAGTTCAGAAGAATGAGAGGGGATCTCATAGAAATGTTTAAAATTCTGACGGGTTTAGACAGGTTAGATGCAGGAAGAATGTTCCCAATGTTGGGGAAGTCCAGAACCAGGGGTCACAGTCTAAGGATAAGGGATAAGCCATTTAGGACCGAGATGAGGAGAAACTTCTTCACCCAGAGAGTGGTGAACCTTTGGAATTCTCTACCACGGAAAGTTGTTGAGGCCAATTGACTAAATATATTCAAAAAGGAGTTAGATGTAGTCCTTACTACTAGGGGGATCAAGGGGTATGGCGAGAAAGCAGGAATGGGGTACTGAAGTTGCATGTTCAGCCATGAACTCATTGAATGGCGGTGCAGGCTCGAAGGGCCGCATGGCCTACTCCTGCATATTTTCTATGTTTCTATGTCAGGGTGGGGTTTCTGAAGAGGGCGAGATGACAGTAGTTTTGAAAAGGAGGACCTGAGAAGTAGGAGGCATTTACAATATCAGCTAGCATTGCAGCCAGGAAGGGAAGTTGAATGGTCAACTGTTAAGTAGGAATGTGGTCAAGGGAGCAGGAGGCAGGTTTCATAGATGAAATGATGTCTTTCTAAGTGAGCCTACTGTAAATTCCCGTAACTTCTATTATCCTGCAATTGATTTTGAAGTGCAAAAAAAACATTGTGTGCTGTTCTGGCTACTCTTTTGAAGGGCTGTTTTTTCATTTAATGGATAACATCCATTAAAATTGTCCCATAAAGGTCCTGAAGGTCGAAAATCATTACACAGTTTTTGCACTTGGCAACAAGACAAATATGACACACAGATTCTCTGAACTCTTGCCCCTCTCTAAAACACCAAAGATGCACTTTAAAAAATATTTTAATCTGTTATCACAAAATACAGAGCGATATACCCAACGTCATTCTACAGGAACACTTTATATAGTTTATTTACAGACTAATGATCATGGGAAGATCCGCAGGTCAAACTGTCCCACCCTGTTTCTAAAGAGGATTGTGTGTTGGCAAGCCAACCAGAGGATGGTATGAAGAGATTAAATCAATCATAACAAATGGGAGTAATTATGGATAATTATGATTGCCATCCAGACAGTTTTTGACTCGATAGGCCAGATTTTGATTGGGCAATTCAGAAATTTAAACTGTACACCAAAGGGCCAATTATACAAATACATACCATTGGCAGGGAGCCTTGCCAGCTGGCTATGCACATCAGGAAATCATGGGCACATTGCCCACATTTTTCTGTCCATTTAATGTCTCTCAGGAATACTTTTAACTTTATATTGACATGCATATACAGGAAACACAGGTAAATTCCTGTGTAGTCATGACTTTGACTTGAAAATTCTCCCATATGAGGCAAGTCAAACTGTGGAACCGGCATTTTGCATACATGTTAAGGAACAGTGTCAGTTTAAATTCAGATCTTTTCTGCTGCTGAAGTGGTTTTAAAGAAGCAGTGTAATTAATTAATCAGAGGTTGTTAAAGATGTGTTAAAAAGCCAGTGCCCTTGTTTTAACATCACTCTTCCTGGAAGAACTCAAGTATTTTTGTGAAAATGTCTGCCCCCAAGCTGTGACATTCATTAAAGTGAGCTGCTTATTTATTCTGAATTCCAAGGCTGGGAGTAGTACCACATTAGCTTTTCCTGAGGAGCTGGGCTGGCAGGCTTCATTGTTTTCAGGAAGTCAAGGCCAAGTATTTAACCTTGTGTGGGGGTTACGCACAGCATTTTTAATTAAAGGGTCTGCTGATTTTTAACTGATGATTTATTCCATAAAATTCTTTCTGTCAGGCACTAATGGTCGATCTAGGAACAGATCGTTTCCTCCGACAGGTAAGACTCATAATAGAAATATCCCTGCATGTGCAATACCTGTGTATTAATAATAACTGGGGTTGTAACATTACCAGTAAGGACTGTTTGTTTGTTACAGATTTCCTATTAAACATATACATGTGGGCAGTATGATTGGCTGGCATGCTGAAGTACTGATCCGCAATGTTAAGGAGCAGTGGAAAGCTGGTTCATTCCCACATTCTCCTGGGTTTCAATTTGGGCCATATCATTATGGAAAGTGTAAAGTGTAAAGTCCTTACTCTGCAGTATGAAACCACACGAGGCACATTCTAGGGACAAGGTCACTCTGTGACCTTAACTCTTTACTCACAGGACTCCAAAGATGATGACCCTGCATGGGACCTCCCTTTTTATACCTGAGTGATCAGGTAAGGAGTGTCTCCCACAAGTTCACCCCTTGTGGTCAAGGTGTGCATCTAAGTTGAGTGTATACAGTAATACAGTGGTGTTACATTGTGATTACAAACATGACATCACCTCCGCCCCCCCACAAAGTCTTATTGGGATCATAGATTTAGTCTTTCAGGTGGTCTACGCTCCCTCGTGGAGCGCCGCAGTTGGGGCTCTGGTTGTTGGACACTGACGTGAGTGTCTGTCACCTCTGGTGAATCCGGCCTGTCCGGGCTGACCGCAGGGACTGTGCATTCTTCTGATTGCTCTTGTTGCTCGTTCACTGGCGGTGTTGTGAGCTCCATCTCATGGTCTTCTTCAGGTTTCTCCGTGTCCATGCTGAACATTTTTTTTATTTGGTCCAGATGCTTACGGCATATCTGACCATTGTTGAGTTTTACCATGATGACTCTATTCCCCTCTTTGTCAATTACAGTGCTCTCAAGCCATTTGGGCCCCATGGCATGATTGAGGGCAAATACAGGATAATTTATTTCTATACATCTCCCCCTCGAATTACGGTCATGGTACTCGTTTTGTGACTTGCGCTTGCCCTCAACTATGTCGGTCAGGACTTGGTGAATGAGGAACAACCGAGTTTTGAGTGTCCGTTTCATGAGTAGCTCTGCGGGCGGGACCCTCATGAGCGAGTGCGGGTGGGATCTATAGACCAGCAGGAGGCACGATAGGCGGCATTGTAGGGAGGGTCCTTGAATTCTGAGCATACCTTGCTTAATGATTTGGACCGCACGTTCCACCTGGCCATTGGAGGCCGGCTTGAACGGAGCAGTCCTGACGTGGTTGATGCCATTGCCCGACATATACTCTCAGAATTCGTAGCTTGTGAAACATGGGTCATTATCACTAACCAGGATGTCCGGCAAGCCATGGGTTGCGAAGATCGCACGTAGGCTTTCCACGGTGGTGGATGACGTGCATGAATTCAGGATGATGCACTCGATCCATTTCGGGTACACATCTACCACAATAAGGAACATCGTACCCATGAACGGGCCCGTGTAGTCAACATGAATGCGTGACCATGGCCTGGTGGGCCAGGGCCACGGGCTGAGCGGGGCCTCCCTGGGGTCATTACCCAGCTGGGCACACATCGTGCACCTGCGAACACAGTGTTCCAGGTCTGAATCAATTCCAGGCCACCAAACGTGTGACCGGGCAATGGCCTTCATCAGCATAATGCTGGGTGCTCGCTGTGGAATTCCCTGATGAATGCCTCCCTGCCCTTCTGGGGCATAACTACCCGACTGCCCCATAGTAGGCAGTCGGCTTGGATGGAGAGCTCATCCATCCATCTGTGGAACGGTCTGACCTCCTCAGGGCATGCTCCATGTGCAGGCGTCCAATCCCCAGTCAGGGCACATTTCTGAATCAGGGATGGGAGGGAATCTCTGTTGGTCCAGATTTTGATCTGGCGGGCTGTGATGGGGGAGCCTGCACTGTCAAAGGCATCGACAGCCATGACCATCTCGGCGCTTTGCTCCGCTGTCCCCTCAGTGGAATTCTGCAGAGCGCGTTAGCGCAATTTTCGGTGCCGGGCCGGTGCCGGATGGAGTAGTCATAAGCAGCCAGCGTGAGAGCCCATCGCTGTATGCGAGCTGATGCGTTGGCATTGACAGCCTTGCTGTCTGACAACAGGGATGTTAATGGCTTGTGGTCCATCTTTAATTCAAACTTCCTACCAAAGAGGTACTGATGCATTTTTTTTACACCATAGACACATGCGAGTGCTTCCTTCTCGACCATCCCATATCCCCGTTCTAGAAACATAGAACATAGGTGCAGGAGTAGGCCATTCAGCCCTTATAGCCTGCACCGCCATTCAATGAGTTCATGGCTGAACATGCAACTTCAGTACCCCCTTCCTGCTTTCTCGCCAGACCCCTTGATCCCCCTAGTAGTAAGGACTACATCTAACTCCTTTTTGAATATATTTAGTGAATTGGCCTCAACTACTTTCTGCGGTAGAGAATTCCACAGGTTCACCACTCTGGGTGAAGAAGTTTCTCCTCATCTCGGTCCTAAATGGCTTATCCCTTATCCTTAGACTGTGACCCCTGGTTCTGGACTTCCCCAACATTAGGAACATTCTTCCTGCATCTAACCTGTCTAAACCCATCAGAATTTTAAACGTTCTCATTCTTCTGAACTCCAGTGAATACAAGCCCAGTTGATCCAGTCTTTCTTGATAGGTCAGTCCCACCATCCCGGGAATCAGTCTGGTGAATCTTCGCTGCACTCCCTCAATAGCAAGAATGTCCTTCCTCAAGTTAGGAGACCAAAACTGTACACAATACTCCAGGTGTGGCTTCACCAAGGCCCTGTACAACTGTAGTAACACCTTCCTGCCCCTGTACTCAAATCCCCTCGCTATGAAGGCCAACATACCATTTGCTTTCTTAACCGCCTGCTGTACCTGCATGCCAACCTTCAATGACTCATGTACCATGACACCCAGGTCTCATTGCACCTCCCCTTTTCCTAATCTGTCACCATTCAGATAATAGTCTGTCTCTCTGTTTTTACCACCAAAGTGGATAACCTCACATTTATCCACATTATACTTCATCTGCCATGCATTTGCCCACTCACCTAACCTATCCAAGTCGCTCTGCAGCCTCATAGCATCCTCCTCGCAGCTCACACTGCCACCCAACTTAGTGTCATCCGCAAATTTGGAGATACTACATTTAATCCCCTCATCTAAATCATTAATGTGCTTGAGAGAGCGACCTGGAGGCATAAGCCACAGGTTGTAATTGACCCTCAGCATTGCCCTGCTGCAACACACACCCAACCCCATAGGACGATGCATCACATGTCAGAACCAATTTTTTACAGGGGTCGTACAGGGTCAACAACTTGTTTGAACAAAGTAGGTTTTGCGCCCGATCAAAAGCCCGCTCCTGACAATCCCCCCAAAACCAATCACAACCCTTTTGCAGGAACACGTGTAGCAGCTCCAACAACGTGCTGAAGTTCGGCAGAAAGTTCCCGAAATAGTTCAACAGTCCCAGGAATGAACGCAACTCCGATGTATTGCAGGGCCTGGGTGCTCGTCGAATCGCCTCTGTTTTGGATTCGGTGGGCCGAATCCCATCTGCAGCAACCCTCCTGCCCAGAAACTCAACCTCAGGAGCTAAAAACAAACATTTAGACTTCTTGAGTCGCAGGCCTACCCGGTCCAGTCAGCGTAGCACCTCCTCCAGGTTGTGGAGGTGCTCCTCGATGTCTCGACCCGTGATGAGGATGTCGTCATGGAATACGATCGTTCCAGGAACGGATTTGAGCAGGCTTTCCATGTTTCGTTGAAAAATCGGGGCCGCTGATCGAATGCCAAACGGACACCTGTTATAAATGAACAGTCCCTTGTGCGTGGTGATGGTGGTCAGTAGTTTAGATTTGTCGGCCAGTTTTTGGGTCATATAGGCTGAAGTGAGATCCAACTTGGTGAACAGCTTGCCGCTTGGTGAACAGCGTGGCGAAGAGGTCCTCCGCTCTCGGGAGTGGGTATTGATCTTTTAGGGACACCCGATCGATGGTGGCCTTGTAGTCGCCACAGATCCTGACAGAGCCATCCACATTTAGGACGGGAACGATGGGGCTCACCCAGTCGCTGAATTCAACAGGCGAGGTGAGGCCCTCTCTCAACAGCCGGTCCAATTTGCTCTCGATCTTTTCCCGCATTACATACGGCACCGCTCTGGCTTTGTGGTGCACTGGCCTGGCGTCCGGGGTGACGTGTATCACTACTTTAGTGCTTTTGAAAGTCCGATGCCAGGTTGGAATAGTGAATCGAATTGTTCTAGGACTTGAGCATGAACTTCGCTCCACAGATGACATTGCGTGAACATCCTCCCATTTCCAGTTCATCTCGGCTAACCAGCTCCTTCCCAACAGTGCGGGACCATTGCCCGGGACAATCCAGAGTGGCAGCCAATTCACTAACCCATTGTGTGTGACAGCCAACATTGCACTGCCTAGCACCGGAATGATTTCTTTAGTGTAAGTCCGTAATTGTGTCTCAACACGTGCTAATTTGGGTCTACTAGCTTTAAGTGGCCATAGCTTCTCAAATTGCTGAACACCCATGAGTGACTGGCTGGCCCCAGTGTCCAGCTCCATGTGTACTGGGATACCGTTTAATAAAACCCTCATCATCATTGGTGGCGTTTTGGTGTATGAACTGTGAATATTCGCCACATGGACCCGCTGAACCTCGGCGTCCATCGATTTGCCCCAAAGGTCATCCTGCCTCAAAGAACCCTCTTCTGGTCCATCCACCTCATATATTAGTCTGGTTGCAGACTTCCTGCACATTCGAGTTAAGTGGCCACTGAGATTGCAGTTTCTGCAGACAAACTGTTGAAATCTGAAAAATCTGGCTGAGTATTTTCCCCCACACCTGCAGCATGAGTTAAAGTTTCCATTGTTGGGAACAAAGGGACTATGGCCAGCCATTCCGTGCTGATTGTCCCTTTGACTGCTCTTAAGTACCCTGTTAGGGGGTGTCCATGGCCCCATCCCGGGCCGCATTGTCCACTGTGATGGCGTGAATGTTCGTTCAGCCTGCCATTGTCTCTGTTGAAGTCCTACTCTGGGGTCTATTGCTGCCTGGGGAGTGTCAGACTGCCGCTGCCTGCCTGCGGGGCTCTGAGTCGCATTGATGATGTTGACTCCCTGATCCATCGCCGTGTTAGAGGTAGAATTGTGCGTATATTATTTTCGTCTCTTCCTCCCCCGCCATGAAAGTTTGAGCTATCAACGCCGCCGCTTCCAAGGTCAAATCCTTGGTCTCAATTAATTTGCGGAAGATTCCCGCATGATCGATGCCCTCGATAAAGAAGTCCCTTAGCATCTCCCCCCTGCAGGCGTCTGTGAACTTACAGAGGCTGGCCAAACGCCGGAGGTCCGCTACGAAGTCCGGTATGCTCTCTCCTTCACGACGTCAGTGGATGTAGAATCTGTGTCGGGCCATGTGTATGCTACTCGCCGGTTTGAGGTGCTCCCCGATCAATTTGCTAAGTTCTTCAAAGGTTTTGTCCGCCGGCTTTTCAGGTGCTAGTAAGTCCTTCATGAGCGCATAAGTCTTTGGTCCGCAGCTGGTCAAAAGATGAACCCTTCGCTTGTCGGCCGCTGCATCCCCCAGCCATTCTTTCATAATGAAGCTTTGCTGAAGCCTCTCGACAAAATCACCCAGTCTTCCCCAACACAGTACCGTTCCTCTGTGCTACTGGTGGCCATCCTCATGGGTCGTGAATTCCCGTTTCTCGTCGCCAATGTAAAGTCCTTACTCTACAGCATGAAACCACACGAGGCACATTCTGGGGACAAGGTCACTCTGTGACCTTAACTCTTTAATCAAAGGATTCCAAAGACGATGACCCTGCGTGGGACCTCCCTTTTTATACCTGTGTGATCAGGTAAGGAGTTTCTCCCACAAGTTCATCGCTAGTGGTCAAGATGTGCATCTAGGTTGAGTGTATACAGTAATACAGTGGTGTTACATTGTGGTTACATACATGACAGAAAGGAGCCAAATAGGAGAGGGGGAAGAAGTGAACATTGCTATTGGGAATGCTCTTGTACGCTCCCTACTGCCTGACTAAAAGGTGATATTGGCAGTGTTCTCCGTGTTCATGAGACAATAGTATATCATGGATGTAGACCCAAGTGTAGGTGAGGACACGGGCTGCAGCTTTCCTGCTGATGTAGCTTATAGATGATAGGAGCAAGGAGGCCAATAAGAGGTGTCAGGGAAGTTCAGCTGTAAGGTGAGAAAAGTATAGATTCAAGCTGCGAAGGGGGAAAGAGGTGAGAATGGAGATGTTGCAAAGGTGCAAGAAAATTCTCTTGGTGACGGATTGTTTGTTGGGAAGGAGGAAGCTGAGCTCAAAGTTGAACAAAGGTTCCACACTTGGGCTTAGTCGAAGGTGGCAGCCAGGGAGGAAGATGAGTCAAGGCCAAAGGTGTGCAGGTTTTTCTAGATTAATTCCTAGGGTGAGAGATTGAGCCTAGACACTATGGAATTTAGGAGAATGAGAGGAGATCTCATTGAAACATATAAGATTTTGAGGGGGATTGACAGGGTAGATGCTGAGAGGTTGTTTTTCCTGGCTGGAGAGTCTAGAACTAGTGGGCACAGACTCAGAATAAGGGGTCGGCCTTTTAAAACTGAGATGAGGAGGAATTTCTTAACTTGGAGGGTTGTGAATCTTCTGCCACAAAGTGCTGTCGATTCTGAGTCTTTGAGTTCATTCAAAGCTGAGATAAATAGATTTTTGTACTCAAGGTGAATCAAGGGATATGGGGATCAGGCGGGAAAGTGGAGTTGAGGTTGAAGATCAGTTAGGATCTTATTGAATGGTGGAGCAGGCTTGAAGGGCCGTATGGCCTACTCCTGCTAATTTTTATGTTTTTATGTTTTTTGTGGGAGCCAAAAAGGATGGTTATGATTGTGCCAACATTAGGGTGCAGAAGGTTTTAGCTCATCTAGACCTTAATGTTCGCTAGGGAATTGGTAGTGGTGATAACAGCCATGAGGATGTGGGTGTCGCTGGCAAGGCCAGCATTTATTGCCCATCCCTAATTGTCCTCGAGACGCTGGTGGTGAGCTGCTTTCTTGAAACACTGCAGTCGATGAAGGAATGGCGATATATTTCCAAGTCAGGATGGTGTGTAACTTGGAGGGGAACTTGCAGGTGATAATGCCCCCATGTGTCTGCTGCCCTTGTGGTAGAGGTCGCGGGTTTGGGAGGTGCTGCGAAGAAGCTTTGAGAAGAACAGTTGCTGCAGTGCATGTTGTAGATGGTACACACTACAGCCACGGTACGCCGGTGGTGGAGGGAGAGAATGATTTAGGTGGCGGATGGGATGCCAATCAAGCGGGCTGTTTTGTCCTGGATGGTGTCGAGCTTCTTGAGTGTTGGTGGAGCTGCACTCATCCAGGCAAGTGAAGAGTATTCTACCACACTCCTGACTTGTGCCTTGTTGATGATAGAAAGTGTAAAGTCCTTACTCTACAGGATGAAACCACACGAGGCACATTCTGGGGACAAGGTCACTCGGTGACCTGAACTCTTTATTCACAGGACTCCAAAGACAGTGCCCCTGCGTGGGACCTCCCTTTTTATACCTGAGTGATCAGGTAAGGAGTGTCTCCCACAAGTTCACCCCTTGTGGTCAAGGTGTGCATCTAGGTTGAGTGTATACAGTAATACAGTGGTGTTACATTGTGGTTACATACATGACAGAAAGGCTTTAGGAAGTCAGGAGGTGAGACACTCGCTGCAAAATACCCAGCCTCTGACTTGCTCTTGTTGCCACAGTATTTATGTGGCTGGTCCAGTTAAGTTTTTAGTCAATAGTGACCCCCAGGATGTTGATGGTGTGGGATTTGGCAATGATAATGCCGTTTAATGTCAAACTGCAGTGGTTAAACTCTCTCTTGTTGGAGATAGCCATTGCCTGGCACTTGTGTGGCCGCGAATGTTACTTGCCACTTATCAGCCCAAGCCTGAATGTTGTCCAGGTCTTGCTGCATGCGGGCACTGACTGCTTCATTATCTGAGGAGTTGCGAATGGAACTGAACACTGTGCAATCATCAGTGAATATCCCCACTTCTGATCCCATGATGGAGGGAAGGTCATTAATGAAGTAGCTGAAGATGGTTTGGCTGAGGATTGCCCTGAGGAATTCCTGCAGAGATGTCCTGGGGCTGAGATGACTGGCCTCCAACAACCACAACCATCTTCCTTTGTGCTAGGTATGACTCCAGCCAGTTGAGAGTTTTCCCCCGATTCCCAGGTTAGTGCAGCTTTGGTGTTGTGCATGGTGGGAGCCTGATCGGAGGAATTCAAACTACTCAAAGCCAGGGCAAAGTTGTGACAAAATTAAACATTTCTAGAAAGTTTGCGAGAAATGGAAGGAGATGGATGGGACAATAGTTGGGAGGGTGAAGGGGCTGGGAGCAGGTTTTGTGCCAAAGAAGTGATGACCGAGGTTTTGGCGTCTGTGAAGAACAAGCCAGTGGATAGGAAGTTTTGATGATATTGCTAGTTATTATATTGTGAGTGAGAAGGAGAAATTGGGTAGTCAAGAATTGGAACAATACGAGATCAATGAAGCAGCAGTGGGCTTCAAGCCTGAAATAAGTGTATTGTTGGCAAGAGGAGTGGGTGAAGAAAGTGAAACTATGCAGTGGAGGGTGTGGGTGCCTGAGCACAAATTAAGCAAGGAGAAGTAGGACTGAGAGGGAACAGGAAACTGATTAGCCTGTGATCCCATATATGAGTTACTCCATTCCACAGGAAGGCACTTAAAGGTGGCACTGTTTACAACATCTAATTGGTAATGACCATCTCCCTATCCCAATTGTTCTTGGCCTGTATTACATTTTCAGGTATTTCTCTCTGATGTCTAGTAGCATTTTGTGTAAATTGATATCTGCTGTGATCTGGAACCTGTACCTTCTCTACACTCTGTCCTCAGAGATTTTTGCCTCACAGCTAGCAATTACCCCATTTGCAGTAATTGGTTTACTGGATTCAGAGTAGTCCCATGCTATGTTACCCCAACTCTCTGAAATGCAACACTACTACAGCGACTGGAGACATGCAGACTAAAGCTACAAATAATTTTATTTACAAATAGAAAATTGAAGCACAACAATTAGCAAATACTAAAAGGGGAGATTTTCCTGGGTCTGCCTCCTACTGCACTGAATTTCCTGGACACTGTGAATATTAGAAATTTGAGCAGATTGGAGTGCACCTTTGTAAAGGAACCGAACTAATGTTCCTCCATTTAAATTAATGGAAGAAAATTGGATGGATTCCTTTGCAGCTTTGAGCTGCCCAATTTTCAGATATTTTATTTGCTTAGGTGATCCAGTGCATTAGATCTGGTACAGATACAGGAAATCACCCCTATTAATATTATTTACAGAAACACAGTACAAAAGCCCAGAATGGGCCAGTTACCATTCATTGCAATGATATGAGACAGGCACGATAGACCAGTTGGTATTTTCCCGTCCAACAGTTTTGTATGTTTGTACAGGTGATAGTCAGTGTGGGCCCCTGGAGTTGTCTTGATCACCTGGGGGATTAGTGAGGAATTTAGCAGATATTTCCTTTTGGCGTTGGTGGGTTAAGAGTGTGACAGGTTCAATGGAACTGCTGGTCTTTTCCTGTCCAGCGTTTTTGTATGTTCCTTCCTGATCGAGTTCAAGTAATTTTGTTAAATAATGAACAAAACTCTGTTTTTGACAGAAAATGTCAACATCTTTTTGTCCCCTCCTGTTCAAACTTTCATTTACCTTCAGTAGGGGCTGCTGATGTCAGAACTTTCATTTGGTTCAAGCAACCACTTTTGAGAAGACTCACCTGCTCTTGGCCATTAGATGTCTAAACAAATATCTGTTAAATCTTTCTTGCAGTTCTTCCAAAAAAAACCACAATATTGCTTTGAACATAAATTGGAGACCAGATGTTATAAATACAGTGTCAACCATCCAAATTGTCTTGTGGGAGATGAGAATACTTTACAGACCTGTGTCAAACTTACAACTCTTCACAATGAGACAAAACAGTTCTTTCAGATCAAAAGGAATATTATTGCAAATTACATTAAGTAAACAAACCATTAAGATCTTTTGATTAAAGACACACATTAATCTTTAAAGTAAATGAAATAAAAAAGTTCAAACTCTGTCAGAGTTTCCCTCTTAGGCACCAGTTGCCTGGCATCCTTGTCACACACATGTGGGGGCTAGGGGGAGCTCTCCAGACAATACTTTTATTTATTAGAAAGGGGTTTAAGGTCAGGCTTAGAAGTAGAAATTAAAACTATTATAATATGAGGAGCATTTTAGTCATAACACTGTGGAGATTTTTTTAAGTGCCAAAATGTGTAGTTTAACAAACAGGATCTTTAAAGATGTGTTCTCTATCTCCTACAGAAGCATGGTTTTCTAGACAAATGTTTAGGAATATTTTTATATTTGAAGAAGAGCACTACTTATTTTTTGGCACAACTTAAAATTATATTAGTACATCATATGGAAAAGCAACAATTCATTTTCTAGACACTTTTGCATGAAAGTGGGCTGGAATTTCCAATGGTTTACCGCCTGGTTTCTGGGCGATATTGGCCATTGTGGGCGGTAATCAGGTGAGCGAAAATATCCTTACCTGAGTTACGCTGGCGGTTCCGAGGTACTGCCGGCGGCACCATCCTCCGATCGCCCTGGCGTGATATTTGGCTGAGCGGTGACCCGTAGGTGAGTATTTTTTAAAGGCCCACGAGGATCAGCGGAGCTGGGCAGTAGGTGAGTACCTCTGCAAAAAAAAAAAGGTTAGTAATTGTTTTTTACTAATTATTTAAAAATGTTTTGTGGTGATTTAGTTTTAAAGTGTCTTGGGAATGTTTTTATTTTTGTTTAGTTGATGTGTTTCGAAGATTTATTTTTATTGTTTTTCTGGTGTTAGGCCCAACCCGCAGCCTCGGAGTAAATTTTTATTGATAAAAATTTTTGCTCATTTTATTTACGAACTGCCCAAT